>NC_141344.1:15818085-16418085 GCF_057382095.1 Aulonocara sp. 'chitande type north' Nkhata Bay
GTTCCAAACAGAGGAAGATGCCAAGCTGGCTGCACTCAGGGAAGCAGTGGGGCATAAGAGGAGAATGATGAAAAAGAAGCTGGAGGCTCTGAGCAGGGAGACGCAGGTCTTTCACACAGTCAGAGCCACAGAGAAGGAGCTGAGACTTGAAGATGACTCTTTCCTAAACAGCTATGGGGCTCTGTCCCAATTTCAGAAACTGTCTCCAACCTCAGCTGACATCTTAAGTTAGAGACAATTGAAGCTGGGAACTTTTGTGTCCCCACCATGTTGATTTTTTTGGAGCCAGGCATGAAACTATTTAGAGTAGAGGGCAGAGTACTAAGTTAACAACTAACGCAAAGCATAGTTGGTTAGCAAGCTGAATCCATAAAATGTATGGATGCAATACAAAGACACTAAAGTCTGCTTTTCAGCACTAAATTAAAGACCATTAAACATTGTTGACAGCCTTTACCTCACAGCAGGATATATATAATTAAAAAAAAATGCTGCAAAAGGCACGATCAGCATAAACACAATCACAGGTTTGGTTCAGGTCTGTTTGCACACCTGTCACTCCTCCATTTTAGCCTCCATAATATCTAAATAGTAGGGGTGCAACGATACTCGTATCGATATTGAACCGTTCGATACAATGTTTTCGGTTCGGTACGCATATGTATCGAACAATACAAAATTTGTAATTTATTTTATCAACTTTCCTTCTGACCATGCTGTCTGTGTTGAGCGCTCAGTGAATCAGCGTTCGACTACTCCGCCTAGGCTGCACTGTCGAGCGCAGATCCACTGAGCGTTCAACACAGACAGCATCGTCAGAAGGAAGAGCGCAGGGCAAGCTAGCGAGACAGAAGTTAAACTCTCCTTGCAACATGGCAAATTGAACCTCCCCCACCCTCATTCAGATCTGGCGTTTGGAATTATTTTGGTTTTCATGTGACGTATGACCCTGAAGGTAAGCGCGTCATGGACTAAAGTAAAACAGTATGTTGGATGTGCCACGCAATGCTCAATTACATGGGTGGGAAGTAGTGTGTTAGTGCAGTTAGCTCATTAACGTGTTAGCCGTCTAGCCCCACGCACGGGGCGATCAGGGGTAGCTCGTTAACGGAGATTTGCCGTGTTGTGGCGTTAACGTCATTTCAACGAGATTAACGCTGACAGCACTAGTGGGAACACAACAAATATGACTGCACATTTACGCCGACATCATCCTAGTGCAAAGACAAGTGGAAGCAGACAAAAACAACAAGCATGCATGCTACAAACTTTACCCGAGTCATTTAGACAGCCGTTAGCACATGATTCTCCTCATGGGGACCTGATATGTTTAATATTGTGGCGAGCTCAGACAAGGAGGAGACGGAGGTGTCGTTTGGTCTTGCTTCCCGTGAGCTAGCCAGGGAGCACAGCCGTTTATTGACATCTGCAGAAGAACACTGCCGCTAGCTAACTGCTCAGCGCGGCAACCGCACAGCAACAACAACAACAACACACAGGGCGCCCTCTGACCCCGGAAGGACACACCGTCGCAGCGAGAGGGCGTCACCCGTCACTATGGCAACATAAACAAAACATAACTGTACAAACAGAACCCCGAACAGCCCTGACCCGCTACAATATGCTGCTGAGAATATAGCCCAGAAGAAGCGTATAGTATAGCTTTTATTTTGGAAAGAGCCATTTCTCTGTAATAAACTCTCTTTTCCAAAGATGAGTGATTCCTCAATCAGATACAGGGCTTGCAAAATCGCTAGCCCGACGTCCCGGGGCTAGCGATTTTTCCAGTCGGGCTACCAAAATCTATCTCTGCCCTGCCCGTCGGGCTATTGTAGGAAGGAAAAATATATGTCAATGCTTTTGCATTCTTTCGGAAATGTAGCTGGGTAATTATGTCATTGGCATCGGTGAGTCACTGTCAATATGTGACATATTGAAATCGCGTTTGAATTTGCGCTTGTTTTTTGCTTTCACTTGTTTCACTTTGCAATCGCGCGAACTGTGTATAGAGAGCGACAGCACTGATTGGTGAGTGATGATAATTTGCGCACCAATTCCTCTGACATCGTCTTATCAATCGTTAGCTTACTATGCAAACATGACAAGTGAAATCTCCCGCAGCAAGCTTAAACATATGAGAGGTTGATCGCGCAGAGAATCGCTGACCGTTATGTGTGTGTGTGTGTGTGTGTGTGTGTGTGTGTGTGTAAAAGCAGCAGGATATATATTTTAGTTCTGCTGAGCCAAATAAGACAGGTCAGGGTGAAGAAGTGACAGCCAAAGAAAAGCTTACCACAAAACGGAAAAGTTATGACAAATCAGACTAAGGCAAAAAGAAAGTGCAGCTTTATGGTTTCATGGACAAAAGAATTTCTGTGGCTGCAATATGACGAGCTATATAACCGGGGCTGCACATAAGTGGTCCGCAGGTGCGCATTCGCAGTCAAAAAAAAACCCCAAAAAAAAAAACCGCGCACAAGATATGAAGTTGCAACGCGTGTTTGCATACATAAGATTTTCTGGAGGAGGACAGACATTTGTTTAAAACTCTTAAAGATGTCGAAGAAGCTCCTTTAAGCAACTACTTTGGTGTTCCTCCACCTCCAAACAAATGTCAGGAGTCCGAACCACAAAAGAAGCGCGTATTCTTGGAAAAGTGTTTGCAGGAGGTGAGCTGGCTTCAAACAAATGATGAACGCACAGAGATGTGGTGCGGAATGTGCCGTGAAAATTCCACTCTAGCGGACAAAAACAGTGCTTTTTATATGGACACAAACGCGCGTTGCAACTTCTTATCTGGTGCGCGTCTTTTATTTTGACAGCGAATGTGCACATGCGGACCACTTATGTGCATGTAAATAACAATGTTCTGCCGGGTGTGTTGTTGGTTTTCTCTCGATTTTTGAGTCGACAAGCGCCTTTGTTACTGGGACCAGTCATTTTAAGAAAGGCCCCCATTAGAACCCATGAGAAATGCAAGAAATGCATTATTGCTCAGTCTGCAATATCTTTCCCAGAACAAACACCAATTGCAAATAACATACTAAAAATAAACCTGAAAAATCTGTTTAGAACAGCGTACTATGTTGCAAAGAGTGAACTACCACTGGCAAAATTTAGCAGTCTTTGCAAACTTCAAAAAGCAAATGGCCTAGATCTTGGTTCCACTTGTCTCTTACCTGTGACTTCAGTGGAAATTTCAAATTCAGGATCTGACACAGACTGATTCATGTCCTACACAGTTCTTACAAGTTTCTGTTCAATTAGAACCAAGTATTTGAGTTGATGATTGTAATTTTTATACAATGTTGTAATTTGTTTTTCAACAATTTTTTGATTAATGTTTTGTTTCCTTTACAATATTATACTTTAATGTATAATGTAGGCGCCAGACGTCTGCTTTGTATTTTATTTACGATTGAGTTCATGTTTGTTTTATTATTCATAGATTCATTACATAAGTGCAGTAGTAGCATGAAACCCTGTGTGAGAGGGAAGGGGAGGAGCATGGACAGAGATGTTAGGAGTCTCACGGTTTTCTGACCGTGTACACAGCTAGTATTGGATAACTGCTATTTTTTGGAATTTTCATGCTTTTTTTTTGGAAGGAGTTCATTGTTACATCCTCAGTTTGTAATAAATAAAACAGTCTTCAAACCATAATGCAACTGGAAGCATTTCTTTTGGAAACCAGGAACACGCGTCAGCCATAGACTCCCCTTTTTTGAACTTGGTTTATTGGAAATTACCCTACATATAATATTGTAAAGGAAACAAAACAGGAAACAAAACATCAATCAAAAAATTGCTCTCTTTTTTATTCGGGCTACTTACATTTATTTTGGGCTACCAAAAACTGAAGAGTCCCTGTCCGAAGGGCTACCAGGGATTTTGAAATTTTGAGAGCCCTGAGAGATATTTATTTTTTAAATTACTTTTGTTTCAGCAACATTAAATTTAAAAACTGTACTTTTGAGTTAAAATATATATTTATAATTTTAATAAATGACAAATTAAAAAGGCATGAACATTTTTTTGTATCGAAAAAATATCGAACCGTGACACCAAAGTATCGAACCGAACCGAACCGTGAATTTTGTGTATCGTTGCACCCCTACTAAATAGATGAGTTATCAAAAATCCATGACAGTAGTGAATGTTCTGAAGGGGTAAACTGGCTATAGAGACCAAATCCTTTACCTGTGCTAGGATATAAAGATGCTATAAATAGCCTACTGTTGGTACGGTGGATTCTGTCTTTAGATTATTAAGATACTCTGTTGTTGATGTGGCACTTTAATTGACAGGTGAGCCCAGCTGTAAAGATGCAGATACATAAACCAGGCTTAAAACAGTCAAATTCCTTTTTGATACTGAGGTTTGAAACTATAATATGACCAGATATTACTCTGTACAGTCACTATTTGTTTAATTAATGAACCAATGAGCACTATAGGAAAAAGAGTGGCTACTAATCAGCTGTCTCCAAGCACCGAACACTATCGTGAAGCATATTCTGGACTTGGAACAGGTTCATTTCATAATAATATCTTTAAAAATGAAAAAAAGAAAAAGCTTATTTTTTTTTCATTTTTCCATTCTTTAAGCTAGCTACCACACAAATTATTTTAAACAAGGAAGCCGAGAGATGAAAAGCGCTGAAATTTAAACCTAAATCTTGGTTAAGATATGCAGGAAATCCTCTTGTGGTTCATTTTTATTCATTTGACAGCCATTTTGCATCCCCCTCCCTCTTTCAGGGATGCAAAATGGCGCTATTTGCTGGCTTCTGTAAACTGTTTACTAGATGTTTCCTAAGACTGAACACTGGCTGAGCTTAACAGATGCTACAAAGTGTCCATGCAGCTTCAGGGTTGTCCTGCCGTTACCTTTCCACCCGGCCAGGCTTCGCCGTTGTTGCTCGACCTCCTGCTTTGAACAGAGCACTTCCTTCTCATAGTCTCTTACAGCTTCTTCAAAGAGGTTGAATATTTCCTCGGCAGCCGCCTGCAGTCGTTCATTGACCACAGCTCTTAGTTTCTCTGTTTTGAACATTTCTGCGGGCGATAAGAGTCCTCTAGTCTGTTTTTGGACGAGCTCAGGGGTGAAAGGCTGCTTTTGGGTTGCCAGATATCGCGAGAAAACCAAGAACTGTCAACATTAAAATGACTTTCTGAACACAAGTGTAACCACATCCACGTGATCACTCACAATCATCGTATCTTTTCGTAATTTGCAAATCACAAATATACCATAAAATTAACTGTGTGTTTTATTGTATAGGACTGTATTATACTATAAAACAATGTTCATGAAACGGACAAACAAAAGTTTAAATCATGCAATACGAACTTTCAAGGACATAAATATGCTGAAGTTGCCCAGTGAAGCTGTCTGCAGCAAATACAAATGGCACGCTGTAAAAGCGAATTCACGTTTATAGAAGGACATGGCAACAAAGGATTGCCGAGGCACACTGTAATACGATCATATTTCCATGATAGAGCTTTATTGCCACCTACTGGTCAAGAAAGAAAAAAAATGACGTACATGTTTGTATTGATCACCTATTTCAGTGCTGTTTGATTTCAGGCTGCCTACATATCAGAGGTCTCTAATTCTCCCCCTGCCCATCAAGAGGAAAGTTAAAAAGAAAGAGAGAAAGTTCTTCTTTTTGCTGTTCTTTTAGGGGTTGCAAGGTCAGATCACCTTCCTTAATCTCACCCGACCCCTGTCGTCTCAACCCTCTGCGTGTTCTCCTTCCCTTACATCCATAAATCTTCTCTGCGATCTTCCTATTTTCCTCCTGGCTGGCAGCTCCATGCTCAGCCAGGATATATCCAATATATCCATTATCGATTCTCTGCACTTGCTCAAACCATCTCAGCTAAAGTTTCCCTTTGATTTACTCTTTTCCATCCTGGTCAGTCCCAGTGAAAAGCTCTTCTTAACATCTCATCACAGCTTCCCGTCTCTTCGTCAATGCCGCAGTCTCTAGACCACACAGCTCTCACTCCCATCTTCTAAAACTTCACTTTCACTCTTGCTGTTGTCATGTCCAGTGCTCTATTTTGGCATCTTTAAAATGCTTCACCTAAGGCCTTTGAATGCTGTCACGATCAAGCCAACAAAACTGGGGCAGCTGCGGCTCAGGTGGTACAGTGGGCTGCCTACTGATTGGATGATTTGTGGATCAACTGACTCCTCCGGTTGGCACGCTGAATATCTTCCAGCAAGATACTGAATCCCAGGTTGCTCCCAAAGCGTCCATGTAAGTGCAGGTGCAAATGTTGGAAAGCACTTAGGTATAGATAAAAGTGCTGAATGAATATGTAAGATTACATGAATGAGATCTGCAGTAGCAACTGAGTAGAAAGCTGCTACATAAGCACCAGTCTTGCTCAAATCACTAACCAATGTTTGTATGCTTTTCTCTGTAGGTACATCTCTACACCCTGCACACCCAGGATTATCTCCTGAATTAAAACTCGTAAATATCCTGTTTTAGAGTGATTACATATTCAAAAAAGACATGAAAAGTTAATTTCCCCCCTTATTACTTCAATTAGGTTTAATTTCTTTTTCAAATCAAAAATCTCCATTAAATCCAAAGAGTTCTCAAACTTTTTCCCCCCAGCTGGTTAATTTCGCCCTGCCCGAGTAATTAACCAGATTTCCTCTTGCAGTTGTCCACCATGAGATGGCAGCAGATATCCAAATAAAGCTCCCAGTCAGCAACACACACAAAGCAACAGATGGTTTACCTTGGGCAACGTTGTAGCCACAAACGGCTGATTTATCGCATTTTTTCAGACATATCGTGGAAAAAATTCAGAGAGCATAAGTTGAGAAACACTGTTTTGTTAGATCTTATCTTCCATTTGTCTTCATTTCTCCTGCAAACGAAAATAAATCTGTATCATTTAACCCCAATCTTGAATCACTGTATGTACTTTTATTCTAAACCATACAACTGCCTTATCCTCCAAAAAACAAGAATACGATTTCTTTAAAATATACTTTACAGACTTTTTTCATTTGTAATCAAGGATCTTTATTTCACAATAATTCCTATTCTATATTGTATATCATATGTTTCCTGTTTCTCTCCCCATTGTGTCCCTAAGCTGCCAAACCTTTTTAAAATGCCAGAAATACCACTACTATATATCGTCTGTTTAGACTTGAGGCTTAGAACACACAATTTCAGCACGCTCAGACAATAACATACCAGTGGGGGGCCACACACAGCAGAGCAGAGACCAGGCACCATCTAAATTTTGTGTGCCAGAGCTCAGCCTGCAAAGACTGCACACTTCGATCTACCCAAGCCAGATGCCAATGTGACATTAAAATCCATTTTTAAGCCACAGTTCTAGCACCAAGTCTGAGTGGTCAGATATCAGACAGAGCTGGAATTTACAAGTCCTCATTTGTCTTTTAAAACCCGTGTGGGATTGTAAACATATCAAGGACATACAGTCCTTTTGTCCCATGTGTTTACACTGTAATAAACCTTAACCACTTACAAAAGGGCTCTTTAGAAATAACACACAAAACAAAGATCATATTTCAGTGTTTCTTTAATTTCTATCTCATCAGCTCATCGTCCTGGAAACTCACCACTCACAAAAAGTAGTATAAGAGCATCAAGCATGATTCAGTGATCTCTGAATACAGTTTCTACTTCAGGCAATCCTGAACCAGGCACAGATGGTGTGACATCTTTGTTTAATTTATTTATTTCAGCTTAGTTCAGGAGTTCATGTCACAGTTCCTTCAATTATTCTTCGATTATTCTATACAGCAGCTGTAGTTTTCAGGAAACGTTATCCAGGTGTTTTGAAGGACAACTTATAATTCCATCAGTTTTGACAAGATTTCCAGCACCACTGACTCACAGAGCTTTCGTTGTGTTTTACAGATGACTCTAGAGAGTCGCTGTTGTATCCCTCTCCTGACTTCCTCCATACAAATTGTCTGTTATGTATGGGCAACTCACTGGTTTATCCCTTTAGTTAGGTCAGTGTTAAATGGCTTAAACAAAAAGAAAATCCTCTGACAATGATCCGGTACAAGTACAGTGGAGAAAATGAGTGAAAAAGCAGCCAATGTCCAAAGAAAAAACTCTTAAAGACCTCAGAAAGCCTGGAGAACTATAGCTCAAGACCACTTTATTAAACATACAAGAAATATAAAGAACTGAAAAATGGCTCAAGACTTCTTTACAGTATTGTCTCTAAAAGTGCGACACAGTTGTAGTGTTTAGTAAGAAACTGTGATTATTTTTTAAAATATTAGGTTGTCACATTACCATATACGAAAACTAGTTCAAGGTAAATTCTATATAATAAATTATTTGACAAGTTTTAGTTGCAGGTAACTCGATGGCAGCACTCATGGCAGCTAAAGCAAATTACTGTGGTAACCTGGTAGTTAGCCTGACTTAATAGAAAGACTTTCATCCCTTTTTAAAGTCACAGCAATCACTATTACTTGATTTTCTGCAGGTTTTCAGTTTAACTTACGAGCTCAAAAAGAATATCAACTACAGGGTACAAATTTGTAACGTTTTTTTCCCCTAGATTATATATGTTGTGTCTTGACATGACATTTCTGCACAGCAACAACTGTGCGACCTGCAACTTCTTTGATATGTTCAGAGGAGTTATATCTCTGTGATGGACAATGACCACAGTCACAAAAATATTTTTATTGCATATACACACAATCTGACCCACTCACCCCACCGATTCGTCTGTAGTGTTTATTTATAAAGGTCAGAGCCAAACTTAAAGAATTAAAGAAGGAAAAAGAGACAGAGGCAAAGACAGAGATATAATTGCTCTTCAGCAGACTCATTAGACAAGGCACCTGAATCCCCTGACTGAATTGATCTTTCAATCATGTTCTGCATATTAATCATTAAGGTTTTTCATGTGCACAGTCACTCATGGCTCATTCGCAGCAGATATAGCTTTGGTGTTTTAAAGTCCGGATTTTCACAGGTAGAACTCCAGTGCACAAATTGAATAACTGTTAATTAGAAGGTTCCGAAAGAAAAGTTTGCCATCATCATTCGCATCCAGTCAGAAAGCAATGAAGAAAATGAGCCGTGAAGCTGTGATTTGCCGAACAAAGGTTTATTTTCCAAAATTAAAACTAATTGCAGCTGTGAGTATAAAAAGGAAAGAACACACATAGACTGACTCCCTGTAAAAAAGGAAAGAATAAGTTAAAGATTGTATCAGGAATTACTTATTTGCGTGCAAAACTAAGTCCAGGTTCAATTTGAGGACAACATTATAAGACGTGCTGCAAGAAAGTGATAGGACATCATAATCTGTTTGTTTGCCAAGTCAAGTGTGAAATCATCACAGTCACAGATGGATATGGATGAATAAAAAATGGAAAAAAGTCAGGATGATAAGCAGGGCATCTCAATTTCAGCTGTATCTATATTCAAATTTGTGTAATATATTTATATATTAGAGATATTTGTAATGTATTGTGTCAGTGCTTTGAGTGTTTAAACAGTGTAGAAAAGTACCATTAAAGTACCAGTCTATTTACCATATTTTAAAAAACCTGACTTTAAAACCATCTCCAAACCAAGTGTGTAGAGTTTTAGCAAAATTTGTTTCATTTTGGACCATATAATAATGGAGATTTGATTAGGAGACCTTGTGGCCATACTTTTACGATTTTATTTATTAAGGGAAAAAAGTGATCCAACTCTACCCGGCCCGTGCCTGCTTGGAGCAGGTGCATGACGTATTTACTTCATTAGATTATCATATATTCGATTACTGTCTTGCAAGCACAGAGCGGCAGAAATAAGTGGCGTCTTTAAAAGGGAGGGGAGCTTTTGGGGAGCTGTAGCAGGTCACGCTCAGCGATCGTCGATAATGTTGTATGTTTGTGCAATATTATATAAAACTCTATTCAATATGTTATTGATTTTAATAAATAAAATTAGTTTAAAGTAATGTTTTTTGTGTCAAAAAAAGATTAATACATGTTAGCCAGATTTCGACCTGAATCTGTGCGCACTCTGTGGCAGGAAGATAGGACCCAGATACAGGACTCAAACTCACACGATAAAACTCAAAAGCGGCTTTGTTGCTGAACTAAGTCAGAGAAAATACATAATACAGAACAACTCAGGCCAGGCAGAAACTAGGAACTTACGAGGCTCTAACAAGAGACCGTGGAACAAACATGAGATACACAGCTTGATGAGGAACATGACGAAAGATAAAGAGAGACTAAGACGATATATACACACAGGTTGACGAAAGAACAGGCAACAGGTGAAACTTATCAGACTAAAGAGCCAGGGATGCAAAACTGAACAGAACACGCACAGGACAAGGAACTATCAAAATAAAAAAGGATGTAACAAATACTCATATCAGGAGTGAGACATATGAACAGGACATGACTGAAGAGGAAATGACGGGGGAGGCAGAAAGATAAACAAACAAAGAGATTATACTGGAAAAACCAGGGATTCATAAACCAGACTTAAACCAACGAATGCTTACAAGAAAGTATGAAACCAGAACACAAAAGACTCCAAGAAAACCTTTAGATCAAACATTCAAAAGTAAAACTAGCAGAGAATCATGAAACAAAGGAAAAAACGTCAAAAAGAAACTGAGTGACAAATTAAACTTTTTCATTTCCCCTTCAACCCCCCGCAGCTGACTCTGAAAGATTTCAGGTGGTGTAAAGGAAGCACAATATATAAACACTACTTTTCCACCTGCTCCATATATGGCCATTCAAAAAGGCTTCTTTTTTCACCTTAGTTTTATTTTTGAAGAAACTAGCCTGTTTTGTTAGGCAGCTTTTGCAGTCAGAATTATGGTCTGAATGCACTGCTGTGCCAAACATATTTGCTTTTACAAGACAGGCTCGATAATCTCTGTATAGGCATTAAAGGCTGTTTATTATATTGCTTGATACTGATATGTTGATGATTGTCTTGTTTGTTACGTATGGTGTCTAATTCAAGCTGCTCTCTATCACATCCTTATACTGCACATAAAGTAACCTCAACCAAAACACTTGAACAGAAAATGTTATATGTTCTTGAAAACTTGTCTTTTATTTGACAAATCAAATGCACAGTGAATATGATGTTACAGAGATCAGTCACAACATTAAAACCCAGTGCCTAATGTTGTGTAGGGTCACCTTGTGCTGCCAAAACAGCTTGGACCAATCAGGGCGTGGATGCAGTACAACTGAGGGCCTCCTGTAGTCTCTGGCATTCCAACTGGCAGCAGATCTTCAGGGTCCTGTGGGGTGTTTGAGGCCTCCATGGTTGTTTTGGTACATGCCACAGATGTTTGATTGGACAGGGATCTGGGGGGTTTGGGGGCCAATCCAGTTCTTGTTGTGTTGTGCCTTTGATTGGACACTGTGTATTTGACATTTCTGCTGAAACTAATTGTTATACTCAGCAGTTACTAAAACAAAATCAGTAGAAAATTTGCAGAGCTGCCACAGTAGGAGCTTCTGTGTGTTGATGCCCGATCAACTTTTAGTGTGGGCACAAATGAACGTGTGGGGCAGAGGCTAAAAAAGTATTGTAATTAATGATTTGATTATGGCACTACTAAATAACTTACAAAGTAATGAAAACACTGACAGTGACTGTCTCCTAGTAGTAACTATCACAACCACAGCAGGCAAAAAATTTGCTTTTTTGGTGTTAATTTGTCCAATTTACAAATTAATATTATATATTAATAATATGGGTAGGATTAGTAGCTAGGAGGTCCTTTTGTAACCCTTAGTCTCTGTATCTCCCATTGTCTCTCTGTATTTTCTGTCTGTTCATGAAGTATTGTGGGCTTTCTTTGTATCACAAATGTCTACATCTGCCTCTCTGTAAGTCTGTGTTTAGGACTCTTTACCTAAAATTTATGACAAACATAAGCACGTAGGATTTAAAGGAAGTAACATTTCAATGTCTGCATTCTGAATATTGTTTTTATTTACAACGTTTTAAACTTTTATGTATAGAGATGCTCCAGCTGTACGACTAATATAATATAGGGAAGAATGAAATGCCTCTCGACAGAAGTACACTGGTTTATGACCCGATCTGGACCCGATCTGCTAATGTGGGACACTACCAAAATCCCCTTCTGCCTATACACACATTCAGTTTCCTTTACTGATAGACCATTTTAATTATGCATAGAAGAAGTGCTGACTGCAAATGTACCCTCATAAGTAAAAGCAGTTGTTTATTCCTCTGACAAGTTTGAAATAGCACTTATAATATAATTTATTTAAAGTTATTTAGATGAATGCATCTTTCATTACATCTGTTGCAGTACTCTCAGGGGATCCTGTAGTGGTTGCTGCTTTTCATCTATTTCTGTTGTTAGTTTATTGAGTGTCGTTGTCAGTGCTAAATGCCAGCTTCAGATCAGACAAATCATGTCTGCTCTGAAGAGTAATTAGCTAATTTGTTGTAATAGTCACAGAGAGAGAAGTATACGCATGTCAAGTATACATCCGTGGCCACAGCCCATTAGACGTGTCTCTGATGTGGTATGTCGACACAAACAAGTTGAGCTAACTAACGATATAAACAGGAACAATGTGTATCATTGGCAAGCTACAGTTTAACTGTTTAAGTATGCAAAGAGAAAAAATGTTCACTGCTCCCACAAAAATAATTAGATTACTTTCTTACATGGGTCAGGGCTAAATGTCAGCATCAGTCCAGACACAGGGCTATCTACAACACTAATAGGCCAGCTCACTCCCACACATTGCTGCATACTGGGACATAGTGTCAGTGTGTGGGAGAAAGCACCTGTGTATAAATAATTGCAATGGAAGAGTGAATATACAGCATCTCTGCGATCTTTATGAGTCTGCCAATAAACTGACTGCACAATGATTTCTCTTTCTTTATAAGTAACAAAGTAATTTTAGAGCTATAGATCTCAATGATAAATCACACACTATTGATTGCACTCTTATATGTGTATCTCCCTGTCTTTGCTTTAGAAAGAAATGCTATGGTTTCTTATTAGCTAAATAAATTAGAATTTTTTTTAATGTTAATTAAAAATAATCGCTAATTTAACTTTTAAAACATGAGACTAGCCAACACACGGTTATCTTGATCTTACATTGAATATAGATTACTCAGCAATGGGATTTTTACCATGTCGAATGTGATGTGCTTCCACTGACTTTGAAAGTATTTTGTCACCATAATTTGTTACAGTGTTTCATTATATGTATTTAATGCAGAAGCAGTATACTCCTATTGCTTTCACAGAAATTAAGAGGGTAAATAGCAACCAGGTGCTGCTAATCAAAGTCCATCATTCTACAATCAGAAGGAATATTCACAAATGGAAAACATTCAATATTGCCAGGAAATTCACCCCGAGGTCAGAATGAGTAATGCAGAGAGAAAATGCAGAACACCCGAGAGCTACATCTCAGACATACAGGCTTCATTTAGAGTGTCAAATGTTAAAGTTCATGACAGTACCATTAAAAAACAGAGTATGGCTTGTTTGGAAAAGTTGCCAAGAGAGTCTCTTCTCTATAAAAATAACATAGCAGCAGGTTTGCAAAGTTTGCGAACAAAAACATTCTGAACAAACCACAAGACTTCGGGGAAAATGTCCCTCGGACAGAAAAGGCCAAAGTTGAAAGGTTTGGTACACAGCTTCATGTCTGACAAAACCATCCATCTATCGTCTTCTTCATGTCAGGGTGAAGAGAAAGCTGGCGTGCACTGCGTCTGCATTTTGGTTTAATTTTTGTTTAATAAATAATGACACATAGTAAAATTACATTTGGTGAAGGTTATCTGAGGGTACTTCTTTGTCACATGACTCTACATATCTTATATATATTTTCTGTCTGATAACAGGTAAAAGGTCAACTGACAGCTGCTGGCTGAAACTTGTTCTGCAATGTCATCAGGCGGTTTATGAGTATAGTTCGTTTTATTTTTATGCATATTTGCTTTTTTCAAATATACAGAAATTTTTGTTCTTAAAATGACTCTAAAATGAAATAAAAAAATAAAAGAGTATAAACCTCTCAGGAGGGTGCACATAAAATATCTGAAGTGTTAACGGTAAACTGCCCTGACAAACAAACACTTTTCAGGTTGAATTCACCCCAGTGCCAGTAATTATCTGTTGCTCGTAAGCAAATGTCATTGTTGTAAAGAACCATCTTCAGCGACAACTAACGTGACTGAATGCTGCAACAGATGGTGTGACCCCCACTGAGTCCTGAACATCGCTGAGATTTGGATTCCACAAAGAGACAGAAGCAGCAGACATGCAGACAGCCTACATCCTCAGAGGAACTATAAACAAACTTTAAAACCAGCGAAGAGTCTGATTTAAAGCATATACTGTTTGCTTCTGTAACCCTTTCACTTATGGTCATATAAGACATGCCGTGTGCCTGACAGACCAATCACTCTGCTGTCTGTACAGCTGTCTGCTTGTTTTGGTGTAAACAGCTGAAGAGGAGAGGTGAAAGTCAAGGGGGAGACAGAAAGCCAGACTGAGAGGGAGATACACATACTTTTTCTCTCATGATGTAAAACCATAAGCTCACAAGATGACTCCCACACCAAGAGAGGTTTGCCCTCCTAAATTTGCCTGCAGATGAGGCAAGATGGTTCATGACTAATTGTCAAGGACAAACTACTCGGCTGGAAGCTTGCCGGAAGAAATATGTGACTATCTCAACTATCTCACTATATCAAGTAACCACTCTCAGGCAGTGGGTGCTTGGGAAATTGTGAAATTCTATCTTAAGCAAATACAACAATGGTTGTAGTTGTGGACAGGCCCCCTGTCTGGATAAACACAGGCTGTAGTCCTATGGTTTTAGCAAGGTTCCTAACAGAGTGAAGGGATTCTGTGGAGTATCTGTGTGGCAGTCATAACAAGAGCTGTTTGAATTCTTTAAATCCCTAGGAAAGGTGCTTCAGTGCTTCCTTTATTATACACCGGACCATCCTTTATAAAAGGAAAGCCGATAACGCCGTCCCAGAGTTCAAAGTAACACTTGTTCGCGAAAACAGTCAGTCAGATAAGAGATATTTTCTGCCATATCCTGCTGATATATTTTGAACCTTTAGCGGCAGGCTGTTAAACCCACAGGTGAACTTTGAACATTTTGCTACTGTTATAAAAACTGCTTCTTGCGTAGCTAATCTAAAGAAGGATTATGAGCTACATAAAACTGATCAGAGTCAATTTAAGGTTTACCATAATTCAGTTTGCATTAATTATATCCTCAATTTAGGTGCTGCTGCCTTAGGATGATCATAATTAATTTTTCTTCTGTCACAGAAAGCCTTAATAAAGGCATTAGTTACACTTGCTCATCTGTCTATGAAGAGAAAGCATGAGTGGCCAAGGATACGCAACTAATTTCAATGTGACAAGCATTTTATTTCCTTTTATAGGCAATTTATTCCCTCTGGAATTTAATCTTGCAGCTGAAGTAATATTGTTCACCAGTTGTTCTCTTTTACTGAACTGAAGCAATTAAGATGAGCTTACCACATTTTCGGAACATTGCCGTTTGAGACCTAATTCAAGAACAATATTAAGGAGGCCAGTGTTAAGTGCAGTCAGACTCTCTGAGCGCACCAGTAATCATTATGAATTCTTCTTAATGTCTTTCCTTCACTTCAGTTTTTTTTCTTTGAAGTTCAAGTAAAAGTTTAGAAAAGATTAAAGAAATTTATTGGGCGATTTTCTTTTTTTTTGGCCATTTCTCGACAGTCATGCATTAGAAGACAACATAATACGACTGCTGCACTGAAATACAAGATCATAAACTGTGTTATGGTACAGCTAACAAAATGAATTAATTGAAAATGTATTGTTTTACAAATATAATTACCACAAGATGAATTGGTGTGAGTGTATATTATATTATGAGATATTCTAGGTATATTTACAATGCTGTCTTGAAAAGGTTAACTTTATTTTTCCCTGAAAAAGAGGATCTAGTATCCTTTGTCCCTAAATTTCTGCCTAAGGTTGTATTTCTATAACAGCTCAATTTCATAGTGGTCTGGGGGTAACCACATGACTGCTCTCAAGGAGATGAATAGCTGTGATCATCTTTTAATTTTGTGTCATGGACAGCTTACAGTACTTGCTTTAAAATTGAGCCAGAGTCTGAGTGTATTGCTATGATTATTTATATCGTTTTGGTGAGTGGAACATGGCCATTGCTTTCAGATCATTCCCCAAAGTGTCTTCTTTCTGTGATAAAACAAAATAACTTTCTGGTCCTGAGTGGTGGTCGAAGTAAAATATTAATGGGTTCGATTCAGCAGGAAGTCTGTGGAGCAGCAGGAGCAGGAGGAAGAAAGATCGTACAACAGATAAACACCAAGCCTCTGTGGACATTCCTGCTCTTTTCACATAAACTCTTCTAATGTGTAAAACAGAAGAGACGTCATGTACACATGGTGCTTGTGTTTGAGAAGCTTCTAGTATAGCACTGTTTGGTAATGTAAAAAGTAAAATTAGAAATAAACTGACTCTAAACTAATCTTTCAATTTTAGAGGTTTTCAGTGCCACAAATTTTGGTCACTGTTTTAGCCTAAATATACTGTAAAATGTTACTATTGCAACATATTGTTTTTAACACAACAAAGATTTTTGTCACTCAGCCTGAGTCTTTGATAAATGTGTTTACTTATTTTGATATTATGTTTAAACCAAACAAACAATTCAACGAGTAGGTTTCTTTCTCCAATGCGAATCTAATAAAATATTCTTATGTTGTCTCGTATGTTTTGGTATGAATGTCCTGTTATACGGACCATTCTTGGGCATTTTACATGTAAGCATTAGTGACGGTTTGTAACAGTGGAGCTGAATGTGACAGCTTGAATTATTACAAGAACTGGCTCTGTTTGGAGACTTTTATGGAAATAATTCAGGAACTTTTACATTTTTCATCTGTTCCGTCTTTGTCTGTAGATGCTCACATACTTCAACATGAAAAATTTACACACAGCTGTAAACTCAGGATGAAGCCTGGCCTAGAAAATACACAGTATGATATCAACAATCATTTATACAGCATCACCCGAAATACCTTCACAGGACGACCTATTGAGTACTATAATTTTAAAGCGGTTTTAATGTTTAAGCCAGAGGTGACAATTTTTAGGAAAGGGTGTAGACTTGGGGAGATGTTTGGTGATTGAGTTGCTTTTGTGGTTTGTTCCTTAAATACAGTCCACTAAAAGACAAACAACAGGACTCTTAAAATATTTTAATCATTTTATTTTCCAACCTAAACCCAACAAAGCATTTCAAAAACATACTTTCAAATTATGTTGTGCAGTCTTTCCAACACTGTATAAACTTTGGAGCTGAGACCACCTTTGTACATATTTATACAACCAGTGACAAATAATGAATATGAAAATAACAGAACTACCCATATATATTGTTATATCACATGGACGGTGAACTGGGTCAATATATTTTTATTTAACTTACATTACAGTTTCAATCAAATTTCCAAAAAAATGTAGTTGTGACAAACTAATTAGCCAAAATAGTTCCCTTAGCACCGTTAGTTTAACGAAGCAGACAAACAAAGCACATTGAGTGACATTCATGTAATTAAATCCATGTAACTAAAAATAGTTTTCATTTTTAAATGCATCAAATCATAAAAAAATAATTTCCTTAATGCTAGAAGCTGTTGTCGCTTTATATTGAAACTGATTCTCTCTAAACGCATCCTCACAGTAAAGAGTATAAAATAACTGTAACACATAATAAAACCCCCATACAACAGAGTACATACACCAGCCAGTAGTTACAAATGCGCAAGCTCAACCAACACCTAATTAATAAAATATGTAATTTGCAACAAAAAAATAAATAAACAAAAATTTTTCTGGACCACTGCAATATTCTGTAAACCTTGGTCGAATAATTAAAGGCAAGAATTGAGTGGAACCTGAAACGATTGCAAATGTGCTTTAGCCATGATGTAGCTGCAGTATAATATATTACAGGAATAGATACAAATTAAAGATAATAATGTGTACATCTGACAAAGGAAGAAAAACAAACAAACCCCCCCCCCCCCAAAAAAAACCAAACAAAAAAATAAACCCAACTTCGGTCTCTGGTTTGATGTTACGTCAGACGCAAGAAGTTCAACAGTACAATAAATTCACATTGTTCAGTTAGGTCATAACAAGTGCATATATAAACGTCAATAGTAAAACCACAATGACGATAAGCTGTAATATATTGTAAAGCAATATCTGCTTCTCTACAATGTTAATTCATTTAGACCAATCTGTTTTTTTAACCTTTATTTTACTTTAAGTATGTGAAACACTTTAGGTTTTGAGCTTTATGTTGCAAGAGAGTGTCCCAGTGTAGAAACTAGAGGTCCTGTGGAAAACCCAGGACCCTCTTGTTGTGAGGCAATAGTGCAAACCACTGAACCGTCGTGCTAACTTGAGAAATAACCAATGGTGTTGCATTATGTTCGGTGACGTCACTTTGACAAGTAGTAGGGAGGTAGTCACCGAAGGTATGAGTTTGAATCCAATGTGCACTATGTAACCGGAAGGTCGCCGGTTCGATCCCCGGGCTCTCTGTCCTGGTCGTTGTGTCCTTGGGCAAGACACTTTACCCTACCGCCTACTGGTGTTGGCCAGAGGGGCCGATGGCGCGATATGGCAGCCTCGCTTCTGTCAGTCTGCCCCAGGGCAGCTGTGGCTACAACCGTAGCTTGCCTCCACCAGTGTGTGAATGAATAGTGGCATTGTAAAGCACTTTGGGTGCCTTGAAAAGCGCTATATGAATCCAATCCATTATTATTATTATGTGGTTAGCATATTAGCAATATATGGGGGGGGGGAGTGTGGTTACCAGTCAGCTTTCCATAGCTTGTGAAGTTTGAGGTTCTGGGAACTCATGGTAGTGTTGTACAGACATTTTGCGACTATACTTCCAAGCATTTCACCATGTTCAGGAAGAACTCTGTGACTGATTTACTGCTGGTAATTAGTGGTAAATAAACGTCGCTATACCTCACGTTGTATACTTCTACACCCACACTCATTACCGAGTGAGTTACACTTATAGCTCTGCTGTAATGATGCTCTGTCTAAATAACAAGGCCACACTACTACTCCTGTTACATCTTTCCACACAACAATAGTCAGTGGGAAATATCTCTGTATTGTTCCCTTTGAACCTGTTGTTAGGCATCATGTGGTTTTTTGTTGTTGGCAGTGGCGCAACTTTTTTTCTTCATACAATTTACTGCTTCAATTTTGGCAGTTCACAGTGATTGTATACTGTTTCGCAGAGTGATCAGAAGCATACTCATGAACTCAGAAACTGATATTCAGCATGCCAGAGGGAGCTGTTACGACGAAGGGTCAACACTGCAAACAGGCACTGTTTACATAAATCTGATTTATTTGCCAATAAAAGTCTTTGAAAATTATGAAACGCCCCAAATTGTTCTTCATTAGATCACAGAAACATGTAAAAAAAAAGCTAAATAAAAAAAGTCAAGCGGCAAATTACAGGAAACAAAATTTGTGCCACGTCCGCAGCTTTGGCCACGGCAGATCTAAAGTGCTGCTTTTATAACTTCACTATTCTGTGAAAAGGCAGCTTGAAAACATGCAATCATGACTAACATGTCAATCACAAATCGTCATTTCCACTGCATAATTGTTTGACTAAAGACAGTTGTACTGTGCTGATTGTCAACCACTACACAAATAAGGAGTAGGATACATACTACATGCAAGTCTACTAACAGCAGTATTCAAACTGGCATGCAGTGGCAATATTCTAAAAGACAAGGTTGCTGCTTATAGGCACCCTGAGATTATGGCATTGCCACTTTACTAAGATTCATATTTTTTTTTCTGTTCCCACTGACAAAATTGTATTTCATAATAAAGGTTTTTTTTGCTTTAATAAAATATCTGTAATACATCTGAGCATCATAGGTAACACTTGTCCTGGACACATCAGGAGATACAAATAAGGTAAACTGACCAGCTGTTTTTAAGCAACAAACAAAAAAAGTCATTTTAGACCATTTTTATGCATACCAGCACTTCAATACCAATTCAGCATTGATTATTTAGAAAGGTCAAGCAATGGTTTAATCAACAGAAGAAACAGGGGCAGAAAAGTATCAAAATTAAGGCAACGCCACAAACTGTGATTGTGTGTTGCACTGGAAAAGACTCATTTCACATAAAAGAAAGAAACAAAAGTGGTTGTTTTGTATTTTGTCTTTATCCCTGAGACCATGTTAGGCACATTGCAGTTAAAAGCTCATATCTAAACGAGTATTTTCCACCATTAGTACACTGTATTTCAACAAAGTTGTTAAAAGTAAGTAAAACAGTGGACGCTGAAAAAAAGAAAAAGAAAAAAAAAAGCACAATTGAATATCAGATCTCTTCGCTACTTGCAGTTTTCTGTCAGTCCCATTCTGGCATACATTTGAACCATTTGTCCAAGCGACCTTTCTGACGTCGTGCATCTTCGGTGGGTTCAGCATACTGATCACTTATGTCTTCAACACGAGTGATATATATCCGGGTGACTAGCACACCGAAGAACTAGACAGAGGGAATGAGAGAGAGAGAATCTTAATAAGCATGGTGGAAGAAAGGTGACTGTGGCTGCTTCTCATCAGTCTCATTTGTGTCTTTACCTTGTATCTAAGCCTCCCTAATGTAAGATATGAGAAAGAGATTAAAAGAAGAGATGTGAGGCGGAAGGAACAAAGGAAATGTGTGTTTAGATAAACTGGACATCCTTTGAAAGATCACCTGAAGCAACATCAGGCTGCTTTGTATGCTTCTGAGTTTGTCTTTGCAGAGATACAGAGATACAGTCTGCAATAAGGGCACGCGACTACTACTGCCACATCTGTCCACACAACGAAATTGAGTGCGAAATCTCTCTGCTTCTGTTTCCCAAACGAGAACTAGCAAACTAGACACCTGTACCTCCTCCCAGCTTTGTTTTTTGTTTTTCAGGCCTGAAAGAAATCAGCTAATTATTAAATACAGGTCTGTGAATGCCAAGAAAGTCCATGCAAGAGATAAACCCTCTAAAAGGCTTTTATGTATAATATCTGTGCTTGTCTTATGGTAATGACTTAGAAAAAGATTACGCAAGAAGAAGAGGAAGGGCTTTCTAATTTTCATTTCTGACTTTTCTTTTTGACTCGTTTAAGTTTGTGCCTAATGCAGTTTTGAGGAATAGCTGACAAGTATCTGCACAGCCTTCACCAAAAAAATCTTTTCTACTTACTCTGCAAACGCATCCCAGAAATTAAGCTCACATCTCAGATAACAAAAGCACACATATCAGCAATACTTTAATCTATTTATTTATATTTAGAGCTGGTATTCGTTCCATTTGCTTTTTCATGATTGTGAAATTTGTCAGAATAATCTCAGTGAATCATAGAAATGAGAGGAACAAAGGTACTTTTAATCACATACACATTTTTGGATTGTTCACAGCCAAAAAATACACTTTGTGTATTTTTTTTTCCATTTTAATATGTCTTGAATAAAACTTGCTTAATATTTATTTTATTATTTTTTATTAATTAGACCTACACTAACCACACGTCCAGAAATACACACAATTGGAATCTAAACTGGAAGCTGAGATGAAAATGACTTGTCCTGCTATATAGAGATTTCTGTTGAGTTAGATGAAATTTTCCACTTGGAACTAAACATTCGTAAGTAACCTCAAATATCTGACAGAGTGGGACACCAGATTAAATGTTGGGCATCACCTGAGAAATCAGGATGTGTGACAAAGAGCAAAAGAGAAGCACCTGTGTAATGAACCAGACGACTGACACCTTCTGCACAGCTCAGTGAAGTTCAACATGCTTATTAAAGTCCAGCACAGCCTACATTCATATATTCATAGCTGCCAGAGTGTGTGGATTATTAAATGTATGATTGAAAATGGGATTTATGAGGGTAGAAATGGCAAAGTAATGAAAAACAGCATCTGTGCTGTTACATCCACACTACCAAATGAATCTGGTTCAAGAAAAGGGAAGGATGAAGGAGTATAAGGTGTGCAGAGTGAATGAATAGTGTGCATTTGTTCTTTTAATGCTGGAAAAGAACAAAAGTCTGATTTAAAAAGAAAATCTTTGGTCCATTTTAAGTTCAGACAGAATATTTTAAAATAAAAGTTAATTTTTGTGTTTTTATTATGGCCTGTTTGGTCCAAGCAAATCTAAATAAATTGGACCAGCAAGTAACTGCACAGCTGATTTTATCTCTCCTAAGGCTGTGGAGCTGTCAGATGTGCCTAAGGGGTGAAGCAATTTCCATTTTATTCCATTTGCTAATCTGGGTTTTGGATGATTTATTCGGGGCGACCGTGGCTCAGGGGGTTGGGAATCGCATCTGTAACCAGAAGGTCGCCGGTTCGATCCCTGGGCTCTCTGTCCTGGTTGTTGTGTCCTTGGGCAAGACACTTTACCCTACTTGCCTACTGGTGTTGGCCAGAGGGGCCGATGGCGCGATATGGCAGCCTCGCTTCTGTCAGTCTGCCCCAGGGCAGCTGTGGCTACAACTGTAGCTGCCTCCACCAGTGTGTGAATGAATAGTGGTATTGTAAAGCGCTTTGGGTGCCTTGAAAAGCGCTATATAAATCCAATCCATTATTATTATTATTCCACTGAGCTCTAAAAGGTACACTCTATAAGTCTCTGCAAGCTGTTTTGGTAAATACAGAAGCAAATACAAGTTTGCGTTCTCAAAATCTGAAGTACAAATGACACATCACTGCAGCCACACCTATCACAAAAAGGTCAACTGAAAAACTGTACAACCTTGCATGAAATCTCTCTGTTTGGCCACCTCTAACATTATCTCCCTAACCTGTGTGGTTCCACAAGGTTCAGTCCTGGGTCCAGTATTATTTTCTTTCTACATGCTTCAGCTGGCATCATTTAGTATTTTAATGACATTTCTTATCATTTCTATGGTGATGACATTCAACCATATATGTCTTTTAAGCTTCACCAGCTGGACCCACTGTTTAACTGGGTTTAGCTCTCTAGCAGTTGCCTTGTATTAAATGCCAACTTTACTGAAGCAATAATTATAGCACCTGAACGATATCCTAAAATCAGTCCGGCTCTTGCTTCTTTTGTTTCAAATGTAAAGTTCAGTGTTTGAAATCTCGGTACAATATTAAATTCTTCTCTGGTCTGCGCAGCTGAACCAAAAAAAAAAAAAACCCAAAAACAAAAAAAACCCCCACAAAAAAACAACAATTCCCGCATTTGTGCTTAGATTATTGTAATACCCTGTTTACCGGTTTTGACAGATAATCTCTCCAAGCTGTACAAAATACTGCATCCAGACTATTAACGTGTTGATATTTAACAACACGTTCTAGAAATCAAGCTCACAACACTCCCACCTTATACTGAATAAATTAGCTCCCAAGAGATTTTAGCATTTGTTTAAAATCCTTGTATTTACACACAGAGTGCTAAGTGGCCATGCTCCATATTATTTATCTCATCTTGTTACAAAAGACACTGCTGCTGACTATCTCCATTTACAAGCTCAGAATTTTTTAGTTGTTCCTCGTACATGAATAAAGGCCAATGAGACAGTCTTTTTAGTCTACATTTGTTTTGTTTAAACAGGCTTTCTGTTGAGACTTTTATTACATTATTTATCTATTTGCCCATCTGTACATCTGTCTATACTTTTGTATTGAGTTTAAACATTTAATTGTTAAAAAGGTAAAGTAAAATTAAATGGTAATTGTTCCATAAACATCCATGGTGGGAATAAATACCAATAATGAAAATAAAACTCATTTAGCTACAAAGTGACATAAATAACTCCTCATATATAGCGCTACACATTAAAATATAACTTAGTCATCCTTGTCTCAGGTAAATCATACTAAACCAGCCTGTTTTTTGCAGCTAATGTTTTATGTTAAATTGTGCTTCTAAAAGGCTTTTTCAGCGCATCTTTTTAAATCCATTTTCTGTCCCATGGGCAACAATTGAAAGATGTATGCCTCTACTCTGTGCCCCTCCCCAACAGAGCGCCGCACTTTTATTCAGACACCCTTTTGAAGAAGTTAATTGCTGTTGTTTGTACCCACCATCGACAGCTTTCCCGTCACCGCAATAATAACTGTATTTGTTTCGAACTTTTTAAAAACACACAGTTACAAAGTGAGTCACAGTTGGGATAAAACACATTAAAAATGAGTGTAAATATTTGCACATGCAAACAGAGTCAAGCACATGGTCTTTCATTCATTTCTGCATGAACACTCCTATACAAACATATTAGGAGAAGAAAAGGCCACAGATAATGGGAAAAGCTAACCTGTAAAAAATGAGTAGAAAGGTAAAGCATCTGTATCACTATCTCACTGTACAAATGTGTGTGTGTGTGTGTGTGTGTGTGTGTGTGTGTGTGTGTGTGTGTGTGTGTGTGTGTGTGTATACCTGAGGCACTAGGATCAAAAACAGAAGTATGATCATAATCTTATAATTGTCCAGCAGCCAGTAAATGAATGCACCGGTGCAGCCTCTGGTATAGATGTCAGGCAGTGGTTGATGCTGTGGGACACAGAACACTGGTGGTTAGTCCAATTTCAAAACTACAAAAAGTCAAAGGCAGCTCCCTTTCCTTTCTTCCAACTGTTTAACTTTCTGTTCCTTGCTTATAATAAGACCAGTCCATTACTTAATTATCTGACACTTGTCCTCAGTTGTGTGAGAGCGACACAGCACACCCAGAGTTATTGCTAAGAAACATTCAGCTGTCAATGAGATAAAAAGGACAGCAACTGCCAGTTTTCTGTCTGCAATTCCCAGTTTAAATGAACCTTCTGTGGATATAAAGCACACAATAGTCACAATGGATATTTCAGCACATAATAAAGTGTTTTATGACTTGGTGGTCTTACCTTGTCATCTAGGGCCTTGTACCCACACATAGTGTTGGGAACTTCATTATTCTGAAAGAGAAGTAAAATGTTTCAAATGAAAATTAACAGAAAGCTGTACAGTGTGGGGACAGCCAGGAGAATAAAAGCTTTTATCTAATCTAACGGTTTTATCTTCAGAACAGAGTCACCTGCAGCCTGCATCTTGTTGTATTAAAACTAAAATTAAGTGGAATTAAAAATAAACCTCTAAATCATTATATCCATGTTTGTTCGCAAAGATAAGTCTGCATTAAGGGCATATATGCTCTGCTCTACAGCATCCGTTGCCACTTATGTGAGTCATCTCTGGCAGGTAGGGATCGTTTTGCTATTTTCTCTCTGCCAAACAGTTTGTCAAGACCATTTTTATTCCACATAAAAATGCTGCTAGTCAAAGAAAGAAAGAACGAACTAACGAACGAAAGATAGATAGATCTAAACATCTAACAAAAAGTTTGACCCAACAAAGAAACCTTTAAATAAAATTAAATTTTAGAGAATGTCGGATGAGATCAGTTTCATTAGTTCAGACAGTTCGTCAAACTGTTGTGTGTTTAGCTCGAGACTTTCTCTTTGTTCTCTTTGTCCTTATAATTACTGGACAGTGTAGGTGTACAGATTACAGGGAGCCTTTGCTACTTAGAGGTGGAGAAAATTGCCTGCACATGCCATGGCTAAGGCTTAATCACAATATAGGGTGAAGAGGTGCATTTTAAATGTCACTCTGCATGCAAGAGCTATTACTTTAAGACCCAGACACACAGACACTGGCAGCCACCGAGCACTAGAGAAAAATGTGCATTCCTTAATGCCAACCACTTTGCAGATGAAAATCAGAAGTTCAGTTGTTTAGCAGTTGCTTGGGGCTGAGGGTTGAGGAAGGTGTCGCCGACAGATCTTTAGGCCTGTGTGTCTGAGAGCTTTAATGACACACACACACACACACACACACACACACACACACACACACACACACACACACAAATCCAAAACTAAAAAAACAAATTCAGGAACAAACATGATAAAATTACAGATTAGTTGGTATCTAACTCTGATCTTCAGCTCCCACTGTGATTGTGAGACTGCATGCCCTCAGTGAGCAAATAAAATGCCAGCATCTCACAGTGTGTAATTTGTCTCTCAGAAGTGAAGCTGCGTGGGATTTTGGGAGTTCTCCTCAGCACAACTGCAGATCAAAAACCCTCTCATGAGACAGATGAGGATGTATCAAGATAAATTCACGCCACACTTTAGCCATTAAGCCATTTATTCACGTATTTTCACGTGAATATCACCCAACAGCAAACCTGGAATCTTTAGCTTTAACTAATCAGACTTTGTTCATTCCCACTGCAGCCACAAAACATCTACACAATTGTTTTTAAAAACCTCTTAGCATGAAGTGTTCATCAACTCCAGTGAAGAGACAGGTGTGTTAAATATGTGCAATCCTCTTTTACAGGGGACTTAATGTATTCTAGCTTCATATGTTTTTATAACTGGACCCCATTAAAAATAGGTCAGCATGAGATACAGTTTAAGATGATAAATGCCAGTGTCATTTTGGTCTTTTAACATTTGGTTTACAAGTTTGAATGTATTTTAGGATTTTCTCAAATCCACACATATATTAAACTGGTCAACATTTCAAACCACAAATCAGTCTTGATGAGTGTTTGGGGTTATTGTCCTGCTGGAACACCCATCTGTGTCTTGGTTTTAAGTGTCTAGCTGTTGATTTGAGATGAAGCTGAAGAATTTGGAGGTACTCATCGATCATTATTCCATCTACTCTGTGTGATGTAATGTACCACAGGCAGCAAAGCAGCCCCAGAGCATGACACCATCGTGCTTGACAGTTGAAAGTTTGAAAACCTCAAGCTGTCACTATAGTCAAAAAGCTCAGTCTTTGACCATAAAACCTTTCTCCAAAAGGCATATGGCTTCCAGTTCACAGCAGATTTGAGCCTCTGTTTATTCTGAACATCCTACAACCAATTTCTTCTTATGTGATGATGACAGTTTTGGCATTCTTCCAGATAAATTGTGCTTACATAGACCCGTCTGAACTGATGAACTGATGATCTGCAGTTGTTTAGAAATGGCTCCAAGCGACTTTTCCAACTTGTTCAAATCTACTAGTCTCCACTTTAGATTTTTGCTGAATTCCTTGGATTTCCCTTGTTCTGAATATTGGTCAATCTGATGAGTGCTGTCAAACAAATCTTTTTAATGCTGATAAAAGAAAAACTACTGGTTGTAGTCAGTGCAATATAAGTTCAAATTCAAACTTGTGCACCCAATTCTTGTTCCCCCCCCCCACCCGGTCATTAAAAACAAAAGCTGTTCAAAGAAACCATTAAATGCCCCAAATTTCCATGACATTCATGCCCATGATGGATGTAAAAGTCTACCCACAAGTAGTTTCTAAAAAAAAACATAATTTAAATGTTATATACCATGTAAAATATGTACTTGTAATTATAATAATAATAAAAATGTTTTAAATGTAGTAGCTGAACATAAATTGTGCTATAGCAGTATTATCAGAAGAGGCAGAAGCAGTTAGCATCATGCATAGAAACTGGTAATACAAGAGGTATTATTGCAACAAGAAAAGCATATATTGTACCAGCCGATGTAGTGGTAAGACCATCAATAATGACACCTACCTTAGTAGTAACACAGCAGGTATATGGGACACCGCAGGCTAACGGACCAGGCGCACTACAGTTGTGGTACATGTTGACTTTCCAGTCTTTAAATTCTTCACCTCCACAACACTTAAACTGACAAAGAGGACAATATTAAAGGTAAGAAGGAAAAGGAAAGTGGTTTTAAAACACAGGAGAGACAGAGAGAGTCAATAAGTAACTAACTATGTTGTGCTGGCATGATGCCAAAAGTAGCATTTTAGGATGAAATTAATCACAATTAACAACATTTGGCATCCGGTTAGTATTTGATTCTCTCTCACACTTTTCCTTTCAGCCAGAATTTCAAAGGAGCAGATTGAAGGGCTTTCCCCTGAAGAAGTGACGTTTCCCTGTACAAAATATTTTACTGAGCTGTTTACAAGACAAATGAGGTAAACTATACCATCAATATTCACATTCAGATGCAGCTGTGTTTACTATCCAAATACAATTTTCCACTGGTGGCAAATTTATTTGACTGTGCAAACACAGCTTCCCCCTTTCATTCCTTCTACCACATTCTTGAAAAGGTCGGTAGGTGTTGTGATATTTGCACATATCCAAAAACCTGCTTATATCTACTTCCTTCATTACTTTTAAGAGCAGGTGCATTTTTCCTTCCCACTAGAAATGTAAGCTCTTCCTCAGGGATGCATCTTTGTCCCTGTCTTGTAAAGTGCTG
The DNA here is from genome assembly GCF_057382095.1 of Aulonocara sp. 'chitande type north' Nkhata Bay. Classification (NCBI taxonomy): domain Eukaryota; kingdom Metazoa; phylum Chordata; class Actinopteri; order Cichliformes; family Cichlidae; genus Aulonocara; species Aulonocara sp. 'chitande type north' Nkhata Bay. Next base: position 15,846,532 of record NC_141344.1, read on the forward strand.
GCCTGTTTGTGTACAAAATACTCAGAGCCGACTCCGGCACAAGTCCATCCATCTGTCTATCCATCCATTTCCTTAATAACTAATCCAATTCGGAGTCACGGGGGTTTTGGGCCCATTTCAGATGTCATTCAGTGAGAGGCAGGATACCACCCGGACAGGTGGCTCGTACATCACAGGCCATGTATCAGAATTTATGTTAATATTCAGATCTGAGGAAAATATTCCCATTTCGAAAGAAAACCTGAAAATACAAAATACTTCACCAGGAGGAGATAAAAGGACTAATTTGGAATACTCAAAGAGAATTTGCTGCTTCACTGACCTGCATCAAATTTGGAAATTATCATCTTCACAAGAACAGTGAATCATTATGTGTCATCACCTGCAGCCACGTGTTGTGGGATCAACAAGTGGCTGCAGAGGCTGCACCAGTCATTTTTACTGCCCTCTTCTTTTGCAAACTCTCAAGAGACTAAAGAAACCTAAACAAATCAACAGCAAACAAACTTGGGAAAACACATTAGCGTTAGTAAGACAACAACGTATTTAATAAAGTTTTAAGTCTTCTTCAATATACAAACAACACAAAATCCAGTATAATACACAAAAGCTCTGTTCATTTGTTTCCAAACTCTTCCTAAATGATCAGCAGTTGTGCAACCAGAGTTGGCACACAGGTACATCTTGGGACCCTGAAGGTTTTCACATCATTACATTGCCTAGCAACCACCTACCAGCAAGCTTAAATGACCCATTCATACTGTTTATGCACATAACATCTAAATTATATCCAGATATACTTAAATAATGTGTGACATTTTATGATGGCTTAACATTGCCTAGCAACCAACTAGAAATGGACTAAAATGACCCATTTGTAGCATTTATCTAGCTCCAAGACCTATGAAAAGCCTAATATTGTTTTATTTCATAAAAATAACATTAATTTACATCCATGTAAACCTGAATTGCGCACAATTTATTATGATGTCATGTTTCCCAGCAACCACCAACCAACAAGCCAAAATGAGAATTTGTAGTGTTTATGCATCTACAACATAAGAAAAGGTGGTTCAGGGGGCATTTCCTATGCGTTCTGTGTTTATTACTTAGGCAATCAGTTTATTCGTTTCATTTAGCTATTCTTACATTTGCTGAAGGCACAAATGTGCACTTTCTTTGCTCAGTTTTCATCGTACAGGGTGGAAAAGTTGCCACACCGATGCTTTGGTGTGCTGAACTGTATTTCCCATTTTCATCCAAAGTGACAATAACAGTGACAGTTTTTAAGGTAGTGCTGAAGAACAAACTCACTGTTAAAATAGGACATAAGCCTTAAATTGGCACTTCTCATTATACAAGAAATGCAAATGAACTTGTCATAGCAGTATCGCCTCAGTTAACAATTAGCATTAATGGGATACAGCTGTTAATGGAGTTACGCCTGTATTTGACTAGCATAAGAAAGAAAAACAAAATTAGACCCAATATAAATGACATCTGGTACCAAAGGATTTTCAATATCTGAATATAAAAATGGGGAATATGTCTCAATTGATGGCACTCGGAGTAAATTACAGCTGCCGTTTGACATCTCAGTTATTTTTGTTTGATTTACGCTTTCACTTGGGGTAGATAGCAACTGCACAGCTGCCTCAGAGAGTAAAGAATGAGCGAAGCAGAGCCCAATACTGGTACCTCTGCTTGGTAGTCACTTATTGAATCTAATATTTTATTTGGAGGGAGAACATGAGGCAGAAAGAGAGAATGAGACAAGAGATAAAGAGGGACGATGAATAAATGAATAGATATGAGAGCGCTCTTTGTCAGGCGGCGTCATCAGTATGCTGATATGATGCCAGTCTGCCAAAGCAATACTCCCTCCTCTGTTGGTGTGATTCTGCACAGCTGTTTTTCCAGCACTGGGTCAAGACCCAAAGAAAGGTCACACACAAACCCCCCCCCCCCCCCCCCCAAAAAAAAAAAAAAAAAAAAAAAAAAGCCACAACAACAAACAAAAACTTAATATAAGAACACAGAGTTCTCAGTGTGGTAGGTGCAACAGTGCAGTATCACCCAATCTAATCCCGTCTATGAGCAGACTGTTCAATTCATTACGCAGCCTCATGACATAAAAATGAAGCATCTTTTCAAAACACGTCCATCTCCTGAGATTCTGATGTGACGTGTGAGAGTGATGGATGGATTACACAACAGTTTGTTTACTAAAGTTGAAATTGAAATACAAAGTCATTTAAAAGTGATGTGACACATTTATTTTTATGACCCTCACTGGTGACAGTCATGACCGAAGCCATTATGTTCTAGGGTTGTCCATCTGTCCGTAGCTCTTAAACTGGCAACCTCGACAATTACAGAGCCTTCATGGAGTAATTGTTAAATCAGTTCCCTTCACTTCTCTCTCTCTCTCTCTCTTTTCACCCCCAGTGTGTGGCTGAAGGAATTCTGTGTGTTTACATCCTCATGAATGTGACATGTCAGGAATTTGTATAAACATTAATTGGTCAAAAAGTCACCCTCACAAAATATTTAGCTGAGCTGGTTTGCAGAGGTATACAACAATAAGCTGGTAGCTCGAGTTTATTTTATTATTATTTTTTTTATTGTGATTAAATTTCCAAAAGTCCCCTGGAATTAAATATTTGCAGAATAAGCGACTAATTTTGTGACTGTCCAGCTGACTGATGACGAGCTGCTTGCATGCAGACTGTGACTAATCGTATGGTTAAGTCCCCCTCTGAGCCAACCGCTCAAAGCGTGGGTTGCAATTACAGCAACATAATGAGCGTGTGATTACAGGTTAAAGACTGAGGTGTTTTTTTTCAAAAAGTTTGCTAAACTTTTCAGGATCACTTACTATTGTTACTGTATTAATAATAACCATAATTATGACTTTATTTATATAACATTGTTCAAGCTCCACATTACAACGTGCTTCACAGGAGCAACAGAATAAAACAGAATTAACAAATAGAGGGGGAAAAAAGACACTTTAAAGTAAATTTAAGGGGAGGGAAAAGCTTTCTCATCAAAGTATTTTTTAAAAGATGATTTCAAGGAAGTGACTGACTCACACACACACACACACACACACACACACACACACACACACACACACACACACACACACACACACACACTCAGCTTAACTCAACTACCTCAAAACATTGAGACTGGACTGACTAATCAACACAAGCGCAAACACACTGACCTACACCACCAAACCATCGTACACACCAACCTGTAAATGCTCTTTTGCACAATATTATTACTGGACTTTTTGCACTAACTTCTGCACTTCCTAATTTTTGCTGCTACACTAAGGAATGTTTACTGTTCCTCCACTACCTCAACTCATCATCACAAAACCTTATTATTATGTTACGTTGTGGGTTTTCTTTTTTGTCACACTGTCACTTGCTGCTCTTGTTTGCACATTTGCACGTGCACTTTGTTGTCTGCTGTCTGATAACAAAAAAAAGTCATCCTTAGATAGTTAGATAGTTTTTTGTTAATTTATGTTGTAATTTATGTTAGGTCAGTCTGTCTTGTCTCTGCTAGCCAGCTAACTAGGCCTCTTAGTTAGCTAGTTTAGAGTTTTTCTGTTAAATTATGTTGTAAATTTATGTTGCATGTAGCACCTTGGTTCCTGGAGGAACGTTGTTTCGCCTCACTGTGTACTGTTAAACTGTATATGGCTGAAGTGACAATAAAGCCAACTTGACTTGACTTGACTTGATTTTGCCAGACAGGTTGTTTCAGATTTGTCCCTTTGAGTTTTCAGTTGGGCCCCTGGAACAGGCAAAAGACCTCTGGTGCATATGGTAATTACTAAGAGGTCAGAAATGTAGCTTGGAGCAAAGCTATGAAAGACTTTAACAGAAATCAGTAAAATCTTAAATTCAATGCTAAACATTGTGTAAAAAGGTAAGAGAAATGTGATCTTGTCTCCTCGTTCTAGCTGAAAGTCTGGCAGCTGAGTTCTGTAGAGTCTGATTTAATTCAGTAGAATGACATTCACAAGGATCTAGAGGTTGGCCATCTCCTGGCAGCCTCTTTTTCTACAAAAATATTTTGCCCAACCAAGTTGACGAATGGTTTGCAGCTGTCACTGAAAGAGGTTGCTGCACCAAAAACTTGCATATAATTCTTTTGTTCACTAACAGATTGCTGCAGTTGCCCATAGTTTGCATGGAAGATGGCAACTTGTATGCAAACACTTGCTAATGAAGCACTGAACAGTTGTGAAAAATTTGAAGTGTTTCTGGCTTGCAACTCATTCTTCAAAGTAAACATTGTGCCTTAGAACTAAATCCAATGTATTTTTCTTATATTTTCAAAGACGTTGGCGGCTTCCATAAGAACCACTAGCAACCAAAGCACGGTAGTTGTCAGTGCAGCACCTAATACCGGTTTGTGAAAAATTGCACCTATCGACGCCAAACAACCTTGAAGAATACAGTTTTTTCCTAGTGACTTACGGTAATACATACCGGTAGGTTCACTGTCTGGACTCTAAAAGTGTGTCACTGGGGCTTTAGTTCCCATCAAACCAGTAGGTCTTGTAAAACCAGCTGCTTGAAATTTTTATAGCAGGGAACCAGTTCACCCACTTCCCCGAGGCTGATATAGCTCCTGAAAATGAGTTTTCTCTGCTTTTACCAAAAATTATAGTATTTTGTCATTTACACAAAAAAACAAACAAAAAAACAAGTGCTGTAATAACTCAGTACATTTGTATAGGTACAGTTTTAAACTCTATTAGATGGATGGAAAAGGAGATCTAGTGAAGATTTGTTTTCAGGTCTGTTAATGTTCCATATAATCATAACCATACTGCAATATAAGTTCAATGTCTCTACCTCAACCCATGAAAATGAATACAAGTGTTTCCAGTAAGTGGATGGCAAAGGTTAGTGTTTGTGCATTCATGTAAGATTTATTAATGGACTTCGTACTTTTCTTGTTTGTTACTGCATTTTGTGTTATGTTTCTGTGTTTATTATATTTTCATTGACAGACACCACTGGATGAATTTTAATGTTATGCTCACAGTTGTCTCTTAATGAAATTTACCATGTCTATGCACAACTGCTATGCTTAAATTGCGCCAATGCTTTCCGTGATGAATCCAGAATTTGCTTATAAATATGCATGATCACTTCTGAGTGAAACATGCAGCACTCGGGAAAGATGGCGTTTGAAAGAGTGTCTGCCTGAATGACTTTTTTGTTTGAAGTGCTCTAACACTTCTTGGTATACACAACAAAGCCCGGCTGCAGTGCTGTGGGGGTATTTATTGCTGTGCCTGCAGCACAGATTGTGGTTAACAAATGATGTGACGTTTTCAAGCTGAACTGTTTTTATGAAGCAAGTGTCTGCAGTGACTAAGGTATTATCTAATGAGGGAAATGAAAAATTGTTGCTCCTGGCAATGAAACCAACAAGTGGTCAATAATATGACAACTATTTTGATAAATTATGCATGTAATTGTGTGAGAAAAATGTCTCCTCTGTCTCCTCTGCAGGGGCGAAGAAAGAGGCAGCTTACTGGTGGAATAAATGTCACATCTCCATTACAATACTGAGGCACAGTGGATAGAAAGGGCAGCTTGAAATCGAGTTAATACCGGATATGATGCGACCTACCACTTATACATGAACTCTGTGCTCAGAATGAGATGTTTCCTAATATCTTTACAGCTGGAACAAAAAGCTTACAGATGTGGTTTGTCACTGAAGACACATCTTTAAGTATGCTTCAAACTAAGAGATCAATTATTTTGTGGTTCATGTGACATTTATCATTCTGTGTCAAAGGAAGAGCCATTAACAGTAAAACCAGTGATAGCGTCACACTTTCAGACACTATACAAGATTTCAGATACGAAATGGTTAAAAGTTATTTTGTAAAAAAAATGGAAATTAGACTTAAGGCCCAACTCTAACTTTTGTCAACTCCTCAGATGGATTTTGCTTGGTCTTGCTCAGGTGTACGCCTGCTATGTTAGTGTGTAAATGTAATGAGAAAAACAAATATGCAGAACCCTTCTATGTGACCCCATGCCTGTCCTACTTGCTTTATTCGGTTAAGAAACAGGAAGTGGTGGTGCGGTTATTACAGTCTGGAGTTTGAACCCTAGAGTCATTCCACATCCGCTTGTAGAGCCAATCGTCAAGAACTTGAAGTAAGCAATTTTTTGTGCGACTTTATCAGTCTCTCACAATCTCTCACATGAGGTGGGGGAATGTTGCTTCAGTTCATTTGGTGACACAGCTCGCTCAAGTCTTTTCTTTCCCATCCTTTCTGTTGTAGTTTTGTTGCTGTGCTTGGGATCATTGACCTGTTGCAGGACCCGGTTTTGCACGATCTTCAGCTGATAGACATGTAGCCTCACATCTGACTCTGGTATACAGAGTAGTTCATGGTCGAGACAGTGACTGCAGGATGTCCAGGTCCAATTCCAAACCAGTCTAAACCATCACCCCTCGACCGCCTCTTTGTCCTGATATGCTGTGTTTGGTTTTTGCCAGATGCGGTGCTATCCATTAAGACTAAACCTCTCCAATTTAATTTCATCACTGTTGATGTGTTTCGTTGCTGGCATTGTGTAAAAGACCTGAATGCTCCGGACCAGCAAACTGGCAAAAATTCGGCTTTCAGACAGGTGGTCACGCTTGCTGATGATCATTTAATCAAGAGCATTTGATTAACACCTACTTCCCCATTCCTATGGAAGCAGTAAGAGTGTACTTCATTTTCCCACACACTGCTTCTGCATTTCAGCTTAATGTTTGTTAATTAAATAATGACATGGTGTAAAATGACACGTTTTTTAGTTCACTTGAGGTTGTATTTACCGAAATTTAGAACCTGCTAAGGACCAGGTTATTTTTAACATGTCCTGATACAGAAACTCTTACAATAGAAAGTGGGTGTGCTTTTGTTTTCAAGTGACTCTACATTTGGAGTCTTATCTCAGTTATTAAAGTGAAGATGTCTTAACCTGTACAGAATCAGATTTTAATATTGTCAAGGAGAGGTTCACTTAAAGTCCATCTTAAAATAGTACTCACACAGCTATTTCTCTGCTCAAGTTACTCTTTTCTCTGATCCATGCCCCTACTGACTTCAGAAATATCTATAAATCTATGGAGCTGACCATACTGATAAATGTGAGGTTAACTGGAAATATTCTCTTCCATTTTTTTTGTGTTGGCTGAACAACAGACTGGCAATCTGTCCAGGGATGTAACCTGCCTCTAACCCATCACAGTATATAAGAGATGGATAAATGAATGGATGGATGGAGAAACTCAAAGGTATAACCTTGAAACTAGGCAATGGTTTAATTAAGGAAGTTCAGGCAAGAAAAAAAAAAGTGTCAAATTTTCATCAAAGTTGGTCCTTTATTCACAGAGGGTGTCACCAGTTGGGCATCCTACCAAATTGAATAATGGTCACTATTTCGCTGTAAGAATAGTTTTAGTGAGAAACTTCCAGAAAATTATGAAAGTGAAGCTTTGACCTTTCGGATTTAAAAGCATCATTATATTTTTTATCCTATTAGAGATTTTTGTGAAATCTAACTATTTTAATGCAATTAATTCATCCTTCAGCCAAAGCGAATGTTTGTGCCACATGCTAAGAGTTTTCAAAATGCATTTCTGAAATGACACATTCAAGAAAAACAGAAAACAATGAGTCCAGCATTGACTGTCACCAGAGGGGATGGAAGAAAAATAGCATGGCAGAAATTAAATTCTGCCTCCTCTGACTAAACAATGTGTGTGTCCCGGCTCTGAATGTTGGATTGTCGATTTCCTTTTTTGGATTCAGAGACGGTTCGATAACAAAAATAAAGAAAAGAAAAAGTGCTGACGCAACTGTTCGGGCTCTGAGGCATGAGGGCGTTTTCAAGCCTGAAAACTGGTCCCGACAATCAATTTTTCTTTGTTGTTGCAATTATGACAGATGGCTAAGACGTAGCCCCATCCAAAACATCAGCAGCTATTTACATGGAGACTGGGACAGGATGCCTCCTGTTGAGTTTACACTCAAAACACCTTCAGGCATTTTGCAGGAAAGACTCCTCTGACCCTTTTCGCATTACACACACACAAAAATAAAATAACCTGACAGTACAGACGGAGGTGCCATCTAAACACATTAGAAATGTTTTTTTCTTCTTACTGGATATGAGCTTTTCCAGAGTTCAGCGGGCACACGGGACGACATTACACAGAACACATTAAAATAAAAAAATAGATGGTTTTATAATGTAGAAGAACATTAAAAACACTGCTGGATACAGAACTGTGCTCACAGGGCACAGACCTGGTATGAGCAGTGAAATATTCTGATTGCTCACAGACAAACGCAACATAAACTTCCTATTCAGTTGTTCTCACTTACCCACCGACAACAAAGGGACGCCTTTTTAAATCTTATATGAAAGGAACAGAGAAAAATGTCACCATTTACACGACGCAAACACAAATGCATGACTGAATTTGGTACCGTTCTCACAAACAAAAATAAGTTCAGAACATAGTCTCAGTGCCCTCCAAGTTTGTTTTTTCAAACATGGTTTTCCATTGAAGTTCTTCAGAAAAACACTTAATCTCTCTAAGAGCAGGGCAACGGGCCCAGCAAGCAGCTTTAAAAACCTTTACAGGCTTCTGTTAAATGGCTTTCTAACATCACTGAAGCAATCTTTGCTGCTATAAAGTTCTTCAAACATGTCACTGGATGAATCGGCTGCCAAAACAAAAAAAAGAGGCTCCTTTTATGCTTTGACAGATAATTAATCGGCACTTCTTTTCTACACAACCAACTAAGATCTGCATAACCAAGGTGCTGCTGATCTTTGACAAAAATAAATACACCAACCAATTGTCCTAACCAACTAAGCACATGCATTATTGTCAATGTTTTTTCCTCCAGCATTAACAAACCTTCTCTGTGAAAGAGAAAGATATTAATTTTTAAAACTCTCGTTGCATTCTCTCTTTATAAACTGACCAGATTTATTAGGCCTCTTCCGCTGCCTGTTAATAACCTGCTGAAGATCAAATTGAACATGTGAATAGGGAAGAAATGTGATTTAAGGTGGCGTGTTTGTTGATGCAATTCAGACCTGTCGAATTAGAAACTGCTGATCTACTGGGATTATCACACGCAACCATCTCTAGGGTTTACAGCGATTGGTTAAAAAAGAGAAATTATCGAGTGAGCAACAGTTCTCTCAGTATAAATGCCTTATTTATCAATTTACACATCCAGCTAGTATAGAGTAAAGTTTGCCTGTCCTCGTCCCTGCTTTGGTAACCTCTGGGTAGTGCAGTTTTCTCACACAATCCAAAGACTAATGTGAGATTAACTGGTCATTCCACAATTGTCCATAAGTATGATTGTGCACATGAACCATCATCTGCCCCTCTGTGTTAACCCTGAAACAGATCAGGGTGTGCTCGGTGTATTACAGAGACAAAGCCCCATCAAAGCAAAAGCCAGTATCCTCCATTCAAAGATCGACATGCATAAACTGTTTCTCATCCTGAGAAAGTTTTACAAACACCCGTTATCAGTTATCTGGACCTGACCAAATGCACACAAAGATCTTTCTTGTAGCTTTCATGGACAATGCTCAAATGCTGTTAAATCTGCCAGTCCACAACTGTGTAAAAAATTCAGCCCATTTTCTAAACCACCAAATCACCTGAGACACAATAGCTTTAGGGAATTCAAGCAGCCTGCAACTATCACGCAATCAGGCCACAAATCCACAGTACACAATCCTTAAAATGATGAAGGCCTGTAGCGTGCAGAACATATGCCCCCTCTCCTGTGCTAATCAGAGTTTGTAGCTGGCTGCTAGTTTCAACGTGTGACCAGTCCGCTGTCCCCTACAGTGCATTACCATATGCTTGATAAAAGCTGGGGAAGAGATCTCCAGCTTCAGGCTGTGTGCATGGCGGCTCGGTGTGCTCTGATGGTCATGCACAGCGATGCAACTAAAAATTTTCAGTGAGGATTCAGGTTCACTGGTTGTGCAGTTTTTAAACAACAAAAAATCCTCAGCTTTATAATAATAATAATAATCAGGCTTTGTCTCTACTGCAGGAGATTATTAACATAGACTATACATAAAAGATGGATACCACTACTGTGACTTCACCCATAGTCTGCGCACTGGCCTCATTTTAGTTTTTTTAACTAGATATGACCATAACAGGATGTGAGTGTTTACCGGGATATTTACCAGCTAATACTAGTTCTGTCTAACTAGCTTGGCTGTCGCATTATAGCTGTCATTAAAGGGATTATAACAACAACATGCACCTACTGAGAGAGAGAAAAAAGAAAAGAAAAAAAAAAAAGCTAAACACCTGACTCTTTAACGCATCTTTAAGAACACATGAAGCATGTCTTTAATTCTAGTTTATAATTTATAGATTAGAGGGCATAGCTTTAACCCTTAAAACTATTAAAACAGATCAGTGATCTAAAAAAAAAAAAATCACTCTTAGTACAGATGGAGAGGTATAGGCTGTAATATTTATTTATCCTTTAAAGCTGTGTATTTGGGGATTTACTAAAGTCAAGTCAAGGAACTTTGGTTTCTGACTTTATTTAAAGTCCTGAGGGTTTCTGGGTGATTAATACAGTCCGTATGTAAAAAAAAGACAGGTGACGTTTATCAAGTAACAGGAAATTAAGAGTCGTCTTACCCTATTCTGAACGTAGTCCATGATGTTTTTGAAGTCCAAGTCATCGTAGTAGTTTACTATGCCCTTTCGAATGTTCTTGTTCAATAAACGTTCCGCCTGTGAGGGAGTTAGAAAAAGAACGCAAAACTGTGAATAGTACAGGAGAGGAGAAAGTCAGATTATCACATCTGTCAGTGGAGCTGTAGAGTTACTTGTATGTGTCAAAAACCATTTAGTTGCCATTTTCGGTGCTGTATGAAATGTCTTTGGCCCGCACGTCCTCTAAGCAAAACGGCAGTAGTCCATTTATGGTGATGTATTTGTCCTCATCCTGTTTTAATAGCACACTGCATGCTGCCCAACAGTTATAGTATGCGGACATTGTTAGCCTTAAAACCACAACTCCAAATAAAAACAGAGCCAAATATAACCCATGTTTTTGAAAGGAGAAGCTGCAGGTTTTATTTGTAGTGTGACTTTCAGGGTTAACCGTGGAATTGCATTAAGCTTTAATAACCAAACATAATCATGACTTGTTGAGCTTAATCAACATTTTAGGGGATTTAAGGATTTAAGAGCTTTGACTGTGCAAAATTATGATCAATGAAACAGTTTAGATTTTTTTTTTTTAATGTTAGAGCTTTTATTCCTCCTACTTATATATTTTTTTTAAAAAGCAGCCAATTGTGTCTCAAATTGTGTGTGTTGTGTACCAAAATACCCTCTATGTTAAAGGGTATTTCGGTACACAACAATCAGTGTGTCAAACAGGCGCCTGCTGAGAGCAAATGCTATCATAAGTCAAGGTGACTGATTCACTGAACCAGGATATTAAAATGAGAGCGAACTTGACCGCTCACATCTGTCAGTCACAATCTGGTGCTGTGGGGTTACATTAAGTTTAATATATAAGCTTATACAGTCACTTGGCATAAATATTTATAATTTGGAGGTCTCTTAAGAGAATTTTTTGAGAGCTTTTCATTAAATGTTTTCATTCAGGGAACGGTTCATTTACTCCACTAATTTCTCCACTCTGTTTCTGATACATTAGTCTTATTTATAGTTCATTGGCGATGAAAGCGACAAAGCGCTGTTTTTCTTTTTTACCCTTTACTTAGGCCTAATATTGTTCCTTTATTTCATTCTTCAAAGCACTGCCGACAATAACGAATCGAGAATGCAGCCTCCTCCATTAGAGCCACAGAGATTAAAAGAGATTTAATTTTTCATTTCATTTCTTCCCCTCTTGAACATATCAGGTGTTGACAGTGGATGTACTGGGACAAGGCACCCACATTTAAACCAAAGTACGATGTGCACATTTGTAGAACGAGAGCTCAAAGGGCATCATCTCCTCAAACAGGATGTTAATTAAAACGGGAAGCCAAAAATAAGTATGTAGACGTTCAAAATGTATTTTTGAAAGTCTACATACTCCATCACTTGGCCCATTTTCAGGGATTCTTTTAAAGATTGAAATCTCGATTGTGCTCTCAACATTTCATACGTGCAACCTGTTGAGCCACATCGTAAAAGTACGCCTTGTCATGAAAATCCATATGCATTAAGATGGTGATGCAGGAAATGGAAATCTGTTATAGTTGGTTTTACACTGAACAGATTAAAAATGTGACCAGTGTATCACTAAGAATCAGTCAGTTAATCAGTGAAATTAATTTCACTTTAATTTGGCAACCAATTAAAACAATTTCTATGTTTCCTACATGAGAGTGTCAGACCTGAAATGCAATCAGTAACCTTTAATGTTCAAAAGTTTCAAAGAGCAGCACACAGAGCATAGTGAGGGAATTAAATAAATATAACTCAAATTCAAAAAGATTAATGATTAATTCATTTTTTCAACACAAGTGGAGCCTTTTTGTGTTCTGACCAGAGTAGGTGACCTTCAGTCGTACAACTTTGAGCAGAGGAGGGTGAAACAAAGAGTCAAGTCCCAGATCTTATGTTTGTGAGCCTGAAGTGGAAAGCTTCATTAACAAAGAATGTCATCTGGGAGGTGGAGGAATTTCAGTTTCACGTCTAAGAGGCTCTTGCTGGATGTAAGTAGTAGATGTGATTTTCTGTGTCTGTAGACAGCAACAGATTTGTGATTGAATTTGGAGTCCAGGGAGCGCTTTTAAAAGACCTTCTATGACTCTTTGGTGGCATCTGTCATTTTTTACAGTGTTGGATATTGGAGCAGCGGTTTATCGGCAGCTGAGAGGAAGAGGTTGGATAAACTCATCAGGAAGGCCAGCTCTGTTCTGGGATGCACCCTGGACCCAGTGCAGGTGGTGGGAGACAGAAGGACTCATCTCTGATGGATAGAGTCTCCCACCCCATGCATGTAAATGTTGCTGAACTGCAGAGCTCCTTCAGTGACAGACTGCTGCATCCTAGATGCATGAAGGAGCGTTTCCACAGGTCCTTCCTCCCTGCAGCTGTCAGACTGTACAATCAGAACTGCTCCCAACAAACATAGATGTTTACATCTGCGCTGTAACTGCAATAATTTAATCAACCGATTTGCACTACAACCTGGTTTGCCTCTTATCTGTAGTTTATTTTATTTTATTTAATAACGGCACTCTGTTTATAGTAACCCATTGTCCTTGATGTAAATATGTAAGAAAAATTTTGTATGTTTCTGTTCTGTGTCCTGTTTGTTGTATATGTGTCTTTCTGGCTGCTGTTACAGCCAAATTTCCCCTTGTGGGGCAATTAAAGGATTATTCTATTCTGTCATATATTCTGACATAAAAATTAAAATAGATTTAAATAAAACACAAGCCTTTATCGTCAAAACGGGTTGAGCCTCAGGGAAATTAAAGTTTCCATTGTCATTTGTTTACCCGTGTGTCTGAAAGATTAGGCAAAAACCACTTGGCAGAATTTATTAAAACTAGGCGGGGCTGTGGACAAAATTATGTGGTGTGGAGTTGTTCTCAGCAGAGGACGGAAGGATTCTTAAGCTCTTCCCTACAAATCCACATCAAGATATTTATGAGAGTGAGCTATTTATAAAGAAAACCCAATGACGTCAGGATGTTATCAGAGAATTGGTGATGTTTGCTTGATTAACGCGAATCTTGTTTTGATCATGGCTCATATTAGTTATCATCCTCCACCAGTTGTGTTCTGTGCAAACCTCATTTCTCAGGGCAGGACTAGAGGCTAAGCACCTAACAAACTTATTCTGTAATTTTAATAACCATTAACACCATTCTGTTTTTTCCCCTCAAAATTAATTATCAAAAGGTTTTCATTTAACAAAATTATATGAGGAATTTTATGCCTAACGAACACGGCGCTGTAACATGCAAATGAGAAGGAGATAAGTCGTGTCAATGTTATCTCCCCCTTCGTGCCGGTTATGGTGTGTAAATGATCTGTGACTCACGGTGCGTTGTGCTCTCCTCTCAGGTGTAGCTGGTCTGGTGTGATTAACTGAAAAGCAATAAAGAGGGGGCAGGACCCTTGGTGTGCTTTCCTTTCCTCTACACACCGTCCAGCCAGTGCAGCGGTAATTTTTGGTTGAACAGTTGTTAATTATTTTGTGTTTTGTGTGTGTGGGGGTTTTGTGTTTTTGGTTTTTTTGATGGGTCCAGAGGGTCTATTTTTCCTGCTTTATTTCTGTTATGTTGATTTTGATAAAGAGGACTTCAGACACTACAGACCCTAGATTTACTGGCTTATCTACCTTCTGTTGTTAGCCCTTCTTTAGTAATTATGATTAAAAAAAACAAAAACAAAAAACAAAACCCTGCAGCTTTAACTTTATAAGATTATTTTTTAGACCTCTCATCTAGAGAGGCTTGGATTACAATTTAAAAACTAACTAAAAAACAAACAACAACAAAAAACGACATATTTACATCCAGATCTTGGTTTTTTTTGTAATTCTGCTTGAACAACCTCCTTTAGTTTGAGCCAAAGTTTATTTTAAATATACAGAAAATTATTGTTTACATAACATCAAATTTAATCCATGTGAAGTGGACCCATTTTCATTATTTTAATAAAAGCATAATAAACAGTGTTGTTGGAGTACAGAACCCTGATGCCTCATTTACATCGAGTTAAATCATTAAGAGGTGGAGGTTTGATAATTTGTTTCATATAAAATAAATTTTACAACATGCAGCCATAATTGGTTGTTGTTGTTTTTTCATTTAAGAATTTGTTGATGAATCAAATGAGCCTCCCACAGTGTCTCATTTTGGTCCCCTTTACACTTCATTTAAAACTGAGCCTTCCCCATAAAAAAGGATTACAAAATAAAAATCACAATCCTGATGATTAAGCCTCAATTTCTGTTGCTTTTATTAACAACTGCCTTTAAATGGCGCACCATTAAAATCTCTTGGTACGACGCAGCAGCAGGAACAACCTCTGGAAAATCCAACAGCACAGCAAATAAAGGCAATCGAGTTTTCTTGTCTAAACAGGATTCATTAAAAGGTGCTCTACACTTCGGGGTTGGGGGCCTCTACATTAGACAAGACCCTGCATTTTGAATCACCCACCTGCAGTGCCTTATTGCAGACAGTTTGACATTCAACACTGCAGTAATTTCCAACAATCACTGACTTTAACTTTCCATTCTTTACATTTTAACTATTTGGAGTTTCTATGTCATGTAAAGTTGCTCCTTTCTGGTTTAAAAAGTATTGACAGACATGATGACCTATGTTGGAAGAAGCCAGAGATCATAAGGCAGAGACAGTAAGCAGGACCAACAGGAGAACTTAAGAGGGAAATATTAAAAGTGCAAAATACAGAGACATTGTGAAAGATGACATAAATATCACATAGACAACTGATAATTCTACATACTCTTCTAAACATATGAATTCTGATCCTGTGCAAGTTTAATCTATTGTATTGGTCACAGGAAAACAGCTTTTAACAGCTTTATCTCATGTTAAAGAGAATAAGACTTCAGAAATCAAATTAAACTACATAATGTGGCTTTACTTTTCTTGGCTAGAGTGAATCTCTTCCTCGTGGTAAGCAGACTGTCAGTGTCAGACTGCTTTGGTTGTTATCTTGCTCCCTGCTACGTGAAATAAAACACATGCCTTCACTGCCCACCTGCTGAAGTCAGAGGATTTCAAAATGGTAGGGAACTGATTAACACTTGAGGCAACTCACCTGGTTGCGAAACACCAGCCCCAAGATTGCTCCAACCAGCTCCAGGAGCAGACACGCTGCCAGGGTGTACATGAACTGTGGTGCACCAGACAAGAATATGAATTTCATTGTTCTATTGAGTTCAAGCATATCCCCCCCCCCCCCCCAAAAAAAAAAAAAAAAAATTGAGATAACGTTTTCTAAAGTGCCTTTGTGTGCATCTTTTAACAGTTTGTGTATTGTGTCCATACAGAAAGACCTTTCCTTCCTATCCTAGTTAATCTCTAAAGCAACCAGTGACCAGAACACTCTGGTCTTGCTCTGTGCTTTCATAAAATCCTGAATATAGATGCCATCTTCCCATGTTTGTCTTTTCCTGCATCTGGCAGTGACTCCAGTTGTTTAGTTGCTTATTAAGTAATTTGTAATACAGTGTGTCTTGATTTTTCACCAGTCAGTTCATTGCATTTCTTCCTATAGTTTTAGTACATAACAGAAGCAAAAATTTAGTACATTATGTCAAATGACTCTCCTTAGTGTAATAAGCCATTACTCACTCCAGCTTAGAGACCGGTGTGAGCATCCTCCAGTCGCTAGGGAAAATATACATTGTCTGACTGGTTGCTGGCGATGAAATCAGTTGCAAATGTGATGCTGCACCAAATACCTCCTATTGATTGTTTTGGTTGCTAGCACGTTGCTACAGCTGAAGTAAAAGTTGTGCTTTTACCAGTGAAACAAACATGTTTCCAAAACGTAACAATCTCTATTTCTGGTTTGTGTCACACTCTTCACACAGTTTCAGTTGGAAAGTGTTTGCAGACAAGTTGGCAATTCCAACTAGGTTTTTGGTGCAGCATCATGCAACTCTCAACCAGTTTCATCCAGTAACAGCTTTTTCTGTTTGTTTGTCTCTCTTTAAATCCCAGAAAGTAAGACAGACTGGTTTAGTTTAAACTGTGTGTGTGTGTGTGTGTGTGTGTGTGTGTGTGTGTGTGTGTGTGTGTGTGTGTGTGTGTGTGTGTGTGTGGGTGTGTGGGGGGGGGGTTATTTGCATCTTTACAAATAACAATGATGCAAAGGCAATTTCCAATACTTCACCACTCACCACTTTCAATAGAGTTATATTATCCCTCAGGGAACCCAAGACTCCAATGAATGAAACAACAAATAGGATGATGCCCAGTAGGATCAGGATTATAGATGGGGCCAGAAACACACCCTCCAGTGTCTTGTACTGCTGTCGCTCTACTTCTGCATAGATGCCAATACCCAGGATACATCCGCCTATTAGCTGGAAACACACAAGCGAAGCAGTTAGGACAGATTAGTCATCAGCTTGAACATGATGGGAAACCAGCAGGTTTCTAGATTCGCTCAGTTTCTGCAGATTTAAATATAACTAAGAGAATAAAACATTCAGTGGGCCAAAGCTTAATTTCCACAATTACATGTTCGTCAGCTACCACTTAGCAGGGAATATTGAGGTGGAAAAAAAATGGAAAGTGCTTAGACCACCAGGTCTCAAAGACAACAGAGAAAGAGACGCGTACAATACTTAAGTTTAAGGTCATACATATTAGAAGGAAAATACAGCAACATCACTTTGTCAGACAGGTTCTATTTAAGTGATTTCTTGATTCAGGAGGTCCAGCAGTAATCAGGGCTGGATATAGCTAGTGAAATTGAACTTTGCTTCCCCAAAAAACGTGGTTTTCACAGTCAATGCTTGATTTAACAATAAGGCAATTAATATTTCGACACAGGGACAGATAGGTTTGGATTTTTGTTGATGCTGGAGGTCAGAGGAGAAAGGCCAATTAGCTTTGAGTTGACAGGAAGGTAACAAGAACTCAAACAACCACAAAGATGGGCCACAGTGGATACATCTACCGTCAGCTAATAACAAGTCACACAAACGTATTCACATAAATGTAACTGCTGTGACATCACCTGTTGGTTAGTGTAGCCCTCACACTGTATGTGATGACCAGGAGGTGAATCGGACTAAGAAACCAAGAGACACTGCACACTCATATTATAGCAGTTTGTAAACCACACGTTAGCCTCACCCTAAAGCAAATAATTATAAAATGCAGTTTAACAGGACTTTCACACTGACTTCACTTTTCACACCAGTAAGCTGTGCCAGTCTCCCAATCTCTCATGTACAGTCTATGGATGATGGTCCATGTGAGTCTGTCTGATTTAGACAGAAACCTCAACAACAAGCATAAAAATCTATATGCCTATAAAGCATAAAGTCTGCACCTCAATCAAATCATGAATGTTTCATTTAAATTCCACTTTGGTGGTATACAGAAGCAAAAATGTTTTTGTCCATTTCTAAAGCCAATTGTATAAAGCGTTTTAATAGTTTCTTTATCAAACAACAACAACAAAAGAAATCCTGGCAAACACTGACATAATTATAGGCATACCCTTGTAGAGCTACAAGGGTATGAAATTTCTCCCGAAGAAGAAATGATAAATAAATTAAGCAATTATAATCTGTATAATCGCCAGACTGTAGTGGACTATGGTAACAGATAATTCAGCGTTGTTATTGTAAAAAATAGTTTCTTAATTAGGTTCTCTGAAGTTTTGTATAGTCTGACACATGCACGCACACAGTGTCTTTATTCGAGTTTCCCTTCACCACATTACTCCAACATAATTCAACAATCAATTCAAAAGAACATTTAAGAACCATCAGTGCTGTGAAGCAAATTGCCTAGATTGTTTATACACAGCCATAAATACACACTTTTCTGTCTTTGTCATTGAAGAGAACTGAAAGAGAAGCAATCTTCAGTTTTAAGTTCTCAAGTAACCAATCATCCATACAAAGTCATCACATCAGGATGGAGAAGGCTAGTTTTCCCATTAAAGACAAAAGATGGGTAGAAACAAAACCGGGCACTGGCATTACAGACTGATAATTGGAAACTCAGCAGGATGTTCCTGTGAAACAGAGCAGTATCACATGAACAAAGCAAACTTTCACAAATAGCAAATTATATTTCTCGACAGAAATTAGTGGGGTTTTTTTTGTCCCTTTTTGTGCTCAATGCTATAAATTTCAATTCGATTCAAGCGAAACTTGCAAGGCCGGTTTAGCTCAAGAACCTCCATTTAGAGTGGATTCACATAATTATACCTCAACATAGGTATATTTTTAAACATATAAAGACCAACAGCTCCATTATTCTTTCTGTTGTGTTGTGAAAGAAGCACTGTTGAACAGCCACGTACTGCTGCACGCCAGCTGAATAATATATCACAAGAAGGCTCCTGTGTAGACATTAGAATTGTTAATGAGAACCCTAATCAAAAGGTCAATTAAGTCAAATTAACAGTGGCAGAAGCTATTTAAGCAATCAGCAAACAAACCTGTCAAAGTCTAGGAGGAGCAAAATGAGAGAGGGGAGAGCGCAAAGGGTCAGCTCACCCAAATTACTTGGGGTTTTTTTTTTTTAAACACAACACAACCCCTGCACAGAGAGGAGCCGGGTCAAGTGTGTAGACGTCTGAATGAGTGGTCGGTCTCAATATAAAACTGTTTTTTTGTTGTTCCCTTACAGCGGTGTTTCCAGCGCTGACATCCTCAGGTTCCTGCATCTAAAATGACACCGTGAGGAAACTTATCACCACCTCACGTGACGCTGTTTTGAATCCTATCTTTAGAAACGACAGGCTGTTCTACTGTGTCACAGCAAGCCTGTGTGTGTGCTATACTCTTCTGGCTCACTTTGAAAATGTTTATTTGTTTATTACAGACACACTTTGAGCAAACTGCACCATATAACCTCAAATATTTGGCTTATTCTATGCATATCAATCTAGCTAATAAAGTGCTGTGAAGTATTTCCCCACCTTCTGATCATTATCATTTGTAAAATGGTCACATCTTTCTTAAGGAGTATTAGGGCAACATTTAAAAAAATGTATATATATTAGTGATAATTTTATGCCTTGTGTAAATAAGTTAGTGAAACAAACTGATCAGCCATCTGATTGTGTCTTGTGATTTAACATACGTCCTGTCTATTGCACGACGGTGTGACCATCAATATCCTTGCATCTGTCCACTGCCAGCTATTTCATTGTGTACAAATCAGGCCAACTCCTTCAGGCTTGTGTACTTTCCTTCTGACTATTGTAGCTTTCTGCACCATCTTTTCTGCATCCTTCTATTTATCACCACACTGTGTTTATGTGCTAAAGAAGAAATAATTTTCTTTTTACTAAAACCAATTCTGAAGTACGATTTCACTAACTCATCTTCAGTTATCTTAAAGATGGTATAGCAGCTGCAGCACTTTCAACAAAGGGACAGGGATCTCAATAAGCATCACATCATGCTGTGATCTAAAGAAACTCAACAATAGCTGACGAGGACTGACGAGACAAAAGTTTACATTTTTGAAAGGCTCGAGTCCCGTTACATCTGGCGTAAAACTGATGAAGCTTTTTATGAAAACGAACATCATACCAAGAGTTATGCAGGATGGCGGTAGTGTCACGAAACGTCTAAATCCAAGCGAGATACTTTGGCCTGACTTTTAACAGGTTGTTCGTTCTTTAAATCGTTCAGTGTTGCTGAATTAAAGCAAGTATGCAAAGAAGAGTGGGCCTAAATTCCTGCACATGGACATGAAAAACTCATTAGCAGTTGTTAAAAATGGTGGCAGAATTAGATTTAAGAGGCAGTTACCTTTCACATGGGGTCATGTATGTTTGGATAACTTTTTTTCCCCCCTTTTCAAAACTGCATTTTGTATTTATTCACGTCATCTTTGTTTGATGATCTGAAACATTTAAGTGTGAAAAATATGCAAATAAACAAAACAAGAAAAAAAATCAGTTATGAGGCAAATGCTTTTGCACCATATAAAACTAAATTTCAGTCTGAGAACAGTGTTTCTCAATAACAGCAGCTAAATGTTAACAACTATGCATTTGCTGAAACAAATTTAAATGCCCAGGTGTGTTTCAACAATGACTTCCAGGCTAAATTAAAATTAAAAGAGCCATTTATACAAACTCACTGACTGCCAAATAGCACATGGCACGTCCTGAAATAGGATCCGGCAGCTGAAGTGGAAACTGGCCAAATTGCAACAATCCATTTATACTGATTTCAGTTATTTGGTCTGTTTTTGCATGCTGGAAGGGTTAAAATGAGCACGACCTCTTGCAATATTCATCCACATATCCATTACCAAAAAAACAAGCATTTTCTCTTCTGTACCCTGAAAAAAATAACTTTTCCCCATTTCATTTTCAAAGCAATGACTGTAATGAAATTGTTGTTTTTCTATAATAATTGAAGCTTGTTATCAGGAAGGCTGCTACTGAGAAAACATAGAAGAGCTGGTTTATTTTTCTGCTTGTGAGGTATGCTGTAAACAGACAAATTTAGGATATTTGTGTTAAGCCACCTGGCGCTATCCCTGGTACTGAATAGATCAGAGGAGGAAATGGAGAAAACATCACTTTAATTCTGCCTTGTTGGCTTATTGTGGACAGAAATATCAAAGTAGCAATGTTTCAGAGAGAGAGTGAGCGAGAGGCAGAGGGAAATGCATGGCGTGAGCAGAGAAGCAGACTAAACGATCCAATAATCACGGCATATTGCTTCTGCAAACACCATTGTATGACATATTGCTAATTGCTGTTTGCCGCCATCCCCCCTCCCAATCTGATTTCAGCCATCCTGTGAGATGCACAGCGCATCACAGCAAAAGAGAAAAAGGGGGAGGGGGGGCCTATGCAGATTTCAGAAGGTCCGACACTGTTTATAATCCACCATGATGCCTTTCCCTTACATGTCCCTGCTTGGTGTCTGTTATGGTCTCTTACTGGCCGCTGGCCTGTACGCCACGAACTCGCTTCCATTCAGCCAAGAGGAGAGGAGATCACTTAGAGCCTTTTAAACAGCAATTTGAAATTTCTGCCAAGGATAGAATATGTCAACAGTCAAGAGTGATAATCTCCACAAAGAGTCTGTCTTGTTTGAGGATCATTCTGATTCATGCAAACAGATTTCTAACAAACGTACTCGGGAAAATAAAATAAAACGGGTCACACACTGTTTATCATCATGCACTTAGCTGCAGATGGCTCGGCAACAGTTTCAGGGCATTAGGCCAAGATCAAGTGGTAGTTTATAACCTATTACACTCTGCTAAAACAACTTCGTGGTGCTATTACTGGACACAGCTCACAGCTATAAAGGCATGCAGTGCAGCTTTGAAACCAGGGTACAATCTGCAGACATAGCACAGACAGAAAAGGAAAAGAAATGTAACTTTAGGATTGTCACTGCTATTGCGTCCTAATTTAAATTAGCTTTTGGAGACATTTTAAAGCTAAAGCAGAGTTAAGAAACCAACATGGAACTAACAAATATCTGTAAACTACTGGCTCTCATATTTTCCCTATGTGATAATCAGAACACCTGTTAGATCTGAGAGAAAAGGAAATCTTGTCATCTACATTCAGAATGACATCATAGGCTATTTTTAGCCAGTCCAGCAGCTCAGTAAATGTGGATTTTGTTCCCCAGATGTAAATATCTAACAAATAACAGAACAATTTACTAACCTGTCTGAAATTTCTAGCATATTTATTAATTGTGGCCAGACAGCCAGTTCTAAAAACTTTGATGAGCTTTCCTCTAAAAAGGTCAGTCTATGGATGAAAAATCTCTTTTCACAAGTTATTGCATTGATTTCCATCTTTCACATTTATTCCTTGTCAGTATGGACTTTAATGCGCAGTAGGCAAGTGTACCATATATAAATACCACGTTTCCATGAATTTACACTGATGTACCTTATCACAAAATGTTAGAATCTTTCTCTAGTCCTTTGGTTAATGATCATATGCATTACAAAAACCCCTCAAATTATAATAAAGGCTAATAAATATGCATCCAGATCTGTGTGTTTATATTGACCTCAAGCCAATGCTAAACCAATAGCGAAAGGGTCTGTGATGCCTTCTGGAGACAATTTTTCTGTCTGCTACATCATTGCAGATGAATTCTGGCTCACTCTTCTTTACAACGTTGCTTCAGTTCACTGAGGACTGTGGGCATCCAGTTATGTATTCAGGTTCAGGTCTGGACTGGGATGGGCTGCTGCAACATCTTCTGTTGAAGATTTTTTTTCTATGCTTGAGATCATTGTCCTGTTGCACGAGCCAATTTCAGCCGAGCTTAAGCTGTTGGAAAGATGGCCTCACATTTAGATAGAGTATTCTGGCATATAAAGAAGTTAAAATCAAGCTTCAGCCCTCTACCACTAGTGGACAGTTCCTATGAGATGTTTGTTAATCACCAAATGTGGCTAAACATCTCCACTTTGGCCTCGAATGTCCAAATGACCTTGTCCAGAAACCTTGTAGTTTGTTCAGATGCATTTTTGCAAACCCAACTGTGCTGCTGTGTTCTCTTTACAGAGAAGAGGCTTTGTTCTGGTAACCCTTCCAAACAAGTCATACATGTTCAGTCTTTTTTGTATTGTCATGAACTTTAAAATGTAGCATGCCGAGGCCTGTGGAGTCTGTGATGTAGATCTTGAGGTTTTTTTGCAAATTTCTCTGAGCATTGCATCATTGAGGTAAATATATACCCGAATAATCTGTGATCACCTCCAAATATGGGTTCAGGAGTTTTACAACTACACGGTCAGTTATAGAAATCAAAAGAATGAAAATATGGGAACATATCAGCATTTCATAGCATTGACCATGATCCTAATTTCAGGATATTGGTGTTAGGAAGACCCAAAGCATGACTTACTAATGTGGAAGATAAGTAATGCTCATGACTAATGAGATCATGATTGTATGCAAAATGTATTAACACTGAAAATATTAGACTGGATTAAATAATAAATCAGTGTGTCAAGAGTGAAAATGACAAATGACCTTCATCATGAGGACGATTTGGGTAAAGACCAAAATTCTCCAACACTGTAGGCAGAGTTCTTGTGAACAGTGGACAAAGATCTCACCAGAGCACGAGCTAGCATTTGAGTTTTTACATTTTGTACCTTGGGCTTTACAGATGAATGTTTTAATGGTCTCAAAGTAAATGCAACAAAAATTCAAAAATATGACATCCCAGCGTTTTCCTGTGTGTTAGTGAGCTCAGTCAACCTTCACTGGATAAGTAAAGGTTAAGAGCAGCAAATAACTTCACGCAGCAAACTGAAATATTCTAAAAATGTTTTCTAAAAGGGAACGGGGATACAATTTGAGGGGGGAATTAAATTTAAAACATCCTCGTATCCGTACAACATTAAAAAGTTTTTGCATCTCTGTGTGTGGAGTGAAGACTAAGTAAAGATATGAAGCAATGTCCAAGCATGGCGCAGTTTAAAAAGCGGTTTAAGGATATGGTTTTTACAGGGTACAGGGAAAAGGTAGAGATTTGATAGGGTGTTCTTGTCTAATATTTTCATGTGTGTGCGCATGCACGGGTTTGTTGGTATGTATGTATGTATGTGTGTGTATATATATATATATATATATATATATATATATATATATATATATATATATATATATATATATATATATATATATATATATATAAATAAATAATTGTAGGTTGTGTATCCTTGAGGTGTTAATGGGGTTATTGAAAATGTGTACATGTGCGTATGTGTGTATATACGTATGTATGGATAGAAACATATATGTGTATATATTTAAAAAAAAATTACACATAACATATAATGTAATTGCAAGGAGGTATTTCTGTAGTCTATTGATACTGGATAGTGGAAAAGGGGTGGGATTAAATAAGCTTATGCTTCTTCCTGCTCCTTTTTGAACATGGACGTTATTTGGAGTTGTGGTTGCTCGTTTTCCTTTTGTTTGCTTTGTTCATTTGTCTCTTTTAATTCTATTTTTTTATACTTTTTCAACATGTTCAAAATAAAGATTCAATCAATCAATCAATCAATCAATCAAAAAGAAAGCAGCAAACTTGGGAACATGCCGGGAAGGTTATTGGAAGAACTCCAGCTGCTTTTACATTTCTCTGAGATTCAGATGACAGGAACAAACAATTTGTGACAAATTACAGACGGCAATCAAAACCGCTGACAAATCCTCTCTGCACCTCTCCAGTCGTGCTCCTCTGTTCTGTCCTCCTAATCAGTTGTTTACATTATTTCACTTCATGCTAATTTCGGAATAAGAATTTAAATCAAAGCGGCGTTCAAACACTGTTAAACATGACCCGAGGCATTCTCGTCACCCTCGAGCTTTGCTTGAATCTTGCGTTTACTCTTTGTCAACTGTTCTCCATTTGAATACAGAGCCAGAGGAGATTAATCTGTTGTCCTAATGTGGGTTAAATCATTCCCACAGTAAGCAGGAAATGACTCATCATCTTCTGTACATTGTTCCTCCAAAATATACACCGCACTGTTTGGACATTTACACTCTAAGCAGTTGATAGCCAGCACGCGCACATCCTGTTCTGCAAAAACGCTGAATGGGGGTGAAAAACAGGTCATTAAGAGCAAAAGAAAAACAAAACCAAATGAAGAAGCACAAAGAGATCTGAAAGTAACCCGCTCGAGTTTCTTTTTACAGGTGGTTTAAATTACCGACTGACATTTTAGTAAGTGAAGCTCTGAATTCTAGTAAATCTCCACAAGAGTACTCACACTGCAGAGTCCTCTGTTTCTCCAAAACCAACTGGTGCATCATTACTTGTTGTTTTCATTACTCATTATATTATATTATAGTGTGAAATGATTACTGTAGCATCATGCGGTGAACTGAAAAAAAGATTTGAGCACCTGTTGCAGGAAACATTTTATGAGAATCGCTGTTGCCGTTCAATCTTTGTGTCTAGGTTTCCAGGAGGATGTGCCAGAACTCTTTATTCAGAGGTACCATGTGGCAAAAAATATCTTATTAATGTGACTGAGTCAACGAGCAGCAGGATCAAAGTAAATATAACATGTTTATCTGTTTCACCTTCCTTATCAAGGCAGCATTCATTCTCCATAATAAACCCATTACTGAGTCTTATGCCTTTGCCTCCCGTTCTACTCCTTTTTGAGCTTCCTCCCATCGCAAATTAACTTCTCAAAAGGTTCTTTCAGAAGAGACAAATAAATGAATTTTCTAAGTGCACCAAGTTCAATTAGCCATCCGTCTTCAAAAATATACAGTCTGTCACATCATCTATGAGAGGGAGCAGCTGCATGGTTGGTTATACAGTATTTCCCAGAAAGGAAGACAAAAAAAGACAAGCTTGTAAGCCAGCAGTATAAACTGTTGCAGTCATATCTCCCATTTGGAGGTATTTGTTGAAATAAACATCACGTTCAAGAATCTAATTATATCACTTCATGTTACTGCCTTTAAAAAAAATAAATAGTTACAAGTAAGGCTATTGTTTCGGGATTAAATGGTCAATATACTCTAATGTGGCCCAGTTTTTACTGGTCGGACAACTCTGTGTGCATGAACTCTGTGTTCCAGTACTGATCCACTACTTTTGTCTACAGAAAAGAACCTGTGGAAAAACCAGATGTCAAGCTTAAAGTTTTCTGTGTCTGTCTATGTGCCACAGGAACTACATTCTCTGGTGGGGAAACAATTTTTAAATGTGCAACTTGTTAAGTTGTGCTTTGCTAAAAACAATGAATGAAGCAACACATTGTCACAGGAACGTGCATGTATTGATTTCTATTCATCTGCTAGAGGAATACAGAGCGCACAAAGAATACCTGTTCAAACAATGAAATGAATTTCAGTTTAATCTGCTTATAAGCTAAAGAGATTTCCACGTTTACTTTATTATCCTATGGGGCAGTAACAGTTTAAATGCATCCAGTTTAAAGTTTCAGAGCTCTAGAAATAAACAGCAGGACTGAGCTTGCACTCAGTGATAAAATAATTAACCTGAATTAAAATGTTTAACACGCTATACAAAGATTAATGATTTTTCTGCTGCATTAATCTCATCTTATTTGCAAAAGTTTTGCATTCTAATGCTATAATTTTGTTATTTAGAATCTCTTTATCACTTACTTATCGGACTTATCATCATCAGATAACATCATAGGGATAAGTTTGTATGGAAAAAAAAAGAGTAACATGACCCACAAAATGTCCCTTTTAATGCAAATGTGCAGAGACCTGAAGTGGAAAGCCCGGCTTAAGTTGTTAATTACTGTCATGATACCCATTTCCAACCGGCCTGGCTGTACTGAACTTGTCTCGCTGTAATACCTTTCAGGTGTTTAGTGTTAGATTTGTATTGTTGATTGTCATTTATGCTTAGAAATATTTACTTATATATGCTTAGAGTTTTGTAATTAGTTGTAGATTGGTAGAGGTTTTGATCCTTGATAGTCTGCAAACTTTGTGTGTATTAGACAGCACTTTGGGAGCATGAGAGGTCATACCGTGTCTTATTGTTTTATGGTAGGATTAACGTAGTTGCGTCTGTTCTAGTCTAAGTGCTCTTTGTTTAGATGAACTGCAGGACTTCCTCACTGTGTTATCTAGGATGAACCATCTAGGGTGAGGGGGAGGCTACCCTCTTCCTGACCAAGGATGTTTGACCCTTTGATCAGCAGTCCACACACACACACACACACACACACACAGGCAAGGTACTCTTTGTGTGTATGTAGACGTCATATGTTAATGAACTTATGCATATTCATGTAACCTCAATAAAAGAACAGTGGTACGGGAGAACGGACGAGAGCAACTGGGGTCAAGCGAAGGAACGGTGCCTGTCCGGTTCTCTCCCGTGCACGAGAAACATGAAGAAGCTTGCCTACTTGTGTCTTGCTTTGCAGTGTAATTATATTGCCTTTAACGTTCCAGCGGATGGGTTCAAGCTACAAACCTATCATTTAGAAAACTTGGTGAGCGGATTTATAATGTTGATTTCCAGCACTGTATTTTATTCTACTAAAGCAAAAAGACAACTTTCTTCCGATTGGCTGACCCTCGTAAGCAAAAGGTTTGAAGAATGGGTCAGTGGGGTTTCTGTACCCGCAGTCAGAGCCATGACGACCATATTAGGGATATCCATTCTCTGTGAAAACCAAGAGTAGAAAAAAGACCCTGTCTGAAACAGAGAGTTTAGACTTTAGCCTGAGCTTTTTGCTCACAGGGATTACTGAAGCAAACAATGACCTCCATCCACCACTGTCACAATATTTTTATATATGACAAAAAAAAGGAAAACATAGTATATCCACTTTAGTGTTAACATTTATTGAAATTCTGCTTGGCTTAAACTAACACTCTGTGTTAGTTTAAGCCAAGCATTAGTAAGACTGAATTAAACAGATGGCTGAAAGGTCAAAGTTTACTTACAGCTCAACAACCAACATGACATCCTTTGAAAACTGTAGACTAACTGTTTAAATTCATGTGACGCTTTGGTTGTAACTATATCAGAATTGGCATATCTCAATGCGTTATTGATCTAATAATTAGCCATTGTTTATATCCCCCCATATATCTGGTTATTAAAGTAGAAGATAAGGTGGAGAAATGTAAGAACAAAACTATGCTAACATGTCAACTAAACTGGGATCATATATAGTGATATTCTTCTATTCTGAAAGATTATATGACTAAAATCAGGTGCACAGTCTGCTCTGAGACTTATTATTATCTGTAGCAATCATTTCATCATCAAAATGAGAGCAGCATCGTCAGATTGAAGTTTTTCTCAAAGGTTTCCTGGTTTTATTTGTTGGTTGCCAAATTCATAATTAAAAATCAAATTTAATAAATGACAGCAACGATAAAGGCGGGCTTCCAGCCACTCAAAAAAATACATTAATTAAAAAAAAAAAAAAAAAAAAAAAAAAAAAAAAAAAAAATAAATCACAAAGCGTCATCACAACAGGTTGCTCTGTATATTTGATCTGGCAGAGTTTGAAGCTGGAGTTTGTGTTTCCACCCAGAAAGCAGCCAGGAGATATTTTACTTGTTAGGCAAATGTGTAAACCACCACACCATTTTATTCAAATATAGATCCAATATGTAGAAGGCTAAATCAAAAATTTCTTTATAGGAAATTGCAAGTTTTAATGTAGACATGACACTAATGAAAAGGGTATGTGTTTTGGTCGTTTTAAACTGAAGCAAACTGGGTACTGTATGTTGTACGACTACTTTTAATAACCTTGAAAACCTTCAGTGTCTATATGAAGTGTGGGTCCTCACAGGGGCATACAAAATAATTTGGGACCCTCGGCTTCCTCTGCTTGGGGAGTTCCAGGTGCTTCTGTCTGGGAGATTGTGTGGTTTTCCCAAGAAAAGCTATAAAAAAAAAAAAAGAAAGAAAAGAAAAGTAGATAGTGTTGGACTACTATCTGCAAAGTTTTACTCTGCCGTGTATGTGCATGTGTTAAACTGCCTAAACTGTTCTAATGCAAGAAGCTACAATACACTCCCGCTCTTATCTCAGATGGCTTTATCACTCAAACACACACACTTGGAAAAGATGATCTGCAGGTCGTTTCCAGGCAGGCTATGTCTGTCGTTCCTGAAAAATCCTAAAGGGAAAACAAGATAACTCCCAGAAAGTCTGCTATGGCAGCATTATGCTGAGGAACCTCGATGGGAATGACTGATGATGGCTGGAGAGTTTTGACTCATTTGCAGTGTTTCATCAGTGACCTGTACAGCAGCAGTCTAAATGTAAACAAATAAAAGTAAGTCTAAATAACTTTTAGGTGGATTTTTAAAATGCATTTAATGTAATACTTTCATCATAACTGATCATTTTCCATTCAGATCCTCTAATGCGTCCTTCCTCCAAGTCAGTATGAACCTCTGCAGAATAAAAATGTCCCCATATAATTTTTCAATGCATCAGTGACCCCAAACAATCAGACAAGAAGAACAAGGAGCAGTGCAGCCCTGATCTCACACTGCCACTCAATTACAAAACCCCCAAAACATAATAAAATAAAATAAAAATGCTCCACACACTGAAAAAAATTCTACGCAAGAAAAACAGAAACTTTACTGATAGCCTGCGTGGAGTTAAGTGGTCAGCAGATTGAATGAAAAACTACTGAAGCGACGCTGCTGCAGTGCTGTCACTGTCATTTGATTTACACGTGGCTCATCGGTCCACATGACCCGTACTGTGGTACAGTGACCACGGGAGGACACAAGACTCCTGCGTGAAAAATGACGCCTCGTCCGTTCTTCCTTTTTTCTCTGTTTTAATTTAATTTAATTTACCCAGTTCTCATTCGGGTAGGGTAAAGGTAAGCAAGGAGGGTGTGGCGGCGGAAGGTTTCTGTGAGCAATATCCTACAGCACCTGTCCGTCCACAGGTGTAGCTTACAAAGCCCATGGTTTTATTAGAAAAACGAAATAAGACCGGATCACCCTTTGTCCACCCCACGGATCTGACCGGAGCTCGCATACCCACAAATCAAAAGCATTAGATAAACACACAAGCACACACATACACAAAAACACACCCAGCCTTCCCTCCCTGCCAGCCGGGATCTCCGAGCAAACAAAGCGCACACTCTAGGTTTTAGGATAATCGTGTCTGTACTCACCCACCAACAGCAGGCGTAGATGAACAGCATGAATTTGATGATATAATAGGAACAATCAGCACAACATTTAGACTCTCCCTCTGCCATCGTGTCTGGACGGAAGATAGTTTCTTTCAGCGGCTCTTTGGACTGTTGACAATTCACTTCCGCGTTGTCCTCGTCATAGCACCTGGAAACGCGCGTACAGTCTGATATATGGACGGCCGAAGGGGGCTGGTGGATGTGAGCTTGTGCAAGACTTTTAACTTGTAGAAGTTATGTGACATAAGTACATTAATAAAATCCAATTCAAATTTTATTAAGATTCAAATCTTTGCCCAATTAAGGACGTGGTCATTTTAAGTGACAGATGGGTTCGCTTCCCGTTGTTTATTGTCAAAAAATAAAACAATAAAAAACTTCTTTGATTTTTCTGGGGCTTTCTGTTCAGTTTGTTTTAAGCCTGTTTTTAATATTTTTGTTTAAACTGAGTATCTACCTGGTTTTTACTATCACAGTAAATTACAAAGGTATCTTTCAAGCTAAGCTATCCAGCATATAGTTGTTACTGATAACAAGCTCCTATGATCTTTATCCTGTCTTCCTTCTCTCACCCCAACCGGTCGCAGCAGATGGCCGCCCCTCCCTGAGCCTGGTTCTGCCGGAGGTTTCTTCCTGTTAAAAGGGAGTTTTTCCTTCCCACTGTCGCCAAAGTGCTTGCTCATAGGGGGTCATATGATTGTTGGGTTTTTCTCTGTATCTATGAAGCGCCTTGAGGCGACTTTTGTTGTGATTTGGCGCTATATAAATAAAATTGAATTGAATTGAATTGAATTGAATTGAATTGATAGGTTAAAAAACCAACACACATGATTGAAAGAGCCAAACCGGAGACCAGCAGAACAACTTATGAACAGTGCGGCTATTTCACAACATCTTCTGTACTTTGCCCAGGTATTTCTAACCCATTAACGTACACGCCTATGTAAATATCTAGAAGTTTTTGGGCAGCCTGTGTCAGCAATAGCTTCACCACACTGTGCAGGTCTACAGTTTGACGTTATTATCTGTATCTCACCATTTTATGCTGTAGGGTGTTCAGAAGTAAACATGACAAACACTGAGTTTGCATGGGACAAAATGGGACTGAGATGTAACCCTAAATTTTCATAACTCACAAATAAAAATGCAATAAACTGTGCAGGATAAATATACATTTTGCTCTATTACTGAGTAAATACAATAAGGATAAAGGGAAGCTAAAGTTTGTTCTTTTGCTTTCACGTGAAAGTCTTTATATACTCCTGTAATCTCTTTTATTTCTCTGTTATTTCAACTTCTCTTCTGTCTGGATGCATCCAAATTAAAACACAGCACAGTTTGGATGTAGCCACAGGCTGCCAAAGCTGGCAATTTTAGCAATCTTTATCTACTGTGCCCCTCCACTTCCTGTTCAGAAAGAATAGAAACTCTATTTCTAGGAACATAATGGCACTTCCTTTTTTTAGGGTTGTTTCCATCATATTTGACAAAATTTGCAAAGATGAACCGGATCAATGTTTTGGGACTTTAGAGAAGTGCATTTCCTGCAGAGCCAGTCAAAATGTGGGACATTGTTTGAAGATGTGGAACAAGGGAAAAAGGAATAAAAATGCTGTGGAGATCCACATAAAGACAGACGTCTGGACCCGAAACTATTGGGAGAAGGTAGACTCTTTCTTATCTGCTATCATTTTATTTTAAGATTAACATGGCCACAAAGTGA
The DNA here is from genome assembly GCF_057382095.1 of Aulonocara sp. 'chitande type north' Nkhata Bay. NCBI lineage: Eukaryota > Metazoa > Chordata > Actinopteri > Cichliformes > Cichlidae > Aulonocara > Aulonocara sp. 'chitande type north' Nkhata Bay. Next base: position 15,878,740 of record NC_141344.1, read on the forward strand.
AGATGAATACATTCACATACTTTGATCTGAGTCTTGTTTGTACTCTAATCTGATGCTGTTGAAAGCAAAAAGTCAAGGAAAAACAAGATAAAGTCCACTGTGAACAAGATTCATTCCCTCTGTTATTAGAACAAAACAAGTATGAAATACACCAATGCAATTAAAATGTATTAACTCAGCATTTTATACAAGACTGGATTTTTCGACAAAGTGCACTTCAAGGAGACGGACTGTGTTATACTGAAACTGGTTTACTGGCACAAAGTGACTCAGAAGAGAGAGTGAATGCAACAGGCTCTGATCTGAATGCGAAGGATTTGTTCATCGAGGCTGTCATGAGATGCTGGTGGGTGGACAGGCAGACAGCAGGACGGACCAGCTCGACTAGAAAAGCAGAGCAAATATGTTGCAAAATGTACCCGGGGAAACACCAAAATACATAAATGCAATCTAGGAGCCTGAGAAGATAAGCATTTATCTTCTTACATTGGCTCCCCATTAAATACCGTATTGACTTTAAAATTCTTTTGATCACTTTTAAAATTTAAAAAAACTTGGCGTCTAGCTACCTAACTGATCTCCTGCACTTGTACAACCCCAAGAGAGCACTAAGATCTTCGAGTCAGTTGCTCTTAGTGCAACCAAGGTCTCGGTTAAAGACCTGAGGTGATCGAGCCTTTGCTATTGCTACACCTAGACTCTGGAATAATCTCCCAGCTGATATTCGCATGTCTGAGTCTATCCAATCTTTCAAATCGCACCTAAAAACTCACTTGTTTACTTTTGAATCAAACTAGTTTGACCTTCATCTGGTTTGCTCTGCACTATGCAAAAGTGTTTTTTATTCCCTGTTTGCTTGTTATGCTCTGTCCCGAATTTTATGTGTCTTGTGGTCGACTGTGAAGCACTTCGATGATGATTATTGGTCTTTCAAAATGTGCTATAGAAATAAACTTTGATTTGAAGCATTCTCCCACAGAATGCAAGCGGGCCCATATATACTGCTCCTGATGACAATGACAGGAGGCAGGTACAGTGGCTGAAAGACGGGAAACCAAAGACCCCACCAAAAGGTGAAGACAAAACCTGCCACTTCCAGCCAGAACTCAGAGACCAGAAACAACAGGAACAAACAAGTGCAGGACTATTACATAACTGGGCCCAAGCCTCAAGTGGTACAACAGGAAAGTACAGTTTCTTCAGCATGTAAATTGACCTAATGACTACCCGAATTATTGCCCCACACACGGGCATTTGTTTTATACAGATACCTGCTTACTAACCCGTCTGTCTGGCCATAAGAAATTATGTGAGATGAGCATGAACCAACCGTTAGAAATGTGTCATCGTAGCAGAAACCTGAACGGCAAACATACTCTTATCACTGTTTTCACAAAGATAAAAATGTTTGTTTTCTTTACGCTAATGCAGCAGATATATGAAGGTAAATATACTGCCAAATATTAGAGGCTGTAGAATGAAATATGTGAATGTGCAAAAAAATTTCAACTTGAGCAGCTGTTTTAACTGATTCGAGAGGCTGTGATCAGAGTTGTGGAAATAGTAAAAGAAATTAAATAAATATCAATAAAATCAGAATTACAAGTTTGAAGCTCTCAGTATATCTGTGTAAGTATCAGTCTCCACATTTATTCATATTTTTGTAACTGTAAATTTAAAACACAAGCATGTGAAAACTTTTTACAAGTGAAAATTTCAAAAAATACAAGTTCAGATTTTTTTTTTAAATTCTCACATTTTATTCTGCAAGTTCTCACATTTTGCAACATATTTACCTTCATACAGAAAGTACATCAAACATTACTCAAAACAAAAACATCTACAGTACCTTCTCTCCTCGTGGTGACATTTGGCGGAGGGACCATGCATCCCCATGCTGTGAGGGACTGGATCATTGACTGGATCACTGACTGGATCACTGGAGGGTTCTTCAAAGAATTTTCAGAGGTAGCAGCTTTAGTATGGAGGCTATTGAGCGCCAAAATTAATTAATTAAATATATTATAATAAATAAAATTTGTCATTAATTAATTAAAATTGGAGCTATATAAATAAGGCAGGAGTGACTTCCTGTGTAATTCAGTGGTGCATTTTGATGACCACAGCCGTTCACTAAACATACTCCTGTGACTGGCAAGCGCATCATGGAGTGCGTGGGAGGTATTGTCCTTATCTTGGTCAATATCTTGGTCAACTCTCCGACACCACCTTAAGAGAGTCCATCGCCACAACATTACTTTCCTTGCGGATCAGTCACTTGAGTCTGTTGGCATCTGCGACTCGATAAACAGATCCGATACACACAACTTACACATGCATATCCGATCTTCTTTAAATAACCGCCTATCAAAGAGTTCACAGCACAGACTCTATCCAAAGCAAACATTCAAATCCCTGAATATATATCAGAGGATCAGAAGACATCGGATGTGATAAACCAGTCATTAGTTTGTATATGATAAATCGCCATCCCTCGCCTTTTTAGCTGCTGTAGCGCCCTTATTGCAGTTTTCTAAGCACCAAAAGCAGCAACATCTTAATCAGCAGTGACTCGGCCAACAAAACATTTCACATCAATAGGAGGGAGCTGTGTGATTGGCTGTTTCCCCCCTCTTGGTACTTTTCTTACTTATACATCACCTTTATTACTTTCTTCAGTCAGAAAATGACCTTGGAGTGAAAGCAACAAAGAAACTCAAAGATTTTCAAGTGTTATGAAATTCAACCTTCAGCAAAATGAGAATTTTTGTGTCCTCTGGTTGCCTGGGAGTACAGACTGTCTAGTTTTTGTAAAGTATTTATTTGAGATGTGTTCAGGTGCAACTGAAGAGTCACTGCAGGTGTCTATTTCTGTGTTTGCTAGTTTAGGTGGTGAAAATGAGTTTCTTCCCCTCTTGATTAGGTTTTGACCCTTGATAGCCAGCTCTCGCCCAGATTCACTCGGGCAACCACATTTATTAAGAACTGCTACACCTTCTCAGAAACTTTAAATTTTTGGGCCTGCATCCTTCAGCGTGTCAGTCACTGGGCAAACAAGCTTGTGTGATCACATGAAAGTACACACAGGCAGTGCACATTGTACACAGTCAGCAAACTCTACCTTTGGTCATTCTGTTCACTAATTACATGCACGGGCATATGCAGTAGATTTCCCCTGCAAGGCAGGAATGTGAGGAACGGGCATGCAACGAGAAGCAGGTAACAAAGTGAGAAACTATCACAGAAGCACAAAGCACAAAAATCTACAACAGTAACAGTGAGACTGAAAAAAAAAATCACTGGAGTCACAATCTGCCTGTTTGCACTGTGAGATATGTTGTTGAATTTCTTCGAGGATAAACTCAAAGTCAATGCAATGACAAGAGGGTTTTTTTTTTTTTTACAAACAGTATAAAAGAAAGTGTACATGGCGTGTCCTTAGAGGCACCTTCTAGCTGGTGATAAGCAATGTGGATAGAAAGCACACTCTTAGAAATAGGGGCACAATATAAAAGTAAGTTTCTGTAAATACAGAACATACACTTGCTTTGAATTTTAAGTTGCAGCGTCAGGATACACTCTGACACATAAAGATAAAGAAATTATGCACAAAAATAAATTTTAATCTTAGACTTTAAATGAGACACATTTAATACAAAGTAGTATAATTTTATATCTGATTTGTATCGGTGATGTAATGGGGAGGGGGTTGCTGCCTGGTTGACTATTCCTGGTCTCTGTGTCCTCTGTGTGTCTAACAGCCTTACGTGCAAATTTTAGATAAATAAAGCTTTGAATTGCCAGCAAGACTAGGCTGAAACAAAGTCGGTACAAAAGTCAATATTTGGTGTGACCACCTTTATCCTTCAGCACAGTCTAAACTCTCTTAGGCAAGCTTTCTTTTAATTTCTTTAAGTGGTCTTCAGGAGTAGTTGTCCAGGGTTACTGAAGGACATTCAAAACTCTTCTTTGGCTGTTGGCTGCCTTTTGTTCTGTTCTCTTTCAAGATGCATCACTAATGTTGGGATCTGGACTCTGGGGAGCCCAGTCCACCACAGGTGTTCCACCAAGTGCTTTTCTATCCAGGTGTGCTTTTACTGTATTGACAATGTGTTTGGGATCATTCTCATGTTGAAACATGAAGCTGTTCCCAAGCCGATAATTTGCAGATGGTATTTTACCATGCATCAACATCTGACAGGACTTTTTTGTGTTCATAATTCCAACAATTTTGACAAGATCCACAACACAAAAAGGCTGCAAACCATGACAGAGCTTTTATCGCGTTTTGCAGATGGCTATGGACACACACTGTGGTAACACCCCCCGACCCTATTATCAAATATTAAGGACAAACTGCTCACCATGCTTAGACATGCCAGGTTTTCAGCTAATAGCTCTTTGGGACTCACCTTGTTGATGCAAAAATACAAAGATACTACTGGTCTGATGGTCATAGTATATTTAACAGCAAGAACAAAAAATATTACGCTGAAAGGTACAAAGATTTTAAAAGTTACAACAAAGTCTTGCTCCTTTAAAGCACAATGTAAAAAAAGAAAAAAATAAGGGCGAATCATTTCTTGGACATTTTCACACTTAATGAGCAAAACGTTTTCAAAAACATGATGCATCTCAGTTTCCCCTCATTCAGTGATTCAGCTATCATTACATGCTTTCCCATTGACAGATCAAAGTGCATTCATAAAGGTAAAGCTGTCACACACAGTTTTTTTTCTAAAGTAAACAGCATGTTTTAAACACTTCATCTAGATCCAGAACTTTCAGTACGTTTTTGTTCTTGTGAAGAAATGTTTGCATGACATCAACACACCAGGAATAACAGTAATTTCAATGAAAAACCACTGAGTGCACAGCAATTATCATACACTTTAAAGCCAAAGCCAACCAGCAGACCAGATCAGACCCTCTGGTGTTCAGACAACATGTCTGACAACTCTACCACTCCAGTGACAAACTGCTGCATTTGAGTTTTTGTGGCTTCATGTTTCTTCAATATAAGCACAAAAAGACTGTCTATAATTTCATGTGAAGAGAACCCTTTCCAGTCCAACACATGGATTGTTCCTAAGAACAACACACAACTCACATGTAAATACTTTTATTCAGGTTTATGTTTTACTGCAGTTTGGCAGTGATACGATCTCCTGGAGACCTGTTAGTGTTTTGTCATGTTTCAGAGGCACAGCTCTAACTGAAAGTAGACAGCTGCAGCCTTTTTAAATGTGTGACTTTTCAAAAACTGCAAGCACAGGGCTGGACTTAAACAAGTATCATGGCATGACTTTTTAACATCACTTTCAACTCTGCGGCACTTTTCTGTTTGCCTCAGATAACTGCATTAGATAAAATATCAAAACTGCTACTCTTTTGGGCACCTCTTTTGTTTTTCATTGGGAGAAATTACTCATTCCCAGACTCCACATAGCAAAATTGGTATGGCCCTGATCTGGCCCACACAATGTGCTTACACATGGCCCACATACCGCAAAGAATGATGGCCCTTTGGTGGCCCAGATCAGGTTTACCAGAGGTGGCCCACACATGGGCCAGCACGTGGCCAGTTGCAGACACACTGCTGGCCACGTGCTGGCCCAGATGTCAGCCTAATGTGTACCTTAATCAAGCCATGTAATAACAACATGTGCCGGAACATAACAGTCCAAAAGTAACTTGACGAAACTCTGTTCAGACAGTGAATGGACTGATTTTTATATAGCGCTTTTCTACTCTCCCACATTACTCAGAGTGCTCTATACAATATGCCACATTCACCCAACGACACACTTTCTCTAAAACGGGTGCTTCCTAACTACATTCACATTCTTGAACACTGGAAGAGCCAGAGATCGAACCACTAACCTTCCGATCAGTAGGTGACCTGCCCTACTGCCTGAGCTACAGCCACCCACTGGCAAAGATGAGTAAACCGTCACTAGGTTTTGAATAAAGTGTACACTCAAAAACCTGTCAAATCTGTACTTGAAAAGTTGGCTTCTATAGCAGTATAGTGTTACAACATGGCATTTGGGTCTTCTAACTAAAATAGGAACATAAATAGTGCCATCTTTGCCGGACCTAGTCCACATGTGGTTGACAGACACCCTGCCATGACACCGGTCAGTCAGTAGTGCCAGCTTGATGCCAGATCCGGGCCAGACCTGTTTTCTATCAGCCTGGGCAACATAACCCAAACTACAATCGGGCCCGATGTGGCATGCCATCACATAAACAGTGCCATCTATGCCGGCCGTGGCCCATATCTGGATGAAATACGTCTTATCATGCCAGCAGTCAACCAGCAGTGCAGGCTTGATACCAGATCCGGGCCAGACCTGCTTGCTATGTGGGACAGTGTGAGCTGAATTCTGGTAAATGCTGGATTTCTGCTGTGCATTTTTTTTAATGACTAAGTGTTAAGAACAAGATGAAGAACCTCAAACAAAATTCACAGACACAAACCATGTTCCTCAAAATTGAACAACAGTTTGGAAGGCTAGAAAAAGCATGCAGAAGGTGTAGACAAGAGAGTCTCATAATCCTGCTGCTTTTAACAATGCAGTTAAAAAAGAAGGACAAACTCTCTACAGTCATGCCAAAATCCACAAATGTAATCTCTTGGTGGGGACATTCTTACTTAGATGGATTTGTAGTGATTGCAGCTTGGCTGAACACCTCAATAATAGAAGAGCTTCACTGTTGCTTTCAGAGTTTTATTGAAAACTCAATTGAAGAATCATTTTTTCTCTAGCTCTCACCTGATTGTGCATTTTTAGCACGCTCAAATTCACAATGAAAAAGGGTGAATGAGCGCAGCATTCTCTCTTCTAGAGGCTCTCAGTATGAGACCACCAGGATAGACACATATGTGTGTCCTCGTTTTTTGTTTTTTTGTTTTTTTTTGTAGGCATAGAAGATGGGTAGTGCTGATGGGTTCGGGCAATTTCACAAGAAACCATCTCAAGTGTTTCAGACTTGTCGAGCGGTGAAAATTGACGGCTGTAAAGAAATTACAGCAGTAGCGGTAAAATGCAGGGGTACACCTCTCTCTTTCCTTCTTCTCGGACCACCCTAGCTTTCCCGTTCTCTGTCCAGGCTCTTACATTTGTTTCCCCCTCTCCATCATCTTGTTGATATTCGGCTATTTTAGAGGTGGAGTACGTAAATCAGGCACTGCTCTCACAAGTCTCGCAATTTTTAAATTTTCTGTTTAACTCTTAGTTCTTTCCATCACATTTATCTTTCTTGTTAGACGTTTATTTTGTCAGGATTTTACACCTCGTACCTCTCTTCATCTCTCTCCCTCTGGTAGTGGAGGATTTTGGCGCGACTCTGCGCGCACGGTAGCGTGCCTGAATGTCTGCGCTTCTCACTCTCAGATCAACACGAGCAAGTCACACATTCCAGTAGAGAGAGGCAGAATATATGCGTGTGTGAGAAGGAGTGAGCGGGGAATCCGGAGAAATACCTTAATGGATTATTGGATGGACCTGTTTGTCCTTTACGCAGAAGGAATCTGATTTTTGGACAAAAGCAATGGATTGAGTTTCAACTTTACCATTAATAGACGGGTAAGACAGATGAAAACTAATAATATGATTCAGGTTTAGGTTTTCTCCGGGTATTGTCCAGTGCATGAATTTATCACTTGTGGAGTTAAGGCAGCCAAAGAAACACACTGTATGTGACAAATGTGCGTAATTCATGCTCAGTCGTGCATCTATTTAGTTAATCTCAAAGCACCTTTAATGAATTAATAAATGAATTAAGATATAATAAAACAAAATAAGAAAGAAAGTCATTTTTAATTTTTATTTTTTTAAACAATCGTCTTGTAGCAAAAAAATTAAGCTGTCGGGAGAGTCTGGAAGTTGTTACCACGGTAATACTTGCATCCTGTTGTTAATGCTTGTAATCAAAAGCCGGATGCCGTCACAACGATTGATATGGTTGTCTCAAATCAGACTCAAAAACTTTAATACAAATTGAAACCGCCCTACTACAATGAACAGCAAGGAGATTAACACATTCGCACCTTGTTTTGGAGTTGATGCAGCTTAAAGCTAGTGCGTGTTGAAGTGGGAAAATAAGCTATTATTGGGGTGGTTTCAGTGCCTCTAATTATAGCGTACAAAATGAAGAAATCATTTTATAGACACAATGATACACACGCGAGTGTATTTACTCATAATCCCCCTACAAGAGAGTGTTTGTTTGTTTGTTTGTTTGTTTGTTTTAATTTGTCGGTCATTGTGGATAATTACGCATGACGCACAACGTATATACAATTATATCTACAGGTTCTGTCACCGGTAAGACAGAAAGCCAACATGGACGCCGGTAGTCTGATACAACATATTGAACGAGATGAAGAGACCACTTCGTGGCCATTGTCGATGACCACTGAGTGGTTGGAGGACGGGAACGAGACGACCTGGAATCAGTTCCAACAGCCCGACTGGCAGGTGAGAGAAAAACACTGAGATAACAAATGAAAGTGATTAAAGTCAGAACTGCAGAATTTAAAAAGATGACATTTTGATGATGATATTAATGAAAGAAGTAAGAAAGACGACTCAGTGAAGTAAACAGGTGTATTCTTTTTTTTACTTGTATAATGTTGAAGGGTAAAAACCATATGTCAGTGACATCATTGTTGTGAAATCTAAGTAAAGTGCCTGAAACAGACAGAAACTCAACAGAATGAAGTAAAGGCTTACTGGTGAATGTGATTTGTCTCAGGGACAAAATGTGGGGCTGATTCAAAGGACATTTTCACTTCACAGACTGTATATTAGTTAAGTTATCTGAAGGCTTTTTGCTCATTCCTCTAAACACTTTTAACTCCCCCACAGTCATTTAAACCTGCACCACACCGTGCACAGTTTACAGTCCTCTCCTCCTATCTGTGCTTGGCTGTCTGAAGTAGCTCATTGCTTTACATTTCTGCGACAGTGGTTGACTGGGTATGAACAGGTGATGGATGTCAGGGTTTTCATTTCTGGCCCCAGATAAAGTGCAGCATGTCTGTCCTATTAATTTTCTTATAGGTCAGACAATGAAAGGAACGGGGTCTACAGATATTAAAAAATGCTGAAGATTGGTGGTTGCTTATCACAGAATAGACTTTACCTGGAAGCTGACTTTGATCGGTTTATCTCTCTTTGGGGGATGAGATAAACTAGGAATTCCCTGTGTAAAGAAACTTAAGATTTCTGAAAATGTTTGTTGTTCAGAGTTGTTACGTCTCAGGAGGTAGACTGAGGTATCTACTAATTGTAAGGTTGGTGGCTCGATCTCTTTTCCTCTTGTCATTATGTTGAGGTATCTTTGAGCAAGCTACTAAACCCTTAGTTTCCCCTGATGTATCCATCCGAGTGTGAGCGTTAGGATAAAAGCACTCAGACACAGGAAAAGATGTTTGTACAAATGGGCTAATGAGGGTTGTAGTAAGAAAATGCTTTGAGTGCTCAAATAAATTAGGAATGTGCTACAAAAGTGTCAGTCCATATACCACTTGCTGTAGACATCCTGTGCAGGGATAGGGTGGGGTTTGCAAATATATACGTATTTGTGAGTTCCTTTATTGTGTTTTTTTTTGTAACTGCGTATAAGATGCTGACATTAAAGGTCTCCTCTCCTCTCCCAGGTGGCTCTCTGGGCTATAGCGTACTCCCTCATCATCCTGGTGTCCATCACTGGGAACGTCACAGTGATCTGGATTATCCTCGCTCACAGGCGCATGAGGACTGTGACCAATTACTTCATTGTCAACCTGGCTTTCTCTGACGTTTCCATGGCGAGCTTTAACACCCTTTTTAACTTTGTGTATGCGCTTCACAATGACTGGTACTTTGGCTTGGGTTACTGCAGGTTTCAGAACTTCTTCCCCATCACTGCCATGTTTTCGTCCATATACTCAATGGCTGCCATTGCAGTGGACAGGTAAGAACGCTCTCCTATAGAGTTCAGAATAAGTGAATAACGACAATGAACTATACTGTGCATTAAAAAAGGTAGACTGAACACTGAGCTGCAGACTGGCACAGCAGGCAATCTGGAGTACAGGGAAACCAGCATATGAGCATATGAAGTGTGAAAAAATCACAGCGTTAGGCTTGAAAATCTAGTTGTCTGAACATGTCTACAGATTAATGAGCTGTAGTTTAAATGTCATTAGAGGCGATTAGGAAAAGGCAGGGATGGAGTAGCACCACCTTCACAGAGTTGAACAGCAACAAAAACATAGAAACACCTACACAAAAAGGGATTTAAATAGGTGAGGGGAGGGAGACTGGGGGCATGAGCGACAGGGGGAAAAAGGGGAACTCAGCACTGGAGGCAAAGGGATCATGTGAAAAATATGAGGTCAACTGCTATTAAAATGAACAAGTCATTACATCAGAGACTCTTTTGTGCTACCAATCAGACACTAATGGGGTGACTGATCCCCATTTTATGCAAACACTATTTAGAAAGTGCATTATGAAAGCAGTCAAAAAAAGGAATCATCACAACTCAATGAAAAAAATCAACATAGTGGCATATTGTTTCAAGCAACTAGCAGATCTGGGCAAAGGCATCTCTTTTCTGCAAGAACACGGATCATTTTCAGAGTTTCTGGAAGAATAAGGGTTTCGACATTTGAGCTCAAACAACAGCTCCTTGAGGAGCATGATTTGCTCTCATTCTCAGCAGGCAGTACAAATGAAAATGCTGCATGAAGGAGATATAGGTCAGCAGGCGGACACAGATGAAACACAGATGCCAGTAATGCTTACTGGAGCATGAATGGTCAGCCCGAATAAAATATCATATACTGAGTAAGGTATAAAATCTATGCTCAGTATGTGATACTTGTAGTAAGATAGTTACAAATTTATAGGACCGACCTTATGCAATATGACACTCCTTCAAGATAAAAATAATCAACATCAAAGAAGGGTGTTTCACCCTAATGACAACCGTACAATGATTTTGAACACACAGCAGGAACACAAACTGAGAATTAAATGTGTTATTAAGAACTATTTGTTTTTTGTTTTATTTTCATCATGATTTACTTGATGAACTCAGAATTGTTCACCTATATATATGATGCAGCAAAACCTCTTTGTGGATTTAGACTATCCATAAACTCTTATGATTGTAATAAAGCTATCTTATATAAAATAAACCATTATGGGATGCAAAGAAAAACTAGAAAACATCCAAGTCAGTGTGGTCCTCCTCTTGGAGGCTTGACCTAAATCCCACAGAACACCTGTGGGCTGCTGAAAAATGTCAGATCATTGATGTTTTAGTGGGGATGACCTGACAGCTTTGACTGAAACATGAAGGAAACCACAGCTGTCGCAGCAACTTTCTGATTTTCCAAGTGTCCAAGTGTTTTCAGGTAGCTCTGCAAGCAAAATGATGCTGGACTAAATACTGAAACATTATAACAGCAATCAGCAATCTTTAGTATTCACGGGGAAGGAAGGTCTGGAAAATGTGCTTAGATTGCTGCTCTGTTGCTCAGGACCTGGATAACGAGCAGATAATGGAAGAAGGACTAGCTTTTTATTTTAATTTTGAAAGTGTGAATCATTTTTAAATGGTATTAATCAATTCCCAATACTCTTCTTTTCCATTACTCTTATAGTATCTACTTTGATGTGACTTTTTAAAAATCTGATGCAATTAATTGTCTTTTTTCCTTTTTTTTTCTGAAAAAAGCAGTTTATTAACCAAATCTTTCTAGCAGATCCATTAATTCTTACTGGGTTTTTTTTGGCTCAGATTGATCAAGGTGCTGGAAACATTGACATGAAATTCTCACCAAATGTCAGTAACAACCCATCCAATGCAAAAACGCAAAGAAATCAAACCATTGATTTCCATAAATTATGTGTAATAATAAGAAAAGACAGAGGGGGGAAAGTATTGAACCCGCTTACTGAAATGTATGTAATACTTTGTACAAAAGACTTTGCAGGTAATGACAGAAACTAGTCACATGCTAGTCAAATTACTCAGGTGTGATTTTGGCCTATTCTTCCTCACAGACAGTCTTCAAATCCCAAAGGCTCCTTGGGTCCTATGAACTCTCATCCTTAGATCAGTTACATGAAGGGTGATGTATGCAGAAAAGCCGCCCCACAGACTTTATGCTTCCAGTATTTCACAGGATTGTTCAGCAAACTTTGAACATGCTTCAACATGCTCTTTCTTTAGCAGTGGTCTGTGTCATGTTCCAGCATGGTGAGCGTGCATACAGGCCATGATGGGCGAGTGCATTGCTTGCTTTCTTTGAAGCAATTATACCTGCTGCTTCCAGGTATTTCTTTGGCTCTCCACAAGCAGTCCTTGGCTCTTTGACAACTTTTCTGATAATTCTTTTCACTCCTTTGTCTGAAGTTTTGTGGGGAGCACCTGGTCATGGCTGGTTTATGGTGAAATTCCACTTTCAGCTAATGTCCCCAACAGTGCTCACTGGGACCTAGAGTAGTTTAGAAATTCTTCTGTAACCAATGCCATCAGTATGCTTTGCAACAATAAGGTTGCAAAGGTCTTGAGAGAGCTCATTGGTTTTACCCATCATGTTTCGTGTAACACCGCAGTAATTTCAGCTGGTGTCAATAATTTCCATGTCTTTTTGCATCTCCCTTTCTTTGTGTTTTCAGTACTTTTCCCCTGTGTCATTTCTCATCACTACACATAACATATATGGTTTGATTTCTTTCCATGTGTGGATTGGATGGGTTGCTACCGACATCTAGTGAGAACTAGATGTCGGTAAAAAGGAAATAAAAACTTGTTATAGGTTCTACTTTCAAACTTTCATCTTTATGCGAAACGTTTATGTAAGATCTCATGAAGCTGTTATTATCCACAGAACATTGACAAAGCCACTCCACAATAATGTAAGTTTATGACTCATAACCACAGATGACCGATTTCACCGTAATTTTAACAATACCATGCAATAGTGCTAAGTTGAAAAAAGTAGACTGCATACTGGTTGAGATGGGTTACCATAGCTACCGCATTCATTGGCAGTTATTAACATTATTTCACCTTCAACTTTTAATGAGGTAACTTCTGTATTATATGGTAGATTGGCGGGAAAGGAGTTTTTTAATATACCATCATTAACCTGAATTACGGGATGTCACTGATTTTTAATTATTTTTATTGTATCCGAATATTTTTTAAAAGGATTGCGTGGGTTTTAAATGGTTATTATCCTGGGCTTTTATCACTTGACCTCTGACAGTTAGCATATATTCCACAAATAAATAATTACTAAAGAAATGTTTTTGTTTGTTCAAAATAGGAAAAACACTTTGAAAAAAGGTTGTTTAAAACAAACACTCAGCAGGAACCTTTTGATTACTGCTCAGCTTTGAAGCTGTTGTTTTGCAGCTGATGGTTTGATTGATGAGTGGGTAGTTTTCTGTCATGAAAAGAAAATGTCACTTTTTTTCACACACTAAAAGCTTTAAAGCATTGCCCTGTTTTCCCTATCAGTGCACCTATGACTGAGTTTCTTTAGACAAAGACATGTGAAGGTGTAATCATACAAAAGTTTCTGTCTTTTTCAGGTACATGGCCATCATCCATCCTCTGAAGCCTCGCCTCTCCTCCACCTCTACAAAGGTGGTGATTGCCCTGATATGGATTGTGGCAGTATCACTGGCGTTTCCTCAGTGCTACTACAGTGTGACAAGATTTTATTACCCCAGAACTGTGTGTATGGTTGACTGGCCTGATGATTATGGAGGAACACATCAACTAAGGTGAAATAAAGAGGCACACACGTGCATAGATGGTGACATCGCTAACAGGTCTGTCAGTTTAGGAGCTATTTGTGCCACTCTTTAAATGCAGATGTGTGTGTTTACCTATTTGGATTGAGCAAAGGTTTCTACTTAAGCACTGGCAAAAATATCTAAAAGAAAGTTGGACAAAAACTGAATAAAATAAATGTTTACATAGAAGGTAAAAACTTTGACCTCAAGTTGGATCTCCAAATTGTTTTTCTTCTGCTCGGCTTCATTTCTTCTAATACAGCATTTAAAAGTGAACGAGGTTGATCAGATTTTTACATTTACAATGAAAGCAAGCGAGGAGTGGCTATGTTAAATGTTGCTATGACTGCTCAGGTTAAATCAATCTTGTGTTCATCTAAAACATCAAAGAACTCCAAGGCACTCTCCTTTTAAATAACATTTTAAAATACCTTTATTAAATGTTGCATGCCAAAATGCATTTTGGCATGCAACATTTAATAAAGGTATTTAAGAACTTTGATTGGAAAGCTAAACAGATTTTTTAGAAAAAGTCAGCTTTTCAACTACCGGCAAACTTGATTCCCCACCGTGTAGGTGGTTTTAAGGTCAAACAAGACTATGGCATGAAAATTAAGCTTTTTTAAAAAGAGCCTTGGAAGTCTTTCATGTTTTAACTTATATATATGTCTTCCAAAGTGCACTTCAGATAACACAAATCTAAATCTAAGAAGCTCTCCTTCACACAAACTGTTCAGATCTCACATTCATGTTTACATTCATTCTTGTTCATCAACCTTGTGTTGTGTGTCCTCATAAACTCTGTGCACGTGACGGGTAGCAGAAAGATTTGTAAAGCTCAGTTATTCAAGTTTTAATAGTTTAAAACTTGAAAATAGTTTCAATAACTTGACTCTTTCATATTTTATCTATTGTATAATTCATCAAAACCTCTATAAGTTGCTAATGAGCATACATTTTAGAAGTGTGGCAGAAAGGTCGGTTATTGACACAGGTTCAAGCTGCAGAAGGCAGCTGAGGAAAGGAAAAGAAGGAAAGTGTCTTCATACATGATTACTTTTGAACTTTATCTTTGAACTCCAAGGACAAATCCATCTGCCTGACTCCTTCAATTTGATCTTTATGTACTCATCTGATCTCTGTGATTGGCTTAGGTCTCCAATAACAAGCTTAATTCTCTAAAGCCTGACAAAGAAAGAAAATCACAGACAGGAAGACAGAGCCTTGGCTTCTCTGAGACCTCTTGCACTAAAACTGCTGGAAGGTTAAAATGTTTGTTGTTGTTTTCTGCCTGACATAGAAATTAAGCATTTAATATCCATGTTGCTAAACAGTTTCGAAGCAATTTTCCAGGTTTCATCAAATGCAAAAAGTAGTTATTGCTCGGTGAGAGACATGTAGAAAAGCACAAACTGAAAAAATTTAAATGGTATTGAATTTGCAAACGGCACACTAACATCGGATTTGTGGTGATGGCTTGGTGATAACAGCTGACACAATCTAAAGGTTGAATGTTGTGTTACCGTTTCTCATCTCTTTTTCTCCATGTAGTTATCAGTTTGCGGTTATATTGCTGATCTACCTTCTCCCTCTGCTGGTGATGCTGGTGACATACACTATAGTCGGCCGATCGCTGTGGGGTGGGCACATCCCTGGAGAGGCGTCAGACCATTACCATAGCCAGATAAATGCCAAGAGAAAGGTTACACTGTTCCTTTTTTTTTACTACTCAGTTTGACTACAAATCCTCTGAGCTGACCTGATCTTAACAGAAAAAAACACAGCAGCAATTACTCAGGCTCATATGTCTTCTTATTTTCCATAGGTGGTGAAGATGATGGTTGTGGTGGTGGTGACGTTTGCCCTATGCTGGCTGCCCTACCATGTCTACTTCATACTGGGATCATTTAACAGAGACATTTATAAGCAACATTACATTCAGCAGGTTCACGGATGCCTCTCTGTTTTATATTCTTGAATCTGTAGTTTTGTGTTTACTCATTATTTTCTGTCTTCATCAGGTGTATCTGGCCATATTCTGGCTGGCAATGAGTTCAACTATGTACAATCCTATTATTTACTGCTGTCTAAACCAAAGGTGATCTGGCAGTAATTGTGCCGAGTTTAAAAATAATATTATAGCTTCAAAAACGTCAGTAAATCGGACATAAATCCATCTTTTCCTGCAGGTTTCGCGCTGGTTTCCGTCATGCCTTTGCTTGGTGTCCCTTCATCAAAGTGTCAGAGGAGGACAAGATGGAACTGCAGCACACACACACCTTCAGAGTCACCATGACCCGCAGCCACCGCAATGACATGTCATCTATTAGAACAAACACTACATACGTCTCAAACACGCTTGCCAGCAGTGACCTGGTCACAGAGAGAGATGCTCGCAGACACCTTAAGAAGAACACACGCAACTCGCATCCGGTGAAGAAACTGGACGACACAAAATCTCCAGCTGTGGCGCTTATGGAGCACACCCAGTGATCGCTGACAGACATCATGATGAGGACATTCTCAAAGGGAAGGCAGCAGGATTTTTCTGAATTGTGAATAAAAACACTACAGCTGGTGGAGACAGAGGAAGCCCTGCGGAGTACTGGACAGAGTTAATCAAACTAAGGCATTCATTCCTGTGGATCAGGAACTTTGTATAATACACGATGGATGAATGAATGTGACTATCAAGCTATTGCAGCACATGCAAAACATTTAATTATGCCACTGAAACATTTGTGGCTGTGTGTAGATTAATCCAACCTTGATCTATTTACACTGCTCCAAGAAATTACGCGAACACTAAAATATGTTTTCATCGTGGTCAGATAACCTTTACTGATATACTTTGTGTAATTAAAGTGAAGTAAAAGTGGAAACCAAAATCCTCACACCAAAGTCAAACATAAATTCACAGGCTGTTCCAGCTTGTGTCATAATGTGCCTCGGTAATGTTTACTGGATATGTCTGGATATACTCCTGATGAGATACTGGATAGTATCCTGGAAGATCTCCTCCCAGATTTGTTTCAAGGCATCAGTGAGTTACTTGATAATCTATTTGGCTAGTTGACAGTCAGTCTGAGGATTTCTCTCTGGTATCATATAGCAGTCAGGGTATCACTGACCAAGCAGGTGGAGGTCTGTGCAAGCCTCCAAGGATATGCTTCCCCAGACTATCACTGACCCACTGCCAAAAGGTCATGTTTATCATGGCGTCCACAATCTCTTTAAAAGCTGTCATATTTGCTCAGTGTGCACAGGTCTCACTAAAGGACATAAGACCGTTGTAGGTCTAATTCTAACAGTTTTGTCAGGGGCATGCACATCAGTAGCCTTATTTTGTAGAGCTCTTGCAGTACTCCTCCTCACCCTCTTTAGAGCAAAGAAGCAGATACTTGTCCTGCTGCTAGGTCGTTGCTTTTCTACAGCTCTGTCCAGCTCTCCTTGTGGCACAGCCTGTCTCCTCCTGGTATCACCTCCACACTCTCGGGACTGTGCTGGGATACACAGCAAACATCTACTGGAGGAGGTGGACTACGTTTGCGTCCTAAATGGGATGCAGGTACAATTTCATGCAAATAGTAGTGTCAAGGACGTTAGCAAAAATTAAAACAAGAGAAAAGGGTTAAGGAAGGAGCAGTGGTCTGAGGCCACTTGATGCTCCTCCAGTGCAGCGGCTGTGACTTTCATCCTAACTGGACAGACTGATTTCCCTGAAGCTGAACTGACTTTGTGTCATAGTGTGATGATCAAGTGTTCCCTTCATGCTTTTAGAAGTGTATTCCACTCCAAAAGTGTCCTCCCCCCGTTGCCGTCCAGACCTCTACATGCTCTCTTTCCTCCATCTTGGACATTCAAGTGTTACTGGAAACATTTAACTGTGGTTACTGGTTTTCTTGTGCAGAGAACGGACAAACAGTCCAAACCCTTAATAATGTTGTTGTGTAGCGTCTTCATTTGATATAAGGCTTTCTTTAACAATTAAGCTAAAATAGGTGTTTTATTTAATTTCTCTTCTATATTAACTCTCGATAATCAAAGTAATTCACTCATTCTTTAAGTTTGCTGGGATTCAGAATTGGCAGCAACAGCGTAGTTAGTCTTTTTAATCTGGCTTTTACTCATATTGATTACTCATAAAACATTCAGAGATCAATTAAAGCTCAAAGTGATGTCAGAAAATCGCCAGTAAATACGCCTCCTTCTCCCATTTTTGCCTTAAATTAATCAGTTGTCTGGTTTGCATGTATTTGTTGCTGTGCAGTTCTTTCCCCCTTCACACATTTGTTACATGGTGCACATTAATACAGTATTTTTCCTCTTATATTGTGAGTTCACTGGATAAAGTCTACATTAAAAATTCAAGTGCCGCTACTTAGTACAATCAAATGTGAAACATAGTGATGCTATCTACTGAAGACATTCATGTAAAATACCCAGAAGTAAATATGAAACTTGTGGTTGTCGCACAGTTAAAGAGTCAGAAAATGACGCTTTAAATATTGTAACCTGTGAGCATTAGGTTTCAGGATGAAGTAAAAACGTTTGATTATTGGAAACTTTTTGATGTTTTAAGCACGCACTGTGGTTGTGTTAAGTGTCTTGTTGTCTATACGAAGCAGGATTTTTGTCGTCTGTGGCTGAAATAAAAAAGTTTAAATAATGTGACAGTGCTAATAAAGTTACAATACAGGAAGTACTGACACACATTTATTTGTGCCCCATCTAACGCCTGAATTATAACTGCTGTAGCTGTTAACAGAGCTCTAAGTGTGCAACTTCAGCACCGCAGGGTTGCTTTGACCTTTAGCTCACACTGAATACATTTGTAACACCACTGAAGAGATTCACAACTACGTGAGTGCTAAATGATCAATGCACAAACAAAAACAAACCAACCACGACATCATGTTTACACAGGTTTGACTTTATTAAGTGACTGATTGACGATGTGGGACAGATACATCCTTTGTTAGCAGAATCACACAGATTCAAGCGTTTGTGTGCGACTGGACATTCTGGGGTCAATCTGAAGGCAGAGTAAAGGAGCTACCTGACTTCTTTAATCATACAATATGACTAAAAGGTAGGAAATGACATTCTTTTAGCTCAGCTGGTATTCATTTGAATATTTAAAAAGGTGGCATCTCAACCATATCCCGTCCTCCACGGGCACCACTGATCTAACAATAGAATATTTTCTTCTTGTGCTCTTTAATTGCTTCATAATGAATCTAAGCCGTCGTAACTTTGAGACTTTTTTTTCCCTTTTGCTTTTAACACAATGAAAATAAATATCAATTTGCATAAGTTATGCTACATGAATGAGCCTGACAGTAGTTACCTTAGACATCCTCCTGAGCTTTTAGGAGCACATGGTGATATTAAAGGGGCGAGTAGAATACGTGCTTTTATTATTGGCCAACATGTTAAAACTCTTTTAAAAGTTCTGTAATGTTCATGTGAGTTTATACACACTATGGCTGCTGTTGTTATTCCCCTGGCATCCGTGTTAGCACCACATTTCTGTTTCATAATTAAATAGCTGTTAAGGTATCATCATGGTGATGAGGTTAGCCAGGACTTCTTAAGAAATGAACACACTAACAGCAGCTGTGACCGGTACCAACAACAGGACACATAGTTTACACTACAGACAATAAAAAGATACTGCTCTCTGAGATAAGACCAGTGGTTCTCAAACCGTGGAGCAGGGAGCAACTGCAGGTGGGCCGGAGAGGACCAGAGGAGAAATGTTTTTAGGAAACATAAACAGAACAAAGAACAGGATGGAATGAACTTTAAATGCTAAAAGACGTGTGGGCGTTGACTTTG
Source organism: Aulonocara sp. 'chitande type north' Nkhata Bay (assembly GCF_057382095.1). Taxonomy (NCBI): domain Eukaryota; kingdom Metazoa; phylum Chordata; class Actinopteri; order Cichliformes; family Cichlidae; genus Aulonocara; species Aulonocara sp. 'chitande type north' Nkhata Bay. The sequence continues at coordinate 15,898,395 of NC_141344.1, forward strand.
AGCACCACTTGGTTCTCTAAATCTGCCACTGCAGAAGTCCCTCTTCTGTCATGCTTGAGCACATAAATACAGGACAGGTACCATGTGAGGGAACTTCTTCGCTGGCTTCCTATGTGTGCATCATATTTTGCAACAGTAACATTTTTCTTCAACATCTCCCGATATATAAAAATACAATAAATAACAACAATGTATTTATAACATTGTTTTATATGTGGGTAAGATATCAAATACCAAAAAAAAGCAATAAAATAAAATAAAGAAAAGAAAAGAAGAAAAAAAAAAGTTTCCCTTTCATCTCAGTACACATTTATATATCGCATCCCTTTCATGCTTTCCTGTACATACGCGCGTAATCTACAGCAGACACACAGACTTTGGTCTAAAAGAGCGTTTTTATGTTTTTGTTTCTACTGAACAAGTTAAAAGTCAATCTGCGATGTTTCTCTGCAACTGGTGTGCTGACCTGCAACTTATAACAGAATGCAGTTACCAGAGAATTCCTCCAGATGGAGACAAAGGGGGTTTACAGGCATGCGACTGTCCTGCATTAAAAAAAAAAGAAGACAAAGGGCTACTTGTGCGTGTTTTATCCACAGAAATTGCAAACTTGCAATATCCTTAAGAGACTGGGTGCTGTTAATAAATCTAACCACAACAGAGAGAAAACCTCTCCTTTTCTCTGCCTCACGTAGACGGACTAAAGCAGCTACCGGAGCGTGATATGTCGACTGGTCTTGTTTGATTTAGGAGGAAAGGAGACAATGGTTGAGAACTGGGGCAGGAGAGGGGATGAGATAACAGTGAGATGTAGAAAATGTTCTATTTGCTGTTCAGCTCCTGTCTTAGCCGGCAGCCCACGGCTGTGATGAGTGCAGCTCCTTTTCCACTTCCATCCTCTGACAGCAAGAACTTGACATTACAGTTTGGAGCCAGTTCTTTAACCGTCTGGTGCATGATCAGGGAGAAGCTACACAGAGACAGAGGATGTACACGTTAGACAGAAAAGCAAAAAGAGCCAGTCTGATGATACGGTTAATGGGTGTGAAAGTGACACAAGAGGGAGCGAAGGTATGGTTTACCATCTCCTCGCCAAAATGAATCATGTTCAAAAACAAAAGAAAGACAACCAGGCCTCTACTATCTAACCGGGAAACAGGCTTTTCTGCATAGCTTAGCATAAAATAAAAGTTGTTTTCACACATCCAAAAAAGAAATCAGAGAATCAGATACGGACACTGCCTGCAGTTTTGCTTCCTCAGCTTTAGCACACAGCAGGAGCTCATTTCTATCAGCTGCAGTACCACAGTGGAGATGTTTCGGGGTGTGCAGGAGATAGCTACTTGCTAGCTTTGAATTCACAGGAGTATTATCTGGACTGGTTTCACAAAACAATGCAATCAGCCATCACACAGACTTTCCACACGGGATTTGGAGAGTTAATGACAGTTTAAAATCGGATCTGCACCACCATCTTATAAATAAAGGAAAGCTTATGTGTCAGCTCAAGGGTTAAGGCACAATAAATCAACTTGCCACTGATTCGTTCGTTCGAAAACATGTCCAAACCAATGACCTATTAATGACTATGTCTCCTAAGCAGTGCTCTTGTGGTGACACTGGACATAAGAACAAACGGGCAGAGAATATTTACTTAACCTGAGGTTTTTCTCTTGCATTGTGCAGTGAATCTCATATGCAGTTATAACAGGTCTGAAGCAAGACTCAACTTGACACAAGACTCTCTGTGCTATGTGTACGCTTTAGTTAATATGCTACTTTGACACTTCGGGATCATCCATTTATCATAAAGGATTTTTGCATTGGCTATCTTGCGACTGCTATTTAATGTCAAATGCTTACTTTTAGCTCATTTAGCTTACTTCCAAATAAATTTATCACCATGACTAAGAAAAAAAATACTTTCACAAAACCTTTTAAAAAGTAGCAAAGAATGATCCTTTCTGTTAGCAGCCTGGTGCTCTTCTTAACTCGATGAGCCTACTATCATTTCTATTTGTCTGTCTGCTGCGTTATTATTGTAACTACAAAGATACTTTTTTGTGAAAATGGTGACATAACGCAGCAGCTTATGAGGTCATCATATTCCTCTTCACTTCAGTTGCCAGTGAATTATTTTTAACATATGAAATAATAAATAAATTAATGGATTAAACTTACTGTGGATGTAATTTGTACAGGGTCCCGTCTACCCCTACGGTGATGTCCAAATGGTCCAGTCCACGGTTCTCTCTAATCTTATCGACCACTGCCGCCATTCCTGCGCCACATAGCTGAGCTGCACGACGTGACACTGTTCCACAAACCTAACAAAGAAGACATTTATCATTATTGCAACAGCTTTTTGAGCCACACAAGTACAGTGGGGCAAAAAAGTATTTAGTCAGCCACCGATTGTGCAAGTTCCCCCACCTAAAATGATGACAGAGGTCAGTAATTTGCACCAGAGGTACACTTCAACTGTGAGAGACAGAATGTGAAAAAAAAAATCCATGAATCCACATGGTAGGATTTGTAAAGAATTTATTCGTAAATCAGGGTGGAAAATAAGTATTTGGTCAATAACAAAAATACAACTCAATACTTTGTAACATAACCTTTGTTGGCAATAACAGAGGTCAAACGTTTACTATAGGTCTTTACCAGGTTTGCACACACAGTAGCTGGTATTTTGGCCCATTCCTCCATGCAGATCTTCTCGAGAGCAGTGATGTTTTGGGGCTGTCGCCGAGCAACACGGACTTTCAACTCCCGCCACAGATTTTCTATGGGGTTGAGGTCTGGAGACTGGCTAGGCCACTCCAGGACTTTCAAATGCTTCTTACGGAGCCACTCCTTTGTTGCCCGGGCGGTGTGTTTTGGATCATTGTCATGTTGGAAGACCCAGCCTCATTTCATCTTCAAAGTTCTCACTGATGGAAGGAGGTTTTGGCTCAAACTCTCACGATACATGGCCCCATTCATTCTGTCCTTAACACGGATCAGTCGTCCTGTCCCCTTGGCAGAAAAACAGCCCCATAGCATGATGTTTCCACCCCCATGCTTCACAGTAGGTATGGTGTTCTTGGGATGCAACTCAGTATTCTTCTTCCTCCAAACACGACGAGTTGAGTTTATACCAAAAAGTTCTACTTTGGTTTCATCTGACCACATGACATTCTCCCAATCCTCTGCTGTATCATCCATGTGCTCTCTGGCAAACTTCAGACGGGCCTGGACATGCACTGGCTTCAGCAGCGGAACACGTCTGGCACTGTGGGATTTGATTCCCTGCCGTTGTAGTGTGTTACTGATGGTGACCTTTGTTACTTTGGTCCCAGCTCTCTGCAGGTCATTCACCAGGTCCCCCCGTGTGGTTCTGGGATCTTTGCTCACCGTTCTCATGATCATTTTGACCCCACGGGATGAGATCTTGCGTGGAGCCCCAGATCGAGGGAGATTATCAGTGGTCTTGTATGTCTTCCATTTTCTGATGATTGCTCCCACAGTTGATTTTTTCACACCAAGCTGCTTGCCTATTGTAGATTCACTCTTCCCAGTCTGGTGCAGGTCTACAATACTTTTCCTGGTGTCCTTCGAAAGCTCTTTGGTCTTGGCCATGGCGGAGTTTGGAGTCTGACTGTTTGAGGCTGTGGACAGGTGTCTTTTATACAGATGATGAGTTCAAACAGGTGCCATTCATACAGGTAACGAGTGGGGGACAGAAAAGCTTCTTACAGAAGACGTTACAGGTCTGTGAGAGCCAGAGATTTTCCTTGTTTGAGGTGACCAAATACTTATTTTCCACCCTAATTTATGAATAAATTCTTTACAAATCCTACCATGTGAATTCATGGATTTTTTTTTCACATTCTGTCTCTCACAGTTGAAGTGTACCTCTGGTGCAAATTACTGACCTCTGTCATCATTTTAGGTGGGGGAACTTGCACAATCGGTGGCTGACTAAATACTTTTTTGCCCCACTGTACATATCAGTCAAACTGAGAACAAATACAGCCTAAGTTTCAGTTTCTCTCCTACTCCTGTGTCACATAGTCTTTCATAAAATAAGGCTAACAAGATAGTATTATGGTTCTCTCTCAGTGTCCAAATGCAAGTCTAAGACTTTGATTACTAACTAACTAACTCTTCTTTACCTCTTTGACTATGATACTGTCATCACAGGTGCTGTCCAGGCCCAAGTGTTGCAGGATTGATCGCACCTGCAGCAAAGCCAATCTGTCACTGTACAAAGACACATACAGAAAGTCATTAAAAGATGACAAATGAAACTTTAGTAAGGAGACAGGAGCAATATCTTATCATTAAATAGACAACACAATCAGTGGTACGATAGCAAGCGGTGCTAATGGAGTATAATCTCCTGTCCAGATGACTTCTTATCTCGTGGAAGGGTGAACTGACACTCTTATTAGACGCAAACAAAGATAGCGTTCATTGTTTACCTTTCTATCTGTGACAGGAACTTTGTTTCAAAGATGCTTCTGGTCTTTAGTGTTTCAGAAATCTGTCCTCTGAACAGGAATCCTTTTTTGGTCATGTCGATGAGGATGTTCCGCACGATTTCACCGAGGTACATGCCGCTGATCATTTTCTCATATCTAAAATGCAGAATTCAAGCAAAGACAAAGGAAACATAAATATACAGTATTTACATGCACCTCAAAGATAGGAATGAATGCCCTGTATCTTTTCAAGCATGGGATGGTGTGTATGAGGCACCTTTGTTTCCCCGGGTTTAGGGAGAAGTCGTCCACAGAACGGTCGTACTCTGTCCTGATGTCGTCCAGGCATCCGTTGTCTCCAAAAGCTCCCCACTCCATGTTGACACACATCTGACCCTCATCGCCCTCAATCATCTCAACGTTCTTCATCTCTTCCATGTAACACGCATTACTGCCAGTACCTGTAATCAGAGAGACGCATTATATAGATATAGCACAAAAAAGCTGAATATTTTATAAAAACAAGTGTTACTTTAAGGTGAACTAACCGGCGATAAGACCAACTTCACAGGTGGGTTCTTCATAGGCACAGGTCATCATGGTTCCCACTGTATCATTCACTACAGCAACCACGTCCAGATCAAATTCCTGCAGACCAGACAAACAATATGACGTGCCACAAAAACACCATGATTCCATGTTGTACTGAGTGATGCTGCTCCTCATATCCTCATACCTCTCTCCTCCTAATGGCGTCCCTCAACAGTCCCACCACATCTTCCCCTTCGCAGTCTGTCGCCTTGAAGCCTTTGGTCCATGTCACCAAGATGCCCTGTACACAGACGCACACAAGTTTAGTTTATCATGTGACAACTTCATGGATGGCTCAGGCATCAGTTCATGAAATGTTATTTGGCTTTTTTCCCCCTCTTGATGTTGCTTAACGGTGGACAAGTTATGCATAAATCACAGCTTTAGTTTGCAATACAGCCAGTTTAAGACTCTCAGAGTATAGAAGAAAGTACAGGGCTGTACATAAAAGACGAAGAAGCAGGAGTATTACTCACAGCGTCCAGGCTGGTCTGTCGGCAGGGGAAGGAGAAGGTGAAGCCCAGAGGAAGACGGGCATTCTTCATCCCCATGTAGTCCAGGAAGTCACTGATACAGTGCACGATGTGATCGAACAACTGGAAAAATAAAAAAGTGACACATTAAAAATTGCATTTGTAAAGTACATCACTAGTCTTAATGATGACTCAAAGCACTTTACGCCATAAGACCGTATTTGCTCCTCATCACAGAAACCAGAGGAAAGTCTCTCTCTGCATGTACTGTGATACTTACTAGTGGCTTAACATCCAAAACGCTGCATAATTTCAATTAGAGGAATTCAAGAATGATGCAGTTTAGAGTGTTGTGGTTAAATGTATTATTTTTTTGCCCATGCACTAATCTGATGCATTGTGTGTGAAATGCATTGTTATATTAGGACACAGATGATTTCAAAGACATTTAAAATTATCTGCGTGGCAAATCTGATTCATTAATGGCCACTTGCTTTGAATAATGGGACCTCTGAGAAATAGGGGCGATCGTGGCTCAAGAGTTAGGAGTTCACCTTGTAATCGGAAGGTTGCCGGTTCGAGCCCCGGCTCGGACAGTCTCGGTCGTTGTGTCCTTGGGCAAGACACTTCACCCGTTGCCTACTGGTGGTGGTCAGAGGGCCCGGTGGCGCCAGTGTCCGGCAGCCTCGCCTCTGTCAGTGCGCCCCAGGGTGGCTGTGGCTACAATGTAGCTTGCCATCACCAGTGTGTGAATGGGTGGATGACTGGATATGTAAAGCGCTTTGGGGTCCTTAGGGACTAGTAAAAGCGCTATATAAATACAGGCCATTTACCATTTACCATTTACTGAGAAACATGTGATAACGCTAAAATACATAACACAGGCTGTAAAGGTGTTAAAATTATCCTATTGTAAAGAGCATCTGTTAAATATCACTCTCCTGTCCTGTTTCCAGAGGAGTGAGACTAAAGAAGTCAAAGGTGACTGGATAAGCTTAAGCTGGTGCTTAAGGGTTAAGTTTAAAGTTCTCTGTTTTAGAGATTGTCAACTCGATGCCAATCTAAGCCAGTCAACTTTTCTAATTGTCCCTCTCTAATTGTCTGTCCCTAAACTTTTGACCCTCCTCCCAGCTTCTATCCTATTTACTTATCTCTTAAACCAACAAGCCTCACATCCCCCATCTACCATCCTAATCTTTACCCTCTATTTAACGGGGAGATATTCACCAGTCCTCCTTTCGTCACAGTTACCTGCCGGTATAATTTTACACCGTTAACTCTAGATTACAGGCTGTTTATCTCACCTCCTCCCCTGTGCCCTGCATCACTTCGAGAGGAATAGCGTAGATTTTGTTGTGCATCTCCACTGATCTCCTCTTCCCAGAGCGAATTTTAACCAACAGAACTCTGAAGTTGGTTCCTCCTAAATCTAAAGCCAGGAAATCACCATGTTCTGGACACACAGATAAACAAAACAAGAGAAAGATAAATGACCAGCGGTCAAAACATTCAAACATATTAGGAAAAGACTTAATAGGCAATGTAAGCTTGAAAAACAGAATAAACAGACTAATCTTTTATCTTATGGCCATAGGTTTTCCATAATATTCATACAGTTATGTGGGTACATGTGTGTTGCTGTGTATGTACAGAGCTGAAGCTGTTCTATTAAGAAAAACATCTTTTTTTTGTTAAAGCTGCAAGAGTTGCAGAAAGAAAAGGTGTGAAGTAGTGAAGCCAACGGTTCCTTCTTCCCGAACAGATCTGCGGTCAAACTATCTAGGCGTCTGGGAAGGGATCTCAGAACTGGATTATAGATGGCAGACAGTTGGTGTCGTAAACCCCCGCCACTGTTCAAAGATGGTCGCTCACAGTGGACATCTATGTCCACTGTGAGCTATCTCTATGTCCATCTATGTCATACTGGTTGACATCTATGACATCTATGTCCACTATGTCCATCTATGTCTTCTAGCAACTTAAAGAAGTCCAGACGCTTTTCTTTGCAAGCTCCTTTGACTATCTAGTTGGATATTTTCATATGCTGAAGTGTGTGTGTGTGTGTGTGTGTGTGTGTGTGTGTGTGTGTGCGCGCGCGCATTACCTGTGCCGTCAGGAGTGCTTTGCACAAAGGTTGGCAGCATTTTGACTGTGGCAATGTCCTGTGTGCTTTTAGAAAGGCCATTTTGGATCTCTATCTTCATTCTCTGCTTCACCTAAAATTAATATTTTATTGTCAGAGTCTAAATATTGTGAAACGCAAATTGGCAGAACAAACACTGCAGCATCTTTTCTCACCTCCAGCAGCTGTTCAGTCGTCAGGGAAAACTCGGACAGTATTTGGGCGATTTGTCGCGATTGTTCAGCGAGTCTGTAGGCCACAGCGGTCACCATGGCAGCACCCTTTCCACTGCCGCTCTCCGAGAGGAGGAATCGAACATCGCAGTCCGGGACCAAACGTCTGACTGTCTTGTGAAGACGACGGGCATATCTGAAATGCATATGAGATTCTGCTTAACTATGCACATTTTACTTAAGATCAAAGTAAGACGATAGGTACACATTTAACTCCCAAATGCTGGACGGCAATTCTAGTACAAAACTAAAGAGCGAGAGAGCATTTAAGTAAACACTAATCTAAACGGTTCATCTTTAAACTTATCACTTACTGTGGGTGCATCTTGTAGAGAGACCCATCGATGCCTACAGTGGTTCGGAGACGTGACGCTCCTTTGTTCTCCTTCAGCCTCATCAGGATGCCGGCCAGAGTAGCAGCTACAAGGCTGGCGGAGCGGAAAGACACAATGGCACAAACCTGAGGGAAGACAAGCAAAAATGCATCAAGACCATCCAAATTATTAAGAAACGTCTTAAATATTTGATTTCATTTGTTCCATGGATCTTAATATTTTAAACAGACTAAAAGTTACAAATTAACTACTTAACTATACAATTTCATCTTATATGATTTTCCTGATTTAAGTTCCCTCTCTGAAACCAAAAAGAAATAAATAAATAACTGAAGTGTTTTCTCAGTAACAATACACACATGCTGCACAGCAATGCAGTCGTCCGCTGATGGCTCCAAACCCAGTTTGTTCAAAATCTCTCTCGCCTTGATCAACCCTTCCTTGCTCCTAAACAAAAGAGATAAATAAAAAAAAAAGTTTACAATTTCATTTAAAAATCATTCAATTTTTTTGTCTACTCGGTTTAAGACTGTGGTGTGACTCACTTCTCTATGGCTGAGATGTGCTTGGTCTCGATCTTTCCTTTAGTGAGCAGCTCGGGGGTGATCCTTCCCTCAAACAGCAAGCCTTCTCTGGCCATCTTCACCAGGATGAGGCGAACCAGCTCCCCCATGTACATCCCACTGACCATCTTCTCAAATCTAATGCACAGAAAAGACATTTCAGCTTGAGGTTCAGAAATGCATCACTACTCACTATAGCTGCTCTTTCACAGCTGCCGGTAGTTGTGTTTGTAGCAGCTGAAAGGATGTTTACAGGTTTCTCATGGTTTTCTGGTAAATTAACTGGGAGCAGTTTAAGTATTAATTTTATGATGTGAGGAAAGGTGTGATACTTTTGGTTTGACTTACAGCTGGCTGCCTGGGTTGAGAGAGCCTCTGTCTATCTCCCTGTCAAACTCAGTCCTGATGTCTTCCAGCCTGCCGTCGTCCCCGAAGGCTCCCCACTCAGTGTTCACGCACATCCTGCCCTCGTCTCCCTCCACCAGGTCAATGTGACGCAGCTCCTCCATGTAGCATGCATTAGTACCTGTACCTAAAGCACAAATACGCCTACAGTTACATCGATTTTACACAGACTGGCTACAATTATCCATTTGTCTTCAATTTTTCCCATATAAGCATCTAATTTTTATTTTGCTTCTTTATTTTTATGGACAGTAAATCTGCAATACCGATAATAATGCCGACTTCACAGCGCTGGTCATCAAAGCCGCAGGTCATCATTGTTCCCACAGTGTCATTTACGACTGCCATAATGTCAGCCTCATAGTCCTGAAATATTTAAAAGCCAAAATACATAAGAGAGCCTTTTAGCACCATTTTTGTTAAACTATATCCCAGTTTAATGACATTAACTAAAGTGTGGTACCAAGGGAGATGACAGCAGACACTCACCCCTCGTTTCTTGATGGCTTTGTTAAGCAGCTGGACAACATCCATCCCCTCCACTCCACTGGCCTTGAAACGCTTAGTCCATGTTATCAGAAAGCCCTGGAGACAACCAAAGAAAGCCAGAGGAAAAAGTAAGAGATTCAAGTCTCTGTTGAGTGTTTATTTTCTTGGCTGAGTCTGCAAACTGTGACGACTTGTTACGGGAAAAGGGTGGAGGGAAGTTTGTTGACTGCTTAGTTTACCTCATCCAGTTTGGTCTGCTGGCAGGGGAAGGAGAAGGTGAAACCAACTGGAAGTTTCTTGTCTTTGATGTTGTGTTTTTCCATGAAGTTACCAAGACACTCTGCCACATGGTCAAACAGCTGGAATGGAGGTGGAAAGAGAGGGAAGTTATCTCATGTGGAGCTCAGAATAAGCTGTTTACATGTGTATATTTCTCTGTAAACCTACTCTCGCTCCAGTGCCGTTAATAATATCCTCGGGCGTGTCGTAGATTTCACTCTCCATCTGCACAGTCTGTTTCTTCTCATGGCTCACTTTGACGCGGAGGATTCTGAAGTTGCTGCCTCCCAAATCGAGTGCAATGAAGTCTCCTTTCTCTGTTGCGATGGAAAGAGTTGGAATACAGGGAGAGACCAAAAGTGGGAGAGGGGAAGAGCGAAAAAAACGTCAGTACAGTTCAGGTTCATTTACAGAACACCAATTCACAACAACAGTCTGTGAGGTAAAGATCCAGCAGTACTGTAGAAAACAACAATCGAGTGACCTCCTAGAGCGAACACTTTGCCATGTGGGAAAGGAAAAACTCACTTGTAACACTAAAAAGCGAGTCAGAGCATTTCAGGAATATTTTATTCACTGAAAGGGGCAACACATGAGCATTAGTGTTTGAGACTTCTACCTACAGAAAGCATTGAATGTGTCCAATGTCACTGCCTCATCTGCATGTCTAATATCTGTAAGCTTAAACAAATACAGTGAGAGTGGCCTATAAGGAAGATGAGGTAAAGAATCAGATTATAAGATTAATGTTTGCTTAAAAGCTCCCATCTATAAACTCCTACTGTTTCTTGTGAGCCTATGTTTGTTCATGTGTATGAATAGCTCAGGTTTACTTTGCTCTGTCTGTCCTGTATATTCATTGGTTAATGATTACCACCACCAGGGGCATTATGATCAAGGACATATATTCACAAGGTCAACAGCTTATCAGAAATGGTGCTTCATAGGTAAATGAAACAATTATACGGCTGGTGAAATCCTAACTCCTGACAATACCCTGCATAATAAAAGCTTGTGAGAGGTCAATAGGCTGTTGATGGGCTGTGAAAAAGTACTACTTAAACTCACCACCGATATCCCTTTAAGTCCTATGTGTATATTTAGCTGAATAATGGTACAGTAGTTTATTTAGTGTATCTCAACGAGGAACTTAATTTCTTTATAGCTTTCTGACTAGATAAACAGTAGAGTTAGATAAACCGGGCTGCGTTATCATGGCTCATTTGAATTTAAAGCATACTGACCTTTGATAAAACTGGCAGTAATCTCAGATTCATCACATAAGGTCTGTTCACTTCCTAACGCTTACTGAGCAGCAAGTCAGTCCAAACAAATCAAGCTGTAACTCTAGAAAGTACAAACCAGGGACAATTTTGCGATGGGGTCACTCCTGCAGTGAAGCCATTGAGTTCTCGGCCGACATCCTTCTTGGAAAATAATTTTTTGTTTTTACAGTACATATAGAGAGATCATGTGGAGCGTTAAAAGTACACGAAGCTTGCAAAAACTGGCTGCATTTTTTAACTTGGCTTTTATTTTGAGCTCAACTACACAGCTACAATTTTTTTTATTCTTTATCTTACATGACTGAGACACTGTTGATAATAACAGACCCATTTGGCGTACCCTTTAATTAACACAACTGGGGCAATCTGATTTTGTTGGACCTGATTTAAAAAAAACAACAACAAAAACAACAAACATCGAATATCTTCCACTACATGTACCCATTTTCCCCCACAGCTGTTCAGTGATATCTGCGCACATTTTTAAAAAAAGCAGGTGATGAAACAGCCCCCAAACAGACTGGTGACCTAGGGAGTACCTGCACTTTCACCCTGTGACACCTGGGATAGGCTTCAAACCCCCCACAACCCTGAATAGACAAGTGCTGTAAAAATCTGTTCACTTTAAATCACCACACATCAAGCTGTCTCTCTTTAAAAATCAGGGAGTAAAATTCCTGTTCACAAATTATTTATTTGTGAATTAAAATAAGTAAAAAACTGTGCTACAAAGCAACACTGGCTGAGCTATTACACCTCGTCTGCAACTGCAACAGTAACTAATTTCCTTGAATTTGTTATATAACTCTAATTGACTCCATGTGCATTTCTGTAAGTTTAGGACCAGCTTTCACAGTGATGTCTTCTCCAACAATGGCAGCAGGATTAGTGCTAATCTCTGATTTGTGTGTGTAATGTGTGTCAGGGCTCACAGCTCTTACACTGTAAACTAAAGTAGACTTGTTGCAAGGCAGAAATGTTGTGTTCATTCAAAGAGCTTTGCTGTTAATGATGATGACTGTGCATAAGTAACAAAAGTCAGTCTTCGTTGGACCGATGCTCCCAGAAGTACAGCAAGTAAAAGATAAGGGACCGTCTGTCACCTTGCTCCTGCATAACACACTCTCTACAAAACACTGTCCCATTAAGGTTTTCTCTGAATTTTACTGACCTGCATAATAAAAGGATATTCCTGGATCTGCAACTCTAAGGTCAGTGTTCCTGTTTCTGAGCTGTAAAGCTTTTCTACACTTTCACACACCAAACATGAAGAAATATGATCTAAATATAAATGACCTCATGGACTTTACCAAGCCTTTACTGCCTGTGGAGACTGGCTTCTGTTCCCTGATACAGTGATATAAAAGCAGGTTTAGATGGACTAACCTGATCCATCGGGGATTGAGCGTACAAATGTTGGCAGCATCTTCAGTGTAGCAGTGGCGTTAGTATCCCGACCCAGTCCTGTGACCAGCTCCTTGCGAAATCGCTGCGTGATGTCCAGTAACGTCTCATCAGAGAAACGCATGGAGTACAGGTACTTATCGATCTAAGAGTAAAAATAACGACAAACAAAAAATAGAAATTATTTCCATCTAAACTATTAAGCATCTGTCTGCAATAAATACACTTCTAACTGACACACACACACACACACACACACACACACACACACACACACACAGTGACAATGACCAAGCATGAGGATATCGTAAATATGGCTCCCTATCTCATAATGATTGGACTCATGCATAAAGATAACCTGCTTCGATATCATAAAATGTTAGATAACCTGTAGCTGGATAATATACCAGTAATGAAGATTTCTTATATAGCTTTATTCCAAAATAATCAGATCAATTTCTCAGATCGGAGTCATCGCAATGTGTGCACAGGGTCACCTTGGTGACACAGTGAAACAAGGAAGTCCACTGTGTGTCACTCAGTCCTAGCAAAAGGCAACACTGCACAGCAGGGTAGGGTTGTGGTTTTATTGCTCGAATGACAGTGATAAGGCAAAGTAGGAGGTATGCCGAGAATTCAGTCAGACATTATTCTTACCAGGAAAAAGAGCCAGTTGTCTTAAATTGCCTTAAACCATCAAGTCTTGAAATTCTAAAGTCTCCCTATTGAAACTTCCCACTTTAGCAACTGTGCAAAGGCTGAACTGTCTGACCCTTCAGGAACAGCACGTTAAACAATCTGCTGAAATCCAGTGTTACATCACACACTGTGATGAAGCAAAGAGATGCTTTTGTGGTTTCAGAAACCAAAAACAGAATATATTCTCAATTGTGGGTAAAAGTCCCAATCATTTGACCTCAGTCGACAGTAGGCTGGATGTTATGCCTAATGGTCACACAGACATGGCACATAATGAACAACATGTTGCCCCATGGGTATTATATAAAGATGTGGTTAAAGACTTGGTTTGACGACCATCAGAATAGGTTCTTCTCGGTTTTTCCTAATAAGCTGCATAGGCAGAGATCATCCTCACTAATTTCTGATACACACTCAGTCATTTTGTTGTGGAAGCAGGACTAAAATATGGCAAAACCACTCAGTCCAGAAAAAAAGGAAAAGGGTTAATTAACGCTAGTAGGCTTCAAAGGAGGAAAAACTAATTAAAGAATTGTAGATGGGGTCATAAAAGTTGGGGCCACGGCTGCTTTGACTGAGAGGTGTGCTGACAAAGGGAGCTAGTCAGTCTGCTTGCCTGGTCTCATTGATCTGGACCTCTATTTGTGGTGTTGAAGGAATCCAGAGCATTTTAATTTGTTTTAATTGAGTTAATTACCTGCCAGAGAAGAGACATGGACATATGGAGACCACCCAAGAAGTAAAATTTTATTCATCTGTTACTTACCCCTAAATAGCAGGTATCTATGGTATGAATGTGCATTACTTCAATTGTGATTATAGATTATACAGCCTGCTGTCCAAGCTTTCCAATGTTAACTTAATCACGGCAGCCGATAAAGTGTGGAGTTCGGGAACCAATGGGTGGCTTTTATACAGTCTGTGATTACTACTCAAAAATACTGCAGGCATGGACAAAACTCGCATCTTTCAGTTTGTTCTTGTATCGTCACTAGTGTCACATCTTGCAATGATCTCTCTCAACAATGTTGGCTAAGCTTCTGTAGCTGGTAAGTATTAAAAGTCACAGTGTAATGTGAAGCCAGGGAAATGTGACAGCTTACAGGCATCAGAAATTGTCAAATCTGTCACATAGGAATGTCGCAACATCCTCTTTTAGGGGTGTTAACGGTACTTCCTTTATAAATCTGGCCCTTGTGACATGACAATGGCAGTCTGCTGTGAAACAGGAAAAACTGTTGGCCACTGACATGGATTTTATATCACAGAAAACATGTGTGGTGAAACTAAGGCACAAATCCAGTGCAACCAGCAGAGACTTGTCTTTCTCACCTGCTTAAATGGTCAGTCAACTGTTATGTAGATGCGACCAACAGCTAGTTTCACCTTGCAGCCATTCATGAATAATATATAAAAGCTTATCTCCAACCCATAGTACTATTCTCATGTATGTGACCATCCTATCTGCAGTAACTGTTAAGTAGTCTAACGGATTCATTGTATGGGGCCTAATGTGGAGTGTGTGGAATAAAGGCTCATTATGTGCACAAGCTCTTGTCAGACAGGAGGGCACAGCTGAGTAAATGTAACCTCTAACCCGAATATACTGCATACTCGGGTTAGAGTATGCAGGCACAGGAAACTTTTTGGATACAGCCAAAAACAAGTCCACACCTGTGCTGGGTTGTATTTTACACCCAAATGTAGTCCTTAGTTAGAAGGGATGGTTTAACAGCAGTGACATGTTGTTGCTTGCAAACGTCCTCCCTTTGTAACTCTACATCTGTTATTTCATTTACAGTGTGCACATACACACATTTACACGTGCATGCAAACATGTCTTCCATTCTGCTTTTCATACTCATAAGACAGTGATTAGAGATTTTAAATTAAACTAAATGGAACTGATACAGTTTACATGCATTACACAAATATTGATATTATTTAAACGTCTTTGTTCTTCATGGCTGATCTCCATAACGCTTGAAGTTAAATATCTTGAATTCTTTTCGACCTCTTTTCAGCTTCACGCTTGTCATCTAGCTTGTTGGGGTTATGTCTTGTTTACAGTCATCTTTAGGAAAGGACAGGAGGATCATATTTCAGAGCCTTGTAAATAGTCTGACTCTGCAGCCCTGGCCTCCCCTGAGCCAGCAAAATTTAAATAATTGCAGGTTACAAACGAAACGCAATTCTTTGTTAAGCAAGGAGTAGAGGAGTAACAAAAAATGTTATTCCAACAAATGGAATAATGAATTTTATTACAGTTTTCTGGAGTTACATATTACAGATCGATTAAAAAGACAAATATAAGCTAAAGTTAAAAAGCTTATAGCTTCTGTACCTCAAATTTCACAACAGGCTCACTCTAAAGGAACAACCTAAAGGTTTGTGGGGCTCGAACAGTCCTCCAAGCTATAACAAGACAGGCCCAAAATCTTACAGAACGAGAAGCCTTTATCAGGAAGCACGGGAAAATCTCCCAAACAAGAGATGAAAGACTTTAGCTGCAACAAAAGGCCTTAAGAAAGTCCATGCAGTGGGGGTCAAACGTTTGGTTAAGGACATTTTTGTTATTGTGATGGAAATCGGTTCCTAATTTCGCCAACAGTGTTTTGAAAAAGTGTAATCTTTAACTTTTCACCCAATTTTGGAAGTCAGCTCATCTTTTATCCATTTCGCTATGCATGTGTGTATACTGCACATGTCCTAGACTCTACTGATCAGTACTGATTCAGGTGGTCTGCGCAGTCTGTTTCAGTTTATTTAGTATCTAACCCAATATTTTCGCTTGAGTATCATATTCAGAACATGAATAACTGCTGAAAGGCTAAGTGGCACTTTTTAATAATGAAAACTGCACAGGCCAAAAGAGTGCAAGCTTGCCAATAGAGGGAGTCTTCTTAAAGTTATCTTTCACCCATTAGAAAGCTTGCAGTAAGCTGATATTTAGAGTCTACTTTTTGTGAATGGAGAAATGAAAGCATTTCTTTATTTAGTGCAGCTCTTGTGCACTGCACTGACTGTCAGCTGATGTAAATAGATCCATTCAGGTTTGCAGCTCTGAGCTATTTAATCTTCCAACTGCTGGCAGCCCAGCCAGTTAGCCCGCAGTGCTGCTTCAACATCTCCTATCATCAGAGGATCTCCTCATGTTCTGATTTCTAGATTTCGTTTTTAACTGCTGCTGGCAGGAACTTTGTAACGGTAAAAGCAACAATTGCATAAGCATTCATACAACATATGAATGCTTATAGGTGGCAGAGGTTTCAAACTCTCTGCCACCTACCCTTGGTGTATGTTTGCTGTTGGCTAACATACTTGCATGAGACTGTTTTTATTCTGTTGCCTTGTTTAAAACAATGTGCCCAATTAGCTAAGTGAATAGGGGGGCATTCTCTCCTCTACTTAAATAACAATGTGTTCTCAGCTGTCCTGCCTGATGCTCAGCTACAAAGGAGGAGGATTAAAAAGTTGCTTCACACTAACCTAAATGAAATCCCCTCCAAAATCTGACTAAATATTACTTGTACAGTTCCTTTCAAAGAAAAGAAAAAACATCTCTGACTCAGCAAAAATTCATGTCTAAGCATTTCATCGTATCAGGACACTATCTGATACGATATTGCTCATAAATAAAAAATATCTCCGCTGCCGTTTGTAGAGAAAATAGGTGTGTGTGATGACTAAGACTGTTTAGATTTCACGACCAACTTCATTTTCTTATTTGTACAGTTTCCCTTTTTGAGGAGACAGGAGGCAAGAGTTTGTAAAGGCCCTTCAACACACCTCTAAAACAGCTTTCTGTGCCTCCGCCCAGAGCTCGGTGCAAGTTTCAGGAAGAGGTCACACTCTCTGCCGCTGTTTCCCTCCCTCCCTCCTTCTCATTCTCCCTTTTGTTTGCATTCCTTCTCTCAACAATGCCTTGCTCTCCTCCTCACCACGAGGTGGCTCAGGGAAGCATTGAAACATGACTCCACTGTGTGTACGTGTGCGCACACAAGAAATTGTGCGCACGCATCCTCACCATGTGGAAAAATACCATCCTCTACAATGCCCCCTGCTGCAGCTTCCCTTTTTCAACTCCGTGTACACAGACGTACTCGCACGATGTACTCTGGATGACCTACCAGCTGCAGCGGGAACGTACGGTCAAGGACACGGCGGTGAATTGGGTTGACCGGAGAGACAATCAGCTGATCGAGTCTCTTTGGCAACCACAGGTCATCTAGAAACTCATTATTGATCAGATTGTGTGTACACGTTTAATTATAGCTGCTCAAATATTGAACTGCATGTTTGACAATTTCACAACTAGAGAAAGTGCTACACAAACCCTGCTCTTATAAAAGCTCCAAAATAGCTGGCGTTGTGTGCCTGTCTGTGTATGCGTGTGTGGGTGTAAGCCTCCTCCTGCTGTCCACCTGTGGTCACATGGTTCAAAGCTGGCCTATTTTAGGGAAGCAGGGAGAGGAAGAGAGCAGGAGTAAAAAGGGAGGGAGATGTGTTGTATTACATCAGATCCTGGCTGCTGATTCATGTCTTTTACCTTTACAGACTGCGCTCTGACTTTAGTGCAGCACAGCAGGCACAGCTGGAGACGACAGGGCCCCGTGTGAACAGACCACAAAGATTAGCTCGAATAAGAATGGGAAAGTGAGAATGGAAGAAGGAAGTGTGATAACAGACTTGTTGCTGAATCTGCAGCTTGTGTGTGACACGACAAGCGACCTTAAATGGACACCGTGCCGTGTGAAATTTAAGCACACGATGAGAAACGGCAATTTTAAATTTAGACACAAAGACTAAAAACTGTGACACCAGTGGGCCTGGTAGTAATTTAACCTCCTCTGACTAAGTTTTACTGTTTCGTAACTATGGCGACCAGATTTTATGGTGCATTCAATGAAGAGGTGCTGGAAACTGATTGGAAAAGATCAACTTTTTGATCTCACTCTCTCACACACACCTCTCTGAGGACAACTAAATCTGGTCCTAATGATCAGACAGACTTCTTTAAGTTTCCTGAAGTGTACATCACATCACTCATCACTTTTAAATAGGGACACATGAACACACCATGAATAATTCAACCTATTCAAGGCCTCCGCCTCCTCGGCCGGGCCGTACCGAACCCCTTCGGGCTCCACTGAAGGTAAATTAAAGTGTGGGTATTTTTTTAACAAGAATATAATAGAAACTCTGTGACCCCTGAAGTAACTTCTACCCATTCATCCTGTGCTCATGCGTCCTTTCATCCTTGCAGCTCACTTCCTCTCTTGCTCTTTGCCACGCCCCCTCACATCTTCTATCACGACAAAAACGTTACTCATGTTGTGACTACATTTTACTACGCACACACACCTCCCTGTGCAGTTTGTCACGTCTCACTAGGCCGGGGTCATTCCCTTTAAAACGCGTGTCTGTGAAAATGACACGGGTCCGAGAAATCGGTCTGTTCTCGCGACAGGATGAAGCTTTCTTTCACTTCCTCGAAGAAATGTACCCGTGTGGTGGAAAAACTTATGATGGAGATACCTAGTAAACCCGGTGACCTCTACAACACATGTGCTTCTCTCATCTTTTATAAGCTCGTCTTCTTCGTGTATCTAAGACAAACAAACAGAATCAAAAAGGGAGGAAAGAGGTAAACACTCACCTTTTTAACCTGGTCATCCTTGAGCTCAGTGAAGTAATAGGCTAGTAGCTGAGCCGCAATCATTCTGCTGCTTGTTCTCGCTCTGTCTCTCTCACACACTCATACAGACTCACTCAAACGCTTCCTCAGTCTCTCACACGCCTTAACCTGCAGATGGATTTAAAAAACTCCAAAGATAAGAAAGTTAACTCAGACTTTTCTCTGCCCCTGTTTCGTAAATATAATCTGCAAGAGGTATAAAGATATCCCGAGTCTAGTCCAGTGTGGTTTAAAATAGCCGGAGCTCCTTCATGTGTGGCTAAGACTCTAACTCTTCCTTCTCTGTGCATGTGAGTGAAGCCAGGAAGCATGAATGATACAGCAAGTTTGGCTGTGGGAGGCAGAGAGAGAGAGACACTCAGGGGGGGAGAGGGAGGCAGGAGTGCCGCAGAAAAGGACACGCCCACTGCCTGCAAGCTCATTGGCTAGACAGAACTATTGCTACATCCTCTGGCCTGCTATTGGTCGGGCCTGCTGATGCCTTGGAGGCAAACCCAGTGATGGAGGAAGAAGAGGGAGGGGGTGACGTGAGGATTTGAGCTTTACTGTCAAAAGGAAGTTGTAAGGTTTCATTCTGTTTAGCCTGTGCCAGGAAGACAATGAGCCACACAGTTATGGTATTACTCAGACTGCTGTAAAGTGCCACTTTAGTTACTGCTGCCGGCTAGCTGTGAGGAAATTCAAGGGAAACTTATTGCTCTTTGGTTCTCTAAACTCAGGGACATACCAGGAAGTTAAGGACATTACGAAGTGTTTCCTGTGGGCACGGGATACTGCTCAGCAGGAATGGGTAATATTTTTTCCCCTCAGGGTCATACTGACTAAGTTAAGGGACACACATTAGATAACTGAATCAAAAATGGCTAAAGGCTGAAATTATTAACAACAAAAAAAACAAAAACAAAAACAAAAAAACAAACAAACCCCAACCTGAAATCTACATCAACTTGAAATATAGTGAAGTATAGCAGCACAGGCTCATCATCTGAATGAGATTTTGAGGAGTGGGGGTTATTACACTGCTACCCCTCGGGCCATATTTCACACATTTACTGCAATGTGAGTGCACTTTCCCCACATTAATCTTTGGGATAGACATTTATTTATTATTCGTACCATTTCATCTTAAGTTACATGGTCTTTTTGCCTTTTCCACGCTATCTTCCTTCCAGTTAAGACATGTCTACTGTCCCACAGTGTCTTTGTCTTACTGACAATGGAGGTTTCTGGTTTCTGACCCACCTCCCCCACGGGTGAAGGTATTTGTTCTGCGTGACCGAGCATTTAGACAATAAACTGAATGTTTGTGATGCAGATAAGTGTGATGTACTGCTTCAGCTTGTTTTTGTTTAACAGAAGGACACACACCTGCCGCTCCTTTTGTGCACTACACCTGCTTGACCATAATTTAAGTAGAATGAAGGCCATTCATTCACTCGGCCTTCTTTCTCAAGATTCAGTCCATCAGCCTGCTACTTTCATAAACTGTCTTTTCAAACAGATGTGACATTGTCACTGCAGCAACAACAGCTGCCTCTAGACACTTTTTAGGACATTGATAGACTAGGGTCAGAACTATTATATTTTGTATATCTAATAAGTTGGCTCTAAATTCATTCTACCTTCTTTTAATTATTTTTCATGCGTTCAACTTCATGAAAAATAAAATAAAAATCTTTTTTTGTATTTTTACTTTTTAAAGGCTGAAGACAACAGAGATATGTATCAGTACTGTTAATGGAAAACTTTTCTGAGCCTTTTACAGCACATGACACCTGTAAAAGTTTATTAATTCATTCCAGAGTCCAGTTGTGGTCTTTTTTTTAATTGTTGCATCAATCTGTCTCTATTGCTTTTGAATTCCTCATTCTCTGGGGTACTATATATTTGACACACTGCCTGCAAGCCTGCCTTTACTTGTTATGCTCATGAGAGGCACGCTGCTTAAACAAAAAATAAACCGCTTTATGTGCATTGGATGCATGACTCACGAATACAATGGATTTTTCTGTGTGAGACTGACGAACACTGGAGCACGATAGTGTCTGGTTAACTTTACTGTTGATATTTTAGACAATGATATGGTTTCCTTGAAGAAACCTGAGCTGGAGATCATTTCTCCAACTATATGAAACCTAAAATATAGGTTTCATAAAGCACTTCACTCAAATATGAAATATAGTAAAATACCACCAAGGTCAGTGCGTTATCCAGTAACTTGCCACGTCAAACATCAAATTTTCCTCTGACTAACACAAAGAACAAAAAGTTTAACTGCAGTTATTTAAGTCTTTAGACTGTAAATCACAACACTGTAACAATCCGCCTGTTATAAGGTCTGGCATTGTAAACATTATAGAAAATGGTCACATCAAGGCACCACAAATTATACCAGATAATGAATGCATACCAAACAAGGAAGGTTTAGAGAAACCAGTGTGCAATTATGAAACTGTGATTTGTAAATATAAATGTACTTCTAATGATCAGTGTACAGTATTATAACATTTTTATGCACTAAAATAAAGGAGTCCTTTCAGATACAGTCATAATACAGATAATTATAAGTTAAAGTTATATACAGAAAATTTTGATTCCAACGTACTTCACATGGAAAAAATGGATACAGATTTTCAGAAGCTTAATAACAAATTCTTCTTCTTCTTCTTCTTCTTCTTAATAATATTATTGATTGATCGCCTTGAGGCGACTGTTGTTGTGATTTGGCGCTATATAAATAAAATTGAATTGAATTGAATAATAATAATAATATTCATTGTCACCTCTTTATTCAGTCTCAGAGGTCTTTCAGTTTACCATAAATAAGTTAGTTACCTTAATCAACAAAGGCTCCCCATGATGCAGCAGAGCTGGTGTCCAGCAGCTCTCATCATACTGATGTTTTGATGCATTGTGGCGTCTAATTCTTCCACTGTCCACTCCACTCAGAGGTTTAAGCCTGGGATTCAAACGTTGATTCATTGTATCTTTGAAGAGAATTAGTCGGGCTGTGAAACTAAACTGAAGGTCTATTTTCTCACAAAACTAATGACTGCAACACAATATCCAGAATAAGACCAGTGCTCTCTCCACTGTAGGCTGCAATAGCTCAGTTCTGCCCATCTACTGGAGAAAATTTCTGAGTGTGTGTGAAAGCTTGTATTGTTTGTTTGTAGGGCAGACAAAGACACACACATTCACAGAGCCCTCGATCAAAAGATAAAATAAAAAATACACAGCAAAGACGCCTTGCTCCCTAAGACAGGCCCCTTTAGGAAAAACATCAGAGAAATGATGGATGGAGTGTTTTTAAATGAAAGATAGAGACAGAACGAGCCAAACAATGAAGGAAGGTAGAAAGGACAAGAATGTTAGTAGGCCTAATGTTAGAGGAAAAGAAAGGATGCAGTCTTTTTTATCAGTCTCTGCTCTGTTGTAGGATGCAGGAGCTATATTTTGAGGAGCCTATCTGCGCTTGCATTCAGTGCCACATAAAGCTGCCGTGTCGCAGCCTGTGAAATTGTACTGTGAAGACAGTAGCTTGATACAAGGACAGCGTGGGATTATTGTGTGTATGTGTGAGGATGACGTAGCCCTCAGCTGGTAGCATTCTCACATGTTAATCCCTGAGAGATTAGCTAGTATTTCACTCCCGTTAGCACACTATTTTTCCTCCCTTACTTTAATCCCTCATCATTCATCAGTCATGCAGTGGTTATCGCACTCTGTCTTTATTTACTGTTCCTGTGCATTATTCTCTTCACTTATTACACTCCGCTACTGTCTTCCTGCCTGTCTTCATCTTCAACGCATCATCTAATCTGTCATGAATGGATTAGCCTCACACTGATCACCGCACCTCTCATTAACCCAGTGCAGTATCATCAGATCAATAGCTTCAGATTAAATGTGTAAACAAACAACAACGCAAATTGTAAGTTTTGCCTAATGAAACTAATTTTAAAGTTGACCATAGACTGAAATTTCATCAGAAATGCCAAAACATACAATCTTTACTTCTTTTTTCTTTTAAATTAATTAATTAATAAACTTTCAACAGCGGTCTATCACTGGAGTTCTTCAGGTTACTGCTTGGACTGCTAATGCACCGAGCAGACATACAGATAAAGACACAGAAAGACTGGGCAAAGCTCCAGCCAGACAGATAAAAGGGACAAGGAGAATGACTAAAATGGCACAGATGGCCAGAGACAGTTAGAGAGAGAGAGAGAGAGCCGGGTGACCACAAGGACAGAGAATCAGTGTACAGTGACTGAACAGAGGATTGGTTGTTTTTATTGTCAGGAAATGTGGTCAGCAGCATTCCAGTCCTCCTCCTGCTCCCCATCAATAAACTAAGAAACTGCTGACTAACCCCCACAAGCAAGCAAACACACACACACACACACACACACACACACACACACACACACACACACACACACACACACACACACAATTTTGTAACAGTTGGCTGCACAGGTAATTGCTTTTAGTTAGAATAAGACTGATGCCCATGATATCAGTGTGTAAAGAGATTTGTGTCTACACGATATGACCGTGTATACTTTCTCTTTTGCGGAATATTACATATTTTCTACACACACTTACATATAAATCATCAGGTTCACAACTGTTACACAATATAAAGTCATTCTAAGGAGTGTCTATAAATCTTTAAGTAAAAGAGAGGAACAAAATGTATTTAACTACAACTTCTTATCAGTCATACACATGTTTATCTATGAAATCAGTTATTTAAATCCCAGACATGTCTTGGGGAAATAAAAGCTTGAATGATTTTCTACCTTTAAATTCAGACAAAAATGAAGTTATTTTTACTCAAACCTGATGAAATGATGAAAAACATCTCAATTCAATTCAATTCAATTTTATTTATATAGCGCCAAATCACAACAAAAGTCGCCTCAAGGCACTGAGAAAAACCCAACAATCATATGACCCCCTATGAGCAAGCATTTTGGCGACAGTGGGAAGGAAAAACTCCCTTTTAACAGGAAGAAACCTCCGGCAGAACCAGGCTCAGGGAGGGGCGGCCATCTGCTGCGACTGGTTGGGGTGAGAGAAGGAAGACACACAATTTAGTGTGGATTAAAATCCACACTCGATTGTTCAAAAATCTATCTTAAAAGCCAGTTAATCCAAAACACTGCAGAGAGACAGGGAGGAGAATAACAGAGTAAATTTCTCCCATATTTGCTTGATTGGCTTCCTCTAAAATCAACAACTGAAACTAAAATCCTTCTCCTTACATGCAAAGTCTTCAATAATTAGGCCCCATCACATCATTGAGACCTCATAGTATCATATTATCCATCAGAGCATTTAAGATCTTAGAGTTTCTAAAAGTAGAATAGGACGCTGAGCCTTTAGCTATCAGCTCCTTCTCCTTTAGATCCAGCTCCCAGTTTGGTTTTGGGACATGCACACTCTTTAGTTTTTAAGCTTGACACTTGTGTTTGTGCTGGATCAGGTGACCCTGAAGCGTCCTGTAGTTTTGCGATGCTTCTTCTCCACTCACCTATTTCCTCTCCACATGTGTTTATATGTTTCTGCTACCTGACAATAATTTTTGGCTTCTCTTTTCTAAAGTTTTGTTTTGTCCTTGTCTCTCTATGTTCATACTTCACTTCTCTTACCCCTCACAGCCCACAGATTGCTGCCCCACCCCAAACATGGTTCTGACGGCAGTTTCTTCCTGTTTAAAGGATGTTCTTCCTCCCCAGTGTCACCAAGCACTTCCTCATAGGATTGTTGGGATTTTCTCATTTTGGCATGTGACCACACAGCTGTGACTGACATTTTCCCACAGCTAACTTGGTGACTGGAATGTGGAGGGTTTGGGTTTGAAGCATATATATTAAACCACAGTGGGTTGTCTTATGCCAGGTTTTCATTTCAGTTCAAATGACATTGTCCATTTATTGCAAACACAGATAACCGTGGATTAACACAGAAGGCTTATCAAGTTACATATATTTTATTTTATGTTATTTGTGAGCAGTAAAGATAATAGAAGAAGTTTTCTTCTATTTAACTTAACTAACATGGATTAAGTTAACTAAGCTGAAGCAAACATAGTGTCAGAGTGTTGACTGGCACACCCTTAATATAATAGTCAATTCAAACCAATTACAGCTCTTTTAAAATTTATTACAAACAGTGATTTAATCACAGGCAGCAATGCTTCCATCTTCCATCCACACAGTCTGAAACTCTCTTAGGCCAATACAGAATTTTGGTAGTGCAAAAAAAACCCAACAAAAACCCAACAAAGAAACAGCAGTGCAACTGAATGCAAAAAGTGAAAAAACATCTTCGGACATCTTTCTTTTTTCCAGGTGTGTGAAGTCAACGATCTCGCTTCTGCCTGGCTACAGCAGTAATCAGGGCAGCACCTTTCCCGCTGCCTTCCTCTGAAGGCAAGAAGGTCACGTTACACTGAGGAGCCAAAACTCTGGTAGTCTCTTGAAGGACTCCAGAAAAACTAGAAACAACAGAAAATGTTTTAACCAAGCTGTTTGAATAATTATGAAAGGTTAAAATGAAAGTACAGTATACACCTGACACACACCCAACACATCACTGCACCCAAAACAAACAAACAATATTTTTATTAAATTAACTCACTGTGGGTGTAGTTTGTAGAGTGCACCATCAACCCCTACAGTGATGTTCAGATGGTCCAGTCCTCGGTTCTCTCTGATCTTATCTACCACGGCTGCCATGCCTGCCCCACACAGCTCTGCTGCTCGGCGCGATACCGCTCCACATACCTAAGCAACAATGGAAACCTTTATCAATATTGCAACAGGTAACAGTCTCCTGGCGTCACAGTTTTCTCAGCCGGACAATGCACCACACAAATAATATGAAGAATATTACCCAACCTCAAGGTAAGGTTGAAGCAGAGAGCATATTTCTTTGAACTACTTCCCAAACTATATCTGATGATAACCTTATTTCTGTTACTGTAAAAAAAATTAATGAAAGCTGTCCATAAGTCCAAATTTTGTGGAAATTTCAAGTTGGGTATCTCAAAATTTAGCTCAGAATTTCAAGATATTAAAGAAAATTTTGACTTATGGGCAGCATTTTTTTTAAATTAATTTATTTAAATGGCAGAAAGCTTTTACAGTAAAGGCAGATGAAGAATCTTTCCAACAGCACAACTGATTGTTTGTTAATTTAAACTTATTTTAATCTGGATATCTGGACTGCTTTTAACCATCAGTTATGGTTAGCAAGACTGTTTATGTTCATTCATTTCAACCAGGTATCCATACTCTTAGGAAACAGTTTCCAGACTTTTATTCAAACATTTTAACTGTTAGTCAGAAAAATTATTATTCCCCAACTGGCTGCAAGAGAATTTTCAGACAAACATGAAAAATTAGAGGCTATCATGCCTGTATGCTAGCAACTAAAGAAATCACAAGCAGGTTTCTGATTCTTTGCAGCCAGTTTCACTCAGCGAGAGCCAGCAAAATGCAGAAACCACTTCCAAATAGTCGGGGAATACATACAGTACTTTCCCCTAGCAACTGGTGGCTGTATCACATCTAGTATGGCAGAAAAATCTAGAGCATTATGTACATGATGTGATGTGAGAAAAATCTGAGGGCTTCCTCTCTCCATTAATATCTGGAGGGTTGGATCGATACCAGAAATAACAATATAACAATGCTACTTTTCAAGGACAATGCTTAGTTTTAACAGTTGCTTACAAGGTTCAAAAGTCTGACAGTCACAGTCCTCCAATTCCTCGCTGAAATTAGACTTTCTGATGTCCACAAACAAAGTTGTAACCAATAACATTACTAAATATTTATTTTAGTGTACCCAGAGTTTGTCTAGTCTTTCTGTTGTGCAAGATGGCTCACCAACATGGCTTAATAATAATGATAATAATGGATTGCATTTATATAGCGCTTTTCTAGGCACCCAAAGCGCTTTACCACTATTCATTCACTCTCACATTCACACACTGGTGGAGGCAAGTTAATGGAGAAGACACAGAAAATTTCAGGTGCGTCTTTCTTTAAGATACCAACAGGCTAAATAAAAGTTGAGAGCCGTCTTTGGCCTCAGTGTTCCACTTTGCAAAAACCCTGTAAAACAGCCAAGGTTATTACAAATTACACCTGTGCATTGTTTGCACTAGATCAAAATATCTGCTGGAAGTAAGCGACGTGGTCCGGGTCAAAACACATACACAATGGCTTAATTGTTAAAATTTTTATACCTTGTAAAAGAGGAAAACATTGAATTTGTGATGCAGTCTGTAGGAGGTTACTGTGTGGCATGTTGCTTTTCTATCTTGTACCTCTTTGACAATGATGCTGTCATCGCAGGTACTGTTGAGCCCCAGGTGCTGGAGAATAGATCTGACTTGCAGTAGAGCCAAACGGTCACTGGAGGGAGACAACACAGTTACACAGCAGAAAATGCAATATTCATGTTAAATTATGAATACTTTAAATCTATCAAAAAATAGCACAAACATAGGCATCATTTGTCCTACCTCTCTATTTGTGACAGATATTTAGTTTGGAATATTCCAGGTGTTTTTAAGGTTTCCGTGACGCGTCCTCTGAACAGCAAACCTCCTCTTGTTAGATCCAGTAATACCTCTCGGACAATTTCACCTAAATACATCCCACTGGTGAGCTTTTCAAACCTATAAACACGAACATAAACTTGTAAAAATGTTGTGTGACCATCTCAACTTGCTACAAGTTACTGAATAAATCTCAAAAACATCAACTAACTACTACACGAGACACATATGTGTCACAGTATGTTTAAAAAAATCAGTCATAAAACATCAAATTTTATGTGTGTGCCTCAAGTAGGCGTCATCATACATACACAGTAAGGTGAGTGTAGCTAACCTTTGTTTTCCAGAGTTTACTGAGTTGTGGTCCACCTCAGCATCAAAAGGTGTGATGATGTCATCCAAGGATCCATCATCACCCAGACCCCCCCACTCCGTGTTTATACACATCTTTGATGTCTCAGAAGTCTCCGCCTTCTTATCTCCTTTTGACCCATCATCCTGATGAGAGAGGGAAACACACACACACATAAAGTGTTTAATTATGTTTTAACAATATGTTTTTAGCTCCCAACAAGCAAGTCCTTCCACCTTGTCCTCCACTGCTTCAGGTGTCTCCTCGTCTCCTTCTGTTTTCTGTTTCTTTTGTCTAATCTTCTCAATGTTCTTGAGTTCCTCCATGTAACAAGCATTTGACCCAGTTCCTGTAAAACAGACTCATATAGCTTATTTCCTTATTACGTCAAATATTATAATACTGTTCTTTGCATTTAAAATTCTTAAATGAACCATCATAACTATAAGCTTATTCTTAACTTAGCATTTCTTCACCCTTGAGGCCACATACCTGCAATCAGTCCAACTTCACACTGAGGGTCTTCATAGGCACAGCTCATCATTGTCCCAACTGTGTCATTGACCACTGCTACTATGTCCAAGTCATACTCCTGTGTGCGCACACCCACAAATGCATTGTAATGTTCCTGTTAGCCTAGACGTGTACCAATCTGATGTAATGTTTCTTCCCCTCATCTGTTTAAAACCTGGCCATCATTTTAAATCTTTACTCTGTTGTTTTTATTGACTCACGTTACGTCTTTTGATGGCCTCCCGTAGCAAGTTAACAACATCATGTCCTTCGCAGTCTGTGGCCTTGAAGCCTTTGGTCCAGCTAACCAGGATACCCTACAGAACATCCAAAGGTTGAAAAAGATTACAAACTGCTACAGAAATAATAATGCTACTGCTTTAGGAGTCTGTTTACATTTTTATTTAACAGAACAGTTCTGTAAATATAACATTCTGAGAACGTCGAATGATCAAGTGCCAAAAAGGCTAGTTCCACTTGAGGCTAGTCAGTGCCCATAGATTCATATTTTAAAATGCCCAACATCAGAGCAATAAGACAGTTGCACTGAGAGGTGATTTAAAACAAAAAACAACTTGTCTATCTGTGTGCTCGAGTTTTGGATGTTGTCGCTTTAATTAACAGACGACTGAGTGTCTGTTATTTCAATGGCCTCACCTGTGCTGATTCACTGAATTGTACCTCTCATCTGTGTTTGTAAGTGTTCATCTCTTTTGGAGCATTTCTCATGGAACTATAGCCAGTGAGTACAATTTATTTGTAAAGCACATTTAAATACAGCTATATATGTATGTGTGTAATTA
This sequence comes from Aulonocara sp. 'chitande type north' Nkhata Bay, assembly GCF_057382095.1. Taxonomy (NCBI): domain Eukaryota; kingdom Metazoa; phylum Chordata; class Actinopteri; order Cichliformes; family Cichlidae; genus Aulonocara; species Aulonocara sp. 'chitande type north' Nkhata Bay. The sequence goes on from NC_141344.1 coordinate 15,927,687, forward strand.
CATTGAAATACTCAAAGGTGGACATATGGACCATAAACAATAAGCAATAAACATAATGACAACAACAACCAGATGATCCTACAAATGTGGCACAGCGACTACAAAGGCTTTTTGTTTGAGCCGTGACCTTGGGACATGTTAAGGATCTTTGCCTATAGATCTAAGAGAGCTGAATGTAACTGAATGAGTTGATGATGATGTCTGTGATGCCCCCCATCATCCATCTTACACGTGGCTTCCTGTGTGGTATGAGCTTGAACAACAAGTTTGTGCTTCAGTTTTCTATCAGTCTCTCAGTTAGTCTGTCAGTGTTTTGTCTTTATGTGTCCCTATACAGTTCACAGATGCAACCAAGCTATCTAGTGTTAACTGATAACAGGCCACCCTCTCATCCAAATATAATAACTTCTGGCTCCAAAAAACTAACAAGTTGGTGGCTAAAATGTTGAGGCTTCAAAATGCAGACTTTAGAAACCAGTGAGTGATGTCAGGTTTGCTACATCAATCTACAATCTGTGGCCTTTAACCTTTATGAGAGCAGCACTTTGAGGAAATCAGATACCAAATAATATACTCCACAGGACTTTGAACAACATCCAGCCTGGAAGGGAAACAACCGTGTGAACCAGTGTAATTTTAAGACAGTGTAAAGCTACAGTTTTCTTCTAATGAGCGGGTGTCACGATCCTGGGTCTTATGACCCAGTGTTTTGAGTTTTAGTTCTTTTGATGTTTATAGTGTATGTTTAAGCTTATTAAGTTTCCTATGTGCATTTGCTTATTAGTTCCCCCTTGTGTTTTCAACCCCTGTGAAGTCTCTCTTGCCCTTCGTGTGTTTCATGTCTGTGTGTCTTATGTTGTCAGGTCTGCGTCTCATTATATTTCCTGTTTTATTTTGAAGGGGTCCTGTGTTCCTATGTTCAATGTTTTTAGTGTTACTCTCTCCTTGTGTCGTTATGTTCATGTGTGTCAGCTGTTTCTCCATGTGTTCCCACTTCCCTCATTATCCGCCTGTGTGTATTTAGTCCGTGTGCTTTCAGTCATTCTTTGTCAGGTCGTCTGCTCATCCATGTCACTACTTCAGGAATCTATGTCAGTTCACCATGTTTAAGGTTTTTTCATGTTTAGTTTTAGTTCACCCAGTTTAGGTTATTGTTTAGTTTCACCAATGCCCTTTTGTTTGTACCCTTTTTACTAGCCTCAATAAACGGTTTGATTTTTGTTAAATCCACGCCACGTTCAGTTTTTGGAGTCTGCGTTTTGGGTCCTTTTGTCAACACATACAGTCTGCCCTCGCCAGACTGTGACAGCGGGTCTAAATATTGTTACTTTTATCAGCACTATATGATGTTTCTAATTATTTAGAACAGGTTCAAGGTGGTTTGGTTGTCTAATAAGAATTATTTCCATCCATCGGTCAGTTTTCTTAACAGCTTATCCAACTGTATCTGAGGGCTGAAGCCTGTCCCAGCAGGGACACGGTGTGTTAAAGCAGGTCAAACTCGGACAGGTTGCCAGTCCCTCACAGGGCATACTATGTCTTTTTTTTTCTTCTTTTTGCCTGTCCCATTTGGTTCTTTAGCTGTCAGAATTCTTGTCTGAAGACCAACAAGGATACCCAATGGATTTATTTTGCCAAATCGATCATCGTGGCATTGCCGTATTGGTCTATTTGATCGACCTTTGTTTTTATTATTTATTTTATTTTATTTTCAGTTGTTACAGACGGGACAGACATGAGTGAGGGATAGGAAAGGGAGAAAGAAAGAGGAAGGAAAAGAAAAACAGAAGGGGAGAGGGACAGTGAGAAGTGGGGGGGGGAATCTCCTGGATCACCTGTTGAGAGAAAAAGAATAGAAAACAAGCAAAAAAAACCCAAAGCAACATACTAAACACAACACCATCACATTAATCTAGCTAAGTGTAAACAGCAGTAAGTACTAAATATTCAATGTTGTTGTGCAGCACGCAGGACAGACAGCGCACAATGTGCTTTGAAGTAGCAGCCGAGAAAGGTTTAATTTAAGTCTACGAACAGTGAACATCCGTGTGCACACCTGTGTGGATCAGCGCGCTTGTATTCAAATGGTTTCCACATGTAATGGTCTGCAAGAGGATGTAGAGAGCCATAGCCCCGTCCCCCAGGGCATGAAGCAGGCATGGAGGCATGCCTGCTTCATGGAGGAGGAGGAGGCCTGACCGAGCAACAGGCGCCAGGTAGCCACCGGGAGTGAGCTGGTACATACCTCAGCGCCCAGTCCCGGACACCAAGAACCACCAATGCACCGACCCCTGAGGGCATCAGTCACCGGCAGGGAGTGTGGTGAGGGGAGATAGGCCCTGGAGGGCCTGGGAGTTCCCAGAGAGGTGGAGTCTAAACTGACATATAGACACAGACAAACAGGCACACACAGACACAAACATGCATTCCCACCCTCATGCACACATATACAAACACTCAGCACTCACCCAACGTAAGGATTGACATAAATGGACATGTACACACAATCACACTCCCCAAACATACTCTATACCCCGGGTCCAGGTACCCTCGCCCCCAGAGGGGGAAACAGAACCCAGACCCAAGAGATGTTACCCTTCCCCCCGGGGTGGAGGCAAGCAGACCGTCCCAGGCTCCGCAGCAGCAGGGAGGCCAATCGGACAGCCAACATCTCCTCCCAGCCCCCCCGCCGGCTAGCAGAGAACGGGGGTGTGTGAAGACCCCATACCTCCCTCCTCCCGCTCATGTGTAGTGTTGCTGCGTGTTGTTCTAAAGTGCATTTAAAACAAGGGAGAGCATGGTGCTGCTGCCAGAGAGCAGCAGGTGTTAGCACGGCCCCTCCCGAGAACCCTCAATGTCTACATGGATTTAAAATTGAGAGGTGGGCACCGGCGCCAGAGGTAGGTTTGAGTACACAGACCGTCCACTGTACGCCGTTAACGTGCCCACCCTCAAGGCCCTATATATATGTGTGTGTTATGAGAGTGTAAGTAATGTGGATGTCTAAGTTGTGAGATAAAATTGAGGCACAGGTGGTCAGAAGGGGACAGAGGGGGGGGGGGGGGGGGGGGATGTCTCCCTTGCACCCTGGTGACACACCCGCACCCCAAGGCCCTACCTGTGTGGGTGAGTGTGGTGGAGCGGGAAGAGGGAGGTAGCCGGGGATGGGGAGGAAAAGGAGGGAGGGGAGGATGCCCCTCCCTAGGGCCAGCTCCCCCGCTGACCCCAGTAGGCACCCCTGTCCTCTGGTACCCACCAAGGCAAGGGAGCCCAGGTCCAGGTCATCTCCCAGACTACACAAGACAACAGACACCCAGGTTAAGTTTATTCTCCACCTCTCCTATGTCTCTCCCCCACCTGCAGAGTGGACTCCTGCAAGGATGGAACAACCTCCCCGCCAGTTGAAGAGCCCCCCAGTTAGGCCGATGCACAAGAGGCCCCCTGCGCCAGGGCTGAGCCCCCGTGCACCCACCCGCCCACAACCTCGGTGACACACCGACGAGGACCGAAGCCCCCAAGGCCCAGCCAGAGCCCCAGCACGGAGGCGAAGCACCCCCGAACCCCAAACCCCCACGCCTGCCCCCGATCCACTCAGGGGCAGCCAGGCCACCAGGCCAGGGCATACTATTTCTAATTTAACCACTTTGATACAAAGTCTAGCTTATTGTGTTTTACTGCTTCACTGTAAAATAAGGTGCAGCCAGGTTTTCTGTGGCTGCAACAAACGATTTTGACGTACCGTGTCAATGGCCGTCTGCTCACAGGGGAAAGAGAAGGTGAAGCCTGCTGGAAGATGTGCTTTCTTCATCCCCATGTAGTCCAGGAAGTCACTCACGTATTGCGCTAAATGATCAAACAGCTGGAGACAAACAGAGAGAGAAAAAAACAAACAAACTGTGTGTTAGATTTTCAGTACTGTTTTAGAAGAATTCAACCCTACCTCGTTTAGACAACACTGTCAGCAGTGTACAACTTCTTATAATTAATTTAATTACTTAATGACTAAACCCAGTTTGATGCTTTCTGTCAGGGTGCTGACGGTATATGCATGTTTCTCACCTCTTCTCCTGTTCCCTGCATTATCTCCAGCGGTACAGTGTAGATTTTATGGTAAAGCCGTGTGTTGTTTTGAAGGCCTTTCTTGAATTTGACCAGCATAGCTCTGAAGTTGGTTCCTCCCAGATCCAAAGCAAGATATTTTCCACGCTCTGGTTAAAAAAATAATAATTATGATCTTTGTTTATATTTTAAAAATACAAACTTCCTAAAAAAGTTTTTAACAAAGCAGTTACATCTTTGCGAAAGCTAGAGGTGACGCTGAATGTATTGATTGTGTAGCTGCTGTTTGGGTTTGATTAAGAGGCCTGTAAGAACGTCAGCGTTTGTCTCTGACCTGTGCCATCAGGTGTATGGTAAACGTAAGAGGGCAGCATCTTAACTGCTGAGGGGCCTTTGTTCTTTAGCCCTGCCTCCAGCCCTGCTCTCATCGTGGCCTTGACCAACTGGAGCTGCTCTTGACTCAGTTTGAAGGGAGCCAGTGTCTCATCCACCTGGAAAACCAGAGATACTGTTTATCAGATATTTAAGCCCTTCTTTTTTATTTCACCTGTGAAGAATCACACAAACACAGACATACAACTTGCAGCGCTCTAACCTGTCTCTTCCGTGATGCCAAGCGTTGGGCAACTGCTGTTACCAGGGCAGCCCCTTTGCTGCTGCCGCTGTCCGAGAGGACGAATCTAACCTGGCACTCAGGAAGCAACCGGCGCACCACCTTATGGAGACGTTTAGCATACCTGGAATAGAAGTGACAGAAACACAAAACATTCGATATTTCATCAGGCTATTTTAGATGTTTGTTAAGAAGTATTTATATTAGTGATCTGCAGCTCATCAAGTAAGAGAGGACATGATGCTGTTATGTCCAAACTCTTCATCAAGGCCCTGTTTGTTGTGTTGGGTTCGCTGACTTTATCAGAGGTGATCAGGGCATCACTATCATACACATCATCCACTGGATTCCAAAGTTCAGTTTTTCAAGCCTTGTCGGGATTTTCTTCACTCACTGAAAGTGATGATTGGGATGCTGAGATGCTAAAACCATGACTGAGACCTCAGGTCGAAGAGCAAAGAAGCCACGGCAGGTTTTCCATAGGCTTCTATACAGGCTTCTTTTTATCCACTGCTGGCCATCAGAGAGATTAAGGCAATTCCACAGAGCCAGAATAGTCCATCTTTTATTTACAGCCTATAGTTGAGGTCAAATTGTGCACATGAGGATTCTCATTGTGTATGAGTGGTGAGTGCAGTGCTGAGCTGTGGTACTGTGTGGTTGATGTTAGGTTAAACTCACGTGTGACAAATTTACCCCAATCATTTAACAGCTTATGTCTTTGGTCATTTATTTAATCCATTGCTTAACTCTAGTTTCTACTCAAGGCTCTTTGTGAGTGAAGTTTAATTGATTTTGCTTCAAACTTTTATTTATTTTGGATTTTTTTTAAAAATATCAGAAACTTTTTACAGCAGCCATTAGTCATAGTTAGAAAGGAAGAGGACTGTTGAGAGTACTGGCTCTTTTTGTGTTATATCAGTTACATATTTATTAATCTCAGTAGTTGTAAACTAATATGGGTTTGAGTGATTTCCACACTGACTTACTGCGGATGTGTCTTGTACACAGTTCCGTCCACTCCCACAGTGATCCTCAATGCCCTCAAATGCCGGTTTTGCTTGATTCGGGTTAAGATGGCAGCCAGCCCCGCGGCCACCAGATTGGAGGACCTGAAGGACACGATGGTGCTGACGTGTTGAACAGCAACGCAGTCATCTTGTGATGGGTTCAAACCGAGCTCCACGAGAATATCTCTGGTGTTCTTCAGACCATTTTTGTACCTGAGACAAATGAATATTTATGGCATTCATGCTGTTTTTGGACAGACGCCAGGTGACCAAGAGAGATAAAGACAGCTTACTCCTCCATGGCTGCCACGTGTGCTGTGGTTATCTTCCCTTTGGTCCTCAGGGCATCAGGCACGAGTCCATCAAACAGCTGTCCCAGTTTAGCCATCTTTAACACAACCAGCCTCACTAGCTCACCCAGATACATCCCACTGACCATCTTCTCAAAGCTACAATAGACCAGAAAAGGGTAAAAGGTTTATACAGAGTTCTACAGTACTGAGCAAACATCTTAAGCCACTCATTTCTGAAAGCTCTTCAGAGTTTTTCTTTAGATATTCGTTGCTTTTTCACTTTTTAGTCCCGTCCTTGTATCAGACACTTTTTCAATTAATGTTTTTTTTTTCAGTTTGATAAGCCAACAATGGACATTTGTTCAAGCATTAAAAAGACACCTAACTGAAGGGATGAAACGGCGCTTTTAAATTGAGCCGTTTGTTAGCCTGTCACAAAAAACTATTTCCCATTTCATTAGTTGAATCTATGAAAAATCCCCAAAATGCCACAGGTTGACAAGCATAAAATGGTAATATTGAACCAAGAAGCTGAGACCCAGACAGCTAGAACTGAAAAGCTGGCATTTCTCAGCACGATGTGCAGTGTGTCCTTAAGAAAACTGGAAACTGGACAAGTGGAGGACAAAAAAAAAAAAGCATGAATGCTAAATCGACATCAGAAGAACATTATCCAAAAGTCACGTATGGCAAAATACACAAAAACTGGACTGAAAATTAGTATCAACAGGATTTATGGAGTGAGTAATCCAAATTTGAAAGTTCTGGTTTAATTGTGAAGCTGGATGGAGATGATCAGAAGAAAGGTACAACAGTGTGTGTCTATAGCCATCTGTAAAATATGGTGGTGCCTGTCATTGCTTGGGATTGCATTTCAGCAGGCTGCGTTGAGGATTACAAATACAGAAAAATACCATCAGATCAGATTTTGACACCATGCAATAACATTAGGAAAGATTCTGATTGGCATCTGTCTGATTATCAGCATGATAATGATCCCAAACACACTCCCACTTGGAACAGTATCAGTCATGGACTGGCCTCCCCAGAACCCAGACCTTAATATCACTGAAGCAGTGTGTGATCTTCTTGGCAGAACAAAAGGCAGCCATCATCCAAAGAAAAGTCCTCCAAGAAGCCTGGAGAACTATCCCTTACTCTAAGAAATTACAAGAAAACTTCCCTAAGAAAGTTGCACCTATTTCAAATTTATCTTTGGAAGTCATAAAGAAATGAAGGACGTCTTAATGGACACACTATTTTATATCAAAAGAAAAGACAAAGCTGCTTTCCTTACATTTGTTTTCCAGGATTGATAGAGGTTGCATCAACATCCTGATCAAACTCTGTTATGTAATCACTCAGGGCCCCATCGTCCCCAAAGCCTCCCCACTCGGTGTTCACACACATCCTGCCCTCGTCTCCCTCCACCAGGTCAACATGACGCAGCTCCTCCATGTAACACGCGTTGGTGCCTGTGCCTGTAAGCACCCAAACACACAGGATACATAGACTGATTCCATTAAGATTACTACAATAAACAGGATACGTTAATGGTTCTATCTGTCTATACTTCACATCTAATTCAATATCCACACATGCACAGCAAACCACCAGAGGGAGCAAGATGACTATGGGTAAGTGTGCTTTGTCTTCTCTTGCAAAATATTGTCATTGTTTCCATGTGTTTGCACAAAAAACATAAATAAGAATTAATCTAAAAATATTTAAACGTGTTTTGCAAAAGTTAAAACACAAAGTTTGGAGTAGATTTGCAGAATCAGAGTTATTGATGCCTTTTGCATTTACAGTCAGCACTATTTCCTGTCACTAATATGCAGTTATCTTTGATTAGATAATATCTATTAGCTATGTTTAGATAATTATGCATCAATCGTAAGGGCTCCAAAGGCTCACTAGATAAAAAAGAAACCAGAATAAAACCTAATTTATAATACAGAATTTTGGTTTCAAGCTTTTTCTAGTTTTAATGCAGAACATTTGCTTTGTTTTACTGAACACTGGATAACTTTATGCTTATTTAAATGAACTACAGAAGAAGTTTAGAGTGATGGCTGCTCATGTACATGTCACACTCATACAAAACAATAGTTTCTGTAAAAGGACACAAGAGACTAGTTGAATTATGTGAATCTACTTACCAATGATGAGCCCTACATCGCAGTACTGATCATCAAAACCACAGGTCATCATTGTCGCCACAGTATCATTAACCATCGCTAACACTTCTATGTCCATTCCCTGCAGAGGGCGTTATTAAAGAGATAAACCAGGTTATACTGTTCAGTTTACATAGTGGGTATCAGATGGGTTCAACTCTTTATTTTTCCACTTCATCTTACGTTATATTTCTCATCATGTCTCAGTTTCTGCAGATAGTTTATGGGTAAATTATGGAAGCAAGCACTGGCAACCCACCCCAGTTCTGTCAATAGCCTCTCTGAGAGCCTGGACCACATCTTTCCCCTGAAGGCCTCGAGCCCGGCAGTTCTTACTCCAGCTCAACAGTAATCCCTGCAAGAGGAAAAAAGTGGTTCGAATGATTATGGGATCTAAATCTAAAAAGACAGACAGATGTCAGCACGTGGAGTATAACACACTACAGGTACAGCTCATGAAAACCGGATGTCTCGATGTAGAGAGTCATACCTTATCCAAGCGGGTCTGTTCGCAGGGGAAGGAAAAAGTGAATGCCAGAGGATGTTTCTTATCCAGACTGATGTTCTTTACGTGAAGAAAGTCCTTCAGAGATTCTGACACATGGTCAAATAACTACATACACAAAGACAATGAAGAGGGAGAAGTTCAAATCTCTTCTTCTTGCTTGTTGAATCCTCCTCAAATCTACTTTCAGATCTTTTTATTCTTACCTCTGGTGCTCTCCCATTGAACAGCTCCTTTGACATAGGGTATATCTTCTCCTCCATCTCCACTCCTCCCTTCCTGACCCCCATCCCCTCTCTCACCTTAACCTGGAGCACCTTAAACTTGGAGCCTCCAAGATCCAGTGCCAGAAACTGTCCCTTCTCTGCAAGAGTGGTTGAAAGAGAAGGAAGATCTTTAATCTCTTGCTTTTACTTCAAAACAATGGCAGTCTTCTTCTTTTTTTTAAGATCTGCCCAGCAGCCCTAATAAAAGGGACATTAACACGAGTAACCTGAGCCATCAGGAGTGGAGCGGACATGTGTCGGCAGCATTTTTACAGCTGCGGCGGCCGAACTTTCAGCTGAGAGCCCCTTCTTCATTTCAGCCTGGAAACGAGCTGAGATATCAATTAACTGGTCATCATGGAGGCGCATTGCATGCAGAAACCTGTCGACCTGAAAGAGACACAGAACACAGAGAGCAAAACAAAGTGAGATGTACCGCTGGATTTTCACTCGAACAAGAAGGGATGAAAGAGAGAAAAATGTATATTTCTCTCTCTCTCATTTGTATTTTGTGGACTTTCTTATTAGGTGTCAGACTAGTTTTGCTTCTCTCATTCAGTTACTTTTCTTTTTATATCCTCTGTTACTGTTACATGCCTCATCACAGCTTTATAATATTACATATCAAAATTCACCAGAATCAATTTGAACATCTGATCAACAGAGAAAAAGTTTAAAAAAGCAACTTTTTTCTTGTATTTCAGATATGAAGGATTTTTTTCATGTATCTGATGTCTTTTCACATATGTTTTGAATTTTGGGGTTAATAATCTGAATTTGAAACTCAGTGATGTTGTAACAGTAACTCAACATGCCAAACTGTCTCTGTAAATGAGTTAGGAAGTAGTACAAAACAAAAAAGCTGAAGATCATCAGCCACACCCCGTGTGCTGTATTCACAGCTGAACCGTCGCCGTGGAGCATGTGCTCATAGGACAACACCCTGAGGTTTTACGATATAAGTGCCAGAGTGTGAGTGTAGCGTGAGCGAGGACAGTGTGATTGTAGGAGTGTCCATACTTTGTCCCGGGTGAAAATGTGCGATCCAATGTGGACTAAGAGGAGCAGCGACACTGCCAGGGAAAGTTGTTAATGATTGTTCAGATAAAGATAAATGGTGACACAGTGACTAATGATCCCACATTTCACCTTGATCATTTATATTACTCTACTGACTTCTGCCATGTCTCGTTGACTTAATTTTAGTCACGTGCATTTCTGCAAATCCTCAAAGAAATCATCAGAGATTTGTCCTTCTTTTAATCACTTTCTCTTTCTGGATAAATCCTGATAGAACTGCCCAAGAAGTAAATCAGGAAACAACACATTAGAAGAGTAAGTTTGTCATTGGTGGCAAATATATCTCTGATGATTAATGTAGCGAGTAGAGTTGCATTTAAAATACGATTTCCAATCAAGAGCATAAATTCAGTGCATTAGCAGCTTACACTTTCATAACTGAGAAGACTTTAAATAACTGTAGAGCTTCAAACCCCCTCATTACCAGGGCTGTATTAATTATATGCACTGTTTGAAACAGACTTGTGTTTGTGTGTGTAGCACTCACCTTCTTTGTGGGGTCCTCCTGGAGTTTGGAGAAAAAGAAGGAAATGAGATGAACAGCCAACATCTTCACTGATAAGAATCACCACAAAGTCTTCCAGCTATTCTTTGATACTGTCAGCGTGCGTGACAGGTGAACACACTTCACTAAAATAAGGAAAAATGTGTTTTCCCCCCAATCCTTTCCACTCTGCTAGGTGTTATTTCTTTTTACGTTTGTGCTCTCATTGTCTCTTGCCGAGTCCACTGAGCAGATACCAGCCTCTGCACCAATTCAATGATTAACAGCAAGCACAACCTCCTTTCTACAATCATTTCCTTTAATGTGTCAGATACAGGCTTGCTTAGTGTTTTCGTCATAGTTGCTCGAGTGACTTTTCCTAAACTTTGAACTGAAGATTTTAGGAAACTAAAATATTTGAAATCCCCCCTGCGGTGCACTGTAAGTGATGCACCTTGGCCTCATTAGACAAATTTGTAAGACAAATTAATAATGCAAAAAATAATAAATATATTATAAAATACACAAACTGCATGTATGCACTGTATATTTTGGGAATAAATATATTTTTAAAAAAGGAGACAGTATATATTATGTTGCAGTAAAACCCCATTTTAGAAAACCTTCAGGCTCTTTTTGTTTCCTTCCCCTTGCATGAGCTGCAAATCACATTGACACAGAACACTACAAACATCAACACATTTAAAATACTGTTTAATATCATATCATTTCAAGCATACAAAGAGAAAAATATGACATTTCATCTGAATAACAGGCCTGCACCCAGTTAAGGCTCTCACTTTTTTCCTCAGTTAAAGAAATGTTCATAGAAATTACGTGTTAGAGTCTGACGACTGAGAAAACTTCCAGCATTTAATGAACTTCAGTGTCTTCTGGTGTCAAAAATTCTACTGAAACAGCACATTTGACAATGATGTCTGTCAGTTATTGGTTTCACAAAGAGGACATCTCTCACAGACACTTGATCCTTCATAGACAGAGACTGGAGCTAGAAACATTTTCCAGCTTTAGTGAGTTTGTACATTTGTTGAATGGAAGAAAACATTTGGTTAGATCTGTAGCACAGGAACAAGGTGGTTTTTTTAGTTTTAACGCTGGAGGTCAAAGCTTACTGGGATACTTTCAGTGCTAGAAGGAGTTCTCACATCTGTCTTAAATGCTTAAAACATCAACAAATGCTGATGTCAGTTTTTTGCTCTTCACTGAAGCAAAATGAAAAGGTTCTTCATTTCTTCTTCTTTTTCCTTTTCCCTTTGTTATTACTCTGATGCTCCAGATCAAGTGCCCTCTGACTGCTGTTGTCTTGCTTCTGATCTTTAGACCATTCCCTCTGCAGCTGCTGGAGCAAATCGGGCGTCAACAGCCCGTCTCTCACCAGACGACTAGCCAGAGAGCTGTCCATCATCTGTCCTGAGGCTCTCTGTCCCCTTTGACCTCTGCTTCCAGTCAAAAAATGTGTGCTGCCAGTTCCGCTTCCTGTCTGGCCATGCCTGTTGCTCTGCGCCTGCAGTGGGTCAGTGACTGTTGTGTCAGAGGCTCTGATGAGCCGGGTGATATTTCGCACACCCTGCTGGATGATATCATCAAGTTCCCGCTGGATTTCTCTAATTGAGGCAGTATCTGGAAACATGTCCATGAAACGGTAGCTGCGGAGGCACGTAGACACAGATAAAGAGGATTAATATGGCAAAACTGGAAATTACGACAACAAAGAAGAGTTCATACAAACAAACACATCGTGATCGCATATTAAAAAGGCATAAAAACAGGTGAGGCAACTTGCCAAAGGTGGAAATATAAAGCTACCTTAACCAGAGGTAGAGATCCAACACGTCATGGACAGCTTCCAGGTGAACCAGGTCTTTAATGTTTTTAGGTGGAGCCAGAGGCCAGCTGATGTGGCGACAGACCCAGTCAAACGTCAGGGGTTCGTCTCGACTGAATTGACGGGCAAACTGGAGAAGAAACATGATTGATCCATCAACAGTGCAGATGACATGCTGTACACACTCAGATAATAAAGTAAATGTTAAACGTATACTTTATTTGTGTTGAACACAGTTTTAGTATTTATTATCTGATCACAGTTTTATTTACAGAACCAAATTACCTTCTATAGGTGCATCGCTATTGCTCTAAACTAAATACTCGGAGCCTTAGCACACACAAACAATAGAAATACGCAGAACTTAACCCTTAACCTCAAAGGTTGCTCATTCATGGGAATTTTATCTACTCTTGTTTTATCAGTTTGATAAGACCATAAAAAGAATCAGGTGTGACAGGAGGGTTATTACACCAATGCCTCACTGGGTCAACTTCCTTACCCTCGTTTCATCATTTTTACTCTCCTCATCAGCACCCTCTACTGCTCACTCCTGTCCTTCCACCATTAACCTTAAATCTCTGCAGCCTTCTAATGTTTACATCCACTCACTCACCTTAAGGAAGGAAGTACATACAAAAGGCTGCTTTTTGTTGATGGGAGCAGTGCAGAAGACGTAGCGTGACCTCAGGTTAAGCGGTATGTGCTGAATCATGTCTGCCAGAAACTTAAAGTCGTCAATGTTGCAAACAAAATACAAACCGTCCACCTGAGAGAGGCTGACAAATATGTCCTGAGAAGGGGGCGAGAGAACGAGAGCATTTACAATCTTGAATAAGACGTGGCTTTAAAATGTCGAACAGTAAAACTGAAATACAAAACGTGCATTTTCCTTTATGTACCCATTCACAGCTTAAACACATTTGTATTAGGGTGCATTTTGCTTCATCATTTCAGCACGCATGCTGGACTTTAAAAAGGAAAGTTAGCTATTAGCGTCTTCAAAAAATAATAAAGAAATAAACTAATGACGATCCTTTGCTTTTAGTTTTAGCGGGTCTGCGCTGAAACACAAAACAATATTTAACTTTCATTTTTGCTACAAAGGGGAAACTGAAAATATTAGTGCTGTCAATAGATTAAGAAAAATTAACCAATTAATCGCAATTACTTGATCAATAGCCTGGTTGCAATTACTTTTTTTTTAACGTCATATTTAAGCTTGTAACTGACATTTATGCAATATAATGAAGTAAATGCAGAACAAACAAAGAATGTGTGCTTAAAAAGAGAATTTGAATAGTTTTCTTCAATCTTTTAGCAAAGGTTAAAAATGCGCATGCAGTTAAAACTTTTAATCGCGTTGACTGTGATGGCGGATAATCTGCGTTAACGCGTAAAAATACTTTTATGCTACTAAAAAATGACAACAGTTTTGTCATGAAAATGTTCTTTTATCAAATTATTTCATGTAGTGTAATATAGAAAGGATACATGCAGCAGTCAGTTGTATTTGTTTACATTTAGGCATTTCAGATCTTAAGTCTTAACCAGACTTAAACAGACTTTTTCAGGTGGTTTCACAAACTGTTGAGGAAAAAAAACAGCGACTAACAGTCCCAAATAAAAACATGCAGCTCCTGAAAAATTCACACTACAGTAAAATACCAGCTTCTGTTTCAATCTAAAGACTGCTCAGGCTTTATTTTACCACATTACCAACTATTTAACCCGTCTCAGTAAACTCTACTCACTGATGAAGACCATGAAATGTAGCTGGAAAACTACAAATCTTTCCCCCGTTTTTATGTATTTATTTTTTATTCTGCTGTTTGAAGGTCTATAATGAACATTTCAATTCTCGCACTGATCACTAAACGAGTGGCTCTACTCACAACAAGGTTGGACAGCGTTGCATCGGGCAGATGGTAAGCAAACATCTCTATCTGCTCTGCAGTTGGATGGAGTCCTGCAGTCTGAGGCAATAAATTGGAGAATAAAATGAGAAAGATGTGTTATTGCAGGAATGCTGAAAGTAGATTTTGTGTTTGTGTGTAAAATGATCACCTCTATAGGATCGACAGAGTGACTGAGTATTTCTTTGAGCACGGGGAGATCGTCTCTGTGCATGGTTGTAACTTCTCCCTCTTTAAACTTGGAGGAGAACCTGCAACAGGTGGCAGAAGATGGAGTTTAATATAGTGGCCTAACAGAAGCTCAAAGGGATTGTCTGCATTGTTGTATCAAAGGAGGCTGACCTCCCAGCACGGCCAGCAATCTGCAGAGCCTGAGAAGTGCTGATGGTCTCCATCTGTTTCTCCCCTTTCTCATTAACGTTAGGCTTCACCAGACTGTTGAAGATGATGCGTTTTATACTCCTGGAGAGAGAGAAGGGGCGGTAGGGTGAAGTAAAACAGAAAGGTAAGCACACAGATGAACAATATCCTATATGGCAGAAAGCATGCAACCACTTGAAAGAGAGAAAAAAAAAAAAAAAAAAAGATTGATATGGCTCTAAAAATATTCCATAAAGTATGTTTTGCACTTACAGGTTAAGCCCCATGCCTATAGCATCTGTAGCAACCAGAATCTTGCAGGGGTCATCAGGGTCATTAAATTTCTTTGCCTGGGACAGCTTGGTGCCTGTAAATCAAAATTTTGACATTTAACCATTTTTCTCCTAAAAATTGACTAAACTGACTTATTGGCTCAGTTCTACACAAAGGCATACACTCACTGGCCATTTCATTAGACAGACCTCTTCAGGTGCTCATTAATGAGTTGCGTTTACCCATGTTACGCATTTTTAAAAATGTCATCTGGTCTTTTGAGTCACCAGTTTTGCTTGGACGTTCATTGGATGGTTGGGTCAGAATTTTGCATAAGCAAGACAAAACCATGGATGCATCCTGCCTTGTAACAATTGTTCAGGCTGGTGGTCGTGTTATAGTGTGGGGGGTATTTTCTTAGGCCCTTAGTACCATCTGAGCATTGTTTGAATGCCTGAGTACTGCTGCTGACCATGTCCATCCTTCTATGATCACAGGATACCCATCTTCTGATAGCTGCTTCCAACAGAATAAAATAAAGCTCAAATAATCTCAAACATGATAGTGAGTTGACTGTTCTCATATAACCTCTACAGTCCACAATCCAACAGAGCACCTTTGGGATGTGGCAGAACAGGAGATTAACATCTCGGATGTTCAGCTAATAAATCCGCAGCAACTTTGTGATAAAAAGCTCTTCCAGCACCTTCTTTGATCTATGTCATGAAGAATTAAGACAGTTCTGAAGACAAACGGGGCTTCAACCCAGAACCAGAAAAGCGTACCTTAAGAAGTGACTAATGAGTGTAAGCATTCAAGTGACAAATATAAAACCACTTAGATACTCACCTGGAGGTAGGCTCCCATAAATTACAGCACATTCTTGCCCTCTGGCCTCGATCTGCCTGCTGATAGAATAGATGTCATTTTTACTAAAGCACACGATGCAGTCTCCTGGCCTCAGGTTGTCTAATGACTCCACAGCATGATCCAGTATTGAGAAAGGAGTTAGACGCTGGTAATTGTGAACCTGCAGAGAGAAGAAGACTGAGATGAGATGAGAAAAAGGGGATCGCCAATGATGAGGTTAGAAACATCAGCCAAAATCTTTTCTTTCAGATGTCGCGTCCATCACAGTCTCACCTCCACCTCCTCTCCAGTGGTGAACATCAGCTCTTTGATAAAGTCTATGGCTGCAGGTTCCCCACACACGTGGATCTCCTCTGCACAGAGACCTGCACAAATGCACAGAATAATAAAGTAATTTAGGTTTAAAAAAAATAAAATAATAATTACGTTTCTGAGTATGTTGTACAAACCCAGCAGAGCTCTGGTCCATGCCCATCCTCTGGAAGGATCTCGGATCATTTGAATTTCATCGATTACAGCAACCTCATCTATAAACACATAAAACTGAGGTCAAAATCTACCTTTTAATCAGTTAACATACACAAAATTTCAATAACTACCTAATATGAATCGATAACCTCTCCATTTTCTTTTTAAAAAATATATTCATTTTTTCAGATTAAAAGAAATGTATCCTTTCTAGAGCAAGGTTTCAAACTTCATTCAGAGCCATCCTTTATAGTTTAATCATACGTGGTTATAAGGGGAATATTTGTTTCCCGTGACAGATTATTTATTAACATCACAGAAACTCAGGTCAAAGAAAGAATATCAGAACAGTATCTAAAATATTGAACTGTATGTAAAGAACATTTACATAACGATTATCACACTTACACGGTGTAGTGACGCTGCACATCTCAATGGTGCAGGCCACATGACCAGCTGCTCGACCCTCTGGGTCCACGAAGGTCCTCTCCTCTCCAGTAACCAGGTCACATGGTACACCCTGAAGCACACAGAGAAAGTGCAATTAATGTCAGTATTAATAGAAACTAAGACACCTTGAGAACATACACAATGTGACCTTTCTCCACACACAAACACACTAGGACACATGAAAAGACTGATGTTTACACAGGAGCACAGTTACATACAGCATCGTTGCTCTTCTCAAAGATCTCGTGGGCCAGCAGCTTCAAGGGGCCACAGTACACACCAGACTTAGCAGCCAGGTAGCGTTGGATGGCATGGTAGGTTTTACCACTGTTAGTTGGCCCAGCGTGGAAAATCACCTTCCTCTGGATGGCACGAGCCTCAGGGTACCTGGCGAGCACATAAATATGGTTTGGTAGCGGAAGCCAGAAAGCTTCTTTTAATGCGACGTGTGTGGCGTTTGGTCGGGTTTAAAATACACACCAGTTGGCCGGGACCCTGAGGTCTGAGATCTTTCTCAGGTCATCCATACAGTCCAACATGGGAAAGATGTGCTTGGCATGACGCATGAAGTATGGATAGATGTCATCTATATGACCTGAGAAAAGTCAGACAGAGGAATATTTCTAAATATAACGGTCACTGAACAAACAGTTTCAACCAAGTAACAGTTACTCCATAAAGAGACAAACCTGCTCCACAGCAGATGTCGTTGAGGATGATGTGCAGGTCGGCAGGGAGCGACGTCATCTCTAGGATATACTTCCTGAAGCTGATGAAGGCCTGGTGGAACAGACGAGCTGCATGTGCATGGAGAGAAAACGGATAGCCAAAGATATCTGGTGTTAAATCTGTGCAAATTTCCCCGCTTGTGTAAATTTACAATTATCTTCCTAGCTATTCATTCCATTACTTTCCCATTGTTATGAGTATTGGATAATCCACTAAGTGTTGTCAATCAATTCTTTTATGCTGACAAAGAGAAGTTCCAGTCAAAAAGTTGTAGTCAATCATGATAACTAATGAGAAGATACTAGGCGTTGACCATGTTATGTTAAAAGACACTGGAGAACCTTCAGCACCACTTATTAAAAGATTTAAGTGAGTCTATATATATTTCACCCTATGTGGATTAGAGAGAACCCTAAATAAATTCAAACCTTGATGAGTGTATGTAAAGTTCTGACCACATCTGTATATAACCTATTTGTCAACATATAAACAAGGTTATTAGACAGAGGAAATCTCTTTCTGGCATATGATCACTGGCTTGTGGCCTTCCATGGCTAAATACACACGATCAACAGATGAGTTTTTTTTCCCCTCACCATCCAAACCCGAGTCCGCTGCCAGCTTCTGCATCTCTTTCCTTTTGTAAAACCGATTCAGAACCTTCAGCAGCTCATCTGAATCACAGACACAAACAGCAGAGACGATGTTGCATCATCTGAGAAAATAACCCCCACCTTTATAATCATTCGCAACCAATAGAACAAGTATACACTTTAATAAAAAAAAAATGTTAAAAAAACAAAAAACAACACCCAGTATTATCTTGTACATTATTAAGTTCAGAGTAGTTTAACTGACCAACTTAGGTTTCGTTTACTCACTTTTATCCAGCGGCTGGGTGAGCTCTATTCCCACACCGCCGTCTGCCGAGGCGTCTGCCTTCAGGGAGACGGGGACAAACAACGAGGTGTCCGGAGGTTTCGGAGAGGAGCTGTTAGATGAAACATCCCTGCTCCAGACCACTGTACCGGGTCGATGCTGTCCCTGTAACAAACTAGACCCAGAGGACGCATGACAGCTGCTGGTGGTGATGCGAGGGGTCCGGGAGTTAAAGTGACGCTGAAGCCGAGAAATGAAACAAACATAGCGGTTCACCGACATGTCGGCTGTGGGCGAGATCCTCAAGGACTACACAAAAAGTTTGCCAGGCTCACTCCATACGGCCAGGTAAGTGTGAATAAATGGCTCACACAGCAACAGAGGACGGTCAACACACTCCTCTTCCTGACCTGCTGGTAGCACAACGTGCTGCAGGACCAGTCCGTATATAGGCCCCCACATATGTGCCTGAGTAAAAAGAAAAAAAAATAAATTTCTGTCGAGATTAATGATTGTATAATAGATGGACGACATGGTGTCACTTCCTCAAACTGTACTAAAACCAACAAATAAATCGACAGTTTATGGGGAATATTATGTCACATACTTGGAGTTAGAGTCTGCGCAGTAGTGGTTTGGGGTGAAGTCGCTCCCTCCCACCAGTAAAACTGTTAAATGTGGATGGTTAAACTCCCTTCTCTAAGTTCCTGTTAGTAAATGATTTAATTTTTGATCGACATATTGGTTTGCTCTGCCTTACAGAAAGTTGGCTACAGCAGGATGATTATGCTAATTTTAATGAATCAAGGGTTAGAGTTAGATTAACTGGCAGAATCCTAGAACCACGGGCTGAGGAGGGGGAGTGGCAGCAAGTTTTCACTTCTTTTTTCTTTTCTTTTTTTTAAATCAACCATAGACCCAGACGGTTTTAATTCTTGTGAATGTCTTACTCTTAGCCTTGTCCTCTCTAACTGGGAACACTGATAACCAATTTTATTTGTTGTTATCTATTCCCCACCTGGCCTTTACTAAGATTTTCTCCTTCTCACTGTCTCTTTAGTACTTAGTTTAGGTAAAATAATTACTGTTGACGAATTTATCCATGTAGATGAAAATGACAGAATCAATACAGCATTTAATCTAGTATTAGATTTATTTGGATTCTCGCAAAATGTAAAAGAGCCCACCCATTGGAGTCTGGAGCTTGTTCTGACATGTGCCATAGAAACTGAATATTTAATAGAATTCCTTGAAAACCCAATTTTGTCTGATAATTTCTTAATATCGTTTAAATTTGCATTAATGGATTACACAGCAATGGGGAAGACATTTTATTATAGTAGATGTCTTTTTGCTGTAACCAAATGTAACAATATAATTTCTCTACTGTTACTTTCTTCAATACAGTGTGCCAACACAGTCACAGAGCTCTGTTGAAACAAGCTTTCCTTTAACCCTAACTAGTATTGACTTCACAAGTTTCTTCACAAACAAAATTTAACCATTAGAGGAAAAAAATATTCATAATCATCTCACAGATGTATCATTATGTTCAGCCTTTACCACAGGCCTTTAAGGTGGCAGTTATTAAACCATTAGTTGAAAAGTCCTCACTTGACCCAGTTGTCTTAGCATCTAACCAGATCCTTACGCTGAATGGCATTGTCTTGATCTACGGTAACATTGTGAGGAATCGTGGAGTCATTTTTGTGTAGTTAATGTGTTGTGTAGTCGTTGTTTTGTTTTGTGTGTCAGTGAGGGCACTAATGAATGTCACATAGGCAGAATGCAACGTGAACACTGTCTCCAGGTGGAAAACAGAAAGAGTGATACACCTCCTGCTGTCAGGCCTGCAGGGTTTCTCCCTGTGGTGTTCTTCTCTGTCTTGTGGTGGACATTTTTATTTTTTTACTGGCGCAAATAATTTGTGGGGCATCTTATTGTGATACCTGATTGTTCTCTCATTAAGTAGTTTTTTTTTTTTTTTTTACTTTTAACTAGTTTTAAAAATGTACAATTTATATTTGCATTTCAGGTTATGAAAATAATTTACTAAACATGTCTGTGGTTTCAGTAAAAAGAAAATATAAGTACTACTAGGATTTTATGTTTTTGTGTGATTTCAAATCAGTTGTGTTAATACAGTATGTTAATGAAAAAATAACTGCAAATTCAGACATGTGAGGTTGTGCTGAAAAGAATGATACCAAGCAAGGCAAGGTAAAAAACAACAACAACAACAACAACCAAAAACAAAACAAACAATCAAAAGTAGCCAGAAATGGCCAATTATATTTTGGACCTCAGAATATTAATCCAACAAATCATGAAAAACTGTGTTAACACCTTTTAAATGTTCTACTTATTGGGTACATATTTATTCATTATACAAGCTATACATTACACAATATTAAAATTCACATGTTTAATGTAACTGAAATGTTTCATTATGTGGGCTACATGAATTAATAAAGAAGTTATAGACTATATTTATATGAAACATGGGTATACTTACTGCATTTTACTCTTTATAACCATATGTAACACCTACATATGTGTTTAAAAAAGGCTTTGATTTTGTTACCCCATTTGATTTCCATGCCACCCTTGAAAAACTTCTCTAGATCTGCCTGTTTTCACAAAGTATATAGTCAGGACTGGATCAGGTGACTCTGAATCCTCCCTTAGTTACACCACATTAGGCTTAGGCTGCTTGGGGCTTGCATTGAGTCTTTCTTCTTCACTCAGCTATTTCAATCATGATGGGCTTATATACCACTCTGCATTAAATCATTGGTTATTATTAATCTCTGATGCTCTTCCACAGTGTTTCTTCTGTCCTCTCACTTTCCCCATGACCCCCAACTGGTTGCAGCAGTTGGCTGCCCCTCCCTGATGTCACAAACACTTCACATGATTCCCAGATAAAGCACAGAAGCTCTGGACTTCTACATAATGATGCTATATTCAGTCCTGTAGAAACTTATATTATTAAAATGTATATTACTGTCTCTTGATTACCTTATGCCAAATAAAACAAAATATTACAAAACACTGTTCTACATTAAAGTTTTTAGTTCAACATACAAGTGAAGACCTTTGACCGTCTATCAGATTTTATTTAATGTTGTCAGAGAAAGATATCATTTCACTTTCATGAAGGGGACTACATGTCAGTGTTAAAAGCAGAAGCCGTCTGTGATCAACAGCTATCTTATACACCAAATTCAGTTACTGTTTATGCTCCTGAATGTAAAGAGCAGCGTGTAAATGGTCAAAGATAAGGATATATACACTATTACTGCCAAAGCTATTTGCCTTCACACACATATGAACTTGAGTCCCATCCCATTCTTAATCCATTGGGTTTAATATGAAGTAGGCCCACCCTTTGCAGCTATAACAGCTTCAATTCTTCTGGGAAGGCTTTCCACAAGGTTTAGGAGTGTGTTTATAGGAATTTCTGACCATTCTTCCAGAAGTGCATTTGTGAGGTCAGACACTGATGTCGGACGAGAAGGTCTGGCTCGCAGTCTCCGCTCTAACTCATCCCAGAGGTATTCTATTGGGTTGAGGTCAGGGCTCTGTGCAGGCCAGTCAAGTTCATCTACACCAAACTCATTCATCCACGTCTTTATGGACCTTGATTTGTGCACTGGGGTGCAGTCATGTTGGAGCAGGAATGGGCTATCCCCAAACTGTTCCCACAAAGTTGGGAGCATAAAATTGTCCAAAATGTCTTGGTACGCTGAAGAATTAAGAGTTTCGTTCACTGGAAGTAAGGGGCCAAGCCCAACTCCTGAAAAACAACCCCACACCATAACTCCTCCTCCACCATACTTCACACTGGGTACAATACAGTCAGACAAGTACTGTTCTCCTGGCAACCGCCAAACCCAGACTTGTCCATCGCATTGCCAGACAGAGAAGCATGATTCACCACTCCAGAGAACACGTTTCCACTGCTCTAGAGTCCAGTGGCGGTGTGCTTTACACCACCGCATCCGGTGCTTTGCATTACGGTTGGTGATGTAAGGCTTGGGTGCAGCTGCACAGCCATAGAAACCCATTTCATGAAGCTCTCTTCGCACTGTTCTTGAGCTGATCTGAAGGCCACATGAGGTTTGGAGGTCTGTAGCAATTGACTCTGCAGAAAGTTGGCTACCTCTGCGCAGTATGTGCTTCAGCATCCACTTCCCCCGTTTTGTAATTTTACGTGGCCTCCCACTTCGTGGCTGAGTTGCTGTTGTTCCCAATCGCTTCCACTTTGTTATAATACTACTAACAGTTGACTGTGGAATATTTAGTAGTGAGGAAATTTCACGACTAGACCTGCTCGACAGATGGCATCCTATCACAGTACCACGCTGGAATTCACTGAGCTCCTGAGAGCGACCCATTTCTTACAAATGTTTGTAGAAGCAGTCTGCAGGCCTAGATGCTTGATTCTTTTTTTTTCAATCACTTCCTGTGGCCACGGAAGTGATTGGAACACACAAATTCAATGATTTGGATGAGTGAATACGTTTGGCAATAGAGTGCATCATGATACCAGTTACATTATTATATCATTCCTTTGTTTTTGTCTTTAACTTTCTCATTGAAACAGCTTTTGACCTTTTTTATCAGTTAATTTTGGATTTACAGTAAATTCACTACAATATTAAATGAGTGTATTCAGCATTAACGGTTAAAATGTGGGAAGATTTGTCTGCTGTCACTGGATCGTGCTGAAGTCTGAATTTGAGGGCAGCTCCTGTAATCACAAACAGAAAAGAATCATCAATCAAATGTGAAGTTTATTCCTCAAAGCTGAAATGAAGTTTGATCCTTCTCAGTCCTCACACACTTCAGGTTCATAAGTTCTGAGCTTACATTTTTTTCAGTCTACAGTTTTGCTGACAGCTAACAGGTGGACTGTTTGTTAAAAAAAAAAAAAGACAAAACTCTATAAATATAAACAGATTATCAAGTATAATATTTCACCTTCGAGTTGTTGATTTACAAAGATGAGCTGATGGGACAGGTTTCCAATCCTGGTTTAGTTGTGTTGCTGCATCAGGGTCATCTGCAGGAAAACTCAAAGAAACATATGGCGGTTTTATGACCACGTTTGAGCTGTTGCTTTAGCATTGAACAATATATATTAACGATTCATATTATTTCTCTCAAAGGATGTAAGCTGCACAGAGTACGGCACATGTAACTGTGTTAGCAACAAACTGAGATATTAGCTAGAGACTCGAGCTGATATTACAGGCAGTTTGTGAATGAATTAATACCGTGAGAATATTTTCAATCCCCTCAATATTTCATCTTTGGTGATTACAGCGTTTAATCTGTTCATGTGAGGTTGTAGAAGTGCATGACACGTTTGTTGTGTTCTAGTGTTACTGTTTGGAGAGAGGAAGCTGTAGAAGAGTCCAGCTCACTCATGTCACAGTAATGCATGATTTAGACTTCTGCAGGGAGTCTGCAGAACTAAGGGAAACACTGGTTTGTGACTGAGTAGTGGTGTGCAGGATTGGAAATTTTGGTATTGATCTGATACCAAGTAATACAGGGTCAGTATTGCTGATACCAATACAGATATGTTTTTAGCCTCTAAACGCCTCATCTTAAACTACCTGCAGCCGGTTTGATCATCCTTCAGCTCCGTACAGTCAAAGCAATAGAGCTAATGTCTGGACTACAGCAGATACTTTAATTAGCATCAAAGCACAAGAGAGTGATTTCTGTATTCAGGGTAAATTCATTCATGTGCACAGATTAACTACCGAACAACAGCTTTCTCCCAACTGCTCTTCTTAGCTAGCTAAAGGCGTTTGTTACTGATTAGCGTAGAAACACATTTAATTCACCCAAAAAGTGCAACGACGCCTCAGGACCTTCTGTCGGTTAGTCCGGTTTACTGCAGACCACCTCACCTCAGTTTGAACTGCCCCTGCTCTAGCTTCTTCTTCGTTGGAGGTCAATGCTGGTTGGCAAACCACACTTACAAGTGCATTACCGCCACCTACATGAGTGGATGGTGGACCTGCTGGGTGTTTCCCTCTTCAGTGCAGTGCAGTTTAAACCTGTATGTCCTATTCTCAAGCGAGTAAATAACATCTCTTCCTCTGGGTTCCTTCCATATCCATAGAGTTAAATTTATTAAGAAAAATGTTTTTCCAACAAGTTTTATGCATCAACTTATCCAAAGACAGAAGCCTAAAAGAATATTCATTTTGTTTTATGGTATTTGGGGAATCAAGTATACTTTTAGCCATTATCAACCTACCTGCAGATAGAATTGAAGAATTAATTATTACACTAAATTGATCACAAAGACAGCCCACAGCATGACTTTGATTTTTCGAAGCTTTATTTCCTTATGTTCTCAACCATCCTATCCTTTTTTCAAACAGATGTGGCCCCACAGGCCTGTCAGATGAACTCAGGTACTCTTTCATCATCTCTCTGCAGAAATGCACTGGGTTAAAGTAATTTAAAATTGAATCCATTACTTGTTTAATAGTATTTAACAGAATTACTTTTAGCGGTTTTAACTGTGCCGGGACTACTGCTGAGCAATTACACTGACAGTAACCTAGTATTCTGATCAGCGTAAAAGCTACTGATTGATCCTGTAAATTACCCCCTGGTATATTTGTACCCTTGGTTGGAATTCATTGGTCTAAATGCACTTTCTGTCATCCTAAAAAAAAAAAAAAAAGTTCAGTATAAATCAACTTTATTTATGATTCATTTTTAGCTAGATATCTGTGTTTAGTGTATATATTTATATATGTATATATATATACACACACACACATATACACACACACACATACACACATTATCATACACACGCACACGCGCGCGGGCACACACACACACACACAATGGCATGATCAGACATTGTGTAAAGATAAACATGCAGTAGATAAGACGGGGGCCGAGAGTTTTGGCTTTTAAGTGTTTCTCCTCGTGACCTTGGACAGTCTTTAAAGAAAACCATTGAAACCCTATTTATACAGTATTCAGAAAGACAAAATATTTCTGCCAAGCAAAAAGAAGTGAAGAGAGCGTTTTTTGCAAATAAATTACAGTTTTCAGACAAGAGAGAACCAGACTCCAAGGCTGGACAACAAAGAGCTGGAGTGCAGATCAGCATTCAGACTTTTCTGAGGTGAAAAGCAGCACAGCTTCATGATCCATATATGAAAAATGGGGAACTAAAGCTACAAGTATTTTACATATAAAGTCAAACAAAGCAAACAAACAAAAAAATGTAGTGAAGTATAAATGTGTGTATAGTTTGTGTTACAGACTCAGGATATCTCTGAGGTGAAGTTGTCCTTGAGTGATGTTTGCTTTCAGCGTCCATGCCTCTTTAGTACAAAGGTAAGCATGACAGGGGAAAAGTGCAAATGGATCAAAGCTGAAGGGCAAAAATCACCCAACACATGGGACTGAACAGTGTCTTTAAAGCAGGACCTAGACTACAGGTCTGAGCATCACAGTGGAACATTGTTGGATTTGACAGTATAACCATACTGCAACTCTTCCAGTGCTTACAACAGCTGACGCGAGCCATTCATCACATTAGTATTTCAAGCACACTAAACCAACAGGTTCAATAAAACAGCATGAAAAAAAGAAGAACAGCGAGTCTACAGGCTGCTGATCATCATTAACCACTTTGTTTCTAATGAATCAAGTTGTAAACACAAAAAGTGTCTTTTGATGTAACAGAACTGAGTTTTTTTTCAGTCATTTTTTTTTCAATCCTTGCTTAAAAGTTCAATTCACCCAAATTTCAAATAGACATATCTTCTTTAAATTTAACAAGTCTGACTTTTGAGCTTTTTTCCTCTAATAAAGGAGGTCAGAGGAATTTCCTTATAGTGCTAAAGTACTAAAGAGAAAAGACAAAGCTTTTCTTATTTGGAACATGGGTGAAGCAAACTTTGAGTTATCTAAGATTACAGGTTAGTGATAGAAAGTGCAGTAAAAATTCAAACTGAACGGGTGTCGTAGCAGCCAAAGACATGAACAGAGAAACTACACCTTCAGATATTTGTGGAGGAATTCCTGATGCAAGTTGTTGAAAACTGACATCTTCATTGATCTGCATATGTTACACCTGAAATGTGTGAAATGATGTATTGATGATGCTTGTGGCATTAGTTCATTAATCAATCAGAGAATCAAAAATCAAAAATAATCAATTCTCCTTCTCCAGTGTGAGGATTTGTTGCATTTTTCTCCATTGTATGATTGTATATTGACCATCTGGCACTTTGTAGTCTTAGAAATAAATAACTGCTAGCTGAGGTTCAAAATGATGATTTTATGAACCTGATGTCCACGGTGAATGACGTTTTCCTTATTGAAATGTGTTTTGGACTGGAGCTAGAAATGTGTAAAACATCAAACAAGGGGTAACCTTTCTGTTGGGCTGGAAGCAGTTACAGTAACGAAAATATTTAACTGAGAAGTTCCTTCTTTTCCCAGCTCCATGGATGAATAACACCTGATATGAATAAATGCAGAACTTGGGTGCTGACTCACATTCTTTGTTCGGGCTGATCCCACCCCACATCATGAATACCTTCACTTACTGGGTCCATCGAGACTCTAGAAAGTGACACTTTGTAGAGTATCTGGGCGAGATGCAAGAGGAAGTCCAAGAGCAGTGCTGTTCAGAAAGCAAACAAAAAGAAGCTCCTGCTGCAGAATAACAAGATAAAATGGTGCGTTGGTCTGTAGCGCTCTCTTCTTTTCCGTCTTTGCTCCTGTTTTATTCCGCATGAAACCCGACTGTATGGCTTCAGTTGTGTGTGCTTGAGTGTGTTTGCAGTCCGAGACGTCAGGATGATAAAAAGGCTGTCTCATTGTTCGTTACTTGGGTTGGTTTGTTTTGCGCGCTTGCCTTGACATGTAGCATTCAGCAGACTCTGACTGTGTGCATCTGTATGCGAGTGTGTCTACGTCCTGGGGCGGGGCGCGAAAGAGAGTGATGATGGGCAGCTCACACCTGAAGCTGTGAAGTGGTGCGGGGGGCGGGGAAGGGGGATGCCTGAAGGTGTGTTACGTGTATTTATGAATACAGACATTTCTCAGTCCAGGAAGAGAGTGGGGGCAGGCCTCACATCTCTGGCTGTTCAGCAGTGACGAGCTGTGGTGCGTCTGCATGTATTATCAGTTCTTAGCCCGGCCCTCACATCTCTGGCTGCTCTGCAGTTACCGGCTGGGTTCGGGGCTCGGGAGACTCGTAGCGCTGGTGGAAGTTTCTTTTCCTCAGCTTCTCTGGAGCTTTTCTCCACAAAACAATCTCCTAAACACAGACACAGAGCAGCAAAAATAAAAATACGGTAATGCATGTTTTTAAATGTAGAACTATTCATGTACTTATCATATGGAAAAGTTAAGCAAGCTGGAGGTCAGGGTGGGGCTGCATATTGCACATCGGCACAGAGCCACACACCACAATTAAATTACATTAAACTAAAAACAGCAGTTGCTGAGATTATAACGGCTGCAGCCAATTCAACTTAATGTCATTTTAATTATGTCAAAATGATCCATCAAAGAGATAATTAATAAATGTGCCTAAGACACTATACGTCCTTTATCCCTTGCCCCCCCCCAGTATTAATTTGTGCAGGAATCATATTTTGCCTTGTCTGATAAACCTGCTTCCACTTGCGTGAGTAATGCTGCTGGAAGTCATTACATCAGTTCATGCCAAGTTCAGAGCGTCGTCAGTGTGGCCTTTTGTTTTTTTTAAGGAATTTTTTGTTATTTTCTTCTGCTACCACACACACACGCACACACACACACACACACACACACACACACACACACACACACACACACACACACACACACACACACACATACTGTGTGTGTGTGTGTGTGTGGAAGAAATGAAATGAAATCTAGATGTAATCAAGCACAATTGAAATTCAGTTCATCTTTTTATGCAACAGGAAATTTTTTTTTACAAATGTGAAGTTAATATACCAACTAAGGTGGGCTAAATTATGGACGTGTACGTGAATGAAATCAACTGTGATTCAGTGCTGGTATATGTTGTATCCACTGGCCAATTCATTGGATATGCCTATTAAACTGTATAGTACAAGTATCTATTCAGCCAATCACATGGAAGCATGTAAACATGGTTAAGATGTCCAGCTGAAGTTCAAACTGAGCATCAGAATGGGGAAATAGGTCGAATTAAAAAGACTTTGAACGTGTTATGGCTGCTGGTGCCAGAGTGTCTGAGCATTTCAAAAACTGCTGATCTACTGTGATTCTCCCACATATGGAACGAAATCAGGGTCAAAAAGTTATTTGAAACTAAAATTCTAAGTTTTGATATTTAAAAACATAAAAAATGTGTTAAAAAAAAAAAAAAACACAACAAAAACAGAAATGTTGCAAAAATGTGTTGTGAGCGTGTATCAAAGGGGAAGGGCGGGGCATAGACTAATGAGTGACACCTACTGTGTCACGTTTGTTACAAATTAAAAAGCGGTATTTTGATTGAACATGGCCACTGCTCGTTCACAGGATGCCGCCGGTACCACCCAACAGGTAAGAAACACGGTCTTTGATCATCTTGTGATGGACAGAAATAAATAATATACAGAAATGAACAGGCGAGTCTTAGATTTCTTTATGGCATTCATAGCTCTTTTAGCTCAGCGACCTACCAGCCAATCAGATAACAGTATTCCCGTAACAAAAGGGTTTGAAACAAAAAAAAAAAAAATTACTTTGAAGCTGCATGAAAACAAATAATTTATTAAAAATAAAGTAATTTAGGTTTTGCAAACACATTTTGTTTTTGTTTCAAATATGAAAATAATTTCAGTTTCTAATCACTTTTTCAAATGAATGAAACCTTTGACCCTGATTTAGCTCCACAGTCATCTCTACAGCTGGCCCCAAAAAAGAGAAAATATCCAGCGAGCAACAGCTGGTCTGGAAATGGCTCGTTGAAGTCAGAGGTCAGAGGAGAACAGACTGACTGCTTTGAAAGGATCAAAAGGCAGCAGTAACTTAAATAACCACTTGTCACAACCAATGTATGCAGAGGGACATCCGTGAACCCACAACACATCGGATCTTGAAGCAGATGGGTTACAGCAGAAAGATCGCATTGGATGCCACTCCTGTCAGCTAAGAATAGGAAACTGCAGCTACAATTCAGAGAAGCTCACCAAAAATAGTGCTAGCAAGGTGCACCTAATAAAGTGGCCAGTGGCTGTAAATACATTAATCACTTTTTGTGATCAAAGCAGGATTTAAAAGTTCCTGGTGTTGTTCTCTGGCCCACTTCTGTTTTCCTTTGTGCACTGCACATCCACAGCCCTGCTGTGCTGTCTAAGGTTACCACTCATTTAGCAATTAGCGTTACAGCATTAGGAATCAAGTGCATCATTATTTTGGTACCGGATCCCCTCAGTTTCCTGATGGAACTACAGATTCTAATAACAAAAATCAAAAACCCTGCACCTCTCTCCAGAAATAAATAAATATACACAATATAATTTCACAATCACACATATATAACAGAGCCCGTTTATTTGGAGTGGTGGTGACTTACCTGTTGTTTAAAGTATCTCCTGTCCTCTTCGTCCACCAGCACCAGATTAAGGAAGTAGCGTACAGAGAACTTCTTGTTGACATCCCTCATGGTGGGTGTCAAGTCATATCCTGTAAGGAAACATGAGAGACGATTAGATGTCACTAACAAAAAACAAAACAAAATAAAAAGCAAACAAAAACTGGCCTGTTTGACTGTTTCATGACGAGGGAAGTTAACAGGAAAAGCGATATCCTGATGATAGGAGTCTGGATCAGCACTCAACATAATAGCTGCCAAAGAGGAGATGAGCTCTTACCAGCCAAGAACAGTCTGATGGGAATTGATTCTCCTTTAACTGGGGCTCCATCCATGATCTCGTACTTAGCAACCGTCTCTGTCTCTGTGGTAGTACTGGGACCTGAAAAGGAGGACAAGGACTTTACTACCGGAGACAAAATATTAAAGTGGAGCAAAGTTTCCAGTACTCTTAGTGGGACACAGTTGGTTTACAGAGAAGAAAAGAAACCAGGTTTAAAAGCTGAGAGGAGATGAACTACAGAGTTAATCCAAGTCCACAATGACTTGTCATTTATGTGCTCTATCTAGGTTACTTTATTTTTATATGTGGCTGCCCTGGATTCTCACCTATGCCTGTTATCTCCTTCTTAATGAGCTGCAGCTCCATGTGTTGGATCTTGATTCTGACCAGCAGGAAATAAATCTTCCCAACAATCACATCCTTGAGGTGGTACCTATAAGAAAGGCATAAATGCAAGTAAAGACAGCTCTTATTTAGATTTGGGATTTTCTGCAGTGACAGAGCATTAACTTGTTCATTTGATAAGTTAAAGTCACATTGCTCTTACTTGGATTTATTGTATTCAAACTCGATGTGAAGACAGTCTTCTATGCCGACCTCCATTTTGATCGAATTGTTGACGTCAGGGTAGGTGGCTAACTGATGGACAATTAACTCGTATTCCTTCACCAAGTCAGACAGGCGCCGAACTATTGTCACCCTGAGGAAGTATCTGCAAGTCGAACACGACAACACACCAAGCTATAAAAGTCAGACTGAAATCATACAGATTTTTTTTTCTCTATTAGAAATAAAATGCATTAAAAAAAAAAAAAGAAGTAGCTGAACAAAAAAAAGCTTGATGGATACCATTGGTGCACAAGAGTGATGGCCAGCTGAGGCATCACTTAGTATGTTTTATATCCTGTTAACAATTGTCCATGAAAGTTTCACCTCAAACAAACTTGGCCTGAACATTTTAACATAAGTGTTCATGAACACTTATGTGTGTCATGTTCATACTCTATCTCAAAGGTTGTTTCTGTCTGCTTAATTTTTAATTAAATCTTATACAGGGTCATTAGTTTCTCTCTCCTGCACGATGTGTGTGTGTGTCTTTTAATTAAATAGTATCTGAGTCACACTTATATGTGGAGAGTACAGTGTGGAGTGGAGGAGAGACAGGCAAACTGAAAATAAAACAATTTGAATTGATGACATTTGATGACTTAACTGTAAATGAAGAAAAAACAAAAACATCCAAAAAGCGGTAATCTGTGTCACAGCGAGCTCACAAGCCCTGCACCTACTCAGTAGTAAAGACTATTGAGAAATCTGACAGAAAATAAACATTATATAATAGGTTGTGTCACCTTAGCCTAACGTTGGCTCCAGTATAGGACTCATAGGGCTTCTCCACCTGCATGAACTCAAAGTCGTAGCTTCTGTTCTGGGTGAGCTCTCCCGGTAAAGCCAACTCTTTGACCAGGTCCACAAACTCGTGGGTGTTGCTCTTATCAGAGAAAAGCTCTGAAATATAGCAGAGAGGATTCAGACTGGCTGAAGGTCTGATTGCTTTGAATTCACTTAAAAAACAAACAAAACAAAAAAAAACCCAAATCTGTATTTATTAGTTTTATTTGAGCATTTCATTCTCTTTCAACACACTGCACTCATTATCTTTGTCCCAAAGCAAATACAGTTGGAGGCGGGGGTTAGCGGCACTACGGCAGACCTGCACATGATAACCACATGCCCTGTTAAACCTTTCAGCCATGTGATAAAGCCACATTAACATTAGCATCAACCATGCTCACCTATCTGTCCAACAAACTCGATGCGGATCCCCTGGTGCTCCAGCCGCTTTCCTCCCTGCTTCACATTTAGATTCACCTGAAGAGGAAACATTTGTTGAGAACAAGTTTCTTCTTGCTTGCGTGAACTGGTGCTATATGAATAAAAGTGGACTGAACAGAAAGATAATATTCTGACATGCTACCAGCATAATGTTCCTTTAAAGGGCTTTTCTTTTATGATTATTGTGCATATTTCTTTATAACTAACATATATTCCTATTTGCTTGCCGACTTTCAACAAACCTGTAATAATTTCTTCTCCAAAAATAAATCTCACATTTCTCTGCTTGACAGCTGTTAGGTAATCACGGTGAAAACTGTTTATTACAATCAACATCAATGGTGAATATCTTTCTGCTGTTACCACACTAACTGACCTTTTACTTGATTTTGAGTTGTGCTGGATAACAGAAGAAGTCAACAGTGAACAAGGCACATATCAGACTGCTCAATAGAGCTCATGCACAGCAACAGCAGACGCAAAGCCGAAGCCAAAGCAAGTCTTGCACGCTCATCAAAAGAATCGTAATTTCCCACTGGACTTAAAGCAATGAACCCAAAATAGACTGAGAAGTCCATTATACACTGACTGACTGAAACTATCTGCTGCACAGAAAATGAGAACAAACTTAAGCTATGCTTCACATGTGCAGGACCCACATTGTGACATGTGATAAATGACGCAAACACAGTTTACCTTTCCAGAAACCGACTCTCCATCGTAGAACAGGTAGTGTTTCTCCACTTTCCCATCTTCTGTTTTCAGCTCGGCCGTCTTTCTGTTCTCTGCATCATTCAGCAGTACATCTATCTCACAAACCGGCCCGAACAATCCTCCCAGGAAACTCTAGAAACACAAAAACATTCAGAGGATGAAATTTAGAGCAATCAACATGCTATGTAATCAAACATATGCTGCTTTTAAAACAACTAAAGAGAAATTGCAGCTAGCTGTAATAAGAAGCCCTGAGCTGTGCTGTAGCTTCCATCAACATGAATCTGCCCTAAAGACAAATGACTTTGTTTACACACAACCCCAACAACATGTTGCAGTGATAACAATGACAGTTATAGAGAGAGATGCCAGGTTAGTGTCCTCATCTGTGATGGAAGCTCTGACATGAATATCACATGTTAAAACCCACTATCTCACCTCCTACTTATTTACGGCATCTGTTATTGCCATAACAACCAATTCACCAGTCACTATCTGCACAGTCGCATTATTTTCCTCTGAGCTGGCACAAAGTCACAAACAAATGCTTCAACATGCAGAAGCAGCAAATCACCAAGAATGAGCTCAGTCATCAAGTATTTATATAAGATGAGAATCAACACTGAAGTAAACTCTTCATAGAACCCCCTACCCCCAAATAAAACAAATTATCAGCTACCCAATCACTATTGAAAGCCGACCCTCGAATCAATAAGCGAACAACCCTTTGCCCTTAATCAGAAAATGAATTGGCTTAATTTCTACGGTTATTGCAGTAATTCAACATGCATGTGACGGCACAACTTCACTGAGCTAACGATCAGCAACGTCTGCTAACAGTGAAATTTGTTTGAACCACTCATCTACCCGACTTTTTGACCGAACTCAAATACTTGCCTTAGCAATCAACACGTTTAACTGCTGGCATCATGCTGCTGGGCCATTAGCTAACCAAAACATCACGATCATTGAGAAAGACGGCCTCCTAGCGATGCTAATTCGACCAGCCCAGCTAGCTTTCTTTACAGGGTTGAGTATTAAAATTAATTGCTTCCTCAGAAAAACGGAAACTCGTGTTAATGTTATATTTTCATGAACAAGAAACACCAAACACCGCCTCCAATTTTACTGTAGCCTGACCAGCCAATGTTTGTTTTTACACTTACCATCTCGGCCGTCTAGACAGTTTTGCTAACAGCTAGCCTCGCTTCGTGTAGCCAGTCTGTCACTGAACTAGGGATAACCGTCATGTGACCCGAATCATGTGTATGTGGGCGGCCACGGATATAGAGGATTGGAGGTTGAAGGCACTCACGAATACCGGTACCACCTAACAATTAGAAAGGAAAAAAAAGCCATAACCTGTATAGGTAAGGCTGCTGGTTGAGTTCATGTATTTGCTGTTGGTGCAGACTTTAAAGGTAGTTTTTGTAGTTACTTTCTGCACATTTTAACTAAAACATTCACCACCAGGGGGCAGCATAATTCTAGTTTTTGTTTGTTTTTTGTTACCTCAATTTCCTCTATAGATTTAGCTTTATTGCCCAACCCCCATTATAAAAAACTATTCTTAAAGGTTTGCCTGATTAATTAAAGATTATCCTGACTTACTATAGCTTCTTGTCGTTCCAGGTGTTTCCAAAACGTCTAGTTCAGCTATACTTAATTGGAAAAAACCCTGACGTGTGTAAGTCAGTATCAGTGGTGTAAAGCGAGGTGTGGATTCGCTGGCAAATATGAGGCATGTTTTGTAAGGGCAAAACCAAACCAAAAGATAATGCAACCTTAGAAACCAAGCGGGCTACACGGCGTGGACATGGCAGAAGCACTGACACAGCCAGTAGCATGTCTACAGGAAGGCAACATTTAAATGCGCTACATCAGGGGCAATTCCAAGCCCCAAGGGCCAGTGTCCTGCAGGTTTTAGATCTCACCTTGGGTCAATACACCTGAATCACATGATTAGTTCGTTACCAGGCCTCTGGAGAACTTCCGGACATGTTGAGGAGCTAATTTAGCCATTTAAATCAGCTGTGTTGGTTCAAGGACACATCTAAAACGTGCAGGGACACCGGCCCTCGAGGCCTGGAGTTGCCCACCCCTGCGCTACATGGACAAAAGCGTTGGCTTGTTAGCTCTGTTGTGGACACTGACACAGCGAACTGGAGACTGGATGACCAACTCATTCGCGTTATACTCATCATGTTTAGATGGAATGCAATTTCTTGTCGGACAACTCCATGACATCTCAAAAAAAAACAGAGATGTCGTGGTACCCACCTGTCCACACGGATCTTTGTCTGATGATGAAATCTATGTCTCGATCCCAATACGAGCTGCTAAGCCATGGAAACCCACAGTGTGAAGCTCTTGGTGCATGGTTTTTATGCTGATTTTAACGCCAGAGGAGGTTTGGAGCGTTGCAGTAATGAAGTCAGCAAAGTGTTGGTGACTTTTATCCACTATAAGCTTCAGCATTCATAACTTGGCATGGTCTGCCACTTCATGGCTGAGGAAATGCTTGTACTTTCCAATAATACCACTTAGAATTTATCGTGGCATATCCAGAAGGGAAGAAATAAACAGCTTAGTGCAAAGGTGGCATTTTAGTACAGTACAAAGCTAGCATAGCATGGCAAGGAAATTGATTTCCCCATTGAGACTAAAAACATATGAATTCATATGAAACAAATGAAAATATGAGGAAGCCGTTTTACAGCTGTAAATTAAGTTCAGTGCCACTTGGTGGGCGAATAAATAATTTCAACAGTGTTCTAATATTGGCCACAAATTTAACAGTGGAAAATCTGAAGACAACCTACAACAGAAGCTTGTTTCTGCCACTGAAAAAAAGAATAGAAGTGAATAGAAATTTCAGGCCATTTTCTCAAAAGGAATAAAGTTAGAATTTCAAGATATTTCTCCATTTTGATTATTTTCTCACAAGTCTGAAATTTTGAGATAGTAAACTTAATTTTTAATTATAGATGGCAAATATGTACTTTTTTCTAGTGAAAATAGCTCCTGATGTTGCTTGCAAGTACCGTATAAAAAAATCAAACGCTTGAATAATAGAAGGTACCTCAGTTTAAATTACTGAGGAACTTGACATATATGAAAGCAGTTATGAGAACAGATAACACAGTAGTAGGGATAAAATAAACACTTTATTGGTAGAAGTTTTTTTCAAATTGAAATTACAGAGTTTGTTAAAAATGCATGTGTGTTTATAGTACATATTTCGAATATGTTCTAACTCTGGTTAGGACTTTCTGAACCCATTTCTGAGGGGTTTGTGTCTTGAAGATGATCTCGTTTAAATCTTGAGCCGGAATATTTTTCAATATTCTCAGGTTAGGCATAAAATGTTGCAGGATTTGTGAATAAAGGGATCAAATAATTTAAATAAGTGTTTCTAAGGAACACGTTCCTTAAAACTAAAAAAAATGGCTGGCGTAATGCAATGCATGGACAAAGGCATGCTTTTATTGCACTGGTATTACAATGATTTAAAAGAATATTTTTATTTATATTTAAAAAAGCATTTGAAAGCTTTTTTCCATAGGAAAGCACAATACTGGCACAATTATTTTCACATTGTTTACAGTCGTTGTTTTGGCCTTTCTGAAAATAATTAATAACAATAACACAGAGAGTACAAAAAATGGCATTTGTTTTTTCCCAGCAGGTGGAGTTTACTATAAGCCCAGACAGGGAATCAAATTAGATGCCAGCCTTGTTTATGTGCTTCGGAGTGGTTGGCAGTCCAGTCTACAGCTGCAGAAGGTGGTCTTCTTTGTAATCACGCTCATCGGGTTTTACCTCATCGCTGGTACGCCTGCTGGCGAACAGCCTCCTCAGGTCACTCATATCTTCAGAGGAGAAAGATAAACAAGGAGAAAGATCAAATTACATGGAGCAAACAAAAGAGAAAACACATGGATTCTACTGAATCCATGCGAATCCTGTCCTACAAAAAATACCTTCACTTTCTTTCCAGAGCATGCCAGAACCAGTCTCACCGAGGTTGCTCTTGTCCGCCATGTATGGACCTTCAGCTGCAGAGCCTTCGTAACCACCAGAACCTTCCTCGCCCAGGAATATTCCAGGTGACTCGCTCAGTTTCGATTCCTCCTCCTCTGCCTCCTCCTCGTATTCCTGCTCTTCCTCATCGTCCTCCTCCATTGGTGAATTTTCATCCTCCACAGGCTCTGCCTCCCTGAAAACACATAAGACGTGAGATAGAGAGATTAGCTGATAAATGTCTCTTCTTTCTCTTTCTGCTGCTCCTTTTACGGGTCGCCTCAACAGATCATCTGCCTCCACACATCTAAACCATCTCAGCCTTCCTGCATTTACTTTGCAGGAAGGCTGGATTTTGTGAAGCACTTTGACCACCTCTGGTTCTAAATGTGCTATACAAATAAAGTTGTACTTTGTCTCCCAGCTCCTCTCCCTGAGCTGTCCCTCTGATGTACTCCTTTCTAATCCTGCCCAATGGAAACCTTCACCTCTTCAGCTGTGCCTCCTGTTTTGTGTTAGTGCCAGCATCTCTAAAACATATATAATAGTAGGTCTCTCTACTTTTTGGTAAGCCTTCTCTTTTGCTCTTGCGGCTGTCTTTGCATCTCCAAACTTTGCTCTGATTTGAGACTTTAATATTTGTGTGCATGATAACAACTCCATGAACAGGGATTGAACTGTACTAAAACATCCACATTTTCCTGGCTGAAAGTTTGGGATTTTACTCTAGTCTTTATTTTTTTTTCTTACAACCAGCACAGAACGAGGGAAGCTGTTTGGCAGCAGAGAGCGTGAAAAGCATTTGAGATCTCTAAGACAGCAAAGTGTCTGATAACAAAACTATCGACTTTACAACTTTGAGCTGCTGTTGTTAACTTGCCATCTATGTCTCCACCACTTCAATCACGTTATTTCCTGTCCTCTTCTGCTTTTACACTCCTACCAACAACTTGAATTTCATTGTGACTGCATCATTAAGAACATTTCTACAGTCTTGTCGAGCTTGAGCTTGCTTGCGTATTTGCTTTGCATATATCTTTATCAAATGAAATTTAGTTTGAGAATCTGACTTGAACTGCTTCGTCAGTGGGCTTTCTTTTCCAGGTTGTTGAAATAAATAACTTCATATT
Organism: Aulonocara sp. 'chitande type north' Nkhata Bay; assembly: GCF_057382095.1. Classification (NCBI taxonomy): domain Eukaryota; kingdom Metazoa; phylum Chordata; class Actinopteri; order Cichliformes; family Cichlidae; genus Aulonocara; species Aulonocara sp. 'chitande type north' Nkhata Bay. The sequence continues at coordinate 15,965,574 of NC_141344.1, forward strand.
AACTAATGATACAAGTAATACATATATAATCCTGTGCTTCTCAGATAGGATTATCCAAAGAGCTTGACACATACAAAAACACAAAACAATAGACCAGAAGCAACAGCCCACTTCCTTTGTACACTTCCTTGTGACTTCCCGTTCAAGGCGTGCTGTAAAAAGGACGGCTGCTGCGGAAGCTCCGGTGATTATAAGCAAGCTTCAGCGAAAAGACTCAAACAAGCCAGACGCTGTTCATATTTAGAGGTTTTTTACATTTCATCACAATGTTAACAGCTGAACCTTTTTACCTGCTACCCTCTAACTCTTGTCTTTGTGTCTGTAATGAGTTTATGGCATGTTTTCTATACACACCTGTGAAAACGCAGAACATGTGAAATTCATCCAAGTTTTTATTAAGTTATCTGAAGGTTTGTGTTGTCACAGATGTTTCAGTAACACGATAGAAGGACTCTTACTGAGAAAAATGTAATCTGGCATGTTCACTTTTGAAAGATTTCCTTTATTTTTGAATATAATTTTGTTAACTGAAAGGATTGACATTAAGAGGAACTTTAAAAGAGGAAACTGAGGGCGAAGACCAAGATTGTGATACTCTTACTTTTTTTTTTAGAGGTCACACATATTAAAATATCCGTTTTTTCACAGACACATTTTATGCTAAACAGAAATTCAAATACATGCTGCTTTTTTACCAGCTCATTAATAAATTTCTAAGTTTAGTAAAATTTCATTAAGTAGGTTTTTAATGTATGTTTTAGAATCTTTATACATAAGCATATGTCCTCCTAGGATACACAGTATACACACATATTACACAGTAAAAATGAATAGTTTTAACAAAGCAGCAGCAAAGATTATAGTACCTGCCGGATAATTTATACAGAAAGAGCAACAATGTAGCAACTGAACTGTTAAAATGTTTAAAAATTAATTTGATACTAAACTATTTAGCTCAATATAAAATTGTGACGATCGTGAAACAAAATCTTCGTGTGTTAACGTAACAATCCATTGTGGACCTTGTGAGAGGAGCACAGCTGAGACTTTTTATGTTTGTATTTTTTTTAAAAGCATAACAAATAATATTTGATACGATTATATCTGAAACTGTTAATATGGAAACTTATTTATTTACTTTTTAAAGTTGAATGGGAAGCTAATCCACACAGAAGTAAATCACAGACAACCTTAAATTTCAATTTTTGATGCTTTTCTTCCATTTTACATTTTTAAGTCTATCATCATACAACACATTTAAAACCATTGATGCCACCACTCAGAGGAACAAGTCACTGAGGACATTAGCGATTTTCATTTGTAATAAAAGAGACTTTATAAAGTGTGGGCTAAAATCCTGCTGAAATATGAAATTCATCATAAAAATGATGAAATGAGCCATTTTTCCTCCGAAACCTACGGACAGTGTCTCTGCATCTGTCTTAATAGCCTGTTGCAACAAGCGATGAGTTCACTTCCTCTGTGCTGAAGTCTGCAGTAAGCAGAGCTCAAGTCTACCTCATGTTTGGAGTCTCTTTTATGATCCAATATATGTGAGTTACTATGTTGATATAATGCAGAATGCATTTTTATTCAAATGTATCTCTTTATACCATAAAATAAATTTTTTTTGGAAGTGTCTTAATGTTTTGTGCACTTGGCAACTCTGACCTCCAGGGTATGCACATTTTCAAGATATGTATACTTTGGGTAAAGTTAAAATCATCTAAATTATTTCCTGCGCAGAGAAAGAACCAACATTCCTTGCATTCATTTCAGACTATCAGACATCAGCTCATTTAAGTTCTAAATATTTCTGTGTCTTGTGAAGAAAAAGATCATCAACTGTTGTGTTTTTCTTTCTTTCTTTAGTCCAGCTGTAACCTCCCTGCCCTTTCTCTGGTTACTCTCTTTCTTTATCCCTCCACGTTGTCTTCTATTTTGGCTTTTCTTGGCCACCTACCTCACACTTATATACTCTCAAACGCACAAGATAAGAAAACACACAGGCAAGCATGCAGAGAGAGCCTGCACTGCTCACCAAGGTGACAAAGCCAGTGCAGCATCAGCATTTTTCATATTTAAAGTCAGCTTTTGTCTAAAAACAGCACTCTCTTGTTTTTTTCAGACCCAACTGAACATTGACGTGAACTCGCCGCCACCTCTGTCCTCTGAGCAGCTCACAAATAAAAAAAAAACAAAACTTCACATACCAGATGTGAACAGACTACGACACACGAACACTTACAGATACTCTGCAGCAGAAGCAGGCAGTTTTGATGGCAGATCTGGACTCCACTCCATCTCTGGGCTTTGTTGAGTCACACAGTTGGCCTGGTCACCATCAGGGTTACATCTCATAAACGTATACACAGCAGTCCTTGGTGCTCCTAGAGACAGACAAGTGTAGATAACATTTTATTATTTTGCCCCGTTAATAGTACATTTTACCTTTATTCACACACTCGGGGAACATTTCTGGATATATTTACTGTTCGTGATCTCCACATTTGGACGTTTTTAAGATTACAACATTAGTCTGTGATGGAATAAAGTAACGGTTTTCTCAAAGGCATTCAGAGCTGTTTATTTTCGTAAGAAATTAGTTAAAATAGGAAGTAGGAGTATTGCAACTTTTTCTCCACGCATTGCAGCACATTGATCGTGGAGGTTGTGTGATGCTAAAACCATTAAGAGTTGAGTCATTCCAACTAATATTAAATATTTGAGAAATTGTAACAAGTATTTGGTTGGTCTGACGATTTGTTTGCCCTCTCTAACTCTTTTTGTAAATTTTTATTAGAAAAGCGCCTGTGCTGCTGAAGCTGTACTGATAATTATTTATTACATCTATACTACTGGCAAAGATAATCTATCACTATCTGTTATTCAGGCAATTAAGATGTGGAAGTTAGACAGCTGGGTTCTTTGCACCACAGGCTTCCTGTCATAAGGCTGTCACAGTAAATATACATGTGAACACTCAGTAGCCACTGATGATAAAATTATGAGTATAAGTGATGGTGTCATGTGCCCATAGTGCTTTTGGGTGTATTGAACACCCACAATAAAATAAAGTCTAGTATTTTTTTTTATATAATCATGCAGCCAAAAGAAAGAAAGAAAGAAAGAAAGAAAGAAAGAAAGAAAGAAAATTCTTAGACGACCAACACGTGAAAATCTGCTATGACTGTAAAATTACTTACAAACTTTTTAAGTATTTAACTCAGTGGATAAAAACATAAAAGTCTTATTGCTATCATAAATACAATAAAATCACGTGTACACGGGAAAATATCTAATAGTGTCTGATTAATTGGGGCCTCAGGGGGGTTAAAATGTGGCTGTTTAGTATCGGATATATTTTACGCAAAATGGTTTGTCCATTCCGTTTCACTACTCTCTCTCTCTCCGTCTCTACATTTATATTTAAAAAGTGTTCAAGAAGTATCGTCGAAACTTAACTCGGAAAATGAAACGCCTTTGTTTTTTTCCGATACCTGGAGTCCTACCATTACATCATGGCATGTTACTGTAAAGCACGCAGCATCTATGTTATGTACATGTATTTTATTTTATATATATACATTCGATTTTATAGGGGTTTTGAAGTCTAATGCTCAACTTGAGGGGATGCTGATCGACTCTGAGAACCCTGGATTGATTAAATGAGTCATAGAGACTTACGGTAATCACAGTATGCTAACGCAGAGTTGTATACCAGTGAAGTGGAACAGTTCCTATTTTTTTGCTTGTCAATCAGAAACCCCCGAGGGCCCTGGGATTCCCAGTGACTTTCTATGTGAGGATGTTCCCGGAAAGCACTTAAGCTGTCAGGATGGTAAACATGTCCACTTGTTGTTTCCTCAACAACCTGACCCGATAAAGTATACTGCGACATCAATCCCGGTAAAAAAAAAAAAAAGAGGCACAAAGTAGATTTAATTGTCGACTTACCCTTTGTACTATGTAAGGCGAGGCAGGAGATGAGGAGGAGAAGAATCAGTTTCATCTTGCTCAATTTGTCTCTCTTTAGTAAAACAGGAAAATGTCCTCCTGAAGGCAGTCCCTTTCTGAGCTCAAGCTTCTTTGCGTTGTGAAGTATAACTGTAAACTGCCTCAGACAGCCAAACTCCCCCTGAAGAGGCTCAGCCCTCCGTGTGCGTCATGGTTTCCTGAGTCTTCTTGTGTAGAAAATAAGTGGCTGAAACATCTTCCTGAGTGGAAACTTTTGCATTAGCATCAGATATGAGGTCTGAGTTTGCGCAACTGCAAACTTGGACGAAGGAAATGCCGAATGATAGCAGCAAACATTCAGATCTGTACGATTTTTTATAATGTGAAAGGAAGCGATAATTTACCCTAATTGACTGCCGAGCCACTTCATGTAGAGATAAGGACACGATAGCATCAAAGGGATCTTCTTCTTTCAGATCAACTCCCTTCACTTCAGTTGACTCTGTTCTTTTTACTTCTCTCAGTTCAGTTCACCCCCAAAAAAGTAATTTTACGCTACCTTGGCGGCCCTATGTGCGCGCGTGTGTTTGTGTAAGTGTGTGAGAGATTTCTTTCTCACTTTTTATTTCACCCACCTTACTTCGCTTCACCTAATTTCGCAGAAGCGGAGAAATGGAAAGGGGGACAGAGGTATCATTCAGCAGCTTTAAACCATTAACAGAACTTTTGCTGTGTTAAATTATTTACACTCCAAATGCCACAGCAACAGCCTCATCTCCCGAGATACCAACAGTACTCCCATTATCACTGACCTGTCTGCTCTTCATATGTTTAGCTTGGCTCCTTCAGTGTGAGTTAATGTGGCCTGCCATTCTTTTGATTCTGTGCCTTTTATGTGCCTCACATGTCTGGCAGATGCTTATGTTGGTCAGTAATGCAATTAAATGCATTCACTGTTTTGTTTTCTACAATTTGATGCACTATTTTTCAGGAGGAGGAGAATTTGCTCCATTGTATGTCAGAGGATACATGTTTTATTCAAATAAAATATATATTTTTAAATGATGTAGTCCCGATAACATGTGGATGATCATTATAACACTGAATTGAGCTACTTTTTGAACTTTAAGGATCAACTCTGTCTTTCTCTTTACGGAAGACTGTACAGGTTGAGACAGTTTTGGTTGCTGACATCTGGTGCGTTTCTTAGCCTCAAGCATATAAGGGGATGACTCAGAAGCTAATCAGAGCTGCAGGTAAGCCATATATAAAAAGTTTGTGTCACAAGCTTGTGAGGAGAACACATGTGATTTTAAGAAAGAGTCGTTTCTTTTGAACAAGCTGACATCATTGAACAAATCTTGGATCAGGATGTCATGTCATATTTCAGGACTGATGAACAGCTAAGATAAGTTAAGATAACATGAACAATGAAACACAGATTAGTAAACACAAGATTAGTAAAAAAATGCTAGAACATTAATAAGAAATGTGCAAGTCCGGTAGCTCTAATGCAGGTATTTTGGGGGAAATCCAGGTATTAAAATCATGAATAGTAATTATGCTCTCAGACCATACATGTTTGTTGGATGAGCTTTACCTTTGTCAGAAAATAGAAGTAGTGAGAGCTGAGAAGAGTTTAGTTGTGGCTACTCTAAATGTGAAACCAGGGATTGTTAACATTTAAAGTTATTTAATCATTTAAAACTGGAAACAAATCATTAAATATCAGTTTTAGTTAAAAGGCAATATTCAAACACCGTAACACGAAGAAGAAATGTAAGCTTTATTTAAGTCATACTATACTCTACATGTACTGCACGTTTTGAGTACTTAACCTAAATGTAAAAGCAAATTCTGTGTTTTTTTTTCATGCTTTGCTTGAATTCTGGGGAAATTATTGATGGTTTCGTGGAAGTTTATTGTAGCTTCAAATTATTCCTGATGAAACAAACTGATAACATGATTGTGGTATCATTAGTGTCACAACATCAGCATGTTACCCCGCCTTACTGCATCAGATGGTGTTCTAATCCCATACACGTTTTCTTGTAAAGTACAAACCGTCCTCAGTTGTATCTGAGAAAAGAAAATAATGAAGAGACTGGATTTCCGCCATTAACAAAAAAAAAGGGGGGTATTTCTTCATCTTCCTTGACTATGCTGACTTAAAGATTTGATTTCTTCATGTGGGTTATATGGAACATCACACCGGGTTGAATTTGTGACGTCTGGATGGACGTTTTGTGGAACAGCCTAACCCAGTGACCCAATGAGCATCTGTGTGGGTGCTTCCGTTCATGTTACTGTCAGCAGTCTTACTCAAATATTTGTTAAGTTCTTAGACAAAGGCAGAAGTGGCACAGTGGCACAAAGACTGCATTCCTTTCTTTGGCTTTGTTGTGTCAAAAAACAAGGGATCAATCATTTTAATTCAGTTCAGTTTAGTGTATACAGTCGTCAGCTTTACAGCAGTTTACTCTTTCCTTCTCTCTCTTCTTTTTCTGCCTGTTTCAGCTGACACATCAGTAGGAAGTGGTAACATCAGTTGCTATCATTTTCTTCAGGAAATGACACACTAGCCCGCCCAGCCTTGCCTCAAACACACACATACGCACAGGCATACATGAACTTATTTATGAGGCTCATATAGCCGCTTACACAATCCTGCTCTTCTCTGCAATACTAAATATTCGAGTTATTTGAAACAAAGCACTGTCTATACATTCACTAACATTTGTTGCAGTGCATGTGTTCCCCTGCACTAGCCAGTATGAACTATATCTGTAAACAGTCATATTTTACAGTCAGCTTGGTTTCTATCCCCACCACTATTGCACTGTGTGGGATTCGAGTCTATTGTCTGGGTGACAAGAGTTTATGGCAACACAGACTGTCTTATTTTTACACTCTCAAACACAGACAGACAGCAAATGCAAACACATCCATTAACATATGCGCAAATCGACCAGGATCATTTTACCAGTCCAAGTCGGGGTTTGCGTAGTCACTGATAACCATAAGAACCAATTAACCCATTTTCTTTATAGAAATGCTTCTGCTTCTGGATTCGTGAACCATCTCTGTGTCGTAGACAGTCAAAGACAAGAATCTGCAGCGCCATATTGCCTTCCCCTCCTGCTTTGTCTGATCCTAGGAGCGTGCGTACGTCAGGTCTGTGAATGCAAACTGAAACTTAACAGTTTAAAAGAAAGAAAACAAAAAAGGTCCTCGTCAATTTTGCAAGTTCACACACATATCAAAACACACTCATTGGCTTTTGTTTGCTTTCTTTTTGCAGTGTCGCCAGTCTTAAGCTCAATCGCACTAATAGAACCAGAGAAAAACATCAGAATGAATCAAATGTTAAAAAAAAATAGAGGTTTAAGGCACTCACTGGGATGATACATTTGAATTACAAATACATTAAACTTACTTAATTTTTGTGCATCACATTTGTTTTAATTGTATAAATGTTTAACCATTAGCTACAATTATTTTCACAGAAATTCTTTCCACTTCATAAAAAGTGAAAAATCTTTCAGACCTCTTTAGGTGTCTTAAGTTATATTCGAATGCTTGGCAATCCTACAAATATATAGTCATGTGAAAAAAATGTTTCCACAGCACTCTTTGCAGTCCTGTGGAAACTAAATACACCCCGTGATTCAGTAGCTTATAAAACCACCTGCAGCAACAATAATTTCAAGTAACTATTTTCTATCTGACTTAATCAGCCTCTCACATTGCTGTGGAGAAGTTTTAGCCTGCATTGTTGCTTCAGATCATTGAGGTTTGTGGGCATTTGTTTATGTACAGCACTCTTAAGGTCCTGCCACAGGATTTCAATCAGTCTGAGGTCTGGACTTTGCAACATTTTGATTCTTTTCTTTTTCAGCTACTCTGCTTCACATTTGCTGCTGTGATCTTCGCGCTGTTGCAGTTTCAGCCAGGCTTTAACTGAATACTTTGGTACACAGAGGAGTTCAGAATCGACGGGGTCCCGTGGCTGCAATACAAGCTCAAATCATCTGCCCTGCATCGTGTTTGACCTTTGCTATGTGTGCCGTTTGATTCTCACCAAATTTTGCATTAACTGTGTATTATAGCCAAACAAACATCTGCACTTTGGTCTCACCTGTCTACAGGACAATTTTCCACAAGTCCTTAGCTTTGTTTAGAGTCAACATTGCACACCAAAGTCATATTCTGCTTAGAGAGAAGAGGCTTCCAAACAAGTAATACGTGCTCCCAAAAGGTTGATTCTGTTCATCTGGACGTAGCGTTTTCAGTGGGGAAAATGTTTCGTCACTCATCCAAGTGACTTCTTCAGTCTCAACCGACTGCAGGTTTCCCCAACCTTATAAACAGTACATTTACAAATAACTGAAACTAGCCAACTGAATGAACCGTGGGCTCATGAACAATGGACCTCACAGTCCATTGTTCATTCAGTGGGCTAGTTTCAGTTATTTGTATATGTACTGTTTATAAGGTTGGGGAAACCTGCAGTCGGTTGAGACTGAAGAAGTCACTTGGATGAGTGGATGACTTGGATTATTTACTTACCTGGATGACTGAGCATGCATCAAGACGGAGTCATACCTGCTCCGTGTTTTTTTTTTTCATTTTAATGTCTAGAATTATAAAATGTCTGCTTTTTAGAGTTGGTCACTCTTGTCTACATTTGATTAGCAGCACCTGGCTACTCCTGACCCTCTTGATTCCTCTGAAAAAAATCTTGTAAAAACTTTCTTCTCACATGAATGTAAACAAGAACCTGGAATTTCTGAGCCTGAATATTTCTCCGTAAGTGTGCAGCATTTTCCGCTAAGCGCTCTTGAACAGGTTCTTGCTCACAGTCTATTAGTGGTAATTGTGTGATGCCGAGCAGGTTTGCCAGTGCATGTTTTGACAAGTATTAAATGGAGAGCATGAAAGCAGAAATTGGGCCGTGGTATGCTTTTACATAATGTGATAAAAACACAAATACTCTCTTATGGCAAAGTATTTTTTATTTGCATGCTTGTGGAAGTAGGTTTGCAGGTATGTGGAGCTGACGCAGAGGTTAAAGGATGTAACGATGTTTGTTATTTCCCAAAATAAATGTGGTAAATAGATGTTGGTTCTTTGGAAACATTACGACATGGATTTGTGATACATCACTCTGTGAGGGAACCTATTCATTGTGTTTCTTTCCATTTGTCTGAAACTATGTCGAGTAAGGACAAGATATTTGATGACTTAGTTAAACTCAGATTAACGGTTTAAACAAAAAAGTTAGTCCTCAGTTCTGTGACTGCCATGTTGCTTCACTGCTAGGGAAGATACATAACTGCATATCTGGTTGGCAATCAGTGGTTTGACGGCCCACACATCTGACCTCTGTTGCAACACATTCTAAGGATTCAGCCAACTTCAGTTAACCCCAAATCCATCATGTTTACTGTAAATAGCTTCTAGGAATGAAGCTGTGTCGCCTAACACACTTTAGTTTAGCTGCACATAGTGGTAAATATGTAGCCCTGTAACATGTATAGAATGTAAAACCTCTTGAGGTAAATTAGTAACATTGAGGTATAAATTGACCGGAGTGCAAATGACAGGCGGAAGAACAAAGAAGAAGAAGTATGAACTCGACAAAAAGAAGCGCACATGCACTTTTTTATAGGCGATCACATAGTCACAGTGAAGTCAAGACATTTTAACAGACACAGCTTTAGACATTTCTCTGCATTAAGCAATCGAATAATCTGGCTTAATAGTATAGTCCTTAAAGTCATCGGCACCCAAAATTGAGATAATTTTAGTTTGTTACTCAGAGCCACACCTTGTGTTATATGAAGGCATACCAGAAAAAAGTCGGTTTAACACTTAGGTTGTCACTGCAAGTAAAAAAGAAAAAGAAAAAAGAAAGCAAACCAAAACTCCCCCAAAAACTCAAAAAAACAAAAACATGTTGCTAATGTGGTACAAGTGTGAATTAGCTCATTAGTTTTATATCGCTAATCGCTATAGGTTGTGCATAAAAACTGGATGATAAGGTTCCTCAGACAGGAAGAAAAAACTGTCTGAAAAAAATGAACCTCACGTTATACAAATTATAATGTCTACTAAGCTAACACCAGTGTGATCAGGTCCACTCATTAATGGTCATCTTGTCAGTCAGTAGCACAAAATAGATGAACTCTCTTAACGTTACCTCAGGCTGGTCGCAGTACGCCATCACACTTATTTCACCATCAGACACTTGTAGTGCACCGAGTGCTTTATAGAAAATAAAGCCACAATAAATTAAAACCAATATGATTAACATTAGAAAGCGTGTATTAATCAGACTAGGGTCAGAGGCCAGAGGGTGCTGGGATAGTAAGAATTTTAAACAAATTACAATTTAACAAAATAAAAAAACAAAACGCTGTTTTCGCAATAGCAGCATCTGATATTTTACTTTTAAACTTACAAAGGCTGTGGCTGTTTGGTTTGTTGTACTCTCTTCCACTGCTAGAGTGAAAAATGAGATCAGATTGTCGCCCATTTGATCCAAAGATGTTGTTTTTTTCATAACATACCCAACCAGTTTTGACTTCTTAGCAATACAAAAGAGACACTTGTGTTTTCTTATGAATGTTTAACAGGATGCATTTTCTTTGTAATGAGACTTAAAGGTAAATTAACCACAAAGGCTACTTCACAGCGGCGAGCAGGTATTTACAGCCGGGTATGTATTCAACAGTGAAAGCAGCATGCCCACTGCACAAAAAGAAGCTAATATAAACACAGAAGTCAGTCAGTTTCCATTCAGTTTTTAGATGGGAGTGTCCGATGAGCGCCTAAAAATGATGACTTTAACCGGATTAGTAAGCAAGTGACGTAAAGAGTGTATTCTTTCAGTTGTTTGAGGCCATCCTTGCTTTGAGACGGTTGATTTTGAGAGGAAGGAGGCCGGCCATCTCCTTACTCAGCTCCAGCTCTGTCTCCACAGTGGCTCCTGCCTCAGGGTTGGCCTCACAATACTGCACCACATACCTGCACAACAGGTGGAAGATGGAAAATCAAACATCATGGCAACTAGCAGGATGCAGTTGATCTAAATAAGTCTTTTTCTATTCTATGTTTTGTGCAATCTTAAAGTCCTGCCAACTATTTTTATATCTAACTGCCAAAGTGCTGGGTGAATATTCGTACTTGTAGTTTTCCAGAGATTTGTTTAGGTTGTCCAGTTGAACAGTAGGTGAGGTGCTGATGAGTCGGCTGTGTAGTCGAGCCAATCTGAAGCGTGCGACCAGAGCTGGTCTGAGAACTTCCTCCTCCAGGCGCTCTGGAAATTTTCCTTCTGGAGAACACAGAGAGTCTAAGAACATCTGGAAGTACCTGAAGAGAAGAAGATACAGAAATTACTCAGACATGAGTAAAACAGACCCACAGAGAACAAATAAAAAAGTACTTACTTGGCAGAGGCAGAGCAGAGATGGTTAAATTTCTTAATGGTGTGGTTATCTAGAGACTGTGTGTCTGCTTGTCGGTTGGCCAATGCAAGTTTTAGGTCCATCATTTCATTGTAGGTCTCAGCCAATTCGAACATCAACTGTCTGCGGATCATTAGGTAGTACTGTGCGTTCAAGTCTACAGAGAAGGAAAGACAAGTTAAGTCAGCTAACTGGTCATTTGCCTCTGTTCTTCCTCAACTAAACTTCATTAGAAAAGACATGACAGTGTCTTTAAAGAAGTACCGTTGCAGATCGGCTCCAGCATGTCCACCCTTCGTTTGTGCATCTTGCAGCGCCGCTCCAGATCCTCTTCAAAGAAGGCCAGGGATCGGAACAGAGCACTGTGATCCTGCAAAATCTCTATGTGGTCTGTCACATAGCCATCCATCTGAAAGTAGTCCTTGGCCTTTCAGAGTGAAACAATAGAGATACAGTCAAAAAAAGAAAAGAAAAAATTCCCTTCCTCACGCTTCTCTTTATGAGTGAGTTTGGGTGGGGAACTATTGCTTTTTCTATAATATAAAAGCAACCTTAAAGCCAACCTCACACATTAACCACTGGGTCACAACACCCACGTACACATTTCAGGACCACCAAAAAGTACGGCTTTAAATACACGTTGTGGGTTCAGTGGTTGGTGTTTCTTTCTCACACATGAACAGCAGAAAATATTTGAGCAAGGGTAAACACGAAACTGGGATCAAATCTAACTCAGGATTTTTAGTCTTTAAGATGTGCACTTAATTTTTACATCAGCAAGAAATAAAATGACAGATCAACTGTAACGTGAAATATTACATTGGATACAGTAAGGGTGTCAAACTCATCTTAGACAGTGGGCCACATCCAGCCTACTTTGGTTTTAAGTGAAACAAGTGAAACTACCCTTTCTGTCAGTGTACAGCCCCATTGAATCCAAGAGTTTCAACAGAAAGTTTCAGGTTTTCTACATGATGAAGAAAGATCGCTGCAGCAAATCCAAGAAATCTGTTAACATGACTTTTTATGACTAAACTGTAAGTGATAGGCATGTAAAATGACAGAAAAATGTGTGTGTTCGTCTGCCTGTGATGAGTGAATGGTTTGTGTTTGTCATATATATATATATATATATATATATATATATATATATATATATATATATATATATACTTCAATCATAAACAGTGAAAAAACAGGTACTTTTTATCATTTCATTGTTTATTTATTACTTAGTTACTTTGGTTTGGTATTAATGGTCTTTACCACAGAAAGCTGTAAAATTTATGAAAACACCGCTATGCCATTCTTCAGATTTTCCAAAGCCGTCCACTGGGCTGTATTTAGAGGGTCAATTCTGACCCCTGTGCCTTATGTTTAACACCCTTGACATATACAGTAGTATCTTGCAGTGCTGTTTGGGCTTATAAATGCTTGCCAAAAACAAACAAATGTGTGCGTCTGTACGCTGCATTTTCTTATGTAACAGAGTTATATGATTATCTGTACATCTTGTATGGGATTATAGTGAATTATTGTGCAGCCTTGTTGGGTGTGTGTGTGTGTGTGTGTGTGTGTGTGTGTGTGTGTGTGTGTGTGTGTGTGTGTACACACATACCTGTGTGACATGATTCTGTCCTACCAAGAATACAGATCTGGCCTCAGTGAAGTCCAAGGGGAACAAACACATCACCTGCAAATAAGAAAGCTAATTAATTTGATTGCTCCTTCTGCATTAGCTCGATTATTAATTTACAAAAGGCTATGCTTCATTCTTCCTTAATAGTCAGATTTTTTAACTCTCCCCTCAGTAAAAAAAAAAAAAATGAGTGAGACTCTGTAAACACACTGTCTACAAGGCCTGCAGCATCATGCAGAACCAGTAGCATTATTCTTCTTAACAATAATACCTACAATATTTACAGTTTTAGTATCAGCAGAAGAATTATCTGGCACAAGATTCAGACCTTCTCTTCAATGCTAGCAATAGAGTCAAAGGTGTCTTCAGAGCCAAACAGCAGAGCACTCTTCCTGCCCTTTTCTTCTTCTTCCTCCTCACGTCGTCTAGCTCTCTTCAGTTCCTCCTGACGATCGGTATCCAGCTCACCGATGTTGTCCTGAATATGCACAAACACATGCAAACAGACTGCATTTTAAGATAAAAACAAAACACCAGTGCAGATTAAAGATGCAGAAAGAGATAAACACACAGAAAAACAGATGTTCCACATGACAAAATACTCTAAGACCAAGAACGGTCAACTTGACGTGACAGTGCTTAAAAAATGTTTTAACTGAGACATGACATTCTGCTGATAAAGTTTTTGTGGTTAGTGTCACAACAAACACAATAAAGCCACACACATCTATGCAGTACCTCTAGCTGCTTCTTGGCATCCTGCAGGAGGTTCAAACAGTATTTTATCCAACATCTTGCGATCTCTGCTCTCTTCTGTCTAAGATGTTCCCTGCGTTCACTCTCTGCCTCATCTGGGTCAGACCAGAAGAGAAAAAGATGAAAAAGATGTTGAGATATGCCACGAGATAGAGAACCAAGAGCAAATATGTCTGAAGGATGTAAGGATGGCATGAGGGGTTCACACGGACCGTGCCGAGGACAAGAATTTTAAGTTGTCCGCTTTGGGACACAGTTGCATTTTCTCCTGTTTGACTCAGTGTAGCTGATGATGGGTACAAAAGTAAATGAGCATTAATAAGTATTTCAAATTAAGTTGGTATAGATAATTACTCTCTTGTGCTGCAGCCTCAGAAGGAACCTCGCCTGCCAAATCAGAAATAACAGTAGCTGCTGAGAGGCAGTGTCTGCCTTCCATGTAGCGGCCCTAGAAAACACAAAAGCACAGACAACTACACACTCATTTCTCATCACTTCATCTAAAACAAACTACTGTGACAGGCATGGCAATTAAACCAGACATTAAAATATGCTTCTGTACATCTGAACCATAAGAAAATACATAAGAGCTGGAGAACATTTAAAAAAAAAAAAAAAAAAAAGCAAGGTAAAGGTTTATTCTCTTTGAACAGAATAAACCTTTCAAGATTTATTCCTTTTAAGGCTTAATCTTGGATATTTCTATAGTAGCAAACAACTACAAAATATGAAGACTGACTCATCTTTATTCAAATAGAAAGTGAAGCTATTGAAATGAGGAATGTCGTTTGGTGTCCGGGGTGGAGGTAGGCAGCATTAACCTGGTGTGTTTTATGTCTGCAGGAGAAATCGGAGCTCCTTGAAAAAGCACCAGGAGATAATGGAAACACCACACGGAGACTTGCTCGCTGTGTGGACGCAATATGAACCAGCGAGCCACTAATGCTGCTTAATTTTACCATGCTGTGTAAAGAGTGGAGAATAGATAAGAGGATAGCTTATCAAGTCAATATTTTTGGCTAACTGGGCCCTGTATAACGAAGTATTTCAACATATTCAGGGTATTTTTCTGTTATCTGAATTTACTTGGCCAGGCGATAAGGATAAGAGCTAAAAAACGAGGCTAGTTATCAACCCACAAAATGAATGCAGTGTCTCCTGCATTTGGTTTTCTAACCAGCGAACTAATCTAAAAGGGACATTTCACAGGTCACATGACTTTTGTTCCACAAAAGTCCCTATGACTGCTGCTTACTCCGGAGATGTTATCAAATGGTGATTAAGAAGCTATAAAGAACAAATAAAATCTAAAAACTGTGCCAGTAAAATCCAACACTTTTGCAAAAACAACAAAAGATGAATGTTGCAGCAATTTGTTAACAGTTAATCGTTAGCGCACAGAGCAGTAAAATAATCATTTTGTTTTTTAGTTGCCGAGTGGCTTCATAGTGCTGTTTATTTCTTAGGTGACAGCTGCACATTATAGCTCGGAAACTTAAAGTTTACTGACCTATAGCCTAATTAAGCCGATGTGCTTAGTTTTTTCGGCAGATCAAATAGGTACTCTGCAATTCAGTCCGTGTAAAAGAGACTTAGCAGCAGATTAGAATCAAGTATAACAACATTTATACATTTTCTAAATCAATAAATTAACATATGCATATTTCTGTGAGACTCAGTTTGAACTTTCAGTGGTCCTAGTAAGGGATGGCTTAAACTGGACATTATTCTCTCAGCTGCAGACTCAATACTGTTTAAGGGTTTGAGAAAAAAGACTAAATATAAAAACAGAAATGAAACATAGACTTGATATGATGTCACCAAGGGCAGTGTAGGGGTGCTGCTTTAGGATCAGACAGTAATGCTTACACAACAATGCAACAGTTTTAAAACTGTTCCCTGTCAAAAGAAAATAATACATACAGTAAATCTGCATGTAAGAATCTATATTTATTACTGAATCAGAAACACAATGACTTTAGATGGTGATGAAAAACTTTTGACCAAACCTACTCTGCCTGCAGAGATCCAAGGAATTTTAGGAATGGTGACGCTATGTTCTGGAGAACTGACTGATCAGTAGACGGTGATTTTAGAGCTGTTGATCTCTAATGTGGAACTTAGCCTGCTCCAGACGACGTTACAGTATAAGCTACCATGACAAGTTACTCCGGTAAGAAGTGAAACACCTTTGTAGTGCAGAAAACTCAGGGTTAGTGCTGAAATTAGCTGGATAAGACACAATCTTTCTTCTTACTACAAGCTTCTGGTCTGGCTGTGTGTGTACACTATAGTATGTGAGTTCCTGTTAGCCTTCCACAGAACTCTTAAGAGACAAGTGTGACTTCCCACCCTGCACTTTATAAACAAGATGGCGGCGTCCAAACCAGGATGCTAAAAAATTTGATTTTCATCTACACCATTTATAAATCAATAAATTAAGATGTCCTGCACGTGTCCAAAGCATCTCAATCTTGCCTCTCTAACTCAAACCTATATTATATTAATTTCTAATCATGTCCATACTGCTGATGAAAATCTGAGCATCTTCCACTCAGCACTGCCATCAGCTCCAAACACAGCAGGTCTCACTACCATCTTGTTAAACCTCCCTTTTTACTCTTGTTGCCATCATCTGTGACATTCTAAGTAACTCTTATGTGACATCTAGTGGTTGTGAATACTGCATGCAGCACTTTTAAAAGAAAAAGCATTTTATATAACATGCAGAATATCTTAGGTTGCAGATCAAATGTCTATAAACGACTTTAAACTGGCTATATGCTTACCTTAGTGATGTAATACTGGGATAGTGTAGCAGCATTTAGTGCCCACTCCATTGGAGTAAACTGATTTAACTGTAGCTGTCTCTGCAGGGTTGTGTGGCAGTAGGTAGCGGCACGCTCAGTTTGACCTGAGGGACAAAACTATAGTTACTATAGTTATTACAAGTAATTTACATAGCAAATTAAGGGTCAGATGCATTTTCTTGTTGTTTCATCAGTGTAATTTTTTGTGTGCGTGTATTATCCTTAAACAATCTCATACTCACCCAGGTTTTTATAAACTTGAGCAAGGTAGTACATGGTATGGGTGTAGGCCAACTCAAACCTATACACAAGGAAAGCAGAGAGAGACAAAAGGACTAAATAAAAGCAAGGAAATAGCAATAACCTGGAAATCTGCTGTGGAAGTTACCTCTTAATCCTTTCCTGGTGAGTCAGCAGGCTCTCCTCAGCAGCAAAGTACTCTGTCATGTCAGTGGGAGGACTACCATCCTGAAAAAAGAAGGAATTAAATGATGAAGAGGATTTACCTATTGTGATTGCAGCAGCCATACTGTGGGGGCAGCATTACCTTCCTGAAAACTAATATTTCATTCAGTCCTCATTTTTTCAAAAATAAACTTTTATTCAGGAAATCAGCCTTGCCTCCTTCATGTAACGTTGATAGATGGATTCTGCAGTTTCGAGGAAGCCCTGTGCAGTCTCTGTCTCATCCCGGCCTGCCCAGAGGATACCCAGCTGGTTCTGAAAACACAAGGAGACAAGACATGAGCATCAAATGATCATGCATCGTCTGATGCTCCTACTATAGCGGTGTGACTCTTAAAAAAATGTAGCAGTGCTTTATTTATAACGCTTCACAAACACTCTGATGGAGTGTTTTCAAAAATCATCCATAGCATTATAATCACATGTCACAGGGTTAATACATATTCTTATCAGTGATCATACCATAACTTCTGTATGTAGTGTCATTTTTATTTATTTATGCGTTTTAAATAGCAGCTTTGTATTATTGTAAGAAAGAAACGATCAACGTTACCCTAACGTGGATAAACAGGGACACATTCAGGGACGACACTCTGCATCTCTCCAGCAGCTTCATGCAGTTCATTAGGTGCTCCTGCCCGGCTGGAAGCTCCTCCGTGTCCACATGGTTGACGCCCAGGTAGTATTCCACAGCTCCGAGTTTTGCGGCCCGCAACCCGGCTGGTGAATCACCGCTGAAGCCCTGGCCGAACAGGTCCTCTCTCTGCCCGTCCACCGGCTGCTCTGTCGGCCGTTGGTCGCCGCTCTCTCCGCCGCCCTCCTCTTCACCTTCGCCCGCTTCAAAATTCTTCAGCGAGCAGTATATTTCTCTGAGAAGCTCCCTGGCTTTGTATTTAGAGCGGAAGGGGTCATTTTCTGGGTCGTTTCGTGACTCTATTTCTGTGAGATTTTGGGCGTTCGTGAATTTGTCGCAGATAGCTCTCCATTCGTTGCTGTTGAAGGACGCCATGTTGGTCCTCTTCGGCGTTCTGGCGCAGCTGCGTGCTTCTTGTTGCGTTGCTGCCATCTACCGGAGGTTGCTCTCTCTGGCCATGTGAGTTTCCTTCCTTTGAGTTATTCCTGTTTTACTCCATTAAAAGCATTGCTTGCAGAGGTGTGGACTCGAGTCACATGACTTGGACTCGAGTCAGACTCGAGTCATTAATTTTATGACTTTAGACTTGACTTGAAAAAATGTTCTAAGACTTGTGACTTGACTTGGACTTTTACACCAATGACTTGGGACTTGAATTGGACTTGAACCGGTTTACTTGAAAAGACTTGATATTTTACCCCAAATATAAAATTTAACATGCATATTATATAGAGATTGAAAATGTGACGTCATTCAGGGGTAAAACCGCAAAGGATTCTGGGAACTCGTGGCAAGAGGTACTAGCGCACACAGCCTTTCAATTGAAATCAGTCACACAGCGATAAAAAGAAACACAAAAATGTCAAGAAGCTGTTGTATTATTAACTGCAATAGCCGGTCGCATGACAGCCACGGGAAGCCGACGGGTAAAGAGATCGGTTGTTATCGGATTACGTCGTTGAAGAGAAATTGTTCGAGCCATGTTTCCGAAGTAACAAAGAGGCGACGGATGGCCTGGATTGCAGCCATTCAAAGACCAAATATAACGTCCCAGAACACTCCAGCTCACAGGTTAGTCTGCTCCAAGCATTTCCACAAAGGCAAGTCTTCTGTTGTAGTTAATGCGTCATTTTCATAACATAATTGGTGATATAGGTTACAAGCAAGTCTGGCGCTGAACAGAAATTGTCGCGCTATGCTCCTTTGTTTATTGTGCATAAATAGTGAATTGTCCTGACACAATATTGCGTTTCGCTTCTGTTATTATGGTACACTGACAAAAACACATACTTTTATTCACAGGGTAAAACAGTTGTTTTGTATCACTAATTGCCCAGTACGATTACAGCATACAATATTATTGTCACTGCTGCATTTCTGTGATGCTACCAGAAATTATTTCCACTGCTAATTAATTACCGTTGAGCTCAAAGGTTATATTAATAAACGGTTAACGAATGTGTATTTATGAAGACGATTTGTGAGACTGGTAAACTTATGATACGTACGATGGTCTTTCGTTCTACACGGTGCATTTCAAGGTCCTGCACCCATCCGTCGGTAAACTGTACCTGGGCTTGTTGCAGTGACCTGAAGTTACTAAACTTCACGAGTGTATGCACTCACTCCAAGAAGCGTATAATTATAAATATGCATATAAATATGCTACGATGAGATAGCTGACTTCATCTAACTAGCAAATGTTGTCCAGGCTACGTTGGTGATACAGTTTTTTTTTAATGTGTATGATATTTTTGTCATGCGATTTTAAAGCTGGTCCTACAACCGCATCCAAGAATAACATGCAGCTTATCTCAGAACTGTCGGTGAAAATTATTCTTGGAGCTAGGTTTAATTGAGCTGCATTTTAAAGAGGTGCAATTTCACAATTTGTGTATATTTTCTAAGTTCACTATTTTGTCATGTGTTGAGAAAAACACAGATTTAAAAATTACATGGTCTAATATTTACATTTAGCATATAACTGCAACATGCTTTTTTTCGTTTTTTTTTTTAAAGACTCGAAAGGACTTGAAATTAGTGATGGGACGTTCTGTATCGAGGCTTCGGAGCGTGTGTCGAGTAATGGAGGGGGCGTTTCCGCGAAGCGCGTATCGAGGCTTGCTTCATTTATGGGAGGAGCTGAAAATGATGACGTCCGAAGCCTCGCTGCCCGGCTGTACCACGTGACTGGTTCATGAAGTGGTTCGAACTTTGCCGCGAGATATGACAGCGATATAAACCCCTCAGACTTCATTCAAAATGTGGGTGTTTGATGGAGAGTTGCGGTTAGTGAGAGTTTGGAGACAGTTTGGAGGTTTATGAGAGTGAGGAGAGAAAGTCAGGAGAGAATGGAGCCAGCTAAGAAGAGGAGGATGTCCTCCCCTGTGTGGGAACATTTTGATTTTATTCCTCCCAACAAGGTATGTAAATTTCTACAGAAGATGTATTTTCATAATACTGATGGTGCAATACAATTTATGTTGAGCTGTCTTGACTTTTGTACAAGGTGAAGTGTTTGCTATGTGCCAGGGAGCTGGGCTATAACAACAACACCTCATCCATGCTTAGGCACTACAGAGCTTTGCATGAGAATAAGGGGAACACCGATTGTAGAGCAAGACCAGGTGAGCCATCAAATGCAATGATAATATAGGATGCAGTAATGTTACTAAATGATATAACAATATTATACAACTGTTATAAGTTACGTGTGTGATATTTATATTTGTGCTTTATCTTTATTGTCTTTCCTCAGGAGAACAATCTCAAATAGATGAAGACCTGGTCAGCATGGTGATTGAGGACTCCCAGCCATTTAGCATTGTGGAGGACAAAGGATTCAAAAGATTTGTTAAATCATTAAATCCCAGCTATGTTCTCCCCACTAAAAAGGTCATAAAAGCAGTGAAAATTTAGTTTTTACAGAATAAAATGTGAACAGGCAGGACTGAGGCTCAAAGCCTCAGTGTGTAGCTGTCCATACCTCAACGTTACAAAAGCACAACTACTGTCCACACCCCAACCACACCTCACCTCACAGTAAATGATCGTTTCCATTTCAAGCATTTCCAAATAATCATTTCCCATACTGCCACTATAAATATACACAGTGTACTGCCATCACTACAATATAGATGTTTTACACACTCCTTTTGTTGTTGACATTTACAGGCTGTGTGCAAAATGCCACACTCTTCAAATTCATGCCAGCTATTATTTTTACGTCCAGTAGGTGTCCTGCTAGAGCAAATGAAGCTTCATGAAGCTTCGCGTTGGGGTGAACCAATTGGATGAAAAGCTTCAGTGCTTCATGGGGCTTCATCTGCCCATCACTACTTGAAATTCAAAATTTCAGACTTGTGACTTGACTCGGACTTTTACACCAGTGACTTGAGACTCGACTCTGACTTGCCTGACATTACTTGAGACTTGACTTGAGACTTGAGGATAAAGACTTGAGACTTACTCGAGACTTGCAAAACAATGACTTGGTCCCACCTCTGATTGCTTGCCTACATTTCGGAGTTCTATTGCAGCTTTAGATTTTAATTACAGTTATGGTCAAATCAAAAGGTCACTTCACTTTAATCATTTTAAAAGAAACATGGATTTTGCTGTCACATTAGCACATTCACATGAGGTGAAACACAACTTTGCACTCCTGTTTATGGCCAACAAGAATAACACACATCAAGCATAATACATACAAAAGATCAATAAACAGGCTCAAAGTGTTAATGCTGTCTTATTTTAATAAACAGCACTGTCATATGCAAAACTAGGATGGCAAGGGATCATTTTAGGGTGGCACATGCCACCAGTCTAGATCCGTTCCTGATGTAGGACTGCTTTCACCTATTTATGCAGGCGGTTTCTTAATGTTAAAAGGAAATGTTTCCTTCCCATTGTCAACAAGTGCTTGCTCATAATGGTTCATTTGATTGCTGAGATTTTCTCCGCATTATTGTAGTCTTTATCATATAATATAAATTGCCTTGAGGGGTATGTTTTAATTTGGTACCAATAAAAATGGAACTAAAAGATCAGAGTGCCTCTTCAACCACTGGTTATTATAGTGCAAACAAGCTATTTGTTCAGCATTAAATATGGACAAAATGTTATTGCTTAATATAGTATATATCAACTGTTTTCACTGAAAGCCTTGGGTGTACATGTGAACAAAAAGTCATAAAGAATTCACGTAGTTATTCTGATTTGTACTTTCTATCTTTGCGGGAAAAAAAGTGTCTTCTGTTTATTCAACAGTGGCAATGCTGAGTGTAAATACAGAGAGGTGACTTCTTGACTTTTCCATAGCAGAAATATCTGATGCAATTAAATGTCACTGGATCACCAAGAGTGACAGAGGACATGACTGAGACAAACAAAAAGTTCAAAGTCAAAGTAAAACAAACAAAACTCAGAAAATAAATCAATTTTGTCGTAGTCAGTTTATTTTAACAAACTTATAGAATCCAAATATTAATCAGGGAAAATAACGTGAATTATTCAGTGACAATAAATTAATGGGAATGACACATAAAAACACACAGTGCATGTTTGAAAAGCACCGGCAGAAGCAGCAGCTCCTCTTGTCTGGTCATGCCAGATGATAACCTAGCCAGTCTGAGTTTGTACCATGAATATACTGCTTTATAACGTGGACAGTTTCACCACATGAAAAGATGTAACTATTGATTTTGTTTTAAACATTTGTTTGAATGTATTTTGACACTTGTGGGAAGCTAGTTTGACAAGTTTCCCACAGATATACTCATATATACAATTTACAGAATAACTTCCAACTCAAAAGACAAACAGCTTAACCCCCGCGTGTTCTGAATTTAACAAAAAAAAAAAAAAACAACAAAAAAACCCCCCCACACATTTCAAAAGCGTGACCTCAAGTTTGCCAATATTAGACAAATAATCGTTTGTTTTGTTTAAAAGTGTGCCAAAGCAAGTAGATCTTGGTTGCAAGACATCTTACTGTCAGGCTGCTTAGCCTTGTGTACATTCTTCCACATTATATTTTGGTGCGTCATATTGAATGTTGCCAAAAAAGTAAAAAATAAAAATTATAACAATTATTCACACCAATAGACCTTAATTTATAGAGCAAAGCATCAGTTTTTAATCCCTGTTTTTAATAAAGTGGCTGAAACTTAAGGTACAAATCATGATAACGTCAAGTTTGTTTTTTTACTAAAAAGAACGGAAGTGCAGCAGTTTACTAATTAGATAAGTTCAGAGACAAGATTTCAAGGTTTAGGTGAGTGTTGAAGCAGCACAGTGCCACTCTGGAGTCCATCTGCATCAGGGACTAAGAGCCCGTCTTCTTCTCCATGCTGAAATACAGAAACGTAAGGCATTAATGTTTCTATTACCATATCTAATGTTGTTGGGGTTTTTTGTTTGCTAAAATCTAAAGCACTGCAGTTAAATGATGAAATACTGATCTGGGTTAAGGGTCATAGTGGGAAAATAGCCAAAGTAAACAAAAGCTGTACCCTCAGTCAGAATTTGAACCAGGGCTCTTGAATCAGAGTCCTGATATGTGACATCATGTGCACAGACTTTGCCAAAAACACAGTCCTCATATCTTGCAGAGTTATGATCTTCTATGAACGGGTGATTGAAAATTAGAATGTACTTTAAAAGAAACCAACCCCAGAACAGAAAAGTTTCTTACTTGTATTTGATGAGACGGCTACCCTGGATCAGTTGGGCTGACTCATTGGTCAAATGGCAAGCGAACAGTAGCCAGTTGCGAGGTTGCACTTTGTAGGCAAACCTCATGAACAGCAGCGAATAACAGCACAGAGCTGAGGAGAGAAACCATACATTTAATAGAACCATATTTTCTTATATACCTACTACAGCTCTAACGTTAAGTCTTTATATAAGACTCTTCGGCATCTTAACAGGAAAGCATGGAGATCAAAGAAAATCTTAAAACAAATCAAAAGACCAGTGCAGACATCACGGCTTCTCTCAAAGCCTTCTTAGTAGCCTTGAGATAAAAGAACCACTCACAAAATATATCAATACTAACTAGAAAATTATTAGAATATTGCATGTATACTGGATGTATCTGTGACCATCTTACCAAAGGTCATTCTACCACTGATAATTTCAGGGCTCTTCTTCATATCTGTGATGGCAGCGATAGGAAGACCCCAGTTTGCTACAGGACCCCAGAAATGCTGCAAAAAGTCACAACAGTCATGTCAATGTAGAGAAGATACAGTTACTAATAAATTACATCAAAAGGATAAAAGTAGAAAAAGGGAAAAGAAAAAATAAGCCTTAATCTATTAAACAAGACTTTTCGAACACCACAAGCAGGAGAAATAATCAAAACTAGCATAATTTTTTTTTCTTCAACCACTTTTTCTAAAGTGGGCTTTAACTCCTTCAAGCGTAAAATTCATTTTAATTTAACAAATGGACAGAAAATGCAAAAAAACAAACAAAAAAAAAAAACAAACACCTTCTGCTGCACAAGGTAGCACAGACTCATTGTTTTAACTATATGTGAATCAGTCAAGCTTGTGCACTTAAAGCCAGACATAACCGTAAGATAAGGATCTAAAAACTCAGTGTCATATTTTTTAAGTTAACACTGTAAATGACATACAAGATCAATAAATAGTAAGGTACAGTTAAAACTACAGCCTGTCACAGAAAAGGATATACTAACAGAAAAGATGGTAACTTACTGTGCTGTTTGGCGTTTGTTTTATTTTTTTCAGTTCCACATAAAAAAAGAAAACAAATAAAGATAAGTCACAAAGACACGATGTCTTTCACACATCATTACAACTTCAAGTAGGTAGCAAATGTCAATATAATTTTGCATTTCTTAGTAAGGATATAATGAGCGAGGTAGCATTTTAACACCCGCATAATTCGGTGGCAGCTGCAAGTCCTTAACAAAAGTAAGCAGTAAAACTCGTTTGTGCAGACTGCCAACACACAGTAGTTTTGATTTAAAAGAACAGATATTGCACAAGTATACACCAGACGTCATAACGCTTGCCCATCGATGGTTTTAAAGTGTTAAAACAGGCAAAGCTCTTCAGATAACAGTGATAACAACTGTGTATATTTGTGACAAACGCAAACAATGCTGACCAAAGATGCAAAAATTTGGCCTTTACTCCAAATTTCAGACCTGTGGCTAATATGTGGCATGTAAACACACTTACACATTTACCAATATCTTGACAAGTAGCAGGAGCAGATTTCTCCGCCAGCTTTTGACGCAGATTCAGACTTTTAAAGCCGTTCACCACCATCTTAAGAAGCTAACGTTGTTTCACCGTCAGGGTTCGGCCCACTTTCTAGGTTACCTGTTTGTTTTAGTGGCTTCCTTATAAGTTAACAATCAAGCTGATAATGTGGAGAAAATACGGGAGACATGGTCGCTCTTGAAAACAAACCAACTTAAAACGAAGTAGAAATCTATGCATGAAGAGAGATATCAAAAGAAAAACAAACTGTTTAAAATGTTCATTAAAATTTTGTTATAACTTTAGTTAGGGCAGGTGAACGTTAGCTAACTCTGCATGACTAGCTTAGCTGCCGTGCTAACAGAGAAATGTTCCGGCTTCTGACACAGACCTCATCAAGTAGTCCCTGAACTCCTTGCTCTTCAAGTGTTCAATAGCTTTCCGTGCAATCGTCCCTGCCATGGTTTCACGTTAGGCTGGTGTCTGTCTTGGGCGAGAAGAGCGATCTTTATGTTTCTTTCTGTCGGCTGAAGGGCGACTGGGAGATCCGCTCAGAGGACGGTCAAATTTCCAACCAATAACATTACGTTTTACGACGCTGACGTAAATACGTGGCTCGACCTCAAACGGCTGGGTGCTGCCCAGCATAACAACCAATCACTGGAGACCGGCACTCCTGTTAAAACCAACGCCCACTATGGCAAATAAATAAATAAATAAATAAATAAATAAATAAATAATTATAAGATCAGGTCAGAACTATTACTCCAGGTAAGGCGAAGTAACTAAAAAAGTGGTGAATGTGCCTTTCTTCAGTCCCGTGTAAAGGTTGGCTGACGCTTTAGGAATTGCTGGAAGACGGCATCTGACCTCTAGAACTTTAGACTACCAAAATATAGTTAGCAAAGATGTTGGTGTAAACATGTGTAAGTCAGAGAGGATATCAGAGACAGATATACTTTAGATGCTTCAACTTTTTCAGTTACAAAAAATAAGTATAACCTCCGGGGGGGGGGGGGGGGGGGGGCACGTTTTTGGCGACATCAGTTTATGAGGTAAACATGGAGGTAACTGAGTTTAGGGTTTACATTTTTATTTAGTACTGTTTCAAGGTGATATGCAGTAGAAGCCAGCTGTTTCTAATAAAAAAAAGAAAAATAACGACATCTTCTTAGTTAGGAGTTTCATGATAAGACAGCTTCCTCTTCTCTGTGGAGATTTGGGTGAATGTAAAGTAACCAGAAGTAGTATAATGTGTAAGGCAGAATTCACAAACAGAGTTCTTCCGAAATGGCTAAGGCTCACCTTTAATTGATTTTGAAACTACATCTGTCAGTATCTCCACGGGACTCTAGAACCAACGCTCTCAGTTCAGACACACACCTCCTCAAGAGGGACTGGATTATTTTAAATGATGTAGAAGTTCACACTGGAGTCACGTTGTAGAAGATCTAACCTGTATCTGATTTAGATGCATATGAAAGTAACGCTAATCAGAATTTAAAAAAGAAAAAAAATTGCAATATTCATGCTTGTATTTACCCCATACACCCCAGTCAAATATGTAAAAAAAAAATTGGTCACCTCCTTCATTGTGAATGCAGCCAAAGTTTGGGACAAGCCTAAATGTGTATTATATGTCTGCTGTAGACATATGGTTGTGTTATGATCTTGAATTATATAATTTTTCTTTTATTAATTAAGTGCATTTTCTTGAGATTAAACCGAATACATATGGAACAAGATGTTGCACTTGTCCACCAAACCCGGTTTTCATCTCTAGTTTAGTTTTAGCAATTTAGTTTTGAGCACAGAAAAATGAGCAGCAGCAGCCGTAATCAGGCAGTGTTTTGAAAACCTTCATAGCACATAGTGCTGGTGTGTTAAAATTGGTCCAGGATGACAAAAATGCACAGGTGTTGTTTTTAAAATATCCTAACAGAAACACATCCGCTGATTTCCATTTGAATTTAAATATCAGTTTTTATCTTTACTTGAATTTACAATCATAAAAAAAAAATCACAATTCACATTAAAATATTTTTCTCTCATTAAAACCTCAAATCTGCTCTATCTGTCAAGATTTATGAGTCTGAATCCAGACATAAACTAATCTTTTGCAGTATTTTTGTTACACGTACATTAATGTAAAAAGCACACATGCTAATATTGCACATGCTGCACACATACTCTGATACTTTTCCTTTTCCTGTTTTTAATGTAATCATAATTAATTTGTTATCCGGGGTGGCTGTAGCTCAGGTGGCAGAGCAGGTCAGCCACTAATCAGAAGGTCGGTGGTTTGATCCCAGGCTGCCTCCTGCCTGCATGCCAAATATCCTTGGGCAAGATACTAACCCCGTGTTTGCCTACTGGTGGTGGTCAGAGGGCCCGGTGGCGCCAGTGTCCGGCAGCCTCGCCTCTGTCAGTGCGCCCCAGGGCAGCTGTAGCTACAATGTGGCTTGCCATCGCCAGTGTGTGAATGTGTGTGTGAATGGGTGAATGACTGAATGTAGTGTGAAGCGCTTTGGGGTCCTTAGGGACTAGAAAAGAGCTATACAAATGCAGGCCATTTACCATTCATTTTCAGGGGCACCTTTGTACATAAACAAAGCAGAAATGGCATTGTCAATCACACATCAAACATAAGCTCCAGTTTGGTCAATGAACTCATTATTTGATGTGCACAGTGTATAGAATTAAAACAATTTGACTCATGGTATGTTAGTAATGCCAGCTTCCCACTGTGGGGGGGTCCTGCTGTTGTACATGCCGGATCATTGTCGTGGCTTACTGAGAGACTGACTCGTGCTTTTCCTGCTGTGATGAGTCAGGGGACACTATCTGTTGTCTAGATTCATGATTAGGTTGGTGCACTCAAACAACACCAGGGGGCAGTATGTGAACATCATGATCTTAAAGCAAGAAAGTAAAGGTTAGAGAGTTTGCCATGAAAAATCAGATTCTGTGTACTTGTACCATGAAGAAATCCCCCCATAAATAATAATAAAAAAAATTGATAAAAAAAAAAAATTAACTCTGTAATGAATTCTGATTTCAGAATGTTTGAATTAAATTTGAAGTCACTTTTGTTAAACCATTTACCCACTGTTAAGAGGTGCCACCTGGCTTCAGTTCTTGAATATTTTTGACATCATGGTCCATGGTTGAGTTACACCTCAGCATAGCTCTTGACCAACTGGAAGATCCCAATGACTTTAATGTCTGATCGAAGGCCCTCTGGAGACAGCACCTTGGTTTACTTTTTGTATAAAAGAGGAAACAAAATGCACTCACTATACCTGCTTAAGTATGAGTGGAGATATGGTGTAAGTCAAGAGAGTTAAGAAATTCCAAGGTAGATTCTCTTTTCACACATAAATTAGTATTAATATTGACATTGTACATGTTAAGGTGACTCTATCTACCACACTGATTCTTGTCCTCCTCTGTAACAGTTTGAACAGTTTTTTCACAGTTTCTGAGAAATTACAAGAGGAAGCAACAGATAAATTATTGCTGTAAATGTAATAGGAACTATGTTTATTTTTATTTTTTAAAAAACAGGCAGTGTTTTGAAGGCAAATCTTTTTGTCCTTTAAAGGTCTAATTCAAATAAAAAATGGGTTTTGGTACTTGAGAAGAATGTACATGCCCTCAGGTATTCACCCCAGACAGCTGCAATGCAATAACAGTTTCCTTCACCAGGAGAGATGTAGACCTTAGTGATGGGTCAGTCGCGAATGAAATGGCTCTTAGAGCCGTGGGGTTTTTTTTGGGGGTTTTTTGGGGGGGTTTTTCCCCCCTTTCTCTCACCCTCTCTCTCGCACTTTTTTTCCGCTTCACTCAGCATGGGAGCCTTGTGCTTTACGCTGGGAAGAGGGGGGAGAGGCGGTAGTTACACTCAGTAGCACAGGAACAGAGCAGGAGTGAGAGAGAGAGAATGAGAGCCAGGGACAACAACGTCACATTAGAAAGGTATAGTAATCATCCACAACTATTTTCAGTTGCAGATGATAAAGGATTCAGAAAGTTAGTCATGCAGGTTCATATGACAGAGAATATGCATGTTCTTTTTGTTTTCACATTATAATTTATATTTAATTGTGTTATGGTTTGCAGTGTTTTGTGTGTTTCACTTTAAATTTATAAAAGGAAAAAGCTGAAAATTTAAATAGTTAAAAGTTGAAATGTGAATAGTTGATTTTTGTATTATATGATTTATTTATTACATTTTATGTGGAGTGAATAAATAAAAGTATATTTACGGTGGCCCCTACAGACAAAGCACACACAAACTTCAAATCACGTACAAACCCTGAAGCACGTACAAACTCCAAAACAAGTAAAAACTCCAAAACACGTAAAAACACGTACAAACTCCAAAACACGTAAAAACTCAGAAGCACATAAAAACTCAAAACACGTACAAAAGACAACAGAAGTGCTCCAGGATGCTAAGGGCAGTGTTGAGTTTTTGTTACCTAGTGGCTACACAAGCCAGCAAGTACCAACAACCGGATTTGGTGTGTGGTAATAACAGGTAAATGAACTTTTTTTTTATTATTATTTTTTGACTATATATGAATGCTTGTGTATAAATACACAAACAATACACATATGCTTTCATGCTTTCAATTGTGTAATTTAAGTGATCTAGGTAGCTCTGTTTGGAAGTTCAGTTCATGCTAGAAATGTGTTTTGGAGTTTGTATGTGCTTTTTAGAGTTTATACATGTTTTCTCTCTAGGGGCCACTGCATATATTTATATATTAATATATATAAATAAAACCACTTTTTTTAACATTAGTAATTCCTTTTGTGCATAATTTTATATTATTGTTAATAATAAATTAATTAAAGCAACAAAACAACCTGAAGAGCCGGTTCGGAGTCGAAAGAGCCGGCTCTTTTTAGTGAGCCGAACCGAAAGAGCCGGTTCTCTAAAAAGATCCGGAAATCTCATCACTAGTAGACCTTGAACTGGGAAGTATGAAGTATGCCTCAGGTTAAGTCAGTGGTTCCCAAAATTTTTGCTAAAAATGTTCGCCCCCCCCCCCCCCCCCCTTCCGACGTGTGCACGCGCGCACGCACAAACACATCCTCCAACCACACACACACCCATATTTTGCTCCATTGCGGTTTCTTTCACACCTCAAACATTTAGTAAACAATTAAGCAAATGCAAGTAATCTGCAATAAATTATAGGTAGTAATAAAATAAACTACTAACTCTTTTAGGCTATGTCCACACCTACACGGGTATTTTCGAAAACGCAGCTGTTTTGTCCACATGTAAACGGCGTTTCGAATCACCGAAAACTGAGATTTTTTTAAAACTCCTTTTTTTCGTTTACGTGTGGACGAGGAATACAGAGTTCCTCGCAATGTCAAAGGTATGTGCCTTTTTTCACGTCATGCTGTGCACACGTTATTGTTTACATGAGATTAATTGCAGAATGGCAGAGACAAAATACTGTTAATCTGACTACAGTGGGGCAAAAAAGTATTTAGTCAGCCACCGATTGTGCAAGTTCCCCCACTTAAAATGATGACAGAGGTCAGTAATTTGCACCAGAGGTACACTTCAACTGTGAGAGACAGAATGTGAAAAAAAAATCCATGAATTCACATGGTAGGATTTGTAAAGAATTTATTCGTAAATTAGGGTGGAAAATAAGTATTTGGTCACCTCAAACAAGGAAAATCTCTGGCTCTCACAGACCTGTAACGTCGTCTGTAAGAAGCTTTTCTGTCCCCCACTCGTTACCTGTATGAATGGCACCTGTTTGAACTCATCATCTGTATAAAAGACACCTGTCCACAGCCTCAAACAGTCAGACTCCAAACTCCGCCATGGCCAAGACCAAAGAGCTTTCGAAGGACACCAGGAAAAGTATTGTAGACCTGCACCAGACTGGGAAGAGTGAATCTACAATAGGCAAGCAGCTTGGTGTGAAAAATCAACTGTGGGAGCAATCATCAGAAAATGGAAGACATACAAGACCACTGATAATCTCCCTCGATCTGGGGCTCCACGCAAGATCTCATCCCGTGGGGTCAAAATGATCATGAGAACGGTGAGCAAAGATCCCAGAACCACACGGGGGGACCTGGTGAATGACCTGCAGAGAGCTGGGACCAAAGTAACAAAGGTCACCATCAGTAACACACTACAACGGCAGGGAATCAAATCCCGCAGTGCCAGACGTGTTCCGCTGCTGAAGCCAGTGCATGTCCAGGCCCGTCTGAAGTTTGCCAGAGAGCACATGGATGATACAGCAGAGGATTGGGAGAATGTCATGTGGTCAGATGAAACCAAAGTAGAACTTTTTGGTATAAACTCAACTCGTCGTGTTTGGAGGAAGAAGAATACTGAGTTGCATCCCAAGAACACCATACCTACTGTGAAGCATGGGGGTGGAAACATCATGCTATGGGGCTGTTTTTCTGCCAAGGGGACAGGACGACTGATCCGTGTTAAGGACAGAATGAATGGGGCCATGTATCGTGAGATTTTGAGCCAAAACCTCCTTCCATCAGTGAGAACTTTGAAGATGAAACGAGGCTGGGTCTTCCAACATGACAATGATCCAAAACACACCGCCCGGGCAACAAAGGAGTGGCTCCGTAAGAAGCATTTGAAAGTCCTGGAGTGGCCTAGCCAGTCTCCAGACCTCAACCCCATAGAAAATCTGTGGCGGGAGTTGAAAGTCCGTGTTGCTCGGCGACAGCCCCAAAACATCACTGCTCTTGAGAAGATCTGCATGGAGGAATGGGCCAAAATACCAGCTACTGTGTGTGCAAACCTGGTAAAGACCTATAGTAAACGTTTGACCTCTGTTATTGCCAACAAAGGTTATGTTACAAAGTATTGAGTTGTATTTTTATTATTGACCAAATACTTATTTTCCACCCTGATTTACGAATAAATTCTTTACAAATCCTACCATGTGGATTCATGGATTTTTTTTCCACATTCTGTCTCTCACAGTTGAAGTGTACGTCTGGTGCAAATTACTGACCTCTGTCATCATTTTAGGTGGGGGAACTTGCACAATCGGTGGCTGACTAAATACTTTTTTGCCCCACTGTATCTTCAGGTTTTACACGCTTACATATACACGCAGTTACTGTCCCTCCATTTAGAAAGGCAGAGGCATCACGATGTGATTATTTTACTGTAGTTGGGTTTTTTTTCATGTGTAATAATATACAACATTGCTATCAATGCATTTTTCAAAAAATGCTGCTCTGTGCAAAATGGGTTTAAAAACATAAACAACTGTGGGATACTGTTTGTTGTGATTTGAACCGGGGGACAAATTGTGGCAGGATCAGCCTGATATTATTTGTATCCTGCTGTAACTCTACTGTATAAAGAGCTAGAATCTCCAAAATGTCAGGAGTAGTTAGTCGTCACAACAAGTGTTTGTGAACTAAAAATCAAGAATGTGGGATACTGTTTGTCCCTGATTTGAAGAGCCCAGCGCTGCTCCCGACAAAGGGAAAACCAATTAAGCAGGGGAGACCTACCTCAGCACTTGTGCAGGTGAAACCAAAGGGAAGATATTCTTCACCATACTTTCTAGTCTTTGGCTTAGAATGAAGTTGGTTTGGAAACATATTCAGCAATGCTTCATGTCCTGCTTTGCCCGTGCTAGCAATGTCCAAGCATAGCCTTGGATTATCTTTAGAACATCGGGGTAAACAATGATACGGTAAATCATTCATAGTATAAAAGGTGAAACCATGAACAAAACAACATAAATGACAACTTCCATAAACCTGAGGTACATATGATGCAGGAAAAGAAATTCAAACCTTGTAGTGGCCACGATGAAGAACAGCAGACAGCCGACTGAGTGACTCAGCTTCAAAACAGTTATGGAAGAGACTGTCCATCATAAAACATAATCTGCCTCATTATGGATCTGAAAACATGTCAAACACAGTGTGAAATTACATAAATCACAGAAAAGCCTGTATAGAATGTCCAATAACTAATATTTAAACATTTACATAATGTAAAGTTTTTTATATATCTCAGAGAGTGATTACACACCTGTTCATTAAACCTGCTTATTTTTTCCCCCTCTTTTGTACAATCTGTGTACATTGTGACAAAACTGGGCAAGAAAGAGTTTAAAGCATCAGGTGCTGTAACTAGAAAACTAGAAAAATTATTGCTTTTCTTGCTGCGTGCGGCTAAACTGCTTGTCAGTACTGATGGTGGCACATTTCATCGTGCTAAGTACTATATTGTGCAAGCAGTTTGCACTGGGAAGATAGACAACAGAGATCTCGCCTTTACCAAGTTGAAACTAAAGTGATTACAAAAAATAAAAATAAAAAAAATTCCTAAACAAACAAATGAATTATGCATCTTCTAGCAACATTTACAATAATACCTTCAGTGGCTACTTTATTAGTTACAACTTGCTAGTTTGGGGTTGGATCTCCTTTTGCCTTCAGAACTGGCTTCAGTGTTCATGCATAGATTCAACAAGGTGCTGGTAACAGTCCTCGGGTCTTGTTGGTCCACATTAACACAATAGTGACATACAGATGCCACAATCCAAGCCAAGATGTACCTATACAGTGGCTGTTCAGTGTATACAGAACAAAATTGTAGCTAAATGACTACCCTTCACTCGGCCAAATCAAGTAGAAAATCTAAACCAACACTTTTGTTTTTTTAATAATATATAAGCCTAACGCCATGGTGGCAAAGAAAAACAATTATTTAATTTCAATTTATTGTTCCAATGAAGTGTTTCATTTGGTCAGAGGCTTATACAAGATTTCATTAAAAAGTTATATGGCACCCTGGAAATAAAAAATTGGCTAAACTCTTGAAAACCTTAAAAGTCTGCCACTGTGTATTCAAAAGGCAGGAGTATCTTGGTCATATCCACTGGAGGAGTTCCAGCATATACCTCAGATGCAGGATTCCCACAGAGCGATCTCTAAACAACAGGAATAGATAAATACAAGGAAAAAACACAACTGTAACTGCATTAGGGGAAACATTTCCATTATTATCTTGTGAGGCTGCTGTGTCAAAAGACGTTCTCTGTTTCTAAAATTATCATGGCTTTAAAACTGTGCTGTCTGTTTATCACGTATGGATTGAAGTTTTTATCAGTCACTGCAGCTGTCAATTCCTGTGCAGGGATTTGGGAGTTTAAAGCCCTTCCCAGCAAAGATTAAGTTCCAGCCATGTACACATGCAGGGGTAGTGTGGTAGCAGGGCATTTAACTGGCAAAGCTGAATCCAGCGTGTGCAGATGCATGAGAGCGTAGTTACTGTGTGGAGTGCAAACCTGTAATAAGGTAAACCAGCAGCAGAGGTGCACCAGTTTTTGTTTTTTTGCCATATTATACATTTATGAGACATTTTACTGCCTGATTTAACAATGGTAGAGCACTTTATGTAGATTTTCTTTACAGCAACACAATGGATGTCAAGTGTACGTCAACCAGCTATTAACACTCTGGATTCTCATCTACTTTGCATTATGAGGTCTCCAATCTTCCATTTGCAATTGTCTGAGCGATGCTTTTTATCTTTTTTCTTGCTGAGCTGCTTCACATCTGGCTTGGGGTTATCATTATATGAGCTGCAAAAGCTCAAAAAGGAAACAGTATTTTTTAATATATGACAAGATGTCACTGATAAAATATATAACAGCAAATTGTTAAACAGTTTCTAAGAATTGATCAAATTCATGGGATGATTCGGCAGTGACAGCAGTAATGAATACATTTCAGTGTGCAGCTTCATTTTAAAATATTACATTGCCTGCTGGGTGTTTGTTTTATTAAATTATAGCTCTGTGCTGCACAATTCTCACTTCACTTACCTGAAGAATGACATGGTATTCCCTGGGTAGATATAAAGGGTCCTATGAAGACACACGGTGTTTAAGTGTGCTATAGATATGATAACATGATGATCTTTATTTTTTACATGTTTGTGTTCATTAAATTCTTCTTTAGGAGCACTTGTCTTGCATTTAAGGAGTTACCAAAGAGAACAATATTTTCTTGCAAGTGCTGCAGTCCACTGAAGCCCTACTTTTGGCATTATTGGGCTCAAGAGACATAAATTATATGGGTTTTTGTTTGTTTATGCTCATTCCCTTAATAATGAGTTGTAGTGAAATAGAGCAGCACAGTTGGAAATACTTAACTCCCTGTTACAGGAAAAATGATTCTATGTTTTCTTTACCTTCTTTTAAATGTACAAAGATGCCTTTTGTCTGCCCTCTGCCTATGGTTAGATTAGTTTAGAATTATCTTTTTAGACTTTCCCAGCAAACACATCTTGTTTCTGGGACATATTGTTTTAGATTGTTTTATCTTCCCTAGCTCTCTGCTGACGAGACTAGTACCATATATGGAGTTGTTTTATTTTATCTGTTTATTATTTGTTATCCTGTTCTCACTGTCTCTGTGCTCTGTGCCTATAAAAATTACCAAGCCACTGTGCATGGGGTGAGTTGTTCTTCGCAGCTCACCCGTGTACACGTTTGATAAAGAAAGTAACTTTGTCTCATTGTGTCTTTATTTCTCCTGGGTCTTTTGCAGAGTTTTCCCCCAACATTTCTTGGTCCTTCGAGCCGGAGCGCCTCCATCGTGTCCCATCTCCGTGACCAGTCCACGTTGTTCGCCTGTCGACAGCCCACACACCAGGTGTGTGGAAAAAGACCAAGAGCGTTAAATTCGGGTCTTGGCCAACGTCTTAGAAAGCGACGTGGTGGGGCCCGATCGAGGTGGACCAGACCCGGCGACACCGACCAGGTAGATACAGACACACTGACACAATCTTGCGTAAAAGCGTATTTTAAATTCAGGGAATTTAAAATAGCGAAAGTAGCTCGTCGCGACTGGAAGCTCCCCACCTCTGTGGGTTTAAAGTAGCTCGTCGGCTGGTAGCTTGGAGCTCGTCGACTGGAAGCTCCCCACTTCTGTGGGTTAGGTTTGGAGCTCTGGGTAGCTCCCCCAGCTGGGTCTAGACAGGGTCTAGGGAATAAGTAGCTCGTCTACAGAAAGACTGGCAGCTCCCCTTATGATAAGGGTTCCGATCGCGCGAATAGGTGTGAATGTGAATGTGTGTGTGTGTATTGTTTTAATTAACGGAGCAAGCTGAATTTTCACGGTCCAATAAGAGACTGAGCTGCTCCTACTGTGTTTTTCTTTTACTGCTATTCACTGACGTGCTGGTGAGTTGAGAGAACGGTCGAGTTCCGTCTCGTAAAGTTCACACCGCTTTTGGAAATAGTCCGAAAGTAGAAGGGTGTGTGAGCAACCACTCTCGTCTCTAATACCAGCGAAGGTGATAGCAGCTGTATCGTGTATATATTACTTAATAAACAAAAATAAGTAAATACATAAATAAGATGGGTAATCAAGCAAGTGAAATTAAAACTCATTCCTGCTGACGAGCAGTGGTGAGAAAAGAAAAGTCCAGACAAAAACAGAGAGAGATTTAAGAAAACAAAATATAAACAGTCAGAAGAACAGAATCCAACTGCCAGTTTAGTAAAACCAGAAGACGAGACACTGTGCAGTTCCCACAATCCTTTTAGTAAACCATCACTCATTCCTGCAGCCGCATGTGCAGCAACACCCATATCAGGAAGAACATAATAATCCCTTATTAAGTGAAAACTAGAGATCAAAGTAGTTTGAGGTAGTTTAAAAGGGTTGAAAACAGACCCCACTGAGTAGATATAAATATAAAAAGTACGAAATAAAGATGAACAAAGGGAAAATTACAGTAGAAATTATCTTTAGAGTATTTGAAATTAATAATAGCAAGGATAACAACCTGTAAAGTGATATTATCAATGAAACACAGTTGGCATGATGACCATGCCCACAATGTATAAAATGAATATAAAGCAAATACTTCACACGAAAATATTTTAATAACATAAATAAAGTATATTAAGGCTGTGTCACTGTTCAGCCAAGGACAGTGTGTGAAAAGGTAACTGTCTCCACCTTGGGAAAAGGATGATTCTGCAGGTCATCTGAAGCCCTTGATGGATACAAAATAAAATATAAATAATATAATAGAACTGCCTGGTCCGCCATGCAACAGAGAGAACAAATGTGACCGCAGATTGGATGAATTCAAAATTATCTGTTTGCTGAATAAGATGATCCTAACTATCAAATTGGCTCAGTAGTAGTATAGTGGTACACACTGATAAAATATTATAATATGCTATTGCTGTCATATAAGACAAAGAGGATAATATTAACAATGACATAATATTAATATGAAGAGGCACCTTAATCGGTTATGATGTGAGGTGGATAATTGTTAAGCAGTAGTCTGCATCAAGCTTAAGGTTTGCTGAAACTCAGTGTAATGACATGTGAGATGAAGACAATACAGAGAATAACTAAACTAATGAAGTGCATAGAGGCACTTGACCAGCTTGAAACCTATCATCCTAGAATGACACATTGCTGAGATATAGAGCACACCTATAATAACAACCAATAAGCAAAACCCTGTAGACAACAGCTAAAACTACAGGATTGAGAAGCTGAATTAAATATGTAGACACTGCTAAGCTGATGAGCATGTTCCACATTTTCTTTTCTTTTTCTTTTTGTTTCTTTTAGAGCAGAAGCTGCTGTAACACACCCAAAGAAAGACTCTAGGTCTGACCAACCGTCTCAGTCGTGGGCAAAAAGATGTCAGTCAATAAAATTCTAAAAGATAATTTATTGACGAAAAATATATCAAGAGATAAAAGATAAAACAGTCCAGTGTCCCACTTATGAATTGTATAAAAACACACAGTCCCAAGGCCAGAGCCAGCTATGCCACACGGCCAAGTTGCACTCCACATGTTGCCTTTAACAGGGTTAGAAGTTGTCCTTGGAGACCCACCACCCTGGAAGCATATAGTCAGTGGTCACTCAAGCCTCTGGAACTCTGCTGCCTTTAGGCTGTGGCATATAATAGGCCCTGGACTGCACAGAGAGACAAAACAACACAGCAGTGTTTGTAGTGTGGGCTATATGTAGACCAGTGTATCAGTGCAATCAAGTACACCTGCCTCTAATTAGTCCAACCCCATTCCAGCCATTGGCTCACCAAAAATGTGACAACCACAAAACCACTCCCAACCCAGTGCAACTTCACACAATAATATGGAGCTGAATTAACACAGGCACATTAGTCTAGTATGTTACAAGCTGCATGCTATTAAAGCCAACATATGCAGACTTCTGCCTTGTTCGGGTGGCAGCATTTTTCTTTTTCTTTTGTGTCCTGACACGTTTATGTTTTTTGTTTTTGTTTGATTATTTTGTTGGTTTTGGAAACGAATTTAAACGAACTTGTGACAATACTTGAGAATCACAATGACACATAGTGATTAGGCATATGATTGAAAAATGCCTAGGTTTAGAGCTGTGAGCTATGAGCTGTGAGCAATGCAAAGTTAAATATATATATATTTGTATAAATGGGAAACAACCCTAACTTGAAAGTTTGAAATGTGTGAGATCCATGAATTGTTTGAAAAACTAGAAATTATTTAAAATTGCCTTAAGTGAAAATGTAGTGTTGCATCTATTCTCCCAAACCAAGAAAAAAAAGAAGAAGCATTCTGTAACTTAAAAATAAGGCTGACGTGTTGACAACAGACTAAAACACTAATCCGCAGGTGGCTATCAGGAACAGAGAGGCGAGCAAAGTCATAAACACCAAGGCTGCAGACAGCCACGCAGAAACAGCAGATAACATAGAGACAACGCCTGCTAGAACCGTGGAGAGGAAGGTCACTTCACACGAGATTGTAGGAGTAGGCCACAGAGAAATAATGCAAAACAGTTTTGAGGCAGCCACTTAAGAACTTATTTGACCTTACAGCACAGGCCGAAATTGTGTAGGTTACGCAGTAACCACAGATAGTAAAATAATAGAAGCAAAACCACTCTCTTCTTCATGTTCTGCACAGAGCGCTGAGCTGATAGCTGTGATACGCGAAAGTGAAATACACAAAGACAAACTAATAAATATACATACAGACAGCCAGTATGTTTTCTCTGCTGTACATCATTTTGCAAAAAATTTGGCATAACAGAGGAATGATTACACCAACTGGAAAACCGGTTCAGCATGCCAACCTCTTACAAAGCCTACTGACTCTTTCATTACTACAGGCAACAATTTTGCTGACAGAGCAGCAAAATAGGCGGCACAAAACACAAACATCACATTGATGGCAGTAAACACACATCAGATTCCACTGGATGTGTTGAAAAATGAACAAAAGCAGCAAGCACAGCAGAGCAGGCAAAATGGCTAAAACACGGTGCAGTTCTGACAAACGACTTAATGATGTGTTATGGCAAGCCAGTGTTGCCAAAATTCCTCCACAAAATGGCGGCATTAGTGACTCATGGCTGTACGCATTTGTCATCGGGGGGAATGACCTGTATTGTCAACTCTCATTTCTACACTATAAAGCTAAGCGAATGTCAAGGGTCAAAATACGCCCTAGTGGTTATAGATGTGTTCTCAAAGTGGCCGGAAATCTATCCAGTGAAAAAGGCAGATGCAATTTCAGTAGCAAAATGCCTGTGCAATCACTTCATACCCACATATGGCATTCCAGCTTTGATACGATCAGACAACGGCACTCATTTTGTAAATGATGTCATCACTAAGGTCTCTGAAGCACTCGGTTTCAGCATAAAACACCACTGTGCTTATCACCCTCAGAGCGCAGGCCTTGTAGAGAGAACTAACGGCACTATAAAACAAAGGCTCAGGAAATGCATGGCAGAAACAGGAAGGCCGTGGCCTGAATGTTTGGGTTTAGTGAAAATGTGGATGCGCTTAACGCAAGGCTCCCATAAACTAACTCCATTTGAAATCATTCATGGCAGGCCGTTCCCACTGCCAATCACCAGTCAACCAATAGACAAAGCAATCAGAGAAAACACATTAGCAGAATGGATGTCTAAGCTGTTAGAAAACAAAGAGATCATTGTACATAATCAACAACCTGATGATGTTTCTCCAGTGTCTTGCAGACTAAAGCCCGGTGACTGGGTTCTGATCAAGGTGCTCCAAAGGAAAAACTGGAGCACACCCAGGTGGGAGGGGCCATACCAAGTCCTCCTCACTACACCGACCGCTTGCAAAATTGCGGAACGACCATCCTGGATCCATCAGAGTCACTGCAGGCGAGTCAGTGAAGCCATCTAAACACAGCTGACGGCAGGCTTGCCCACTTGTTGTGATCTCGCCCGGTGGAGGGGTCAGCTTTCCTGGCCGGGGGGTCTACTCGCGACAGGAGGGTGTGTCCCGTCGTCATGAGGTGGTGGCTCTTAACAACTGCAGCGGCCCTGACCATGGCCGGGCTCCTCACCTTTGCTTCCGTGAGGGACAACAAGTCACGCTATATGGAGAAAAGGCAGACACTGTATGACAAAGGAAAGTACACCAAGTTTCCCCATGGCTACGCCACTAACTTCTGGTGGCAGTTTATGAACACTACAGCTCACTTGAATAACAAAACTGACTGCTATGCATGTACCCATATGCCCCTATCCTCACAGACGTCTGGCCTGTGGCCGTACAGCATACCTGAAGATCGCAGTTGGTGCCTGTTGGGCCTGGCAACACATCCAGGCTACGGTACTCTTTGGTCCAAAGCCAACTACAGCATCCCAGCGAAAGCAACCTGGAGGTCATCATCACCCACAAATGTGAACTGTTCCGGACAGACCTACCTACTGACCTGGCCCCAAGTCTCAGACCCGCTGCCTGATGTAATTCTACTGAACAAACTGAACGCATCACACATGCCAGTATGTGTGATGAACAATGGATTGTGGGCAGTGGGGGAGCTGCCTACTCACCTATGTAAGTACATATACACTTTCTGCCCACCAAGGAACGAGAGGAAGTGTATGGCCTGTTCAATCAACGCCACCTGTGCCAGTAACACGACGCTGATGAGCCTCAAC
Organism: Aulonocara sp. 'chitande type north' Nkhata Bay; assembly: GCF_057382095.1. Classification (NCBI taxonomy): domain Eukaryota; kingdom Metazoa; phylum Chordata; class Actinopteri; order Cichliformes; family Cichlidae; genus Aulonocara; species Aulonocara sp. 'chitande type north' Nkhata Bay. The sequence continues at coordinate 16,006,553 of NC_141344.1, forward strand.
TGTTGCTCCGACTACAGCTACCGAATGCCACTACAAACAAAGACTCAGTACCAGACAGGATGTGCACGGACGGCACCCAGCTGTAGAGGAACCAGAGTTTTGGCTGACTGGTACTTCCTATGTGGCAATAAGGCTTATCTGTCACTCCCTGAAGGTTGGGGGGGTCTGTGCACCCTGGTGCAATTATCAGATCACGTCTTCTTCATGCAAAGTGTTGCACATCACCCAAGCAGCCGACAGAGACGTGAAGTGGACATCGCCTCACCCAATTCTTTCGGCATTACAGTGGACACTGGAGTGCCGGGAGAGTTTCGCATCTGGGGAGGAGGAGTGAAATTCTTACAGAGCTTGATCCCCGGCATTGGAGTTGCCGAGGTGCGGGATCATGTGGAAATCAACCGATATGCTCTGCTACGACACATCAACTTGACTAAGACCCTGGGAACCGCCTTAGCAGGAGAACAGCAGGCCATCAGAACGATGGTGCTGCAGAACAGACTGACACTAGACCTGCTAACAGCATCACAAGGAGGAGTTTGCAAGCTGATCGGGGAAACATGTTGCACTTTTATCCCTGATGGATACGAAACTGGAGGAGACATTTATGAAGCTTTGCAGAATTTGACCGCTCTGCAAAAATATGTCACTGACCACACACCTGGAGCAGCTACAGCACAAGGCTGGCTGGACTGGCTGTTCAGCGGTTCATGGCTGGCTGCTGTAGCAAAGCCATTTTTCCTTCTAGGTCTCATCATGATAGCACTGCTCATATTAGTGTTGTGTGTGTTGCCATGCCTAAGAGTAATGATTTCAAAGATGATAACAACTACAATGACTGCTTATGTTGCCGTGCCTGAAGAAGACCAGCATCCCGTTGCAATTCTGTTAGAGGAGAACTTGTACTAGCTGCTAATAAATGACGTGGTGATTAAAAATGACTTGTCAAGTGATCACGTACTGATTAAAACATTAGTAGGTTATGCAGGTTTTCATCCTTTTATTTTTTTGAAGTTTTCATTTTACATATTAGGTTTTCATCATTTTTAAATACAAAGTTTTCATTTTAGTTTTCATCCTTTTATTTTCTGTAGTTTTCGTTTTAAAATATAAGGTTTTTATCCTTTATTTTTTGTAGTTTTAGTTTTATTATTTTTTCTTGTTTATTCCACTTGTTATTTCATTTACTATGATTTTCATTTACTATGTTTTTCTTTTTATTATTTTCTTTTGTTTTATTCTTTAGACCAAATGACTTCCATTTCTGCTATGCTGACATTTTGAAAATTAAAAAATTGCTTAAGATACTTAATAAATAACCTTCACAGACAATTGTTGTATACATTTAAAATAAGTTAAAACAGGAGGGAATGTTACAGGAAAAATGATTCTATGTTTTCTTTACCTTCTTTTAAATGTACAAAGATGCCTTTTGTCTGCCCTCTGCCTATGGTTAGATTAGTTTAGAATTATCTTTTTAGACTTTCCCAGCAAACACATCTTGTTTCTGGGACATATTGTTTTAGATTGTTTTATCTTCCCTAGCTCTCTGCTGACGAGACTAGCACCATATATGGAGTTGTTTTATTTTATCTGTTTATTATTTGTTATCCTGTTCTCACTGTCTCTGTGCTCTGTGCCTATAAAAATTACTAAGCCACTGTGCATGGGGTGAGTTGTTCTTCGCAGCTCACCCGTGTACACGTTTGATAAAGAAAGTAACTTTGTCTCATTGTGTCTTTATTTCTCCTGGGTCTTTTGCAGAGTTTTCCCCCAACACTCCCCCAAAATGAGAAGAAAACCAAACCCGATCAAACTGTTGGCTCTAGCTCTGCTAGGAAACATGTCAAGTCTGTGGTTATTTTTTAGGGTACTGTCAGATCGAACTGCACCTCTTCTCACCTTTAAAAGCACAGGTTAACATAGACTAAACTAAGTTAAGTGGGACCTCAGTTTGTTGGTATTGTCATAAAGAAGCTGCATGAAATAAGACGGACAAAGCCATAGGAATAAAATGCACAGAGAAGAAAACTACTGCAGTTTTATTCTTTTTTTCAGAGTGCATCTCTTAAAACTGATGGTCCAGAAGTCAATTTAAATATTTAACTGAGCGCACTGTGAGACCAAGAGAGGATATATAAAGGCCTTCTGCATCTGATTTTCTAGAACATTAAAAACTGCCTCTGTAAAACTGGGTATCTCTGCCAGTGGACTCTTGACTGGATCCTGTAGTTTCTGGCAACACGATACTGGTGTAGTGAAAATTTCTCTGATAAAGAATTGACAAATAAGTGCTTGTCTTTCACCATTTTATTCATCACACTTGTAAGAGGTCACAATTAATCTTCAAAAATGGCCTCTTCTCTCTATTGTAATTGTTCATACAAAGCAAAGTGACAAATGACTGGCAAGCAATGCAAATCAAAGTGTAAATTACTGCTGCTTTTTCTGCTTCAGAACCACGGAAGGTCCTTCTGTTTATATAATCTCCACATGATTACTCCGGTTTCTCCTTCCAGTGCAAGAACACACAGTGGGTTAACCCTGCATACCAGGACACAGGATATTCTCCCAGTAGGGATAAAAAAAGCTGTACAAAATGTTAAAATATATCTTTTGAAAATGTAAACATTTGTTAGACAAACATGCAATCTGTGAACAGTATACTAGCATCTTAAAATCTGCTTGGAATAAGGTGATTACTCTGTGTGAAACAGTCTGTACCATAATACTGATCAAAAAGATGGCTATATTTAAATAAACTGAAAGTTGAAGACAAAAAATGACTTATACTTGCTTCACTGTTGTAACAACCAAGTTTTTGTCTTTTTTTTATGTCAACCTCAGCAAAGAAGTTTTATTTTCCACTGAGATATCCATATTTATTTAGCTCTTCAAAACAGTGGAGCTGAATAATGATCTTGAGGATTTGATTTTTGTAGTTCCTCTTCACAAAACTGGTCTTTGAACACAGCAGGCCCATATGTGCGGGTAGTGTGCATTTTTGAGCGCCACAGTTTTCTTTTCCTAAGGAGCCTAATTATTAATTCTCCTTCACATCTTTCCTTCAATTTATAATTATTTTCATTTTCATTATTTTCTTTGCCCAGGAGTAGCAATCTCTCAATGACAAAGTTGTCATGTCCTAAAAAACCCTGTTTTATTGTCTGTTTTACCCTAAACAGGATCATAACTTGCACATGCTCCACTTAAGAAGACTTTAACTATAGTTAAACTGAAGTTATAGCCGAAGGTAGAAGTTATTACTTTATTACTTTATAAAAACCGTCTTGGCTTTTGCAACCAGGGCTGTCACCTCCTGCTTGCTGTTAAATAAATTCAGCATTTGCAAAAAATAAGACTTCACTTTCCAAACCCAATTTTATAATAAATATTGTTTGTAGAGGCGACAAAACGAGGGATTGGCTTTACAGAACATACATGAATGTTGTAGTAAAACAAAATGAGCTGCATTGGATCATTATGTGACAAGTCCTTTAACCTGTTTACTTGTTATCAGCCATTAACCCTTTCACGCATAGTGGTCACTACAGTGGACAGCTATTCAAAGGATGTTTTCTTGCATTTGTGTCAGTGTTGATGGTATACTTGGACATAAACCACTACACTGGACACTGATGTGTAACTCCATACCCTGCCACCCACTGGTTATTTAATATTACTATAGATGTATGACGTGTTTCATTGCAATTATTGTTATTTAACCCCATCATGCATGAATTATGACAACCTCAATCAGTATTTTTATTCATCTTTTCATGCCTAAAGACGAATAAAAATACTGATAGGCTTAATAGACAGTGTACAATGTGAAACTACTACAGACTCTATATGAAGTATGTTGATGTGGTTGTGATTAAATTCAATTAAATACTGTTAGGGCTGTTTGGCTACTTTTTTCACCATTTCAGTTACTTGATTCTAAGGACAAGATCAGAGAGGCTAAGGACAATTACAGGAGGAAGCTGGAGTGGAAACTCCAGCAGAACAGCATGAGAGAGGTGTGGAGGGGCATGAAGACCATCACTGGATTCAGGCCAACCAACAGCAGGGGAGCTGAGGGAGGTGAGAATAGAGCCGACGAGTTGAATCTGTTTTTCAATAGATTCGACACCACAGTGTCTGCTCCCACCCCCACAACCTCACCTGCAGTCAGCCTGGAATCCAGAGCCACACCCCTCCCCCACCCATCACCTTCACTCAATACCAGGTTGAGATGCAAATGAGGAGACTTCACTCAGGCAAGTCTGCTGGACCAGACGGAGTGAGTCCCCTCGTCCTCAAGGCCTGTGCCCCCCAGCTGTGTGGAGTCTTTCATAAACTGTTTATGCTGAGTCTGAGTCTGCAGAGGGTCCCGGTGATGTGGAAGACATCATGCCTCGTCCCTGTACCAAAGACGCCCCGTCCCAGTGGCCCCCAGGATTACAGGCCCATGGCACTGACCTCCCACATCATGAAGACCCTGGAAAGGCTCATCCTGGACCAGCTGCGACCCATAGTAAGACCACATCTGGATCCCCTTCAGTTCGCTTATCAGCCTCGTCTCGGAACAGAGGACGCCATCATCTACCTGCTCAATCGTGTCTACACCCATCTGGACCAGCCGGCGAGCACTGTGAGGGTCATGTTTTTTGACTTTTCCAGTGCTTTCAACACCATCAGGCCGACCCTCCTGGGTGATAAGTTAGCAGCGATGCAGGTGGATGCTTCTCTGGTGTCCTGGATTGTTGATTACCTGACAGGAAGACCACAATATGTACGTCTCCCACAGTGTGTGTCTGACAAGGTGATTAGCAACACAGGGGCACCACAGGGGACTGTCCTCTCCCCCTTCCTCTTCACCCTCTACACCACAGACTTCAGCCACTGCACAGAGACCTGCCATCTTCAGAAGTTTTCTGATGACTCTGCGGTGGTTGGATGCATCAGCAGGGATGATGAGACAGAGTACCGGGCTGTGGTCGACTCCTTTGTCACGTGGTGTGAGCAGAATCATCTGCAGCTCAACGTGGCAAAGACCAAGGAACTGATCGTGGACTTCAGGAAGACCAGGAAACACTTGACCCCTGTTTCAATCCAGGGGGTCAGTGTTGACATTGTGGAGGACTATAAATACCTTGGAGTACACATTGACAATAAACTGGACTGGGCTAAAAACACCACAGCACTTTACAGGAAGGGCCAGAGTCGTCTCTATTTTTTGAGGCGACTGAGGTCCTTCAACATCTGCCAGAAAATGCTGAGGATTTTCTATGAGTCTGTGGTGGCCAGTGCGATCCTCTATGCTGTTGCATGCTGGGGGAGCAGGCTGAGGGTCGCAGATGCCAACAGACTTAATAAACTGATCCGTAAGGCCAGCAATGTTGTGGGGATGGAGCTGGACTCCCTCAAGGTGGTGTCGGAGAGGCGGATGCTGTCCAAGATAAAGACAATGTTGGATAACACCTCCCACCCACTCCATGACATGTTGGTCAGTCACAGGAGCTCGTTCAGTGAGAGACTGAGATTACCGAAAAGCACCACTGAACGACACAGGAAATCATTCCTGCCTGTGGCCATCTCCCTGTACAACGCATCCACTTAACACACTGTTTGCTGCTACAGCTACACATGTTTCTTTTCCAAATATTTATTTATAAGTGACTTATGTATGTATGTATGTATATATATGTATATATTGTACTATTCTTAGTTAGTGTATTGTCTGTCTTGTCTTAATGTTGGTTTAAAGTGGAGCACTGTAACAAAAAATAATTTCCCCCAGGGATCAATAAAGTATTCTGATTCTGATTCTAAGATTTGTTTTCCCTCTTGAGATCCGAAAATATTTTTTACCTAACATTTGATTTTGTTTTCATTGTTATAATTCGTTGTGATTTTGCTGTAATTATTTCACGTTCGTAAGAAAATTGTTACTAATATTCTTTCTTGTCTTTTGCTTATCCGGAGACTGGATATAGTGTCTATGAGGTCTATTTCTGTACCCGGATCGCGAACACGCGTCGTTGCGCCGCCCTGCGCGTTCCTTTCCGTCCGCGTGCCCGTGGGTTTTACCTGTGTCTACGCTGAGGGTTTCCAACAGGGAAGAGAAATGCCATCAAAGATCATATTTGAAACTGAGGATCAAGCAATGGACGAAGAAGTAGACACTGTCGTGGAAACTAAAACCCTAAAGGTGAGCAAAGCAGGTCGTCTCGACCTGGAAAGAAAGAAAAATGGTTTTACTCGCGGCTCGGCTCCTCCATGTTTTGGCAGCATGTGGCTGAACATGCTAACTAGCTAACCAGACAGCTAACTCTACTTAACTGTTAGGAAAACTGAGAGAGATAAGATAACAGTGTGTAGCGAACTTAGCAGTGACGTATTTTTGCGCTCATGTCCCGTGCTGTTTAAAACTTAAATTTTGTAATGAAGCGGAAGAGCAGCAACGTGGTCCGATGGTGAGCTAAGTTAATGTTAGCACACAATGCGAGTGTTAGCCATTTAACTAAGCTAAGAGAAGATCACGTGGCATGCCCATGTGTCTGAGAGTTGATCGTGTGGTCTGACGAAACTGTTTACATTGGAGTATACATCCGCGCTGTAAACACGAACTAAGTTTTGTTTACTTTATAGCCAGACGTTCTAAAAAAACCCCCCCCAAACAAATACGACGTAAAACAGTAAACAACACTTTACTTATAACTATAGGTGCTGCCGAATATCACTTTGGTATGCTAAATACACTAAATTCGCTAAAGTTTGTATGGCCGCCTAGAATTAAGTTTTGTCAGACTTACAAGGTGGATGGCTGATTAGTGTTCGTATTGTCAACCTCAGGTCAGGATTAATAAATCAACCGTTTAAACTGGGAAACACAGTTTGGCTGGTTCTTTGGTCGAAATGATTTATTATAAGTTTGTTCGGCTAATGTTATCTGCGGGTGGCAGTGCAGGAGAGGAGCCGTCTTATTAGCAGCGGGCTCATGTCTGGTTATTAAAGTAGTATTCCTTTTTTTATTTTTTATTTCATTAAGTCATTAATTTATTCAATAAAATGTCAATATTTGGGGTCAGTCACCACGCAGATATCCATATAGAAGTGTTTTGTCTTTTGTTTAATGTGTTTTCAACGTCACTCATTTTTATAAGTGGCTTCATAGTCCAGTGGTTTACATTAAGCAAAATATTCCTGTTATGATGCAGGGAGGAGACACTAGTTATTTTGGTGTTGTCAGGAAGAGCATCCAGCGTAAAAATCAGCCAGACATGCAGAGCTGCCCACTGAGGTGGACCCTACTGAATAAGAGAGCAGCTGGAAGTAGCTTCAGACCACTTTAATGCCAAAAACCACCCAAATAACTGTAGTCTTTGAATATTTTGCCAGCAGAAAGGTTGTGTGATACAGCAGATGCACATTAACCACTGCAATATCTAAATGACGTTTTTGCTGATAGTAGGACAAAAAGCACAACATTAGCCAACAATGTGTGGAGGAACTGAACTGAACACTTTTAAACTTTGAGTAGCTACAGAGTCCTTGGGGTTCCTGAATTTCTTACTGTTTTGTGTCTTAAAATGAAATAAAAAAAAAAAAAAAAAATAGAACAAGACCAAAGAGGGCAAGAAGCTGAAGAAGCAGCAGCAGCAGCAGCTGGAAGAGCAGGAGGATCCAGATTGCGAGCCTCCTGCACCCAAAAAGAAAAAGAAAAAAGACAAGCTTGCGGCAGACCAAGTGAACGAAGACCTCGATGAGGCCACTGATATGAATGGCAACAGCAATGGTGTTGAAACATCAAAGAAGAAGACTAAGAAGAGCACTGAAGAACAGACAGACACAGAGGTCAGTGTTGATTGTCCTTAGCCAAAGGTCTAATTTTGGAACTAATGGACAGTTTATGGGCATATTAATACATCCTGTTTATATTAGGGGAATATAATAATTTTGCCTATAAAGTGATCTCTCTGTAATATTTGTAATATTTGATCCACTTCTTTTCATGGGATTAGAAAATCAAGAAGAAGCAAAAGAAGGCAACTGCAGAGGCAGCAACCAATGGACATTCCACCCCAAACACCCCGGTTCAGACACCATCCCAGTCGAGCGAAGATTCGGCCAGTGACAGCGAAAAAGAAACGGTAAGATCTGCAGAGAGAATGTCTTTTGCTTTTCCCAGCACATCTTCTGGCTTCAGTTACAGGTTTTAAAAACAAAACTGACTTTGTTTTCTTGTTTAGGAAGAGACACCAGAGCAGAAGGAAGGTGCATTCTCCAACTTTAGGATCTCTAAAGTCACTATTGACAAACTGAAAGGTAATGTCAGAACTTTCTACCCTATTTTCATTAATTTATTTTTAATTCTATTTATTTTTATACAGTGCCTCAGAATTAGAAGGTCACTGGCACATGCAAAGTTCTTGACATGCTTGGTGCGTCATAGTTTTGGGTAGTCATGTTGTTAAGTCTGACTTCAGCTTTTTATGTAATGAAGAATTACAGAATTTATTTGAATATTTATAGACTTCTGCAAGCTTTCTAGGGCTAATCTAACATGGGCATAGGAGTTGTTGAAGTGCTTCGAGGTTTGCTAAATAATTAACTAATAACTAATTACCATTGATTCTCTTTCTTTCTCTGTGTTCCACACTATTACTGTCCCTTTTTAGCCCGAGGAGTCTCTTATCTGTTTGACATTCAGGTAAAGACATTTAATCATGTCTATGATGGAGAGGACGTAATTGCCCAAGCCCGAACAGGAACAGGAAAGACTTTCTCCTTTGCTATCCCTTTGGTGGAGAAGCTCCAGAAGGATTCAGTGGACATGGCCAGAGGCCGTCCTCCCAAGGTACACGCCCATACACAGCAGAGGTAGTGAATATTTATGGACGCTGTGATTCTGTGTGACTGAGTATTTATTTATTTTTTTTTAACTATAGGTTCTGGTGTTGACTCCAACCAGAGAGTTGGCTATCCAGGTTGCTAAAGACTTCAAAGACATCGCTAAGCGCGTATCTATCGCCTGTTTCTATGGAGGCAGCTCCTACAACCCACAGAGTATGTCACATACAACAACACAGTTTTCTTTAAGTCAAATAGTTTTGGATGTTCCAGTTAGAAAAGAGGGATGTTATACATGTATTACACATTTTAATTTAGCAAAAATTGTGGTTCTATCCACCTTTTTTGCTTGAATGCCTCAAATGCACTACTTTTAACCTTTTGACTGCAGTAATTCAGGGCAGACACAAGGTGGCAGGACTGTATACTGGAACAGCGCATGGGCTTTTTTTTTTTTTTTTGTAGTGTATGATTCATGGGATTTGCAAATTAACTTAATAACTGGGATTGCTTCAATCATGACTTCAGTTTCAGTGACTGTAAAATGTCGATGATAATCAGGGTAACTGAGACCATTCCTTCACTGCTGTTTTTTCTAGAAATAGATTCTTAAGTAGATGTCAGAATATTTTTAAATGCAGTTTCTGTTTGCTGTTTTCAGCTTGCTTTATATATTGTTATGAAATAAAACTCTTTTTATTAACCTTTTCCTTCCAGTTGATGCTATCCGTAATGGTATTGATATATTAGTTGGAACCCCCGGTCGCATCAAGGACCACATCCAGAACAATAAACTCAACCTCACCAAAGTCAAACATGTTGTTTTGGATGAAGTGGACCAAATGTTGGACATGGGCTTTGCAGAACAGGTCGAAGAGATTTTGGGTTCATCGTATAAGAAAGGTAAAGTTCAATCTCTGGGTTTGTATGTTGAAATATGTATATAGGCCAAAATGAGCTGATAGTGTTTTAGTTTGTTTATCAAACTGCCAAAACGTCTGCCTTTGTAGAGGTGCTCACACTTCCTGATGATCAGTTAATCCAGTGTGAATGTGATTAGCAGCACCTTGCGGCTATTTAGCCTCTTATCTGCTAGGGTGCAAGGGTGTACTTAGTTTCTCACAGGACTGCATAGAGTCCTTTCCTTTTTACACGACTGTTTACTGAAGTAGTAATTGTTTTAGTTTGGTTATATATGTAAATTTTAATGTCGTGCACATCTCTCCTGTTTAGACGCCGACACCAACCCACAGACTCTCTTGTTTTCGGCTACCTGCCCACCTTGGGTGTATGAAGTGGCAAAGAAATACATGAGACCCAACTGCAAACATATTGACCTGATTGGCAAGAAAACTCAGAAAGCTGCGACAACTGTGGAAGTAAGTGTGTTTGTGTGGGAGGGAGACGTAGAGGCTGAGACTGGTGCAATTTAACAAGCGTTACAGCAGTCTTGGGTCTTTGGTTTACATTGCTTAGAGATGCTTGCATGCAGGGCCAGTTAAAGTAACGGACTGTAAAATGAGCTCGCATACATCTCCACCAGGAAAACCCAGCAAGTTCATTCGCAGTAAAAATTGCTGGATTTATCATCATCCACTTCAGTGAAGTTGTAATAAAGTACAAGTTTTTAGCCTGCCAGTTGGATTAATGAAAATCTCTCTCCTCTCACGCCCCGCTTTCCCCCGCCCTGGTGAATCATTTGTCTCTGTTTCTTTTTCTACTGTAGCATCTAGCCATAACATGTCACTGGTCACAGCGTGCGGCAGTGATAGGCGACGTGATTCAGGTGTACAGTGGCAGCCATGGGAGAACCATTGTCTTCTGTGAGACAAAGAAAGAGGCCAATGAGCTTTCCATGAATGCATCCATCAAACAGGTAGATGCACATACTTGCATGGTGCACATTTAACAGACTGATGTGTTGCACATTAAATTGGTAAAATCCTCAGTAATTTTCTTTTCTTTTTTTTTTTTTTTTTTAAGAGCACCCAGTCTCTTCATGGTGATATCCCCCAGAAGCAGAGAGAGATGACGCTGAAGGGATTTAGGAACGGCGCCTTTGAGGTTCTGGTTGCCACTAATGTTGCAGCCCGTGGATTAGATATCCCTGAAGTTGACCTGGTGGTCCAGTGTTCTCCACCCAAGGTGAGAAGAGTTTCCAGTTATCTATAAGAATTCCTTAATTATGCCTTTTTATATTTATTTATTTGTTTAAATATTGTAAGAGTGTTGATTTTATACTTGTGAAGATGATGGATGAAAATGAGTGATTAAGTTGCGGTGCATGGATGTTACCTGCACACTTTCACACGATTATACACAACAAGATCACTGGGAGAGCGCATCTGCCCCAGAACGGCAAAGGTGCTGCTAACACTTTGGTGTTTTTATAATGTTTTATTACAACTTGCCGAAGTCAGCCTGATTTTTATAACGACACGCTGATGTCTGACCTTTGACCTATGACCTTGAAGCATTCCATACTAAAGTGGTGTATTTTGTTCTTCTCCGTTGTTCATATTCTTTATTATGGATCTGTACACGTGGAGTAGAATTGGAAAAAAGCTTTGGGTCCTATAAGCTGTTTAAGATATATATGATTGCTATACACACACAGAGATATGTAGTGTGATTTTTTTTTCTTTTTCTTTTTTTTCCCTTTTTTTGTGAAACTTTAATAACTAATTCAAATTAATTTTTGTCAAGGTTGATCTAGGTACTCGTGTCCTCCAAACCCATTTCTATTTGTATATAGTTTATATAATTTGACGACTCAATAAAAATAACAGTTTTGTAGATTTTTCACATTTGGTATGACTTTGACCAGATTTTCACTAAAATAAATTCTGCTCCAGCTGTTATTGGTACCTAACATCACATAAAATCTGAACAGGATATCTTGGAAACAGCAGATGCTACACTGCTAACAAACAAACAGACCTGACATATTCCATGCCTTCAAGGGAGAAATGTTGTAAAATGATGAAGCCTCAAATCTTTACTTTGTCTGAAGTTTTTTTTTGTGTTTATTCTCAGGATGTGGAGTCATACATCCATCGTTCAGGACGTACAGGGCGTGCAGGCAGGACTGGAGTCTGCATCTGCTTCTATCAAAGAAAAGAAGAGGACCAGTTGCGCTACGTAGAAAACAAAGCAGTAGGTATCTTTTGAAATGCTCACTTGGGCAAACAGGAGTGACGGGCTTACCTTTTTGTTTTTTAAAAAAAGAAGCTGTAAAAAAATCAGAAAAAAGAACACAATCAGTCCTACTCAGTCTTTTCTCTTTACGTGTGAGAAGGAAATGGATAAGATCCAAAGGGAAAAGAACAGAAAGGTAGAGGAGGAGGGTGTTTAAGAGGCACCGGCTAAATAAAGGCGCTTTTTACACAATCTGTGACAATGAGGCCTTCCTATGTGACTGTTAAACTAACCATTTTTTTATTTGCTCTTATTTCAGGGCATCACATTCAGGCGAGTTGGCGTTCCTACTGCCAACGATATTATTAAGTCATCAAGCAAGGATGCTGTCAGGTAGGTAATTAAGGGGAGTGAGAGCCAAGGGCAAGCAATTATATTTTGTTACAGGAGTATGAAATAGTTTTAATTGTTTACTATTTGAAAGCTTGTATTCAGTCAGCCACAAGGTGTTATTAATAATCAAGGGCGATGCTTTAGTACTGGCAGCTTGGTGGTCCCACGAAGCCTCTGCCTTAATCATGACACTGCTGAATGTGAAAAATCTTTCCTGACTGCGAGAGTTTGATTGTTGACTTTTCCTATACTGTGTCCAGGTTTCTGGATTCTGTTCCAGTCGCGGCTATCGGGTACTTCAGAGCATCAGCTGAGAAGCTGATTGAGGAGAGAGGAGCAGTTGATGCACTGGCTGCTGCCCTGGCCCACATTTCTGGAGCCACAAGTCTAGAGCAGAGGTCACTGCTCAACTCTGATGCTGTAAGTTATTTATGCATGCGTACAGAACTCGCTATTATGTCGTACTAGGCACCGTTCACCCTCGCATACAGCTTTCCTAGACGATAGATTTGTGTCTGCCCTTTGTTTTAAAGCCCGTGGGCGTTCTCATGCAGGCCTAACATGTTGCCCCTGCCCACCCACTAAGTATAGTGCTTGTCCTCCATCTAGTTAGAAATGCGCTGTGCCTTTAGGTGATGTATAACTGTAATTCTGCCTAATGTGTTGTTTCTGTTTTGTTTTTGTTTTTTTGCAGGGTTTCAGCACAATGCAGTTGGTGTGTTCCCAGGAGATGCATAATCTGGGTTACGCCTGGAGAACCATCAAAGAGCAGCTAGGAGAGGAGATTGAGAACCACATTCACAGAATGACCTTCCTCAAAGGCAGAACAGTATGTATACACACTCAATATGTAGATATGTGAGCTGTGGCTAGTGTATACATAGATGCTAGACCTTTGTAAAATAATGGGTATCTGTGTGAGAGGGGGAGAGGTTGTATGTTGATGGATGTCTGCGTGTGTACAGTTACAAAGGACTGGGCTCAGCGACTGTTCTACTTTCTTATAAATTGTACATTCTTGCAAAATAGTGAAAAAACCACACCCCAGCGTGCCACATGAATGATAGCAAATGGAAGTGTGAATTGGAAACTCACTGGTAAATGAAAATGCAAATTAAGAGAAGTAGTGAGTAAAATGTCTTTTTTTAAAATTTTTTATAATGTATTGTCCTGTTGTATGGGAATTGAGTCTCTCTGGTCACACAATAAGCACAAAGCTAATTATCCACAGCATGTAAACAGAGAGACATCTGTTAGTATGAGTGAACATATGTGACCATGTCTGTTTGACACAGACATTGAAAAACTCGCCATCTCATGCTTATTGTTTTTCTAACAGGGAGTTTGTTTTGACGTCCCAGCTGATAAAGTCAAGGAGATTCAGGTGGGAACAACAATAACCCCAACATCTGTTCAACATATGTAGTTGACTTCTTGTAAATGTGAAAAAAAGTGAAAATATATATTTCAACAGACTGGCAGTCCTGTTTGAAATCCTTTGTCTCCAAACTTGTTCTTCCATTAGGAAACATGGCAGGACGGTCGCCGTTGGCAGCTCACTGTGGCCACAGAGCTGCCAGAGCTGGAGGAGAAGCAGTTCAGTAACCGTGGTGACAGAGGCTTTGGCAGTGGTAACCGTGGTGACAGAGGAGGGTTCAGAGGCGGCAGGGGAAGGAGTTTCGGTGGAAACGGTGGCCGTGGCAACGGGTTCCGGAACGGCGGCAGCGGCGGCGGCTACGGCAACAACAGAGGGGGACACAAACGCACATTCAACCAAGCGTTTGATTACTAAAGTACTAATGTGTGGACTGATAGGACAGACTGTCACTCAGCTGGGCTGGCAGTGGTTCTTATTGGCTGGCTAGTCAACATTCTCCATCATTAAACAAGTTTAATTGTGTAATTTCATATAGAATTCATTGAATTACAGAGTTTGAGACATAATTTAAACAAAATGTGCTATCGGAAGAGTAATACTAAAGGTGCAGTTTACCGTAAAGCTCGATATTTATTTCCTCTGGTCTGTTGTGCATGTCATCCATCTAGATTTTTTATTTTTTTGGCTCATCTGCACAGGTTTGGAGGCATGTGTAGCAGAAATGTTTGCCTTCTCTTTAATATAATGTGACTAAATTTCATTTAATCTGGGCTGCTGTTTAATGTAGGTAGTGTTTTGTTTTTTGTTTTTTAGTTCAGATTTTTTTAAAAACCCATTTAGGACAGCACACGTGTCTTTTAGTCCCGTTATATTCAAGAAAAGACGGACATCTTTACACCACACATCTCCAGAGTTGGGCAAATCCCACCAAAATATTCCAGATGGATACATAACTCTGCAGGACAGAGGAGATTTTTTTTTGGGGGGGGGGTGAGATGTTACTTTAATTTACAGATAGTTATCTAAAAATGGTTTAAAATGAAAATCTGTGTACCGTACCATATATACAAAACTAAGACTGGCAGCCATTTTTGCGATGCCTGATGTGCATTTCTTTAAGGTGGCACTTTAGCTGAAACTTTTGGAATGACATTGCAACTAAATAAACAAGCACCAAATGTAATTACTGGTTATATAACCTATATTGAAATGTTGGCAATATTCAATAACATGACCTAAAGTTGGAAAATGTCATCTATTGGGTTTTAGGTAAAGTGTTCATTTTTATGGGTGTTTGGGGAACATTGGCAGCAGTCACACTTAAGGCTTTTGTCCAAAATGGAAGATGCACAATCTTGTTCACGTCACATTTGATGTACGAGTGCTATCAAACCTGTTCAGTATGTTGCACTGTCACGTTTGAGATGGTTCTACTCTGCACCCGCAGAGAACAGCGATGGTGTTGACCTTTACAAATGTGCTCAGTGTCAGATTGCTGCCTTACCCTCAGCTGAAACCTCTCTCCCCAAAAATATGTTGGATGATTGCTTTGCAATCGCCTCTATTTAATAACTTTTGTCTACTGCTTCCATTCATTTGAATGAAATGACTTCTTCATTAAAAAGGTCAAGTCATGTTGTGTTTATTCCTTCCAAAGGGGTAAAATAAGTACGTAACATGCTTATGAAATAGTTTAAGGCATTCGTCTTCTGTCAGAATCAGACTGGCAATAAACTACACTCACTGAGCACTTCAATAGTAAAGTATCTAATTAACTAGTGGTAAGAAGGCATCTCAGTGCATTTAGGCACGTAGAAATTTTCAAGATGACCCGTTTAAGTTTAAACTGGGCATGAGAATGGAGATTCAAATAAGTTTGAATGTGGTGTGGTTTTTGATGCTAAACAAGCTGGTTTGAGTATTTCAGAAACTGCTAATCTACTGGTGTCTTTTCCACACAATCATCTCTGATTTGCAGAGAATGGTCTGAAAAAGAGTAAAATATCCAGTGAGTTCTACAATTGAAAATGCCTTGTTGATGCTAGGTCAGAGAGAAATGGTCCCAAACTGCCCAGAGTTGATAGGAAGGCAGCAGTGACTGTAATAACCACCCCGATAGCCACTCCTATCACAATGGCCAGAATTCGCACAGAATAACCAAAACTGGGCAACAAAAGCTTGAAAGACTGATGAGTTTTGATTTCTGATGCATCATTTAGCGTAAACGGTTTGAAAACATGGATCCATCTTAGTTTGTATAAACAGTTCAGGCTATGGGTGGTGGTGTAATGGTCTAGGTCAGTGGTTCTTAACCTGGGTTCGATCGAACCCTAGGGGTTTGGCAGAGCCTTCGCCATGACATGCATGGCTCATTTTGTGCACCAGTAAAAAAATCACATTTTATTTTTCACTAAAGAGGGGTTCAGTGAATGCGCATATGAAGCTGGTGGGGTTCGGTACCTCCAACAAGGTTAAGAACCACTGGTCTAGGTGATGGTTTTTTTGGCATGCGTTGGACCGCCAAGTGAGCAACATTTAAATGCTGCAACCTACCTCTGTTCCTTTGTGACCACGGCAGCAGGAAAATGCACCACGCAAAGCTCAAATAATCTCAATATGGCCCCCAGTCATCAGATCTCAATCCAATAGAGCACCTTTGAATCTATAAAAAGGTGCATTTACATCATGGATGTGCAGCTATGTGGACCATAATCTTTGAGGAACATTTCCAGCAACTTGTTGAATCTATGCCGAGAGGTCCAGCCCAGTGCTAGCAAGGTCGGCCTAATGAAGCATGTGGTAAATAAATATAATACTAAGTGCACGGGTGGATTATTAACAGTTTTGTTTCTGCTGTGTTTTATGTGCAGTGAGACTTTCACACCACACTGAGAAGAAACAAGTACACAGAACTAAACGTTGCAGGGTTAGTCCACTGATTCGGTTCCTTTACCCAGCACACAACCAGAGCAACACTATAACTCTGCATTACACCAAAAAACAGACAATCTGAAATCTGCATGATGTACGTTTAATTATTTAAATGAGCCAAACATTGCTATAAAATAACAAAGTTGAGTCACAGTACATAAATATTCATTTTACTGTATTGGATCGTTAGATCAGAAGTTGTAAGGTTATATCGTTGACAGACAGCTTGACATTTTGTTTGATCGTTATTTAATTTTTTTCAATACAAGCATATTATTGCCCACAATATTTTTTTTAATTTACTTGTACCAATTTTGTCCACTTTGTCTAGCGCATCGCTGTACTTGGCAAACATAATCACAATATACTGACACAATATTGGAAGGGCAACACAGTTTAATTACACCACAATATAAAATAAACTAAAAGAATTTCTTAACAACAGTCTATGTGCAAATATTGCATTACTGGCACTGTTTCCTGCACATTCAAGTACCTGTCAATATTTTAATATTGACCAAGGATTTAGATATACACTTTTCATAAATACCCAGACAGGTGAAAATATTATACTCCTCTCTACATCTAGCCCAGTATTGTAGTTTTATTGATTTGGATGCAATAGTTGAAGAAGAACAATAACAGGATTTACACAGATTTTTCAGTAAACTTAAAATCCATCTTATTCAAAGAGCTTTTTTAAAAAAATCTGTTTTATAGTGAGATGCAAAATCAGTAAACCTGATGGATTCAACTATAGTTCTGATAGCAAAAACAGCAATCTTACAAGCAGTTATATTAAAATTAAACAGCCGATCTTTAAAATCACTCCATCCTTTGATATTATTGTGTTAGGTCCCATTCTCACATGTTAATAATTCATTGTGCAATGACAAACAAAGTTTATTGGATCTGTTCTGACTGATTTCCCCTGTGCCATTTGGCCTCCCCTGCTGGATTATACCGGGAGGCAAAACAGCTGCTACATAATAGATAAAAAGTAAATTATTTCCTGTGATGGAAAGCTAAAGACATGGGATGTCTACAAGGACTGTGTGACAGTGTGTGCTATGATCATGACCAGAATGTACCGTGTTTAATGCACAGTGAAACCTAAGGAAAATGAACCACAGTGGAGGAAACAGCCCTGAGGTGGGAAAAAGCTTGCTAATGATGCCACTTTCGGCTTGTTGTTGCGTCTCTGCAGCTACATCTTCTTGTTTCTGACTACAGGTCTTCAGTTGTCAGGAAAATTTCATTGTGTGCGGGGTTCTCCATAATGAAGTGGTCATCACCAGTGTCGTCCTGGATGACAGGGAAAAAGGTCAATCAGCATTTTCCAAAATACAGGAGTCTCTATGTTTTAAGCTTTGAGAAGATCCCGTGTCTGGATTAGTGTTATGGACAGTTAACAGGTTTCATTGAGACCACACTGGTGGAATCTTGGAATGGTTTGATGCGCTAAATTCGTCGTCTGTGGCATAACTGTTAGCCTTGAACGTGACTGTGTCAGTAGCTGATAGGACTAATACTTTCTTGTATTGCTACTTTTACTTAAGTTAAAGGTCTGATTGCTTCAACCACATCTGCTGATGTTATTCTCCCCAGACGTTTCAATTCCGTCTCCAGTAAATGCTTTTAATGATCCACACTGCGCGCTGCAAATGCCCCCTCATGTTTACTGGTTTAGAAAAGTTTTGCGTCCCAAATTGGCTATTAAGAGGTAACGGTTGTAAGGAAAGCTTTATGCCAAAAAGACAATTTAACAGAAATGGGCACTCGTCAGAACTCAGCATCATGTACGATCATCAGATTTTTAAGATTTCTTTAGTATTAAAAAAAATTCAGTAATAGTTGTGAATATTACACAAATTACACATTGCTTACAAGTTTACATTATTTAGTTTAGTTTATACTTCTTTCATATATGTTTGTTCTACAAGTATTAATAACATTTTTCACAATGGTGCATTATTAAAAACGTGCATTACAGTTACATCCAGTTTCTCTCGTATAGTACTGATTATTACCCACTTTCACCTTTTTTAATAATTTATGAATCTGGTTTACAAATACATTTTTTGTCACTTAATTAAGAAACAAAGTCATAAGACAACACGTTTGTGTGTCTACGAATGCCATATGCTTCTATAAATGCGAATCATTTTATTAATAATTAATAACTATTTTAAATATTTTGCAGTCTATAAAGAATTCATCATGGTTTAATAGCTTCTTTTCCCTGCAGGGACACAAAAGTAACTGAACTAACAAAAAGCAAGTAAAACCCAAAAGCTCTCAATTTTTATGTTGTTATGTTATTTTTAAATGTATCTATTTGTTGAAAATCATATGGAAACTAGTTAGTTATTTTCATTCAAGTATTAATTAATTATTGTGGCCCTGGTAAGTTTTGAACTGTTCCTAGCAAGATGAAAACATTTCATTTCATCGTAAATCGACTGAAATGTACAGAACGATTAAAACAAATACTTAATTACTATATTGTGATTAAACCGTACTGTATGTGAAACCTGTTTAAACGTCAGCTGTGTTGGTCTGCACTATGTGAAGCTCCAGGCTTAATTTGAATACTTTAGTTTGTATTTAAAAAAAGAAAGGAAGACATTTTAATGTTTGTTGTCATGTCTGACAGCCTGATGTAGCTGCTATTATGTTTTTAGCGTTTGTGAAGTTTGGATTTGTGCAGTTATTCTTTCATTTATTTTGTTGTTTTAATCACGTTAAGTCGGCTGCAGTTTGATTTTCTTGCTTTACTGCCGGTATGTGTGGGGCCCATGTGACGTAGTGGCCGAACATAATCAAGCCTCATGATTATTTGTATGCTTTTGAGTGTAATTACTTACTTCGTCTTTCTCTTTGTAGTTTTTCTCTGAGCTGCGATAGGACACCACATGGATCAGGGTGTAGACTCTGAAAACAAAAAGGCACAAGGATGAAACATGAGGGGAAAATGTGGGAAAATGAAAATGAAGAAATCGATGGATAACAGTGACAAGGACAAAGCCATTATAACTCTCCATAAAGACAGAACTCAAAGACTCCCTGCTCATGATTGCGGGGTGGGGGGTGGGGGGTGGGGTTATTCAGTGCCAGATTAATAACTTTGATTAAATTTCTCTGCTTCTCAATCAAGCCTGCTGGATTGTCCTGCTTCATTTTCAAGGTCACTAAATTAGTCAAAAAGTACAACCTGTGAGGAAAAAAATAAAAGTTAAATGTGAAATGATGTTATTACCTGTGATATAACATGGCCAGAAACTGCACAATGAGAAGAATAGCAAAAGACAACAGAAACATCAAAGTGAGAGGCTCCACCTGTCAGAAAAAGAGCAATAGAATGGATTACTAATTACATCAGATGTTACAGGAGTTCAAACAATTATTTAAAAAGAATCACAATCCTTCTTTAACTGCAGCACATGCATTTAGGAGTGTCTGTTGTGGGTCCCAACCTTGAGGAATTCATCACTTTTAGTTCCATTGGGAAAATACTTTGGGATCTTGATGCTGATGACATCATTTCCAATGGCCTGCAAGAAGAAGGTAGCTACCACCCAGAGCACGTTTATGATGAAATACAGGAAGACGGCCTGTGGAGAGGTAAGAGAATTTAATATTTGATTTCGTTTTGCCACATTTCAAGTGGATAATTGTTTTTAAAGGTTTCACTCCCAACCTGCAACCTGACGCATCAGAGTATTTTTTCATAATGATTTGGGATCATTCATTTGTTATCATTGTCATCATCAGAGTGCTGACCTTGTTTCTCAGTGACTTTAGTTCTCTGTTGACTTCCTCCTGATGTTCTTTAGAGTGAGCGATTGGTTTCAGGTAGCGCTCGATTAGCTTGTTCCAGAAGTCGTTCTCATTCTAAACACACAAAAATGCACACAGTTCAATAAAAAAAATTTAATTGATCACTTTTTTAACTGACTAACTCCATTTAGCAAATATAAATTTTATTTTCCTTAGAAGATCAGAAATCTGCTAATGAATAACATTTCAGGGCGGTTGCTTTGTTCACTATACCTTAATTACTGAAAACGAACGGCAAAATTTAGAAACATTTACATCTACAGTGCATTGTGAAGTAGTAATACTGTGTTTAAATACTCATTTTAAATACAACTTTTTGTATCTACCTCTATCTCACAGACCCGACAGCTGAATAAACATCTTACCTCTTCTAGCTTTTGCACTTGTGGGGCAGCGAGTGTTTTCTCAATGGCTAGCTTTACTCTCTTTTCCAACTTCTCCATTCGATTGGTCTTAAGGGTTTGCCGTGCCTGAGACACAGAGAGAAGTCAGGTCAGTTATGTATTTTCTGCAGCAGCAGTTTTCAGAAGTTTTCAGAAGAATAGAAACTCTGGAAATCAGGTTTCCTCTCAAATTAATTTCATTTTGTTTTAAAAGCAACATGTCATTATTTTATTTACACCAAAGTTGTCATCACCTGTCTGTTTAGCGCAAGTTGTAACTCCTCCAGCTGATAGTCTGAGAGAACGTCTTCAGGCCCCACTGAATTGAGCTCTACATTGAGTGTGTCTGTTAACATCAGCACCAAGTCTTCGCACACTTCATCGTAATCTTTGTTACGGAGTGCATATCTGAGGAGAACAAAAGCAGTTTAACTACACAACTGCAGCTTTGCCATCGGGGTAATTGTACAGCATCTTACACAAACGTAGTTTTAGTGTAAATGTTAATTATTCTTGTAAAAATGCCTGCAAGTGAACAACAAAAACATGCAAATACTTGGATGATGTTTATTATTTACCGTATTTGTTCTTGTAGATTTCTCTTCATGTTGAAGTATGTCAGCTTTTTCAGAAATTCTTCCTTCACTGGGTGCACCCAGTCTGCATACACATGAAAACACACACACACACGGATAGCATCATTACTCTGTTTTATATGCTACATAATGTATAGTATATAATGATCCACAGCTACATGTATAGCTGGAAATTACAGTGTGGTGCACTCAGGACCTAAATGCATTTAGAGTGCTTCTCACCAGCGGCGGGAATCTCTGCCTCACGAATCATATAGTCATCATCATGATCACTGTCTTCTTCATCAGATGAACTCATGCTCCTGTTTTCAGCACCATCGTCACTGCACACAGCACACATGCACTTATTGTGAGCTTCTTAATTCCAGCGCACATCTCATTTTGTCCTTATAAACAGCTGTGTTCAGTATGAGACTTGAATGGAACTGTGTTATTTTCAAGGCCAGTAGTATATTGGATTTCTGGTAAAATAATTAATTAAATTCAATTTGATTTATATAGGGCCAGATCAGCCTGTGAGCGAACAACATTAGAAATGACTGACCAAATAAAGGAGGAGAAACAACCACGACAACAACAACAGAACGCTACCTGCTACTGGAACCCAGGTCACTGCTCTTTGCTGCCTTCTTCCTCAAATCATCAACTAGAGGTCTTGCAATCTCTTCCTTGGCTTCTTCTTTCTTGGCGTGTTGTTTGGTGTGAGGCTCCAGCATTAAGGCTGGGTGTAGAGGTGTTTCGTTTTGGGTGATTGGATTGGCTGGGATGTGCTGTATAATCTGACCCGCGAGCTGCTGAAATATCAGACGCTCTGTTTCCTGGGTTATCTGTAAAGCAACAGAGTTCATTAATCCATTCATCCATCACCTGCTGTCAGGTATGTCGGGAACTGTAACCATACCTGTATCTTCATGTCCCAGCAGCAGCATCTACAGGTTTTGTCACAGAGAAGATTGTGTAGTTTCTTCTGCTCTACACCTCCCCTAATGGACAGACAGATATGAGGATGTATGGTCACAAAGAGTGATTGATATGACAAGATTAAAAAAAAAATCAATTCCCTGCTGTCTTATTTGTTTTTGTTTCATGGATGAGTGTCAAATATGGAACAGGAAGTGGATGAACTAATGGATTTGGTCAGCTAAAAGTTCTGCACGACTATATATACACACTTTCAGGCTAAGACTTCTCTAAAGGCTGAGGCTTTTTTCTACTCTTCGATCCTTATGATGTCAAAGACAGGCGATATTCTTGATATGGTCATTTTAGGTCCAGAGCTCTGGCTGTAAGCACAGCAGCTCCTCCACCGACTCTTCAGATCTTATGAACTTTACACAGTAATGTTGCGTTTTGGGGAAATGCAACATTTCTGTTTGAGATTTGAATTTGTTATAATTTTCCATTCTTATTTTGATCCCTATAATATTATTGCTATTTCATGATAATTAATTAAACAAACAGTGGTCTAAAATAACGCATTACTTGTTGGTTTCCCTTGTGCCCCAGGACACATTGTTCATGTTAACCAGCGAGTAGATGGTCAAAAGGAGATATCCACTGGGGATGCAGATGAAATACATCAGACCATAGATAATCAAGACTGCAAGAAAGAAAAGGAAACAAAGCCAAAAAATGTCACATGACATGAAGCAACATCACACAAAAAATGTGAAATAATGCTTAGAACAATAATAATGAACATACAAAACTCCTCAGGGTGGAGTAAAGCTGTTATCAAGTACATGATTGCCATTGAAATCAAAAACAATCCAGTGGGGGTCAAGAAGGTTTGCTGAATCACCATGTCACCTAAAAGAGAAAAAGGCATTTGCACATTTAATGGACATTTATTTGAAAGATATGAGACTGCAACAACATACAGTCAAAAAACGATTCTACCCACCAATGATGGAAAAGAAGGACGCAGTCATGAGGAATGCATACAGAACACTCATGATGCCGGCAATGGTTATTTGGGTATTCGACTTGGTTAAAAAGCAAATGAGGATGTAGAACACGGGGGGAACGCACGCGACGACGATGGAGAGTGTACCAGTGAGTCTGAAGACAAACTGGAAAGCACCTGGAAGGAAAAGATGGAGGGGGAGGAGAGAAGGAGAAATAAATGACTGATGTAAAGTTATTAATGCACAAAAATTATTAATGCAGATGGGCTTGGCAAAGTGAATTTCCCTGTAGTTACCATTACAAGTTATTACTAAGTCTGCCTTCAGTTAAGCCAAGTGTTTAATGAAAACTGGTGGTTCACACTGTAGTTACCTGCATTAATGACTGCATTAAAGTTCAGATTAGAAATATTTGTTCCAGGTTTTGCTTCCAGGATACATCTTTACAAACCACGAGAACTCAAATTTTTAAACTCACTTTACATAATTAATGTTTCATCCTTTTTTTTCTTGTCCTTTTTACTGTTTTTGTGGATGCATACAGGTATTCGCATTTGGAATAGTACAAATGTGGCAATTTTCTATTAAAAAAATATAGCACAAACATCTGCCCAGACTTGAATTTGGTAGGCAATGGTCAGAGGTCATTAGGACCTCAAACAGGCCACCAAGCCATAATTCAGAATAAATAAATACATAAATTAATTATGGCAACATTTCCCAGACAAGTTTAAACAAATGATAGAAGAATAATATTTCACGTGCTAAACAGTGGATTGAACCAATGAAATCAGTGTGGTCTACCATACTACACAATGTGAACCCTAATAAGGAACTTTGTAAACGCCAGTTCTGGTAAGTGCGATATAAAGAATTTGCATAAAATGACATGCAACAAAGATTATACCATACAGTAAAGATGTTAATGTGTGACATGCAGTGAACTGGATCAGAAGGATTTTAACAAGTCTTGTGCGTTTCCATTTGCCGGTGATAAAACTAAGTTTATTGACACCATAAGGAACAAGTAAGGCATCTGAATTTGGTTCAGTCAAATCTTTAAACAAGTTATTATACAGCTTACTTTATGGGAGCGGTCTTAAAATGAAACCACTATACCATATCTATTGTAGTTGTGTTTGCTCAATTACTTTAGTTCTGTTTCCTTGTTGCAGAGTAGCATAATTTAAAGACAGTCACGGGTTTCTGAGAGAATCTGTAGGATTTACTTCCCTAACGGAACTTTTTATATATTTCAAAACCTAAAAAAGTGTTTGAAAGCTGAAAGGATAAGAGATAAACTGCAACTTAATGGCATGAATAATGGTGATAAATGTGTTAGAGTCATTAACTAGACTTAAACCTACTTGCTATCATGAGAGTTACAGAGGCAGGTCCCAGGATAGAAGATCCAACAGTGAACATCTGGTAGAAGACGTAAATCCCTGAGATGGACTCGTTTCTCTTCACTGTCTCTGGACCACTAAGATTCACAACCACAAAAGAGTTAGTATGGCAGTAGAAGTGTTTGTAGGATTTATAGCCTACAAACATAACCAGGAAACCATCAAACTAAGAATGAAAAATCTTCTCTTTTTTTAAAAAATGTTTTAAGTAAAAAGCAGGATGGCTATAGAATGAAACCCTGCTATTATTAATAACATGTAACACTAGCCTGTGGAGAAGGTCCAGTGTATTAGCCAATGTTGAAGGTCCCCATCGTCTCCTCTGGTTGTAAAACTCTTCAAATTCCTGTGGTGAGTTGGTGTATGCATCTGAAGCAGCATTATACTCGACTCGCCAGCCTTGTTGCAATAGCAAAGTACACAGCCATCGATCCTCCCCTAGAAGAGCACACACGAGACACCAAGAGTTTAAATGTCAAAACACTAAGAGTACAAACTAGACGAGGTAAAAAAGTCTACTGATCCTTTTGGTTGCGTTTACCAACCTTGATCATACTGCACATATTCTTGAGCTCTTTGTGCAGTTGTTGAGTATCTTTTTAAAACATGGTCATCCATCAGGGCCGACCCTCTGAACAGACTGAAGCATCCCGGACTGCACAGCACAGAACCAAACACATGCTCTGCTGTCTTCTGGAGCCAGTGACCTACTGCATACTCAAATTTCTGGTACCACACCATGGGACCTGGGATGGCAGAGAGGCAGATGAGAGGAGAGATGAAGCAAAGGAGGTTGAAGAATAATAGGCATTTGGAAAAAAGTACATGTAGTACGTTGTTTCTAAGTTAGTCCATCATATATACAGAGCTTAAAAGAACACTGCAGAAGCAAAAATCCCACTAAATGCTGATGTAGGGAATGTCAAGAACTAGAGTGGACCTATGAAATATACACGATTTCCAGTTTATCAAAAGGCTTTCTTTAAATGTTTATTTTTTAAATGAAATACATTTAATGATACATCAGTGGCAATACATATGAAATGCCCACTCACCCATGCCAGTAGGATGGATTCTACCACATGCTGCACCTACATTGTCATACATCCTCAACCTGTGAACACAAATATGTTTTATAAATTGACATGTTTGACAAGCAACAATAACTAAAATCGACACTTTCTAACTGGATGACTAAATAGCTCATAAAATGAGTATTTGTGGTATTTGTTGTCTACAATAGCATCAGTGATTTATGGAGGAAAATGATGTAAATACTGAGCCATGACAGATTTTAAGAAGTTGACTGTTCTGCTGCTCACCTGTCTACAAGCAGAATCACAGCTTTAGGGTGGAAGTCAGTGTCTCCGTCAAGAGCAAGAATATACGTGTTGTCGTCTGAGATGAACTTGCGTTTGTTGTCGTTGTCATACTGAGGCAACACGAAAGTCTCACTATCCAGAGAGACCAAACTGGCTCTGGAAAAGTTATTCAATTGCTAAAAAAAAAAAAGATAGGTCATTGAAAAATTATAAGAAATTATACACAATGCCAAAATAAGTTGACTCGAACAGCTGAAAAGTCTTACTGGGATCTTTGAAGGGTTCTTCACAATGTAGCCTTTCCAGCCAAGCAGGTAATACATGTACATTATCTAAGAAAAAAGAAAAAAGCAGCAGTATTGAATGTTAAAATCCAAGAACAGCCTTTTGGAGACTCACTGTTTAATAGTCTAGATGACTTGACAGAGGTGATTTGTCAAATTAATTAAACTTTTATCACACAGGTAGAAAATACAGAATGATTATACCAGCAATACTAGCAAGCATGTTTTAAATTTTAACTAAGCATTTTCATACATTTACAATTAGAGTTGAACACACATTTAATTAACAGCACTTCCAGTATCTCAGTATATTTACTACAGTCCAAATCATTATTAATAATTGCATGCAGCACAATAGAGCAACACAGTTTCTTATTTTGAAATACTGAACAGCACTGAAATGATTTCAGCCATTTATTTTCATGCCTAAGATATAATATATATATATATATATATATATATATATATATATATATATATATATATATATATATATATATATATATATAAAATATCTAGTTTTGGAGTTGCTGCTTTTCTATCCCATATTCAATAGTAAATAGTTTTTTGAGTAAAACATATATTTTTGACACATTTGAGTAATAATAATGAGTGTTGAAGAACCCGTCCCACTGTGTGAGGTTATAGAATAGTAGAATCAGACCATACACATGATGGGTCCATTCAAGTTCATACAATTCCAATACATGAAAAAAGAAAACAAGTCTGCATGTTTGAGTGAGAGAACTTGGTTTTTAGTGTATTTCACAATCACATACACATAAATAGGGATATAGAGATAGAAACTTTCACAGCTAATCTGTACCTGGGACCATCTTTTTTTGTTCCTGATGAGTAGTTTGTCTTTTAGGTGAACATAGAGCATGTTCCCTTCTGGCAGAACAAACATCAACCTGCCACCGTAGGGAGTCTCAATGATCGACACATCGTCAGGCTCTTTGTTGGTGAAGACCCTGAACGGAGGGATGTGTAGGTGATCAGTTTGAAAGATGGATAAAGAGAGACATGCAGATGTACACACATATATTTAACTGTGGGGTTATCTCACCTGTAAACTTCAATGACAACATGGATCAAGTCATTAACATAACTATTAACCAGCCTCTTGTTTGTGTCATCGTCAGTCATGAAGGCATCGTCCATTAAAATGTGACACTCAAAGTCAAAACAGTCCTTGTGATCTTCCTTTGGATCCCCTCGATAACGGTCCAGCCTGAAACAATAACAGATGACTGTATAACACAGCAAAAGCCTTTTCATTTAGGTCTTATTTTTAAGTGTGAACAGTCAGTGCACAGCAGGAAATAACAAGAATGACAGGAAAATGCATTTTTTAAATGTTAAGCAGCCCAAACACTTGGCATTTTAGGCCTTTGAATATATTAGGTCATAAGCTAATGAATTTGACCTTTTATTTACATTTTTAAGAACCACTTTACATCAGACTGAGAGGCTCTAAATGCCTCTCTGGTTAAAAATTTCACCTGTGTACTGACACCTGCCTGGTGCGAAATTAAACAGGTGGAGGTAAATCAAACCCATATTTTAATACGCTGTTATATTGCTCTTTAATGATATGTAAAAGAGAAATTAAACCCACGCTGTGTATGTGATACTAGTACACCTGGGGCTAGATGCTTTAAACTCAAACTCGTTATTTTCATCAGAATTATAAAGCCGTGCTTAAGCATGCTTGTTGTTAAATCTCAGTCACTGTGGATTTGTATGCAGCCTGATCTACTTTATGTCTGTATGTGCAGATAAAATATATAATGATAAGAAATGTGATAAGAAGTTCTCATCATAGTGACTGGGGTATGCACATGCATGTTTTTGTGCCTACACTTATTTATTTGTCTGGCCCCTGATGTTTTCAGAGGTACTGGCTCTAACCTGAACATGGAGGTGAGAATCTTCAGCATCTCGTCGTAGGTCTCATGCCACATGGTGGCGCACAGATAGATCACACACTTCTGCATTTCATCATGGCTGTTAAGGAGAGGAGAAGTTGTAGCAGAATTTTTAAACATTTCATGCTGTGAACACGCACATCTTAGAAGCATCTGCTATGGAGGCTCATTAATGTTATACACCCATTGTGGAAATGGCTTCATAAAATGTGCCACATGTGCAGCTGCAGTGAATTTGGGGATGCAAATAAGCGAGTTTCCAATTTTGTTGAGGTCGTAGATGAACATCAATTGTTTTTGGGTCATGTCTGTGTGTATGTCTTTACACTGAGACGTGCTCTGCTAGCGACACAGTTTGCATGAACTCAACTTCAAATGCATTTTTTTCTACCTATACTTCAAATAAATTATTCACTGCATAATTGCATACTGCCTTTCCTGTTGAAGAAATGTCTGTGCCTCTACTGCATTTGAAAAGTTATCACCCATTATGATTGATTTTTTTTTTTTTTAGGTTAATTTATGGCCACACTGAAATAATGTTCAACAGGGAAGCTATTCTCAGATCACACTGACCTTTCTTGGGTTTTGGCTTTTGGAACCTTCATCTTGGTGTTGAGTAGCAGAGACAGGTCAATGAAAGCAGATTCATACAATCGACGAACAAAGAGCTGAGATGTTCTTTCTATACGCTGGACCTAATGGAAGGTGAACCACAAAGCTATTTAAGTGTATGTCATTTTAAAAAAAATCAGATCTCAAAAACAATATGCTTTAATATGTTGTGGTGTGGCTTTTCTGGGAGTTAAAATAAAACTTCCAAATAAAGAAATGACTGAATTCATTTAAAGCATACATCTTCTCACAGCCAATTGAGTGAAAGTGTGTGCATATGCGCTGTGTTTTTTTCTGATACCTTGATCTTCCATACGTAGTAGGTACATGTGACGAGGCCTGACCACATGCACACTCCCTCCAGTGCCAGCATGGCAAAAGGCCATTGAAAGTAGTGGCTGTCAATCAAATGGTAAATAAATATTTTGAGTGAAGTGTGCAAAGATAAGAAATACAGAAGATATCTGTACTTAATATATTGCTATAGGACATGGCAGATGAGGTTGGACAATAAATACTTCCATTTTATTCGCATTAAAAAAAAATTATAAATGACCAGGCTGCTTGAAGTGTAAGAAGAATTAGTGACTTGAAAAACTCACATGCTACGTTTCATTAACACATTTCTCAGCATACAAACACACCTGTTTAGTGAAGTCCGACACATGCTCCTAGTAAGCTCGAGTAAGACCGCAGACGTGTTTTTGGAGTTCAGATAGAGCAACTTGTCACAAAATTCTGCAATAAAACAAACATTTTTTTTTTTTTTAGCTTTATTACATGTAGTTTAAATAACTAATTTATTTATAATTATAACAATTTATACATATAAATGATACAGTGAATCAGAGGAGTCATGGTGTATTTTTTCAAAGTGTATTTTCATGATGAAAATATTGAGCTACTTAAGTGGAAACAACGTTAAAATTCCTGGAAACTCCCCTGTGCTGAAGCGACTCATTAAACAATTAAAAACTGAATGCAAAACTTATTGCAAGTGAATTTTTTATGAAGGTAGTTCAATTTGTCTTGACCTAAAAAAAAGAATAAAGAAAAAGGAAAAACTCACCTATGATGCTTTCTGTTTTTGTCCCATTATCCAGTTTCCATCCCAGTGTAAAAAACAGCACTATTCCCAGCAGTAGCATTGCAGGTCCAGTGCAACATAGAGGAAGGGCAAAACTCATCCTGACAGAATGAATCTTACAGGCCACAACTCCAAACCAGTGGCAGGCTGCTGAGCAGAAGGCCTGAGACAGAAGATGAGGGCAATATTTATTAAGCCTAATTTACAGTCATAAGGACAAAATTAAGATTGTAATGTACTTAATTTACACGTTAGACCATCCTACCACCATTAAAATATGTTTCTGAACCAATTCTTTGTGGAAAAGTAAGAAAGAAGTGCAAAAAAGTGCTTTACACTTCAAAACTCAGATCATAATTGGAACATGTGATCATTATCATGCCTCGGGCAAGTAAGTAGTGGATACAGAGACCCCTGACTGATTAAACCTGCGGCTGCTAAAGAGTCTGTGTGAATGAGATTTGATTGGTTTAAGTAAGTTTTGTCTTATTAAGTAATTAATCTAGACTAAACCTGCTGAGAGCCATAAAAAGAAAATGATCAAATGCAATAATGGGGAAAAAGTGCTTTTTGCTAAATCACCATCAGACACAGTTTTGTCTGCTACATGCAGTGATAAATCAGATTCTACATTTATGGCATCTAGTCTTCCTACAGTAATTTTAATACATGTTGCATGCTCTCTTCCTTCTACTTACTTGTAAGAAAAACAACACTAGTCCTGTTTTCAGGAGTTCTCCGTCACACAGGATAAAATTGTCCCATATGATGGTTTTCGCAATTAGCTTGTGGTAGATCAGGTATACGGCCCCTAGAACAGACAAAAACAATTTTAATTTTACATGCTTGCCACATTTAAAAATGCACCCCTCTTT
Organism: Aulonocara sp. 'chitande type north' Nkhata Bay; assembly: GCF_057382095.1. NCBI lineage: Eukaryota > Metazoa > Chordata > Actinopteri > Cichliformes > Cichlidae > Aulonocara > Aulonocara sp. 'chitande type north' Nkhata Bay. The sequence goes on from NC_141344.1 coordinate 16,037,474, forward strand.
CACTCAAATCATTTAGTTCACAATGAAACTATTTTTTATCACTGTTCTTTGTTTGTGGTCAAGTAAATATTGTTATGGTATAGAAATACATTGATTTAAAAAAATACTGTAAATAATAAGAGTGGTAACGTTTTAAATTCCTGCAGTGATAGAAGAAACAATTTAATCTGCAACGTGTACAGAGATACGGTACAGATAACATAAATCTGCACTGTTCTGTAGATTGGGTCATCTACCAATCGGAAGCTTGCGTTTAACTATCCGTAGGCAAGATACTGAACCCTGACCCCTGATTTGGGTGTAACTGGGTCATTAGCTTGCAGTGCTTAGTTACAGTAGAAAAAACACTTTATAAAAATCAGCCCATGTATCAGAACATTTGCAATAATAATTTTACAAGTTAAGAAATACATTGGATTTTAAATAAATAAAAATAAAAGAGAACATATTAATAGTGGTTTATTGTGCAGAATAGAAAACCTAGATTTACTAATACTGAAAACAACAACTGAAGAATTCATCACAGCTGGAGAACATCCTCTGCAATCCATCTGCACCCCTGACATCACAGAAATCTGTTTGTTCTCCAGTGCGAATGTGGGAAATTAGATTTTTTCATCACGCGTCCAGTGCAGAGTGGGTGTAATTTTGCCAGCATGTTTTTTTTTCTCCTCTCCATTCATTGCGTCAATACAGACATTGATGGCAAATAATTACCTATCACTAATATCCTCAGAATGCTGCTGATGACAAACACAAAGTCTCTGAAACCATCCAGTTGTGACAACGTATCCTGTGGGATAAGAGAGAAAAAAAGATCCTCAGTGATCGTGTAAAAAAAAAAAAAAGTTTCCTTATCATAAACATACAGACTTGGAAGAATGCAAGCTAGCTGAAGCTCCACTATAGAAAAACAGCGTACCTGCATGCGGTTGGTTGCTTGTAGTGAATTTTCCCACCAGCACAACGAGACAAGGAGGGAAGAGAAAATTCCAAGTGCCACGTAGATATAGCAGTCAGAACCCTGTCTGTCCACATATGACGTTACACGGACATAGTAGTCAATTCCCAGCATGCAGTAACCTGTTGGTCAAGTTAGTCAGTTAATAAATGCATATCTAAACTTTCTCTTATATCAGTAGATACAGTGTATATGGAATACGCTGTATCCACTGTCTATCCAAATGTCCTAAAAACACACCTATCACTCACATTTTCAGCTCCATAATATTATTCTTGGACTCTTCATTACAAAATAATCCCTATTCATCTCATTCTGAGGTACCTTCTCTCTCTTTTTTCCAAATACTTGAAACTTTGGCAAAGTTTAATATAAGTTTGCCAATATTTATACATTTTTTATACACCATATTTTTTTTAAATCAATCATGGAACTTGGAGCTTGCAAGCTTGGTGCTAGATTTGAATCTTAAGCATCAAAACTTGACAGAGTTGTTGTTTTGGCAGTTAAGACGTTTTACATCATTTATATGAGGCAGTTGTTGTAATGAGGGTGACAGAATTACTGTGTCAGAATTGGATAAACAAGACAACAATGGAATGATAGTTTAAAAGAGCTGACAGACAATTAGTAGCAGATCAGTTCAGTCAAAGCCTGAAAACACAAACCTTGATTGAGAAGTGTTCAAACAATTGGGAGAAACGAGTGACGTACAGAACTAAGAAAATAACTGTCGACTCTACTGCTTTCTGCTTCATTCACTCCCTACCCCTAATTTGTGAGCAGGTAAGGTTTGCCAACATGACTGTTAAACCTCCTACTATACCTGCTGTGAGCTAATTATCATAAAATGTAATTAAGGATTATATTATATTTAATTTTTGTAGAGCGGCTCTCGGTTTTTTGTGTTTTCACCACACCGAATCTATGAATGTTCAGGGGACAAAGCTAAAAAGAAAGCCAGGGAAACAAGCTTGCACATAGAAGCTAATTTAAAAGGAGTTACCAATAGAGGTGAGTATGAGGGAGCAGATTGGGAACACAATTTTCCAGTTATCTCGCTGTAGTCTGAATATTATCTGCATAATTGCAGACACAATGCAGACTCCTCCACCGATGAAGAGATTAGTCAGGACGTCAAACTGAGGCATAACCACCAGCACGAGGACTGAAGTACCGAGAGAGACCAGGACCTCAATGAGGCAAATCTGGAAAAGACACAAAACCAGAAAGATGTCCTCACTTATGCAGTGTTTCTATTGGTTTTGGACATGGAAATAGAAGCCATTAAAAATACTTTATATTCACCATTAATTTGTATCATTACCATCAAATGTACATTTTACTTTTTTTTCTTTTCTGTCTTTTGACCTAAATAAACCTTTCTGTTATCGTCTGTATAATTCTTACAGAAATGGCAATAAATACACAAACAAGAACAACATAAATAAGAATAAGACAAAATTCTCTTTATAGCATTTTGTTGAAAATACTATTAGAAGATAAACTCATGATTAATTAACTGTGCCCAATGGGACCTACTTTGTGCCAAAGATTAACAAAAAAAACATTATTACTAAGTTTGTCTGTAACGATTTGTAATTTTACATTTTTCTGCTGTCTAGTTATAGGTACTTAAACTAAAAATATGTAGAAAAACATACAAATGCCATGATCTTCATTTTGGGTGGTACAAAGCTCTTGAAGGAACATCGCCACAGCGATTTCAAAAAGACCAGGACGTTGGGGAAGACTAGGCAGAACATCATTATCAGCATGTAGAACTGTTTTTCCTTTGAGGTGCGCCGGGACATTGGACTGGACAATGTTGACAACACCAGCAGGGAGCCCTGAAAGGATATATGATCATTGTGTGTTAAGAAAATTCTATTTCCAGGAATAGGAACTAGATGGGGAATCCCAGTAAAGAGAGTGCTGGGTACAAAGGCATTCAGTACTGTAAACTCTGTCCTCTCATAAATAGCATGAATCTTCTTCGTGTTACTTTATGATCAGGCAGGCAGAGACAGATAAGCTTGTTGTCACATGATTTGTACTTTTCACACGATGCGTTCTTTGCTGAAATGCCTGAAAGAGTTTTTTAGACATACAAAACATAAATTGATTTGCAGAGTGCGCTCTGATGGATAAACTATGCAACATGAATTGGGAAATTTCTAATATAATATATCAGTCAGACTCTAATACAGTACACAGTGGTCTTATTTTCCATATATGGAACACAGTACAGACTCAGAGTTTAAGAAAGCAATACTACTGTTCAGTGGTGATCAAATGAATCAAAATAATCCAAAGCACTTTCAAGAAAAAAACCAAAAACACTAAAACAACAACAAAGCCATAGATGCAGATTTTTAAGTGTCTGTCTATGAAAGAAAATACTAGAATCTGAGGAGTTGGAGGCAATTTTGCTGTGTCCAAAGTCAGCATTTTTTAGCCAGAGCTTGGACTTCAGCCTCAGTGGTAACCAGATGAATAACTTCACAGAGAGAAAAAGATAAACTCACAAATGGTCCTACCTTTGCAACAACAGCAGTGGTCAAGACAGCTAACCCCACCAAAACAGCCACTAGATGTTGAGCCAGCTGGAAACATCTTCTCTTTTGTTCCTTCTCAGCTCCTGCGGGGTTCAGCTGGAATGGATCCCATGTATCCCTGGAAAATAGATATTGGTTGACTATAAAAACAGAAAACTAGAACGACTGTTTAATAATGTACTAAAACAATGGTTACCTAATAATCTATTAAAGTCAGTTGAAGGATGACAGAGAATTAATAACAGAGTAGAAATATCTTTTAGTTTCATCTATGTGAAAGAGAAAACACTGAGCTGTCTCAGTTTACTGATATTGAACTACAGCGCAGTGCCCTTCCTGATTTTTTTTGTCTTTTGTGTGTGCATATTTTCTTTATCCTCAAAAGTTTCAGATCGTCATAAAAAAAAACATAGACAAAGACAACCCTAGTAAATAAAAAATGCTGTTTTTAAACGAGGATTTCGTTTATTTATCAATTATCATTAGGGTTGTGTGGTATGGCAAAAATCTCATATCCCGATATAAGACATTTATCGTCCTGACAACGATATAAATCACAAAAATGTAATATTTTCTGCAAATTCTGTGAATCTTGGGCAATTCGACTTGCGTGAACTTTTTCCACTTTTTCCGTCCTTTACCTGGATTCGAGTGTTTTAACCAATGCATGAAACTATACATTTTTAGACATAAGTTGTAATGGCCACCATTTTCTTTCAAAGTTTGAGTCTAAGATTAATTTTTTAGCACCTGACGGCTCTTTTTTTTTCTTCTCATCCGTAAACTCTCTGCATAATCTTTCACGTGATTCAGTTTATTTTGAAAAGTCTCAACAGGATCTTGAGCTTTATTGTGAAAGGTTTATGTAGAAAACAAATAAGTGGACAGCGGAGCCACGCGATGGTTTTATTGTCGTTGTTGCTATCGACAACACGTAAAAACAGGCGCTTGATAGTCAGTAGTGTGGTTATATTAAATATAAGAGAAAGCGAGAACTCATGGAAATTAATATAGCCACTACAGTGGCCATCAAAACGATGAAAAAATATTGCTGTAAACAGTTTATTTTACGACACCACGAAACAAACGATAGGTTAAAATAGATGTATATCGGTATATCAAACAGCCCTAGTTATCATTTCATTTATTAAGGGAAAAAGTTCTCCAAACCAACTTAGCCCTATCTGAGAAAAGTAATTGTCCACTAAACCTAACAACTGGTTACACAACAGTTGGCAGCAAGTGCTGCAATCAAGCATTTGCAACAACTGGCACTGAGTCTTTCTCGTTGCTAAACACTAATGGCCTTTTTAAATTCATGCCAAAAAATCTAAGTAGGATTTAGGTTCATACTTTGACTAGGGCACACCAAGACCTTCTTTGGGCTACTCAGTGATGGACTTGGTGGTGTGGTTTCTGATCTTTGCCCTGTTGCATAACCCAAGTGAACTTGAGCTTCATGGCATAAACTGAGGGCCAGACACTCTACGTCAGAAAGTTCTGGTAGAGAGCAGGATTCACCCATTAGGGCTGGATCAGGTGACCCTGAATCCTCCCTTAGTTTTGCTGCAATAAGTGTAGGCTGCTGGGGGATTCCCATGATAAGTTTTTCCTTTTCAGTCACCTTTCTCACTCAACATGTGTTAATAGACCTCTCTGCATTGAATCATACTTGTTATTAATCCCCGTCTCTCTTTCACAGCATGTCTTTTATCCTGTTTTCCTTCTGTCACCCTATCCGGTCGCAGCAGATGGCCGCCCCTCCCTGAGCCTGTTTGTTGTTTTAAATGTTGTACTGGATTCATGAGTTGTCCATGTGCTCTTGAAGTAATTTTGGTGGGCCTGCCACTCTTGTTCCAAATTTTCTCCTTTTGTGAATAATAACTGTTATTGTGGTTCATGGGAATCCATGGCTTTGTAACCCTTGCCAGACCGATAGATGTCAGAGACTTTGTCACACAGGTTCTGTTTAAGTGACTTCTTGATTCCACAGGTCTGTCAGTAATCAAGGCTGCCTGGCAGGGCTAATCAAACTGAACTCAGGTTTCCCAAAAATGTGGTTAATCACAGTTAATTACTTTAACTAATATTGTTGCTCAACTTTAAAATTATAAATAATTTAGCCCCTCGTTATCTTGTTGATCTTCTTAGTCTATATGTCCCTGGGCTCGCCCTCAGGTCTTCAGCCCAATTACTCCTGGCTCAGCCTAGCTCTAGGCTTAAATCTAGGGGTGACCGTGCTTTTGCCCTGGTTGCACCGAATCTGTGGCACAACCTTCCTATCGCTTTCTGTGCGTCAGACTCCGTTTTATCTTTTAAATCCCGTTTAAAAACTCATTTATTCAACATAGCTTTTCCATCTAGTTAGTGTCCCTATTTTATATTTGGTTCAATTTCTTATTTATGTACTTTATCTTTTAGCTATATCTGTTCTTAGTACTTTGTTCTTATATTCCCTTCTATTGCCGTATAATTAGTGCCCTTAACCTGATGACATATGTGGTACTTTGTTAATAGTCTTTTATTTAATGTCTTAATTTTCCTGTTTTTATTGTAAAGCACTTTGGTGTACCGCTGGTCTTTTAAATGTGCCATACAAATAAAGTTGTATTGTATTGTATTTAATTATCTTCCTGATTCCTGAAAAACAGGAAGGGGGGCGAGGTTTTCACAGCACTGTTTCTTATCATGATACTTTAACATTTGTATGGTCATGACTACATTTATTAGGTGCAAATTGACTGCAGGGACGTTTTTAAATGAATATGTGATAAACCATGGGTGCATAGTCAATGGATGAGCCTGTAACAAGGAATTAAGTGAAGAGTTTTACATTTTATACCTCAAACTATTGCTGATTGTGATCATGGTCTGTTGGGTGTTGGTTACAGCACAAAATGAAGAATCCTCTGTTATCTACAAATCTGCCAAAGCCCTCAGTTCATCGCAAAGGTCAGAGTACAGTTTTTATTGAACAGTATTCTTTCAACAGTGCGCTGCATCTCTCTCTCTTTTTACCCATTTTTGGGGGGTCTGTGTTTATTTTTGTCAGTGATTGTCACTTGTCAGTGTGAAATATAGCAAAAGCTTTTAGCATGAAAGGCACAGTGTATGGTTTTGGTGCTTCCAGATTAGAATGTGACTGGCACGCAAACAGGCATCTAAGCTAAGAGATTCTCAAGCAACCCTTTGGCCATAATTACACTCGATATCTGTGTTTCCTGGCACATTAAACGTCACCATCTCTGCCACCCCGATGATTAATACAGAGTGCAGAATAATTATCAGGGTGTGGGTTTTTTACCTTGAGATTATGCTACACTGTGATCTCTGGCTTTGCCATAGCAACTGAAATACTGTTAAGTCAAGGTGTAGTACAAAATGGATTGATGCTGGCAGAAGGTTGTTATATAAGGACTAATGATATTACACTATAGCTGTTATTATTATTATTATTATTATTATTATTATTATTATGTGACGCTTGATAACTATTGGATTTTTAGGATAAATGACAGTGGCAGTTTTTAGGAAGTAAAAAAATCTGATATCGATATACTGGATAATCTAACTTTTTAAAAGCAGTGAGAAAACAAAAGTCTGCTGTCTTTAGCTTTTCCCCCAATGGCAAGTGACGAGCAGACAAGCTACTTATTTTTTTGTGTATTTATGAAACTAGTGAGTCTTCATTAGACATGATATTGATGGAAGAAATTTAACTTTTCAGATGTTTCTACCCAAAGCTCACTAGGATACGCCACCGCGGCCCCCTATGGTGAAAACTATTCGAAAAAGATTTCCTGCTTTCTGGAGAGGTATTTAAAAAAATAGCTCTCAGCTCCTTTGCTCTGTGACGTCAGTAAATCATTTCCTTATGAGTTTATGGAGGAACTTGATTCAAGTTCTTTTTGTAAATTATCCCTAACCCTATAAAAAAAAGGAGCATTATCCAAAGCTTTGTCGATCACAGGTTATTAGTCAAAAACAAAAACACCCCCAAAAACACCAAGATGGTAACAGTGGAAAGACGCAGCTCGAAGCCTTGGTAATCCAGTCAGTGAGGTAGATTTATATGAAGAGCAATTTGTGCTGAAAAGACCAGCAAAATCAGGAAAGGACTTCAGTTCCCCAGACTCAAAAAGTTTTTACAAGAATGACTCACTATGACAACAAACTTCAGATTACAATATTTACTTATCACACTGTATGATTATCTGCAGACTGTAATCACCCAGATTCAACTTGGCTCCATCACATCATAATGTCATAAGGCGTACCCCTGTTTAAGAGTGCACTCGATTACATGGCCCATTAAAGCTCAAAAATCTTTTATTTCAGTAAGGTTTTTTTCCCCATTAAAAATTAAAACTGTCACACAGTTTGGCTGCCATATGTTAGGAGTTTGGAAACTGGTGCACTGGCTCACTTTGCTGTGACCTTCTAGTCAAGTTATATTACTCTCTAAAGTTGCGTAACATTTAATAAATTGGGAAACAATTAACTGCAATGATTTATATAAAAGTAGTTAATATTTAAAAACTTTATAGACACCACTCCTAGCTTTAGTTTAGTTTAGTGGAAGTTTAGAGGCTTTCAAATCAAAAGTTGCTGATAAAATATTGTTTTATTTTTCTTTATAACTTCATAATCACAACAAGGGTGGTGTAAAAAAGCTAAACTCAGAGACAGTGTCATAATTTTTGTGTCAGATATACCTACATGGAGAATTTAATTACAACTTCAGCGTGTATTTAACATTTGAAATGGAGGCCCTAACAGCAGGCAGTAACAGTGGAGATGATATTAGCTACAGCAATAAAGCGAAGCACAGCAGTGCACAGAACAAATTAACTGTTTTCTTGGCTGTGAATTATATCAAATGGAAACCTGGTAACACAATACTTTATGGTGAAAAATAATATATATATATGTAATATCCATTACCAACAATTAACCTCCTAACAATGATGAAGAGGTTAATAAAACTGGATAGCGTATCCAGGGACAGGAAATTGAATAGCTGCCTGGTTCAGTGGCATGTGGTGTTGAATGTATTTCTGTCTCATTCTCAGCGCAGCAAATAGGAAACAACTTTAAAGCCGCCGTGATGACATGAAACACGTTCCTGCTGCAGCTTGGTCAGTTAAAGAATAACATGTGCTGACCCTGATTTAGGAAACAAATTCACTAACTGTCTGACTTCAGTAAGTTCCTGTGGTAGAAATAAATCAGAGGCAATGTTTTTACAGTGAACATAGACTAAAACCAAAAAGCTTACGTTACACACGATTCCGAAATTTCGATAATAAGGGAAGGAGAAAATGCAAAGATACAGCGCTAAAGAAATTTATTAGACCACAGATGCCACAGATATCCTAAATTAACAGTACTGCTAATTACTAAACACATTTTTAATGTTTCTGTAAAGGTTAATTCACCACTATCTTCAAGCTCTGCAATCAAAATGATATTTTTAAAGCACATTATTATTTTTTTGATTAAAAGGCCAAATTACAGTCATTTCCTTCCATTCCTGAATAGAAAATTAGTTTTAGTGGTTAAATGTTATACTGAATTAATTTCCGACTTCTCAGAGAAGTCCAGCGAGCTATTTGGTAATTCAACATGAATTTCGTTTTTATGGCTTAATAAATAACAATACAATCTTTCATTTTAAACACGTTTTTGAGATGTTTCTAAAATATTTGTGTTCTTGTTTTTATGTCACCCTATCAATACAGATGTTACTTTTGATTTAATCAGGTGAAATTGTTTCTTTTTTTTATTCATATTTTCCTTCTTTTTTTCCTCCCACCGCAAGTTATCATGCTTCCACAGCACACAGCCAGTTTTATTAAACACCGCATGGGTCACAAAGCATAAAAGACCCAGAGGAGAAGATGGATTTCTACTGCCTAGAAAGAAAGTGTCTGCAAGACCGCTTTCCTCCTCCATTGTATGTATTTGATCAAGCAGGTTAATTAAGATCAAAGCATGGTTGGTGGACTCGTGGCCTGTCACTCATATAAATGTGATTTCCATATTTAAATTCCTCTCATGTCACATATTATGCTCAGTTTCACATCTGTGCCATTAGTTAAAGCAGAAATGAAACCACATAACCTTTATGATTCAACACACACTCTTGAAGATTTTTTACCTGTGCCTTCCTTCTCGTTTCTTTCCTCTTTCTCTCAGATCCTCCATTCTTCTTGTTTACTCCACTGCATCAACCAGGAACCTAAAATAGATCGTTTAAAGATAGTTTAAAAAACTGGCTTTATAGCACGCATTTTAAATTAAACCATGTTCAGGACATAGACAAAAAAAAAATCTTTAAACAATATTGCCATTGACTTAATCGACACATATTTAAATGTAAAACATAGAGATTCGTTACCTTGATAACTGCCCTATGATTAAATCTTTTCTTAAGTGTCCAACTATCCACCCTGCTGAAGCTCTTGAAAAAGTCTGCCTTCAGTGTCAACCCAAAATAAAAAATAAAATACAAAATCAAACACCAGCTACTGTTTTAAAATGAAGTAAAACATCAATAAAATGATGTGAAATGCCAAATCAAGACTCCACACAGGTGTAAAATTCAATTTAGAAATGCCTATGCTAATAATTGGCCTGACCCAGCTGCCTCGCTCCGTTGGTCTGTCAGGGAGTTTGTCCTTTGTACATCTGATTTATTTTGTGCCTTATCACAGTTTATGAAAGTGACACCCATATAGACAGTAAGGCACAACCCCCGCATGTATGTGCTCTGATGATCATAGTTTATGAAAGCTATGGAAACCAGGAAGTTTGTGTGGATTTCGCAGGAGACGATATTTAACCACGACCAAAGGTTGCTGTAATCACTCATCATGAGTAAGCTAAACAAACTAGGAATTTGTTCCTGCTTGTTCGGGTGATGGAAAGGGCTCAAAGCTTGTCACTGATCAGAAATTTCTGGTTATCTATCCACTTCTTTATGAGGGGCGGTAAAGTGGTACAAGGTTCAAGTGGTACGCACAAATGTGGACTCTAGCCTGTTTATACTTCTCGTACAGCTGCTTTTGGATCACTGTTTGTGTACACACCTGTTAGATTTGTATTGTTGATTGTCATTTATGCTTAGAAATATTTACTTATATATGCTTAGAGTTTTGTAATTAGTTGTAGATTGGTAGAGGTTTTGATCCTTGATAGTCTGCAAACTTTGTGTGTATTAGACAGCACTTTGGGAGCATGAGAGGTCATACCGTGTCTTATTGTTTTATGGTAGGATTAACGTAGTTGCGTCTGTTCTAGTCTAAGTGCTCTTTGTTTAGATGAACTGCAGGACTTCCTCACCGTGTTATCTAGGATGAACCATCTAGGGGGAGGGGGAGGCTACCCTCTTCCTGACCAAGGATGTTTGACCCTTTGATCAGCAGTCCACACACACACACACACACACACACACACACACAGGCAAGGTACTCTTTGTGTGTATGTAGACGTCATATGTTAATGAACTTATGCATATTCATGTAACCTCAATAAAAGAACAGTGGTACGGGAGAACGGACGAGAGCAACTGGGGTCAAGCGAAGGAACGGTGCCTGTCCGGTTCTCTCCCGTGCACGAGAAACATGAAGAAGCTTGCCTACTTGTGTCTTGCTTTGCAGTGTAATTATATTGCCTTTAACGTTCCAGCGGATGGGTTCAAGCTACAAACCTATCAACACCCTTTGTGCATTAAGTAACTGTTACACTGATAATGACTAAAGTTAACCCTGGGCGATAACAATGCTTCACAGAGGGGCACTACTAATATGTTAGAGGGTCTTATCTACATGAGATGAACAAGTAATTCCTCTCAGTACAGCTAAATGTCATCACTGGGATATGACTCCAAGATGTCGGCTATGGTATTTTTGGAATGAGTTTTGTGTACTTATTAGAGGTAAACCTGAATATTTGGTCTGCTGTCAATCCTTTTACTGAAAGCAGAGATCATGTACATAATTTATGTTGGTTCATCCCATCGTTGCCAATCTACTATTTTTTAAATGACCTGACAGAAAATCTGCCAGTAAAAAAAAAAGTAAAGTCATATGTTGCTACCACCAAGGCTGTATATGAAAGATGTCTACAACTATGTTGAAACCTATTATTTTGATGATTTGAAATGTAATCACTTTGCTTTGTGTGTGAAATTTTCATAATTAGAACCTGCTAATGGGTCCTATGTAACTGCATGAAAATAAAAAGAAAATATCAGAATTTCACTCAACAAATACAGACTTTTTGGACTGGTTGTCTGTCAAAGCAGGCCGTATCATCAGTCAGGGCATGCTTTTTTGTCTCACAATAAAAATGCCTCAAAAAGGCACCAATAGCAGAAATAGGTGTAGGTGTCCAGTTAAGTGACTACGTTTATTGAGGTGAGTGATGGCTAAAACTTCAAAATCCAAAGAGCTGAGTTATCTAAAAAAAGTCACTACCCTATGGGAATTATGAAATAGGAATCAGCTATATAAATTTACTTATCAATTTACTTATCAGTATCCTGCGTTTAAAATGAGAGCATCTGCGAACTGAGCTGGATGTGGATCAAGCTACAAGTGGCTGTTTGAGGAACTGCAGCTGTTGGTGCCTCTGTGTTTCTGTTTATTACTATTTTTTATTATTTTAAGGTTAAATCCCCGTTGACTGTTACTGCAGCGAGAACTATTCTTCCTGAGGTGCACAGTGAAAACAGTACAGAACATTCCAACTCAAACTACGGACAAAGTGAATAAAAGAACACGATGAAACTCAAAAAGCGGTTTCAACTTCAACAGCAAATAGTCAGATATACCACAAAGCAAGGAAAAAATATTACAGATATGTGCTTCAAGAATTAGGTGCTGCTCTCACCACCGAAGGCACAGGAGAGCAGAAGGAAGGAATAGCAAGAGGCTAGTGTGGAAATGCTACAGTTGCTACTGTAGAAAGTGGCGCCATAAACAAAACAGTGGGTAATGTCATGATTGTGGTTGTATCTAGCTTTTAAATACACCTAACTCACATGTTGCCAGTATTTTTGTGAGAGCTGCTCTAATACTTCATAATTAATAAACTACTTTACTTGTAATTGACTCAGTGAATGCCAAAAATACTGATAATGCTTATGTTGTTTTCACCTAAAGCTCAGTAGGCATCACACTTTCGAATGTTGAATTACACTGTTATTATTTTCTAATTTGGTCTAAATCCAGATTTATGGTTTGGGGTTCAACATTAGTGGAAACGTTTTTAATCTCTGGGCTGAACATGGTTTAAAGTCCACCATTTTTAGCAACACGTAACAACACGGAGCTTCTTTCTTCTTGCTGGGCTCATGTGAAACCCTGTTTGACTGTTACCACTGGGTGTCAGTACAGGGCTTTGAGTTTATCCTGTGCTTATGCTTGAATGATTTTCAGTTTCATGTGTGTATGCAAAGAAATGGATTCTATCCATGAATGTTTGTGTGGGTCAATAGTTTCTCCATGCCACTTTCATCTTCGTGTGCTTTTTTTTCCTGTATGTGTGCAGCTATGGAGCCATGTACTTGAATGTTAATGTGTCCGTCTATTTGTGTGTGTCCATGTGCATTTTGTCCATATGTACGTGCAGTGTGAGCTCAAAAGAATGTGTCTGTCAGTTTGTGGACTCTCATTACGATGCTTTGCCAGTGCATAATAAGCCGGCCATATGGTCAACATGGCAGTGGCATCTCCCCCCACCTTCAGGTGGTGGAGTTTGAGAGAAAAGCAGTCCCACAATAATAACAACACACAGCAACCACAGTGCAAGGCAGGGGAGAGAGAGAGAGAGCAGATTTAATGGGTTTAATTTGGTGAAGCAATGAAAAACCTTTATAAAACATCTCTAATTGTTCATAAAAGGAGCAGGCGTGGCTAAAAGACCACAGGAAGTTATATCAGGCATGAGTTTAGCCTTTCTCAGTAGCTGTGATCTCAGCTCAACAGTCCTGCTCCATGATCTGTAAAATGTGCTCGACATCACAGAGGTGATGTCACAGAGGGTATTGTTAGTGCTATTCACAGCTGATGCCTCTCAGATCTACAGAAAGGTCAGTGGCAAGGTATCCATGCCTGACTCCAATGTGGACTCGCTGAACTCTTTTGTGCCAAACTATAATTAGTAGCCATATGGGCTGTGTGTTGAGAATAAATACCTGCTGTAGACACACATGGACATGCTATGTTAACTCTGAGTGTTTATCAGTGGCTCAGGGGTTATAGAAGTGCAAGAGTTGAGCATGCTAATTAATCAAAATTTAGAATTTAACCCCTTTAGCATCGTCTTCCAGAAGATAGTTACTTAATTGCTCATAAATTAGACACTTTAGGTTAAAGGTGTCTGATGCCACTGTCCATTCTGCAGCTGTAGCTTCTAGCTTTCAGCTTATTGATTCTGATGTTTATATTTAGATTCCCATATAAGAATGTGAACAACCACTCCCAGCCAGCTTGCTCATTGTGCAGTATCTGTCCAGAATGAAATGGTGCTGCAGTAAATGAGGGTGTTGTGATAAAAGTCACAGCTCCTGCAAGCCCAGGGGACTTAGATAGCTTTCTCAGCACTCCCAGCAGTCAGTAGACCAAACTAGGGCTAAAACGCTTTTAAAGACTTGAAGTATATTTGAAAGTTAGACAGAAAGCGGACTCCTGTGGGATGTCCATGTTGCTCTGTTTCTGTTTGATGTAGCCAGTAAATATTATCAGGCAGTAATTTGATGCATTTTCCATGAATAAAAAAGTTCATAAAAGGAATCCCCAGCCCTCGTTGTATTTTCTTCCCTCTAGTAGTCAAAAATTATTGCTTTGAAACTACCATTTAATGTGTACTTGAGAAAAACATTTAGCTTCCAACTGTTTCAGCAGATATGTTCAAAAGCCAAAGAAGATTGTACTGCCACTGAGCTGGATGAATGGGAAAGCAAGTATTGCTGATCAGCACACTAAGGGAAAATAAATACAAGCAGAAAGAAAGTTATGAACAGCAAGGGCTTTTTGCTGGCTTGAGGGCAGCGATTTGGTCTGATTGTGCTAAAGAAAAAAAAAAACCCAACAGCATTTAGGTCAGGATCAGTTAAGGTAAAGCACCCTCCAATCCATTCAACACACACAGCAAATATTTTTCTCTCCTGTGACTAGGGCTGGGCCATATTATACCGTTCACGGTAATACCGGTATAATGTTAGGCAACGATAGGAAAATGAAATATCGCGATAGAATGGGAGTAAAACGCGCATGCGCAGTGCCTTTGTTTTCATACGCACATGGCCGATTGTTGAGGAACCAGAATTGGTTTGTAAAAATGGTGCAACTTCCATGATGTGGAACTGGTTTGGTGTTTGTCCGTCAGATACACAACAAAGCACATTTTTTTGCAGAACATGCAAGCGGCCGTTGTTATTGTCGTATTTGTCGGACTAAGATGCTCTTAAATCTGGGAGTAATCTGGGTCCCAAACTCCGTATATTTGACTTCAGGTCAAACAACACTGCAGCATCACTGAGAGTTGAAAACTGTCTAAATTATTTCATCTTTAATAAAACGATCAGCATTGCTGCTTTACCAGGTGTAACTATGAAGTTTAACTTCCAGGCATCCATGAAAACAAAAGTTATTACATTTAACGGAGTTAGAAGTTAGCAGGAAGCTAGCGGAAGTTAGCTCGCTAGTTTCGCTAGTTACCTAAGCATGATATAGCATGTTCTGACTGAGAGATTTCTGAAAAAATTCAAACGTACAGCTCTGCTATCACTTCCAACATAAATGAAGACAGGAAACTAAACAGCAGTGACGTTTGTAGGGTTACTGAAGTTGGGCTAGCTGGTATATAATGATGTGCTACGTGATCGCTAGCGACACAGCTATGTTAGCATAACATAACAGTGAAGCTGGAGGACGAACACTAACACTTTTCCACTTATAAAAGTTAACGTGAAGGTTCTTCATGGTTAGAGACAAATGCAATCGCATGTCCGGATGCTGTAAACGGACCAAACTTCAGTCAGGAGAACAACTGAGATAATCCATCCACAATACGAGGTTAGTCATTAATATACTGCAACAACATGGGAATAGAGCAGCTGCCAGAGAATTCAACATTAATGAATCAATGGTACAGAAGTGGAGGAAGCAAGAAGAATGAGTTTAATAAAGTTTGATTTATCTGACTGCTTTGTTTCGCTTAATGTGCCTTATAATCCCGTGCACCTTATGGTCCGAAAAATGCGTACTGCACACTGCAGTTTAATGTTGCAAAGCACCTCTTTTTAACTTCAGTGGATATTATACATGGTTATGCTCAGGATATGTCAGCCCATTTCTACTGGAAATGCCTTTGGGTTAAACTTTCAGCAAGGAATTTGCATTTGCACTGATACATTTTTATAAAGCTTTAATGTACATAAAAACCAGCTTCTTGTTTACGTGAAAATAAATGGAAGGTTGTCTTTTTGCGCTAGTAATGTTGTGGAGTTGTATTTTGTCTCGCATCAATTATATCGTCAGTTATATCGTTATCGCAAATTTTCAAATATATATCGTGATAAATATTTTTGGCCATATCGCCCTGCTCTACCTGTGACCAACTTTAAAGGAAGTCCCATAAAACTAAAATGACAAAACAGTGTTTACTACAAGCCACGATATAAACTGTGCAAGATATCAATTTGCAGCTCTATCTCGTATAAGGATTTAATTCATATTCAGCAAAAATGCAGGTTTTCTTAGTAAAGCATGAACAAATGGACTCAAGGACTCAAGGAGTCCATTTGTTCATTGACAAATACATTTTTAATGAATTTACCTTTGCCGCTGCTCCTTTCCAGGCAACAGCTTGATGAAACAGAACTTATCACCCTCCTAACAAACAAATACATGAGCCAGGGCTACTACAACCAATAAAACTGTTGGGGGTATATTTTAATTTGAACCATTATACTTTAAAGCCCTGTAGTTTTAAAAATAAATGGTCATAAACACAGGCAGCTCAGTGAGGCAGCGGTTAAGAGCATCAGAATAAGAAGAGGTTTGATTGTTGAGTTTGCATTTTTCCCGCGTGTGTTCTCTCTGAATAGTCTGACTTCCTCCCACAGTCCAGAGACATCTACGTTAGGTAGTGATTCTAAATTGGGCGTAGGTGTGAATATGAGCATGAATGGCTGTCTGGCTCTCTGTGTTAGTGACCTGTACCTGTTGTGACTCTTGTCTCTTGTGACAGCTGAGATAGTCTTTAGCGCCCCCTGCCTGTTACCCCGAATGGAGACGCGATTTGGAACAAGTTTTTCCTCCTTCAAATATGGAGCTAAGAAGGATGTATCTCTGGGAGAAAGTCATACTCCTTCCAGATTAGAACATTTCCTTTGAAATGTAATTGAGAAAACAATTTAACGGAAATTAAAAGCTATTTTTAAGAGACACCGTTAGGAACGAGATTTGATAAGAATTTAGCTATTTTGATTCCATTGTTGATGTCACTTTTCGATTTGATTTAAATAAAGCTGAGTAACATATGTGGTTTACTCTACTGGTATTGCAGTATGACATATTTGTTTTAATATTCTTTGGAACTGCTTATACTAGATTAAGGAAAAACAATGATAAAAATCAACTAACAGAAATAAAATAGTGTGCAAAGGTATTAAGCCACCCTCCATTTCTTTATTTTGCCAAGAAAACAGAAAATTTTGTTTGTACAACTCAGTTCAGTTCAAATTGGCGACCTTTATTCTTCAACACAGCCTGAAATCTCTTAGGAAAGCTTTTTTGCAATCTCTAACTTGTCTTCAAGAACAAGTGCTTCCAACCAAAGCTGTTTTTTGTAAACTGGTTGCCTTTCGTTCAGCAGTCTGTCAGGATGATCCCACACTGCTTCAATATTGTTGAGGTCCAGGGTCTGGAGAGGCCATTGCATGTTCTTCTATCCAGGTATGCTTTTACTGCTTTGGCAGTGAGTTTGAGATCATATTCATGCTGAAAAATGAAGCTGCTGCCAATCAGTTGCGGATGGTGGTTCAAAATCTGTCAGTACTTGTCTGTGTTCTTAATTCCATCAGTTTTGAGAGGATCACCATTTATACTGTACTTATTGATGATGATTTAACCAGAAATATATTTGAAATATCTATCTATCTATCTATCTATCTATCTATCGATCTATCTATCTATCTATCTATCTATAGGGGTACCACTTTTTTGTCCTTGTTGGTCGAAAAAAAATTATGCCTGTCAAACTGTATTATCTTTGGTATTTCTCATAGATTCAACTGAAGAAATGGGAATATTAGTAAAGACAAATCTGGTTCATCCTTTGAGTTAGGAGTCATTTTTATTTTTCAGTGATTCATATGCTAGTGTTAGGTGTCTCAATAATAGATTAAAAACCCTCTAAGAATGGATAGATATAAGAACTGGACTCAAAATTTGTGATAAAGCAGCCATCATCCAAAGAAAAACCTAACTCTCCAAGCTTTAAAAGAAAGCTTGGAGAGTTATGAGAGTTATGGTTGATGACTGCAAACTACAGTGACTGAATCAGGCTATAAATGCGCCTCTACACAGTCACTGCCAATACTAGTATCCAGAGAAAATCCTAGGGTTGAATTTATTCTACTGATGGTGCAGTTTTTCTGTCCAAAAGATCTCATTCTGCTCTTTAATCAAACTCCACAACCGGAGCCACAATTCTCATCTCAGATTTTGTTTTTCTCCCCTGCAGCCTTGATAAACTATGTGTAACAGCATGTGAACCAGTTCACCACCTGCTGCTGCAAGTTTTGGTTGGAGAAGCCCACCAGCTTGCTTTGGAAGTCCCGGATCTCGCTATGACTACCGCTGCCAGCTACATGGCAAGATGGTGTGGTTGGGAACTGTTTGCACGACACTGGAGAGAAGCGGCCCAATGGTGACCTGGCAAGCCTAAAGGTATGTTAACCCAAGCAGTTACTGAAATTTCTAAATAAAATTCCCAACATTAAAACGCTTTCTATTAAAATAAACTGAATTCTTACCCTTTAAAACAGATTTTATGCCAAATTGTTAGTTCGGCCATATCTATGTGTTGGAGTTTGGAAAACTATCTGTATTTGTGTGTGTGTTGGTAAATGTCCAGAGAGAATGCTGAATATATAAGTGAGGCCATAAGGTAGATGTTTATCATAAGGCTCATATATACTGACTCTATTACTGTTCTACCAGTCAAACTGAATATTACTGCGGCTTCCATTCTGCTGTTTATTTGAGATGCATGGAAACTGACTCTGCTGGCTATTATATCATTCTTGTACATTCATTACAAGACGAATACCATAATTGTATGAATTAATATGGTGGAAATATTGACAGTGAGATTGACTTCTCTCTGCTCACTTATTGAGAATTATTAATTGGATTTGTGAGGCTGACAATGCCATTGTCCTAATCTTTTAGTATTAAATTATACCGTCAGCAAAGTCCAGTGGTACAGTGGATCATCTGGCAATGGTGGTTCGATTCCTCACTGCTGATTCTATGCCAAAGTGGCCTTGATCAGGACTCTGCACCCTTATGTGCTCTGGATGAGCAGGTCAATGACATTACCTTCTTGTTAGAGTGAGATGTACTCTTAAGTTGGTGACCTACATCTACACTGCTTCACATTTAATGTGCTCATCATTATAGACTCCAGACTCGCCCGGGACATTACATTACTCAGACTTGCAAGTAAATTATCAATGAGTGCAAAGATCTCCAGGTCACCTTCAGCAATAGATAGTGTAAAGTTGATGTTTTTAGACCAAGCCAAAAGAATATATAATGGTTAATTAAGCATGCTTTCTTGAGCTAGTTGGGGCACCTCTTCTGTACGATGTGTGTAGCTCATAACAATTTTTTAAGTTAGCTTTTCTTGTGCAATGATGTTTATTTTCAGGTTCAGTATACCTATATATATCTTTGTCAGTAAAGACTGGTGTTCATTTGAAGTGGCTTTTAAAGATATATGGATAACAGTGTAGGTTTACAACAGCTACTAGATCTCTACCACAAAATGTTATCAGTACTAATAATACTGCTTTTTAAAATAACAAGTTTGCAGACTTAGTGAAACAAGTTTAATTAAGAAGGAATCTCATTCATTTCAGTTAAAATTCATATTTGAGTCTGTTCGTTCTGTATTTATTGGAATTTTTGCCACCAAAGTGCTAAAATTATTGGCACTGTTTGCAGTCTTAGTGCTGGTAAATTAAAAAAAAGTAGGTCAGAAGAGTTTAGATTTTTCCTCTCTGAACAAACCAAACAGAATATCAGATTTTTTTGGACAGAAATACTGGAATAAAGCTTAGGTTTGATTCATTTCACTTCTGTTTAGGACATTTAGTTTAAAAGGGAAAGTGAATTTTTTCCCCCACATTGAACAAAAGACCTTCTGGGATATAAAAAAGCAAGATAAATTTCTTTTTTGGATAAGATAATTGAAATAAGCGAAAACTCTGCTTGTCCTTAAAGAACAATTTGCAGGAGACTGCAATGCTGTATAACACCGAGAATTACTTTGTACTTCTTTTTTTCCTACCTCATGGCTTCTTATTGTAGATCACATTGTTGAGTGTGTGTTATTAGGTTTTGTCTGTCTTTCTAGAAGAAGAGATTCTGAAGTAATTGAAGGCCGGCAGAAAAATGCTTCTCCTCTCTTTGAAGTTTCACAAACTTTACTTTAAACTGGCCCCTGTCCCCTTCTGGCTGCCTCTGCCTCAATTTTATCCCACAACTTAGACATTCACATTATTCACACTCTCATTACACATACATATAGGATCTTGGGGGTGGGCACAATCACGGAGTCCAAATTACCATCAGGGTGTATACCTCACCCCTGACGTCGTTGCCCACCTCTCAATTTTAAATACACTTAGTCATTGAGGGCTAGCAGGAGGGACTATGCGCTTACCTGCTGCTCCTTGGCAGGTAGCTCCATGCCCTCCTGGGTTTTAATTGCACCTTAGAACACATATGCATCAACACTACAATGAGCGGGTGGAGGGAGGTTTGGAGTCTTCTCCCACCCCCATTCTCTGCGGCCTGCTGGAGCGGGAGGGCTAGTAGGAGGAGTTGGCCGTCCGACTGCGGTCTGGAGTGTGGGGCCTCCCTGCTGCTACGGAGTCGGGGTGGTCTACCTCTCCCCACCGCAGGGAAAAGGGTAACACCACCTGGGTCTGGGTGCAATTCCCCCCTCCAGGGGCAAGGGTACCTAGACCCGGTTTGTAGAGTACGCTTGGGGAGTGTGATTGTGTGTACAGCGTCTCTTTATGTCTGTCTCCACGTTGGTTGAGTGTGGAGTGAGTGCATATGAGAGCATGAGGGTGGGAATGGATGTTTGTGTCTGTGTGTGCCTGTATGTCTGTGTCTATATGTCAGGTTGGGTATCAGACGCCACCTCTCTGGGGACACCTCAGGCCCTCCAAGGTTTGGAGGCCTATCTCCACCCACCACCACTTCCCCTGCCGGTGGCGGACTCCCTCAGGTGTCGGTGTGTTGGTGGTTCTTTGTGTCTGGGGGTGGGCGTCCGGGTACACACCGGCTCACTCCTTGGCGGCCGCTTGTCGGGGCCTGGGGCCTGGGGCTCGCTCGGGCCCCTTTGGAGGTGGGGTGCCCCCGGCCTCTCGGCCTGGGGCTCGGTCACTCAGGCACAGCTGGGGGCCGGCGGAGCTCACGGGCGCGTCACTGCAACTCCCCCTGACTTCTGCTCCGCGGCTGCTGGGCGAGCCCTCATCTGGGACTCTCCTCAGCTCTTACTGGAACAGTGGCGCGGCTGCCCCTCTGTTGGTCTTCCATGGTCTCTTGTGTTCTGGGGGCCTCTGGATGTCTGGAGTTTTGATCTCCTCCATACCCGCTTCACACCCTGGAGGACGGGGCTGTGGCCCCCCCACACTCCCTAGCAGATCATTACATGGAGAAACCTTTGGAATGCAAGCATGCTGATCCACACAGGTATGCACACATGGGTATTCACAGACGCGGACTAAAGCTTTCTTGGCTGCTGCCTCAAAGCACACTGTGCGCTGTCTATCTTGCGTGCTGCACAATATCGTTTATTATTTAGTAAATATTGATATCTATGACTAGCTAGTTTATTGTGATGGTGCTTTGTTTTCTCTATTATTATGTTGCTCTTTGTTGTTTGCTGTCTCCTCTGTTTGTTTTTTTTGTTTGTTTGTTTTTTTTCTCCATACAGGTGACCCAGGAGTTCTTTTTTTTTTTTTTCTCTCTCTCTTCCCCCCCCTTCTCACCGTCTCTTCTCCCCTTTGGTTTTCTTTCTTTCTCTCCCCCTCTTTCTCTCATTCATTCCCCCTGTCCTATTTATTAAAAAAAAAAAAAAAAAAAATGACAAAGGATGAACTGAAGCTCTGCCATCACGTAATGTCGCATACTGCTGTTTCTGATGTCATTTAGAGAAAGAAGAGAAGAGAAAAAGAAAAGAAAAAAAAAAAAAATAAATAAATAAATAAATAAACTGGCTCGTTGTTACATATACAAAATGATACGAATGTTTAATTGTCTATGGTGCTTACAAAGGCAGCACTGCAGTTACTACGTCATCAAGGGTCAAGCAATTTGGATAAATAATTTTGTATCATTTTATATGATGTAGCTCTAGAGGTAACTTATATTGACTGTCTGAAAGCATAGCAATTAAGTTTGTGTTTAAAGACATCAACCGCAGGGATGGAAATCGCACAATAACTCACAATGATGGTACAGCGATTACTGTTCCAGCTTACACCTTGTAGTGCAACCTGGACGCATTCTAAATGGTGCGCCTGCTAGTCATTGGGTGTTTCATGTCTTAACATCACCTGGGCAAAACAGCTGGGGGTGATCAGGCCCTGACTTGTCTCCAGGTACACATCACAACATATCACTCCTCTTGAGCCAAAGCTTTTCTGTAGTTTGATGGCTTTACTCCTTTGCAGATTGCCAAGAACTTTAGGTATGGGTGTAGACACTGACCTGCAAAGCCTCTACATCCCACCTCCACAGGCTCACATCCACTCCTGCCTCTCCCGATTAGCTACCAGTGCCACATATTTTTGCGCTTTTTTCCTTCCTGCACCTCCTCCAATTGTTTCTTTTTTTCAAGGGATGGTCAGCTCCAGCAGTATGACTTGCTGGCCTGAGTGTGACATACAATACAATTTTATTTATAGCACGTTCAAAAACCAGAGGTATGCCAAAGTGCTTCACAGAACCAATTAAGAGCAATAACAGATACAAATACAAATATATTGACAGGTGGGAGACATAACTAACCAATAATACACCAGGCACAGTAGGTACAAGCCAAAAGGCTGAAGGTTAAATCATTATAAACATAATTCAGAGCAAAATAAATAAATACATTTGAGTACACTTACAAATGCGGGCTCTAGGAAGCCGGGAAGGCTAGGCTAAATAAATACGTTTTTAATCAAGATTTAAAAGCTTGAATTGAGACGCGGAAATAGCTTGAGGGAGACTATTCCAGAGGTAGGGTGCAACACAGGCGAATGCACGGCCACCTCTGGTCTAATCCCCGGACATATTCCCTGTTTATAATAATGTCCAGGAACCTCACGTGTCTCTAGGTCAACCAGGAGCTGCCAGTCTCTTGCTGTTGCCAGCAGCCCACGCTGTATACTGTGTCGGGGGTGCTACTCCTCCCCTCTGTGGACCAAACTGATACGGTTTGCCGATTTTTGCTGTTTGTTGTGGTTTATCCGAACAGATGATATCTGCTAATGCCGGTAAAAACTTGGCCATGGTGTTAGAATTACAAGCATTACTAACATTACTCTTCCAAGCTCCTTGGCAGTAGTTGAAAATATGCTGCAGTGTCGCCTCCTGCTGGCAGAGATGGCCAGGAGGTGATCAGCCAGGCCTAAGCCGTGCAGGTTAGGGCCTCTCAAGGACATCTTATACCACCATAAGTTCTTGTGTTATTATTAGTTAGGATTTAGTTGAGTTTTATTCTAGTTTTTGTTTCATCTAGGTCTCCATTGTTATGTGTCATGTTTCCAGAGTTGTGTCCACGTTGTGGAGCTTGTGTGTCATGTCTACGTCTCTCCATGTTTCCTGTTTTATTTTGAAGGGTCTAGTGTTTACATGTTCAGTGTGTTTTGTTCAACTTCCCCCTGTGGCCTCATGTGCATTTGTGTCAGCTGTGTCTCTCCAGGTGTTTCCACTTCCCCCATTATCCTCTTGTGTATTTAAGTCCTCTGTCTCCTGCTTTTCTTTGTTGGGTCGTCTGTGTGTGTTCATGTTAAGTCACAGAGTTTATGCGGCCCAATGTTTAGGTTCATGTTCGGATTATTTCATAGTTACTTTGTCTCCTGTTCAGTTTCATGTTCTTGTCTCTCGTTGTTGTTTTCATAGTTAGTTTTTCCCAGTTTAGGTTTCAGTTTAGTTTCGCCTTTGTTTCACCTCACCTTGTTTTTCAGGGTTTCAGGGTTTTTTGTATCAGCCACAATAAAGGCTCGCTTTTTGTTTAAACACCAGTTAATTTCTCCCGTGTCTGCATGTTGGGTCAGTTTCATAAACACACTGGCCTACCCCACCGTGATAGAGCCTTCCAGAACCTCCTTACTTGACCATACCCACGAACCTAATATAACAAGCTTCCTCCTCTTTGGTACATCCTGTTGAATGAGTTGGTGGCACTGTTGTCCCTGAGTGCTGCCGGACAGAGAGCTTCAGTAACTTTCAAGCCTTGGTTAATTGGTTGCCCGTGTGCCCACCAACCGTATGTTAGTTAACATCAGTTTACCTTTCTTTTAATGAGCTTCACCTATGAGGAATCATGATTTTGTGACTCTGGCAGGTAAGTGTGGCATTTCACCCTCTTCAGAGTGCTTAAATGTTCTTATAAATATTTCAGTATGTTTCACCATTCCTTTGCAAAGTCCCATTCTGTACCCTCTAGCTGAGTGTCTTTGTCACTATCTTAAATTTTGAAACCGTCATGAGAAACGTGTGGTTTTGACTGAGAAACTGACACTGTGCTCTAGGCTGGTAACTTATCAGTGAGATGGTAGTGCACCCACTGCTTTATCCTCCTTTTTATTGGAACAAAGACCATCATTTACAAATGGAACATTATGTATTTAACAAGGATTGAAACCTTAAACTCATCAGAAAATGTTTACTGAGGGTATAAAGCAGTGGAGCACTGGTTCAGAGCATAAAATCTGCTTCAGTTATCTTGTCATCCACCACTTTGGAACAACTGAAAGACTTTAAGTGTTGAAGTTTCATACTTATTCCAATGTAAGGCCTTTAAATAGGCGTAATGTATTCACTCCTTCTGGTCCAGGTTAGCACCTGGGAGTAGAATTCAGAATTAATTGTAGCTGATCGGGGCCAGACTGTTACAGTAGTCCAGCCTGCTCAGTGAGAAGCATTAGTTTCATAGGTGCTCATAGAGAGAGAAATGCTGAAGCAGGCTTTATTTACAAGATAAAAGTGAAATAGCCCATGCACTTTTTTCTCTGACTAACATGGCACTGTATTTTCTTCACCAAGGTACTGTAAAACAGTGTCTTCAGCTAATATGAACACAGAACATGACATTTTCTAACAAAGGTCCCGCAAATGTCATATGACGCTGCGCGTACTGTCGGTGAACTCTACTGATCAAGCCACGAACAAACTCTGAGTGTGACCCCCGGTCTGTTTCTGTCTGCTCTCACTGCCATTTGCAATTCTATCAAGTCCCAAAGTGGCATATTCTACTTTCTGTTCATCTCGGGACAGAATTACATTAAAATACTGCTGGTGTCCTGCAGCGAGAGATGCTGGAGGTGGTGGTGTACTCAGAGGATGTTTGTGTGTGGGCGTGTGTACATATGTGCAACAGCTGTAATGAAGAACAACAAGACAGATGGCATCAGCTTCTTTGCTCTGCTTTGTTCTCTTGCTCACTCACCTCTGTTTTCTGAGTGCCTTTCCTGTTCTTGTTCTGTCTTTGAGTTCAGAATGAGGTTTTTGTTCCTGTCATACATGGAAATTGGGTTGTATATTCCTTTTGAAGCATTTGAATGAATGATATCATAGTAGATGTGATCTACTCAAATAGGATATTCGTGTCACATCCTGAGTTTGTTGTTCTTTTGTTTTTACCCGAGCCGCCTTTTCTCTTAATTTGTTTTTAATCCTCTCGTTTTTTTGACGCAAACGGATAACAACAGAGAAAGGTATTAAGAAAGAAAGTGTACTTTATTGATCCCCATGGGGAAATTCCCCGGCCTTCCGATCGTGGGGCCACCACTCTACCTACTGAGCTATCCCTGCCCCCTACTGAGTGAAATGAAATGAAATGAAACATTTTCACTGCATTATCTGTGTGTCAGATCAATAGAAAAATAAGGGCAGAGGTGGGAAGAGAAGCTTAGCTTGGTTATAATATCACTTAACGCCAGTGTTCATAAAGAATAATACCATGCCACTACAAATGAATTATGGGACTGCAGAGAGCCAGCACCACCACTTTTGGAGGTCAATATATCTTGATTTTCAGTGTAAAGAAATGTCACTTTTATTAAACTGTGGGGCAGTTGGTTCTGCCATCATATATTATATCTATCACTCGCAGCCTGATCGTTGCCCACTGGCACACACTCCGTCTTTCTTTGTCTTGCCACAAACTTTCCTTACTTTATTTAAAGTGGTAGGAAGCCCATTATTTTAGCTGTTCTTTCCCATTACCTCCCACATCTTTAATTCAGTGCAGGCTTTTAATTTTTATGAGCAAACAGTCAAATTCATGAAAACCTAGTGAGAAATTATTCTTGGTTGTCATCTACTTGCTACCTTTCAATGCCCCCCCCCCTTTTTTTTTTTTTTTTGCCCAGCTATTTTCACTGTTACTCATGAATTTATTTGAGCTGAATGACACCGTGGTATAAGGTAGAGATCACATCGACAGATCAAAGCAGTAAGTATAGCCTATAAAACCTGGTAGCATTCTTTGAGCTACTGTAAGTGCAGTCTGCAGCACTCTCAACATCTCAAAATTGCTGTGCCGCTCCCACCACAAGACATTATTTGTGCCTGTCTGAAGTTGACATGAAGATGAACGGATCACAAGATTATTCCACTTGGGAGAAATCCATAGCTCGATCAAATAACTGCAATATTCAAATGGCCAAGAAGTCACAGTGGGGCAGATGTATGATGCATTCTCGCTCAGACACTTGTATGCGTATATAAAAGAGCAGGTATAAAAAAAAAAAAATAAAAAAAAAAACGGATAGGTGGTAGGTGCCATGTCCATCCCTTCAGCGGCATTTAGAGATGCTAGACATCCTGTAGTGTCTCTGTTTTCAATGAAAACAAGCTCAACTGAGCTCTATGTGAAGTCAGTTCTGCACCACCACTTTTGTGCTCTTTTAGTGAGTTTATCACTTGTTTGTGCTGCTGGGCAGTGAAGATGAGAAAATTCATAATCATTAAAGGTCTTATTTCACTTGATATCCATAATAGATCATTTAAAATGACCTCATTTCAATAAAAAAAAGAAGAGAAAATTTAATATTTTGAATTTACCTACTGTATTTATCAGAGCACACAAGTAATAATTTGGATGTTGAAACAGCAATTCAGTGGTCACGCTCTTAAACTGCAAACCTCAACTGTGACCAGATGCCCTCGTGAGATGGCTTTTCTGGGAAAAAAAACATCCTCTAGTCTGAGCCTCGCTCTTGAACTGAGTGATGCATTTCTTGGTTGCTTGCTTCGAGATCCGACAGACATGACGCCGAGGTGGACGAGGGGATCGGGTGACACCTGGTCCTGTTGTGCTACTCAGAGCTCAGTCCAGTGTAGCAACTTCATCCTAGCTGCTCTTTGTGTGGCTTCAATGTTGAATGAACTTTTACTCAGTTCTTTTCAATACTTTATAGGGGGTTATAAAACTCTACAGTCTCTAGAGTACAATTTTCATTTTTTAATTAGTCAAATGCAAAAGGTCAATTTTTGTCACCTTAAAAGTCATATCTACATGCTGTTGCTCATTTTGATTGGTTAAAGATAGGCTGAAGGCCTGTGTGTGTGTGTGACAGTGTTTAGGTAAGGGACTTTAATGTCCACATGGTATTGTTGTCTACTGCCACTGTCAAAAATATGTGCAACAACTGACATCATGGGTGACTTTTGTTCATGTTTCTGTTAATAGAAAAATCATTTCCTTGTAGCTGGGTGGCATTTCCTGTTCAGGCTAGCTTATCAACCAATAGTCATTCAGTTTGCACATCCTGCTGTGGAGTCTTGTGCTATCGGGTTTTTGGAGGACTGGCTGCAATTGAGTCTGTGTAGCCTCTAAGTTGGTTGTATTCCTATAATTCTTCTCTCTTTGTAACCAGACAGCTATGCATAGAGTCACAAACCTGAGATCTTGTTA
This sequence comes from Aulonocara sp. 'chitande type north' Nkhata Bay, assembly GCF_057382095.1. Classification (NCBI taxonomy): domain Eukaryota; kingdom Metazoa; phylum Chordata; class Actinopteri; order Cichliformes; family Cichlidae; genus Aulonocara; species Aulonocara sp. 'chitande type north' Nkhata Bay. The sequence continues at coordinate 16,065,440 of NC_141344.1, forward strand.
TGATGATGGTGGACTGGTGGAGGTGTGAAGGACTCTAGAATCAAATAAGCACTAAAATATGCGTGGACTTTAATTACATCTCAGAGAAGTTGAAGTAACTATTTAGTGTTAAAATGAATCATTGAAATCTTAACTGTTTAACCCTAAAACTTCAACGTTCCAATATGTGTTTATCCATTTCTGGCTTTGGAGGAAACCCAGGTTAAGTGTCTCTGCTGTCATGTGCAGCTAAATGAAAAATTAGTTAAATAACTGGCCTTTGCACATCACTTGTAGTTGCTTTGTTTTTTCTGGTGATATAATAGGCTTTCACCTCCACCTACCACTATAAACTACAAGAGTACTCTCAGATACTGGTGCGGCTTCCCTTTCTTCATAAAACCTAATTTATCCATGTTATTATTTGTTATAAGGCTGTTGTGTTTTGGTGCACTAATGTTGTCCTACTTTATATTGAAGCTTTTTAATATGCTTGTAATAATGACTGTCCACCTGAATTTACATACTCAAGCATAGCAGGATATTTTAAATGTCTTTCATCACTCTTGTATAATAAAATATATGCAAATAAGAGAAAAATCTACATTTTTACTGGCTCTCTTGCCTACTTGTGCTGTGAAGGATCATTGAGGACAAAAATCACTCCAAACATGCTTTGGAAGTTGACAGTGGACAAGCTAGTCTGTCACACGCTAACCAAATTCGCACATTGTAAAGAGGACTGCGCACCAGCAGTAATGTGCATATTTTCAGTCTTTCAAATATCTAAAGATTCTTTGTGACACGTGGAAAACCAAAGAGAGAGGTTCCTGAATCCTTTTTTCATGAAGTGACATTAATGGCAGTTGATCCTCTGTGCTGACTGGAAACAATATTCGATTTTTTTGAAATAAAAAGAAAAAAGTTTTTTTTTGTTTTTTGTTTTTTTTCCCCCCAATTCCTTGTGGGGTTTAAACACCAAAATTACTCAAGAGAGAATTGACAAAAGAAAGAATGAAGAAATGGATGGTTGGATGACAGTGCAATGATGTGCAAATAGTAAATCGAGACAGGTGGGTGGGCAGGCGCAGAGAGGAATGAAAAACAGAACAAGGAAGGGAGGGAGATAGACTGACAGATGAGGAGAAGAGAAAGATAATGAGGCAAAGGGATGGAGATGAGAGAGAGGAGTTGTGCCAGCAAACACGGAAAATCAAATGGGGAAAATTAAAAAGGAACCTAGGATTGAAAGGATGAAGGCAGAGGAGGAGGAATTAAGGCCAGGTGATAAGAAACGGACAAGAGGACTAACTGAAAGCAAGTGAGGGAGAAAAGTATGGAGTTGTGTTAGTAGAAAAAGTGTTTGGGAGACAAAGAGAGAATGTGTGAGAGGGAGATAGGGTAGCAAAACAAATTAAGAGAGGAGGGCAAAAAAGAAGGGAAGGCAGAAAGAGTGACAGAATGAAAGAGTGAAATCAGATGGAAAGGCCTCTTTTGTTCATGCAGGCTGAAAGTTGAATCACAGTTTACAAGCGTCTGCCTTCAGAAAACCACGTTTGTGTGTTTTCATTAGGCGCTGATACAGGAACAGAAGCATCGTACCATATGCTCGTTGTTCTATCTTGTACTTCAGTGGAGTGCACCCAAATCAACATCTTTTCTTGGCCTAAGTTTGAAGCGATTGTGTATATATTGTTGAACAAACCTGGCTAGTCTGTGGAGGAGAAACTTAAGTGATTGTTGTAACAAAACAAACAAGTGTGTTCTGATGTGATACACAAAATATCCTGTTAGTGTACTGTAGTAGCCACAATTCAAACTGCTTAAGGAACATACAGTAAGATGATGAAATGTTTGTGAAAGGACTGAATGCAGGAGAGGCTTGTGCTCTGTTGCAACTTTAATTATTCCAGGACCTCTTTGTACCACATAATTCATTTCTGACCACTTCCAGTCACCTGATATGGCGCTTGCATTTGCAAACGATCTCATCTGTCATAATGATTCCCACAGAAAATTGCAATGAGCTGTCAAGGAATGATATATAGGATAGGGCACAGGTCCACTATTTAAAGGCTGGCATTCCTGCCAGACACAGCAACCACACAATGGGGGATTTTAGTGGATGCAGAGACGAGGAACTGTGCACCCTGCACAGGCCCAGATGTCCACTGCAGCTACTGTTCTTGAGCACAGTACACTATATGTAAGGGAGGATAAATAATGACAGATTTCATACCTGTGGTCATTTTTTTCAGGCAATAATAGCTGATAAAAAAAAAAAAAGATGAAGAGCTGGAAAGCAAATTTAGATGTTTGAAGTATAATGTTGTTCAGTTTGACCTTCTCAGGTGAACTCTAAGCTTGTGGGGAGCAGCCTTTAGAGACCTGCTGGACTTTGCAGTCAAAGACCTGCAAATTGTTTGAAGAAAACCAGATTTATTATCAGCCTTGATAACCTTTCTCTTTTGCACAGGCTGTTCTTGTTTTTCTTCTGCCATATGAGAGAGCAACTAAGCGCAGAGTCTAAGGCCTGAAATCCAGTCAAAATACAAAAAATACCAGGTATCTGCAAATCTAGAGAGCTCAGAAAAGTTACCTTTTCTTGCTGTCTCTTCTCTTACACTCAGTAGTTGCAGTAAGTGGAATTCTACATGACTGTAGGTGACTGGGTACTGTCGAGCGCTGGGCCAAACAATTTTTCTGGAGGAAACCCTGGACTTTATCCTTGTCTGTCTGTCTTTCATTCTTGCTATCTCCAAGATAAACGGTCAGTATAGAGATAAATGATGTGACGAGGACATGACGAACGATGAAAAAAACCCCCAGATGATGATAAAGATGACAGAAGGATGAAACATGGCTTGAGGGAAAGTTTGTTCAAGGTCTTGTGTGCAGTTTTATTTTTGGGAAGCAAGGGCACAGGTGCAAAATGCAGTCAGCTGTAGAGATCACACAGGGCATGGTGTCTATGTCTGGTATTTCTGAGGCCAGAGACATGGGGTTCACCTGCCTCGCAGTGAGAAACTAAGTGGGATTTTGAGGAATAACTTGGTGAGTGGGTGTGCTACTGTGGGAATTGGCATGGATCCATCTCCTCTCACCTCTTTAAAAGCAATCCACTCTCCATGAAGCAGTGAAGTAATGACTGTTTGGTAAAGTGGAAGAGTGTCTTTTTCGTGGGATCCACATTTCCTAAAGTATTTATGAATAAACATAAATCATACATAAAAGGGGGTTCTTTTTGGGGGGGAGGCAGGTGTTAGTGGCTGCTTTTGCCACAAAGTAGTAAAAATAGCACAGTCTGGAGCTCTGCTTTTTGGGTTGTGAGACAGCAAGCACCTTCCTTTCAGGCACATGCTCTAGTGTACCTGTCCTCTTTCTTTGACAGTCTACATTCTAGCAAGAAATGAGCTGAGATGCAAATCCCCCAATGTCTGAAAGTCCTGAAGCGAGTGTCTGAAAATGTGGCCCATTATCCCAACAATTAAAAAATATCACGTCTCAACTCTCTCTACGATGGCCAGCTTTACATTCGACCTTTGAGTGTGGCAATTAGGAAAAGCTATAAAGTTTTGAATTCCAGTCAGACAGTACAAATATGAGTTGGTTCTTTCAAAGCATACCTCGGCTCCAAGGAGTCTAAAATCTGCACCAAGGACGAAAACGCTTCCACCTGTAGCTGTAGCTTTTCCTCTGATGGCTTCTCGCTCACATTGCTTTTCACCTTGTAGCTTTCAAAAAGAAAGGTACCCCCACACAAAAAGTACTTTGTTAGTATTTTGTCAATTTTCTTTCAAATTGCTACCCAATTTTTTTATTTGTCAAAATATGTTTTGCCATATTTGCTATAGACACACACATACACACACACACTGAACCCTGTAATTGACAACCCGACATCTTCATCCTGGATATTTCTGTGACTCATCAGGCTGGCCTTCATTTTACAGCGTGCACCATTACCTGTGTCAACGTGCCATACACATACACACGTCTGATATGCTGGGAAAAAAAATACCAGACACATGGGAAACTGCAAAAGAGGGTTTTGTGAAGCTATTTTTTATTCTGTACATTTGTATGTTTGTGAGAAGAAAAAACGAAACCGCATTTATTTTTATTAGTCTTCTAATTTATATAAACCTGTTAAATGTTTCCCATCAGTCTTACATGGATTCATATGATTGCTGCAGATGTTTAAGATTCTGGAAATTTTTTAATATTTTATTTACTTAACTCTGTTTAACCTGCAATAATGCATCATAATGGATGAAATCCTATTTTTGTAGTGTCACACAATGCACTCAAAAAACAAGCCTACACCTTGATTTAACAAAGAATGATAGAATATATGTATATAATAAAAATAATCATAGCTGACCATTAACTGGTGACCACTGACATGGTTAACTGTGAATATCTAAAAACTAAGGTAGTGTGTTAGCGGAACAACTGGTTAAACTTTACAAGTTTTTTTCAAACTGCACTTTTCTACCTCACACATGGTGACCAAGCTGAATAGCAAGAGAGAACAGAAAAAAAGTGAAGGCTAAGCTAAGGATACTATGACTAACATGCTGGGCTCCCATTAAAAGCCAGAAGCTTTATCCACAATGTTTGTGTGCAAACGCGAAGGCCACTCACCTCTCTCTTTACTTCCAGGCTGTGTTAAGGGGACATCAAATCAACGCCACGTAATCAGGGTAGCTTCTGGAGATGATAGCTAATTGCAACAGCACGATGGAAGTAATTTACATTTAATACTCTCAATAGTCTTGAGACACCCTTCATTTCCTCATACTTTGCCAGGAAATGATACAAGGAAAATTCTAATGTTCTTAAAAGTCAATATTTGGTATGACCACCTTTATTCTTGAGTGCAGCCTGAACTTTGTTGGGAAAGCTTTTCTGTAATTTCTTTAAGTAGTCTTTAGGAACGGCACTTCTTGAAGGACATTCAAAGCTCTTCTTTGAATATTGGCTGCCATTTGCTCGGATCTCTCTCAAGACCAATAGCACACTGCTTCAATAATTTCAAACTTTCCAAGTATGCTTTTACTGCATTGGCAGTGTGTTTGCAAACATAGTCATGCAGGAACATGAAGCTGTTGCTAATCAAACGATACTGCACGATGGTTTCACGAATTTCTGACTCCCAAGTCTCGGATACAAGCAGTTAAAAACTAATAATGACTGATGAAATCATTGAGCTGTAGTTGGCTAACTGTATTTCCTAATTAAATTCAAGCTTAGTGCCGTCCAATTACAGTAATATCTAATCTGAATTGATAACACAAGATCTGATCACATTTTGGGAGTAATAAAGCTGTTATTACTGTAATGCAACTCCCTGTGTTTGTTTGAGAGAGAGGACAGGAGAGAGTGACTGAGAGAGCTTACAAAAGCAGAGTACACAAAAAAAGTCAGAGAGACTTTATAAGAGCAAGAGAGAGGTATACACGGAGAGGTATGCAGGAGAGTCTTGTTCTTTTGAAAGAGAACTTGATTAATTTCATTGGGCCTGACCCCCTAAACAAATCCAATATAACTGTCTGCTAGCTGCTTAGCTGTGTATGGGCTGGTGTGTGGGTTGTTTGTGTGTGAGTACAGGCGCTTCTGTATTCTTCTTAGGGTGTCTATGTTTGTGCGTGAGCATGTCTGTATGTTTTATCATTGTGTTTTTCTTTGTATGCCTCTCTGTGAGTGTCTATTCATTTAGTGGCGGATAGGTCACGGCTTGGGTCAAGGTGACTTGGTGAATCAAAACAAGCTAATTAGCTGCTAACCTAATTAGCTTGTCTAACAACACAGGTAAAAAAAACAAAAAAACAAAATCGAAAAGGCAACATTCACCCCTCCCTAAGCCTCTCGCCACCCATTCCTTAATGAAATATGTGTCTCCTCTCTCTCCTTTCTTCTCCTTATCATAATCAGTCTCTTCTGGGCATAGACTCAGAGTTTAACCTCCTCAAAGTCAATTTACCTTCCTGCCTCTCTCTCTTCTTTGCCTCTCCGTTTTCCCTCCCTGTTCCTGTCCTCATTGTACCCCCATTTTTCTCTGTCTGACTTTTTCTTTCCTGTCTCTTCTCTCCACTGCAACTTCAGCTGCCCTCTGTCTCTCTCAGTGGGTGAGCTACACTCCTCCTGGGGGCCCAGGAGGAGGTAATACAGAACTAAATCTATTCCACTTTACCCCTGCGGGCTGGTTCTTGTGGAATTTTATTAATGACAAAAATACTGAGTGAACGCCAAACAACACTCTGCACATTAAAACATTCCCACGGTGCTGAACAAGCTCTTTTTCAGACTCCATTGGCTCAGGAAGATCATGTGATATGATTATAACTTCCATAACGGCAACTAAATGAGTCTGGAGACAAGGTTATTTTGTCAGCTGCTGCTTTCAATGCTGAGAAAAAAAATCTTTGAAACTGAACTTCTAAATCTTGTTTTGCTCTTACTGATCTGCCTTTCCTCAATGTTAAATTACTTACTGCTCGGTTAGCGCCGAAATTACGTTGTCTGTGTCCTTTTTCCAGTAACAAAGTGGAAAGAAACTCACTATGAAGATAATAGTTAATGTAATGGGATGCTGATATGAAATGGAGAAAGCATATTCAAAATTAAAGCAGAAGAATCACTGATTTTACACATCAAAGTGTGTTTGCAGTTGTTAGCTATATTCATTCATTAATATGTCAAATTCTGTAAATCTTTTCTTTATGTTGACTTTTTTTTCTTCAGTGCTCTAATCAGATATGGGTGTGGTGATAAAGCATAAATGCCTTTACTGTGTTTCAAGCTTCTGTGATAGAAAAGACGCTTTGATTCTTTGATTTTTTTTTTCAAATTTGTTTTTCTGTTGAACAATGAATAAATAAATATGAAAAGCAGTTTAACGTGTCAGCTTTAGCGTTTTTCTATGGATGATTTTCCAATTTGAATTTACAATTTAGATGTTGGTTAATTAGTGCCGGATAACTGTAGTCAAGTAGGTTAAAATAGATGAAGTATTTATTATAGCACCGACTGAGATACATAAATTTAATTAAAAATAATTAATTAAAATCAAAATCAAAAAGTTTAGCAATAAGGACCTTGAACATGAGATCAGCCAAAATTAAATTCAGATTTTCTGCTTTTGGCTCTGTTTGATGTCAACAGAGCCTTAATATGGCCTCCTCAGACACACGGCTCCGGCTGTGAGTGCAGAAGCCAGAATAAAAAGAAATTTGGCTTAAAGGAAGATGGGAGCTAAAATGGGCATCAAGGCTCAGTTTGAGATAAATAACAAGTTTAAAAGTTATTCTATTAAAGTCCAAGAACAAAGTTTTACTTGATTAAAATTTGATCTCACATTCAAGATCCCCTTCCTGGCCTGTCCATTACGCCTGCTATTTTTACGTTGTTCTGCGATTTCACCACATCACATCAAACTTGCAAAAGGAGCAAACATCAGCTTCTGTTTCGTGTTGCCTCAGAGCACACGGAGTTTCTTGGCCACATAATCTTTGCCCAACACCTGGACCCCTCCCTGTAACCTTATCTTCCGAAAAATGACAGTCAAGATGAAGGATCGCCGTTTTGACACACTGGAGGAGATCCAGCACCCAGAGGCACAAGTGCACGTACAACTGAGAGGTGTAAAAATCGCAATCATGCTGTAAATGTAAGTGGTATATGAGATAAGAGCCTTGAATGTGAGATCAGAGATTCAGGTTTTCTGCTCTCAGCTGTGTTAGGTGTCAACAGAGCCTTATTACGGCCATCTCAGGCACAGCTCTGGCTGAGGGTCCAGAAGCCAGAAAAAAAAGAAAAGAAAAAGATTTGGCTTAAAGGAAAGGAGGAGGGAGCTAAAACGAGTTGTTTCAGGAGGTGGGACCTCTGAATTGAGCAGTTGCATCAAGATAAACAAGATAAATATTTTCAGCTGTGATTCATGTAAAGTTTTTGTAGTTCAGTCCAAAAAATGAAATTCTAAAATAAAAAAATGAGCACATTTCAAAGACCCACAAGAACCAGACATGTGTAGTGTTGTGCTTGGTTTATCTCTTTCATTTAAGATACTTTTCATTAAAAAAAATTACAACAATGAGCTTGACTGTAACAAGCTGGAGTTCTTGTTTGTTATTTGGGTGCACCCATGCAGCAGTTACTCGCTGCTCCATCCTGGCTCCATATTTGACCGTGGCTTCATCCTCTTCTATAAAATTCAAGTTGAAAGGTTGCCATTTTTCATACAGATTCAGCACGTCGCAGATATGTCTTGACGTATGAACAGGAATTCTACGGTGCGTCCAAGTGGAGAAGGAGAGCTGTGAGTGATGTGTCACTGCACAAGGTGAATGCTTTGGTTTTTGCTTTGCATAGGCTCAGATACTAAACTTTGTATTACTCCAAATCAAAATTAATATACAGAGAAAGTCTTCCCCATGTGCAACAAAGCATCTTACACCATCTCTAATCAGGAATACCAATCGTTACGACGTTAAATCCAGGTCAAGCACCTTGGGCCCTTTTTTTTCTTTGGGTGTTTGATTGTGATATTGTGTGTGACCACATAGCAAGAATTACCCAGAAAAAGCCTCTAAACTCCACAGATGCTATTCAGATTGAGCATCCACAGAGTGTCCTAGAACAATCTACTGAGGCCCCACTGTGCAACCAACAGGACCCAAAGGACTTTCTGTCAACTTCCTGGTGCCAAACACCACAGGACGTCCCATATGTTCAAGCCCTGAAAGTTCAGGCTTATTTTGGCAGCATTAGGGGAACCTACACTATATCACACAGCCGGTTTTAGTGTTGTGAATGCTTGGTGTGTGCAAGGGAGAGTTAGAAGGCAGGGATAAAGAGCGGGAGCGAGGGAAGGTGTCAGCGAATTTTAATTTACGCCATTTGATTTTGTTGTTTGAACTTCATCCAAGTTACTTGCAGCTTCAGCATGCAATCAAGCCTCAGTAAGCATTCAAATGGAGGCTTCTTATTATCATAGATTATATGTATTATTTTACTTATTTGTTTTGAAATATTATGTGTACATGTGAGATTAGGGGATGTAGAGAAAGAACGGAAGATGAAAGGCGAGCGTGCAGAGACGTGAGGCAGTCTGGCTTGTACGGTTAAATGAACTCCAATCAGACATTTGAGATAACGGTTCATCATGGATTTGGCTGAGGATTAAATGGTATTGGAGATCCTGTAAAGATATGCTACATTACCTTTTATTAATACTGCCAACTAAACTTTGTTAGACGTGTAAAACTGTGGGTATTGACCACAAACTCTGAGGCACAAATTTTAATTTAAGATTCATTTATTTAAAATTGACAAGTCAGATAAAATCATCATTAAAACAACATTTTTACACTGAAAACCCTGATATGAGTCAAACATAACAGCAGTGAACACCATACCAAAAACATAACTCACAAAAAGGATTCATGTTCTATTCATGAAATGACTGCTAGTGTTTGTTCAGAGCAACTATGATTTGGTTAAAATTATGTCCATTACTTCTCAGCAATTGTACACAAATGTGGCACCTTTAACATTAAACAGTAATGAGTCTGGAGTCCATTTACCAGCACCAACGCCTCACAACTAAAAGGCTTGAAATCCAGTATAGAGCTGCATGTTCTCCCTGTGCCTGAATTAGATAAATGGAAGAAAATGGATGGATGAATGGATGGATGTCCCCACTCCACCCTCTCCTTTTTAAAGTGTGTGCACATTCCCTTATATTGGTCGACACTCATTTTGCTGGAAATTCAAGTTTCTGATCAGCATGCCAGCATGCATTTTAATCATTGAATTCGTAATGGACCAAACTCCACATTTTTCAAAATTCAGACGGAAGAGTTCATTTTGCATCGTATTTTGAGTCATGATTTTATAATATAGATTTGTACGAAAGTACACCCTCTTTCAAGCCGAAGGTTTTATATTTCAGGACATTAAAAAGAAATCCTTACCAGGGCTTGATATATGTTATGTTTTATTTATCATTGTAGGACCTTTACCATACCAAATAAAGCTCTGTTAAAGGCAACTGTTGTGTTTTTGCGCAATATAGAAAATAGTCAATTTAAATTTGAACACTAGGTAAAGGCAACCTCAGCTGAATAACAAAACATAAAATATTGCAATGTGTCATTACAATAAATAAAAATGAAGGCAAAATGCAGAAGTATTGTGTGAAAAAAAAGTACACATCAAAAGTTGATTCTGTTCATCTGGATGTGGCGATTTCATCCAAGTGACTTCTTCTGTCTCAGCGCACTGCAGGTTTCTTCAACCTTATAAACAGTACATTTGCATAATGACTGAAACTAGCACCGCAATAGGCTGTGAGGTCAGTTTCTTGATCATGAATATGCAAATTGTCATGACTATTGATCAACAACCTCTGCGAGTACCATTCACACTATATCCAGATGAACAGAATAAACTTTTTGGGATTTCCTGACCTGGATGATTGAGCAGGCATCAAAACATAAGTACACATTTAGTGCTTCCACAGGAATTAAGAGGGTAAGTAGCAGCCATATCAAATCTACATGAATTGACAATCACGAAGTGTGAGCACCTCTGTAAAAGCAAAAGTTTTGATAGGTGTGTATTAACACAATGCTAAGCAGGAGAGACCTCGATGATGATCTCAAGCTCCCAATCAGTCGTGTAAGAGCTATGTAGCTGTATGGAAGTCCAATGTTCTACAGTAAGGAAGATTATTCACTAAAACAGTCAAAACAGTTAACAGTTTTTGCTGGAGCGGATTTCCCAGCAAATTCAACCCCACGTAGAAAGAAACTGCATAAACAAAAAATAAAAGCAAGAGTCACATCTTAGACTCTGTAGGCTCAAGGTAAGACCCTAACTTGAGCCTAACTTCATTTTTGGACCAAAATGGAGATGCTTGGCCATAATGCACCGCACCACGTTTGCTAAAATTCAAACATAGCACATTAACATTTGGCTGTTTCACAGTCACAGGACCTGTGCACCTCAAAGTCTTTGACTCAACCATAAACTTTTCTGTATACTAAAATGCTCTATAGTGAAATTTGAGACTGTCTATCCAGCAGCTACTTTTTGGCCCAAATTGGGCCGTACAACAGGACAATGACCCCGAACACAGTGTCAAATCAGAATGGAAAGGAAAAGAAATGAAGGTGTTGCAGTGGTCCAGTTCAAAGTCCAGACCTTAACCAGGTTGAAATGTTGCGAGATGACTTTAAAATATCTGCATAAATGACTGCCTGCATGGCTGCCCTCAATGTTGTAAATAAGAGTGGCCCAAAATTCCTGCACAGTGATGTGAGACAATGATAAAGTCAAACAGAAAATCATCCAGTTACGTTACAAATTGCTTTTGCACTTTAAAAATTTATAATAATAACAGAGAATGTCTTTATTCAAAGTATGTCACAGCATAAGCAAAAAAGTCCAAATGCTCTCCTGTAAAAAGAATAAATAAAGAAAACCATAAAAGTATTGATTGATTTCTTTCACTTTTCATGCACAAACATCTGTTAGATCTGTCTTATTGAGTTCTTAATCTTCTCCTTTTCCTCATCATGTTTATAGTATATTTAGACTTTAGCGTGAGGGAAGTAAAAAAACTAATGAAGCAGAGCTGTGTTTTCAATCACTCGAAACAAACATATTAGTTATTGTGAGTTTATTGTGTTTAATGGTCTTATTCGTGGATATGACACTTTTTAGGCCATGAAAGTGGAGACTCACAAGGCACTTTTTGGCACATAGCTACCTCTGAGGCTGACCTGCTTTGAACAAATGTTTTAATTTAGAAGGCTGTCATATTTCATGCACACGGGCCATTAGCCCAACCCAGCAGGGAACCTTACAGGCCCTTTCTAAGAGTTTGATAATAAGCCAAAAATCCACACACAAGTAATGTTTTGAAATACTGTCAGGGATTTAGTGATTGTTATTGATTGCAATATAAATAAATCCATGCATACATTTATGAACAGCTGGAAAAATGCAGAATGATATTGTTTTGGAGGCTTTATCATCCCTGCGAGGGAATGTCAAATGTTAAACCTGCTCGCTTCAGTTGCTTCCATCTTGCTGCCTGTACTCAAAACACACCAGCATCACACACTCCCTGACCTTGCTTCAACATATTTCCACATTCAGCTCAATGCTAACTTACAAAGAGGTCAAAATGCCATTACATCGCTTTCTGAAATGCTTTAGAGCCCTGCTCTTTTCTATTTTATGAAGGCATACCCGTTATCTTCCCTCCGAAAGCCACTCTGTATCACCTTGTGCATCATTACGCCAGTGGCTTCCTCCCCATTTCATATCCATTTAATATGAGACTGCATATTGCTTTCTAATAAACAGAAAACGATCGGATAGGAACAGGATTGTGGAGGGCTCCAAAGGAGGTTAGTTATCTCAGTCTCCTATTGATCTAAATGATGGCGTATCGACCCATGCTAGATTATACTTTTTAATGTGCTAGAAGACTTTTCAGATCCATTCTAACTCAGGTCTTCTCATCTTTGTGACAATAACAACAAAACAACAAGGTAATCATCAGTCTGTAAAACGATTAGGCTTAATATTTTGTCATGAAGTGTCAGCGTGACACTGCTTAAACAATAAAAACACGCAAAGCAATCTTAATCATTTGCCTTGATTTGATTTGGAGATATTATTTCCTCATTAGGTTATTCTAATTTTGTTAGCTTCACATAAACATCAGATTTTTCTTCTGACACTTCTCTTTTACTTACCCCAGTATTATTATTATTTTTTTTACTTATCGGATATAGATGCACAGTATGGTGTCATTAAATATCATACGAACAACACGGCAATTGTCCTTAAGGAATTTCATTCTGTATTATAGAGCATTTTATTCCATTTTACCATTAAACGCCATTGAACACAGGTCTTGATAATAATTTAGCTTTCCTACTTTCAGCATTGCAAATTGTGTGTGGCTATCAATGAATACTTATTACATGGGTAAAATTATGTTAAGGACAAAGAAAAGCCTTTAACCTTTTTTATTTTAAAATGGGATTAGGCAAGCAATAAACATGGTGCCAGACGTGCCACTTACATTGATTTCTGAACCCATTTTAACCGATCACTGGCTAACCTGTTTATTGTGTTGGTTACTAAAGGCCTTTATTTTTAGAAAGATTTTCTTTTATTTGGAACCAAAGTGTTTGTGTGTGTGTCGTTGGAGAAGGGATAATGCTGGAGAGAAGACCTAAATGAGGGGTGCAGAGGCAAGCTGAAATCAACAAAGATCAATGGTTGTTGCAGAGAACACTAAATTCAAAGATTGACGCAAAAACAGCTGAACACTCTGAGCATAAACAGATGAACCGGTAAGGACAGAGAGAGAAACGTGACTACATATACACACACAGATGATGAAACGAGACACAGGTAGAAACGAGCAACAAGGTGGAAACAGTCAAAGGAAAAACTACCAAACAATGACAAATGACAAAGCCAGAACAAGGTGCATGAGAAAAACCTTCAAAGCAAAGACCTTTCTACAACATTCAAAAGCTTTTCCTCCAAAAACACACTACAAAAAAAAAAGGTGGTTGACATCAAGTGATGATGAGCTGCTAATGTTTCTAAACAAGAAAAGGAAGAAACTGAGATTCTGGTTTCTTCCGATTCTCAAGAGAAGAGAATTTCATGGTTTGATCCAGCAGTTTAAGCTGCATCAATTTCATACATATTTCAGGATGACAGTGGGGCAGTTTGGGCTGTTGTTGGCCGAGATGGGACCACATCTGAGGAGGCAGAGAAATAGTTAAAGAGAGCGGCCTGAACCGCAGCAGTTTCCGTTTTCAGTAAAATAGTATTACTTTACTATTTCCATATCATTGTGTATTTAGTACAGGTGCGTGTTTTGAGCTACAAGTGCAATTGTTGCCAAATGCTCTGATCTGATTGGTCAGATCTGTTTACTTGGATGCAAAATGTTGGAAAAATCTTGCTTGATCTCAAAAAATAAATGTCCCAAAATCAGCTTTCAATGTGAACTGCTGCATTAAGAATAGGTTCATCTGAAAAATGTTTTTGTATGTACTAAATTTTCACACATCTAGTGTATAAAGGCCATAAAACAGGAACAAACGCCCCCTGCCCCCAAAAAACCCAAATAATTAACACTAACACCTTTAACGGATGTTAGGCTCATTCGGATTGCAGCATTAGCAGAAAGTGGGCATTAAGGTCTCAGTCAGGCCTTTTGAACACCTGGCAACCACTAATCCCTAAGGAAAACTGAATATTCCCCAATGAGCTGACCAATAGTTGCTGACTAGAAAAAATCAGTTATAAACAGTTTTAAACAGTTCTGCACCAAAATCCTTCTGGTAAATGCTTTAATTGGAAGCATGGAAGATGCCATCTTGACTGACTGACAGGTAGGTTGGGATGTGGTTGGCAAGGTTATTATCGTTAACGAAAACTAACGAAATAACGAAAACTAGAAGTGAAAAAACATTTTCGTTAACGGAAATAAAAATAAAAACAAAAAAAGGAAAACTAACTAAAACTGTAATGAACGTTCACAAAACTAACTAAAATTAACTGAATTTATAGCAAAAATGTGTTCAGTTTTCACTGATGTGTGCGTGTCATAGAATAGTCGAGGGTGAAAATGAAGTTTAGTTTCCAGATTTTTTTCTTGCTGTGTCTCATTATGTCAGCAGGTGGCAGTACGTTAGTCGAGTCGTCTGTGTCGCTGCTCCGTCCACGTGCAGAATCATGTCAGGAAAAGTCGGGAGAAAGCGCCAGAGTCCAATTTGGGATTACTTTGAATATGTCTGTGTTTTGGATAAAGCAAGTGTCTTGTAGTGGAAAGAGACAAATTATGAGGGACATTTCTAAAGGGAAAAAATCCCACAAACCTTAAAGTGCACTTGAAAAGCTCACATAAGAAGGCTAACCTAGCTTACCTTGAGAAGGTAAGGGAGCACACTCAACCCTCATCCCCAGAAAACAGAAGCTAACCCCAGGCAAGGCAGCGTGATGCATCCCGAGACAACAGGACGGGGATATCTACATAACTGTGTGAGTCAGTTGCCTTCAAAAAGTTTATCAATTCACTTGAACCAAAATTACGAACACCCGGTGCTGCAAGAGTTAATAGTCTCATTGGGGCCAATGATTTATGTATTTATGTATTTATTTATTTATTTAAGGAACCCATAGGTGGGAATGTGAGTTGTCTGTCTCTGCATGTTAGTCCTGCGACAGACAGGCGACCTGTGCAGGGTGCAGGGTATGGTAGCTGGAATAGCAACATACCCAAGGATAAGCAGAAGAGCATGACTGATATGATGAAACTGGGATTTTGTTACACTTAATTTTTGCAAACACAACTAAAACTATAACTGAAACTAATCAAAACTAAACTGAAACTAAGGATTTTCAAAAAAATAAAAACTAAACTAAGCTAGCAAACAATTGGTAAAAACTAATTAAAACTGATATAAAATTGAAAATCTGAAGTCAAAACTAAATAAAAATAAAAACTAATGAAAATTGCAAAACTATTAAAACCCTGGTGGTTGGTCCCCTGGCCTCTGTGTCATGTTGACAAAGACAGGGAAAAAGAGAAAAAGGCAAAAGAAAACCAGCCAACCAATATAAGATGAACGGAGACTGTATGTAACACCATGCTCTGTACAGCATGTAGAAGTTTGAAAACGTGAATGCCACCAAACGTGAAGACCAGTTAATGATGCAAATGCAGTCACATGTTGTAAAGCCTTCCTTTTGAATTGTTTAAAGGCATTTAACTGATGTTCGGCTCATTCGGATTGCAGCATTAGCAGACAGTGGGCATATTCAAACTCTTAATTACTCGAGCAGCCCTCTGTATTGATGTTATCTACATTGAATGTGTCATCATAAACAAACCAAAATTTTGTTTTTGTATTTTAGTGTCTTAACAACAAGTCTTTCAAAGGTTCAGCAGAAGATTTCCATAATTACTATTTCTCTCTTGCTGTGTGTCTCACTCTGTCATTCATTCACACACGCACGCACTTGTGCGCACACTCACACAAACACACACATTTTGGCTGTATTTGCTTATCTTCCAAAAACAAAGCGTGGGCACGCAGAGTTGTTATTAATTTTTTAGAATAACTTCAAACAATCGATGTGTCTTTACTGCTAACATTTCATTTCACATTCACATGTTATATCTGTTTTTCTTTTTAAATCCGACGTTCTTTTGTGAAGTCTGTGTTCATTAAAGGAGGCCTAGCCCTGTTGCTCAGAGGCACTGACAGCCTCTTTCCTCCTAAACATTAGAGTCTCGTTTGAAGATTTTTATTTATGACATCCGCAGAAGCAGAAGAAGGTTAGCACTTCAGTGAGCCACCATGGAAATTTAAACATGATCGCCATAAATGCATGTAAAAAGACATCACTGTAAACCACCATTGCTGACTAACAGGTGATCTAAAGCGTAAAAATCCCAGCAGTGACAGCTTATCTCCTAAAAAATATGCCAAAAGAGAAAAGAAGTCAGGGTTTACTACACTTAGGTAAATAAACGCCACCTCTGTCATCACTCATAACCTCACATGTAATGCATATTGAAGGCAAGCCGACATGCTGCAGGACAGCCAGGCAGATCAAAGAGACAGTCAGACAGGCATACAGATGTGCCCCGTTCAATACAATCTGACAATGTGTGCAACCTCTGCAGAGGGCCAATAGCTTTTCATGGATCGGAAATTAACTTCATTTAATGAGATGTGTGCATGTTCTGGGGTTGTGTGTGGGTGGGTAATAGAAAGAGTGAAAACACAGACGTGTGAGAGGGGAAAAAAAGTAAAATGGAAAGAGTCCTTAAGTAAATATTTATAAGTAGGTGACGAAGAGGAAAAAATGAGTCATGGTCAGAAAAAAAGAGGAAAATGGGAATATATGGAACGGGAGACGGAAGCCAAGACAACAGGAGAGTGACAGAGATCAATAGTGAGAAGTGGGCAGTGTAGGAAAAGAGTGAGCGAGGCTAAAGAGATGAAAGGCTGTCTGCACATTTGTTGCCTAAGCGCAGAATTGAAATTGATCCCAGAGACATGTGTGTCTGTGTTGTGATTGGCATGTCAGGAAGTGGGTTTACAAACATAGAAGTGCACTATTGGCTACACCCGTATGAACTTTGTATGGCCTCTGTATCGGTGTTCTTGCAGGCATATTAGCGAGAGGAAGAGACCGGATCAGACTGATTGATTAAAATGGGAAGAGAAAGAAGAGCATCTGGAGTTTGGTCAGATACTTCTTAATAGGGGTCAAATATTTTCCACTGGCTGTTAATGCTGGGTCACCTTGCAATAGTTTTCCCCTTAACTTACCTTTAAAGGGAAGGAGAAGAAGAAGGACCTGATGTTTGTTGCTTTCAACATGTTAAAGCCCTTTGTGCTGTTAGAAAAAATGTTATTTTGTACATCAATTCAGGATGTGTGCATCTGCATTGCATAAAGATCATATCATAGTCAACATTATATGCAGGGTGTTAGAGTTTTCTAATTCAATAGCGGTACATAAGGGTGGAATATAAAGAAATCAGTAGGTAAGGCAGTGAAAACATACTGGGGTTATTATGAATTGTGTAAATTGCTTTCTGCAATGGAGAACACCTGGTGTTTATAAATGATGAATACTTTTGGAGGCAGATGTTTCACAAAGCCAGTGATTGTTTGGGTAATTATAGTATGGATTTACTGTGAAACACCTGTGTTCACTTATATATATCTCCTTATAAAGCATGTAGTCAGATGCATTACATGTCATTTGTCACCAACCAATAAAACAGGTGCAGCAATATTTCCTCTGCTAATAAAAGGGGAACAAAATGATGTTTTTGTTTCGAGATTTGTTTTCTGTCTCATCTCATCCCACCTTTCACAATCTACGTTCGCCGAAATACTTTATTTTATTTTTATTTCGTGTGATATGTTGAATACTGATCTATTTTATTCAGTTTGTGTTGATCTGATGTGACAGTACGGGTTTGAGCAGATTTAGTGCAGAACTCCTCCTGAGAGCATATTTCTCCAGCTGTGCAGTGATTTAGTTTTCATAAAGCCCACGTGCCCATAGCTGTCACAACATTAAAACCACTGACAGGTGGTTACACCGTCTCTTGAGAAGAATACAGCTGCAGCGACATAAAAAAACAGGTGAAGTGAAAAACCATTGATCATTCTTTAATATTGCAATGGGAAACCTTGACTCCCAGCATTAATATGGAGGTTAATTTGACACACACCACCCAGGGGTTCCCTAGACTTTCTAGTTGTTCATCATTATGACGAGCAGGGTCATAAAAATGAGATCATAATGGTATTTTGTCCCTCATTTTAAATGCCATGTTTTAAAAGCAATAATGGCATGTATTTAATAGTAACTCAATCTAAACAAGTAGGTCTGCATTTATGAGGGCAACCTAAGAAAAATGAAGAAAAGCACAGAACGTACAGTCGCTTCTCATGGCCACAGCACAAGAAGCAGATGAATGATTTTTTTCCACACTTAGAGCAGTGGCAGTAAAACACCATTGTCACTGTGCCTAAACAGGCAAATATGAAGTAAATGGACTGAAGCTGAGTGTTTGCTTGACTGCAATTAAATTTATCATGGGAGGTTAATTTAGAGAAGATATTTTCTCATAATAGCATAATTTCAGCCAGAATTTAATAGCCAAGTCATCAAAAGTCTAAGTGTGGGTCTTTCTGAACCTGCAGGTGAAAAATATCATAGTTTGAACTCCCTCTGCACTGGAAGACTGCTGCAGCCACACTTACCGGCTGCTTTGCTACCTGTTCAACTGTTCATCAATGCAAATATCTAATCAGCCAACCACATAGTAGCAACTCCATGCATTTAGGCATGTAGACATGGTCAAGACGACCTGCTGAAGTGTAGAATGAAGTGAGAATGGGGAAGAAAGGTGATTTAAGTTACTTTGAACGGGGCTGTTGGAATCAGATAGGCTTGTGGATCTGCTGGGATTTTCCTGCACAGAGTTTGCAGAAAATGATCTGAAAAAGAGGCGATATCCAGTGAGAGGCGCCGCTCAGGGTTAAAATGCTTTGCAGATGCCAGAGGTCACAAGAGCTTGTCTAGACTGTTTCAAGCTGATAGGAAGTCAACAGTAACACTTGAAACACTTTTGTGTTTCACTGGATAGAAGAAACCGTATAGCCCTCAGTCAGTGTTAGGCTATACAGTTTGTTATGATCATGCTGAAAACACTTAGTCTCACGTGTAAATTATTTCATGGCAAAGTAGATCCACCCTCAGCGTTCTAATCCACCACAATGACAGATAGCCTGTACTTTTTTTTTTCTAAACCCACAAAAGTCATTCAAGAATGGATCAAAAAACATAAAGAGTCAAAGGCCTTGTCCTAGCATGCAGACTTTGATGCCTAGTAAACATCTAAAGACACTAAAGGTTTTGCTTCCAATTAATGAAGGTTAATTAAGCCTTTTTGGCAGCGTAAAGAGGACCTGCACAATACATAACTGGCTGATCAAAGAATGAATTCTTCTTTTTTTGTGTACTTCATCTAGGAGTTGCCACAGCAGTTCATCTGGTACCGTCTCAGCCTATCTCTAGCATCCTCTTATGCATATTCTTCTTCACTGCATCTGAAGCTTCGGAATCCTTTGTCCTATATTTGTACTATCCTTCTTCTAGACTACATCTAAACTATTTCACTGTTGCCGCTTTAACTCTGTCTCCAAACCTCTGAATCTGAGCGGTCCTGCTGATGTACTCATGTAAATATGTGGGGGCCACAGTCCAGTGTACACCTAGTTCCGGTCCTAAGCCTGGATAAATGGTGAGGTTTGTATCAGGTTGTGTCAGGTTTGTGGGATCCAGCCAAATCAAACATGTGGAAGATCAAAGTGTGACTTCTATATTGTTGGTATATGTAGGTGTCTAAACCATGTATGTGATACATAGGTAAAACAAATTTCATAACTACTTGGTGTTATTCCAAGTAACACGATTCATACAACTCATCTTTTCAAAACCATAATATAGATTTCTCCATTTCATATAACCCAGCACAGTGTGAGTGCCTTGTATCCAGAAAACATCTGCAGATTTCCTTTCTCTGTGGGTTTCAGAAATGAATTTTTAATGTTTTGCAAAGGTTTAAGACTGCCAGGCATCTTTGTTGCCTGTGTAAACAATTAGTCTCTTTGCACATGCTGTTTTGCTGGTGTTTTCTTTTATATGCAATAACTAGGTAAATGAGAGATAAGAATGTAGATTCAGGACTGGCTCTTAAGGTTCATTTGCTTTTTGAAAAAAAGTATTTTTGTATATTAGAACTCCACTTTACTCCTCATTGAATTATTGTAATAACTGTTGGCTGGATTCCTGTGAAATTTTTGCACAGGCGTTTCCGATGTCCACTTGAGCATCCGAGGGATCTTTAAAATTAGTTTTTTCCTGTGAAATAAACATGTTCTGCATGGATGACATTTGATGCCGTTATTCCACAGTGCCCAGATGATATATATCACGATGATAGACAGTCCCCCCCTGACTTTTCCTCTAGTGCCACCACATTTGCAGTCTTGAGTAAAGAGTTGCAGCAGCTAGTAGATTGATTGCCATTAAAATTGCTGCAGACGTTTTTGCTCCTATATTCTGTCTCCTTGTCTTTTCCCTCATGTCTCACTCATGCCTGTTGCTCTCGCCCTCTCTCTTTCTCTGTCTGAAAAAAAGAGCGAGAGAAAGTTATTCTCATTCAGCACCATATTTCACAGTGCAATCACAGGGAATGTGCAATTAACAAGGAAAGCCTTCGGTCAATAGCACATTGTGTGTATTCATACACCTTGTCTATCCTCCTCTCATCCCTCCACACCCTCGAACTCCTTCCCTCCATTTCTCCAGTGGCTTCTCTTCAGCTGACTACTTTCTCCACTCTCCACCTCCTTGTTTAAGCCAATCTCATCATCACATAAGCTCCTTGCTTCCTCTCCTTCCCTCCTAATCTTGCGAATCATTTCTTATTTAACCACATCTCATCGTCCCTTACCATCATCATTACCACCCCCTCCCCATCTCTTTCCTGTTTTCCTACCACTCCCCCTCCCACCAGCCCGCACGCTCACCACACAGCTTTCATCATTATCATCACCACCTCCTCCCAATCTGTTTACTCTCCCCACCCACACTCCCTCTCCACCTAACAACCCCCCGCTCCTCAGTAACTCAGTTGAATCCTAATTCACAAGTTCCTTTCTACTGCGTTGCTACACCTATTTTCCATTTTCTCCCCAGTGTTGGTGCAAATAGCTCAGAAACTGAAAATGTGGCGATTTCCCCTCAACAGCTTCATGCCACGGTGTCGATGAAGTCATTCTCCTGTTCATTATCAGTGGAGTCAGTTCAAAGATGCTCTCTTAGTGACAGCATCAAGAAAGCACTGGCTGTTTGGTTCATAGTTACAAATTAACACAAATTCCTCCACTTCCTTTTAATATGCCCTGTGCTGCACCTTGGTGGACTTTTCCCTCTGACCTATTTTGGGATAGCGGCCTCATCCGAATCAAGATAATTCCCTATTCCCTGCCAGCGTTCCTCTGTCCTGTCTGTCCTGCAATGTTACTCAATAATTCATCATTATGTTATGTTCTGCCTACTCCTTTTCAAACAAATAATGGAATGATATTTTGTAATGATTGTGAAGGCACATGTTTGAAATGTTTGAAATAAAAATGAACTGAACTGAAATGTTTCTTTTGGACTCACAGGATGATTAATATTATCCATCTTCCTTCTGACCTTTGATGACAAAATGTTTCATATTCACATTATTAAATCAGAGTGTGATGTTTCAACATGTTCTGAGAGCTATAATAACCAACTCAGCAAGATGTCCACATTTACGCACAATTACGAGTAGGTATGCATTATGGTTGTCTCTGCAAGTAATGCTCGAATGCTTGTATGCTGCAATAATACAAAGTTTTCTGTTCTTTCCATTTGCCGACGCTGCATGAATCTACCCTTTAATAATGCAAGTTTTACTTCAGGGATTGTGCATATTGATTGGTGTTATAAATTTGATCTATTTATCAGCCCTAGATACATTTAGATTTCATGCCTAGCCATCATTTTCAGTCACTTAAAGCTACGACTTTAATTATTGCCGCCTTCAAGCCAACAATTAATAATAACCTGGATAAAGACGAAACCTGTAGGGCATAAATAATTTGACATGGAGTGCCAGAGCAGGACTTCGATCTTGGTGCAGTAACTTTTTTTCCTTTAGCTAATTAAGGATTTTATATCTTATTTAAAATCAGCAGGTGTCTTCAAGGTTGATAAGTCACCAAGGACTCATTTTATCGCTGGAAGAAAAAGGAAATGCAGTAGTGGAGACATGGAGCTGAAGTTTTAGTCAGGAAGCCATTTGTTGAGAATATGCTGGAATCACCAGCAACTTCTCTTCAGCTATCTCTTTCCGCAGAGCTCCTGTCCTCTAACACTTTCCTTTTTAATTTGACCCCTTTTCCACTTTCACCTGATCTTCTTCTTAAATCCCTCATCACAGTTGTCTGTGTTTCCTGACCTCTGAGTTCCTTCATTTGTTCTAGTGTAACATCCTACTTAATCTTTGTCTAAAATTCTTTTGATTTTCTTCTCTGCTCATGTTTCTGTCTTGGCACCTCCCTGTGCTCTGTATTCTCTCCCCTCTTCTGTCATTCCCTCTAAAAGACTTCGTGTTTGACTTTTAGTTCTCTTAGGAGAACAGGTGTGTTCTCTATTAGCTCACAGTTACACACACACACACACACACACACACACACACACACACACAGAGGCATATACAGACGGATCTGAATAAGCAGCACAGAGCACACAATCCTCTGAACATGGGGCCTTGTATTTGATAGGGAAGATACTTGAAGACAACTCGGGTATGGCAGAGCACTGCAAAGTAGTTCCATATTTCTCATACGAATGAGTTGCGTTAAAACTTTTGCCGTCAAGTTGAATAAATATAGTGGCTCACCTTGGACCTGCGCTCATTAAAATTTGCTGGTTTTCATAACCTGTGGGGACTCAAGTTGAGTCAATTAAGGTTCTCCTCTGTTGACCCTGCCTCAGTAAGACACACTGTGTGTACCTACTGCTTCTCTGGGTGATTTAAATATAATAGGAGAAGGCTTTTAAAAATGGTACATAGGCATGCTGCAGTAGTGCTTTTGACATTTGGGTAACCATTGCAAATAGGTCCCACAGCCCCGCTTGTACAGCAAAATCAGGTGAAAATAACGCAATTTAAAATGCAGTGATTTGTGATTTGGAAACACAATAACTCCTCAGTCATACTTAAAGGTCTCTGGTCTACAGGCTAAAAGAAAATGCCATGACAACTGCCATTATGTGCTAAGACAGGTAGCATCCCATAATTAAGGTCAACAGTTATTTGTTTAAAAGGTTATCTTTCTACTCATTCTTTATGCCAAAATGTCAGCATTTAGTGTTTCCAGTTTCTTTTTTTGCTCCAGTTTTTCCTTTTCTCATTTTTATATTGTTGCAAATCAAACCAATTTGAATTCAGGACTTTTTAAAACAGCACTTGATCAAAAAGCCAAACTCTTCAGTTTTAGATTCCCACTAAGATGGGTAGCGTTGACCTAGCATGGTTTTAGGTAGAAGAAATAACCCTGCCATCTTGTGACCGTGTAGCAATAAGATGTTGCCTTGGATACCGGCTGGTCTCTTAAATACTAAACTATTAGACGAGAAGATAAATGATTAGACACAACATCATAATTTGATAGTGCTCAGCGTGTGGCTATGCTTGGCTATGTATGTCAGTGAGGCCAAATGTCCCTCTACAGCTTACATCCTCATCCACCTGTTGCTCAAACCTCATATTTGCAAAGCCCAGGAATTGTTCTTCTGGGTGTTCTTGAAGGAAATTCAGAGCAGATGATCCCACTCTGCGTCAGTAATGTTTCCATCCATCCATCCATCCCTTATGGTGCAGAGACATGAATTATAACTAGTACCTGCTACCTGACGGAGGTACTGTTGTTAGGATACAAATGTAAACTACAGTATGTACCTAGTGTTAAAATTGGAACACAAGACTATAAATAGCAGATACTTCTTTTCTGTTGTTGAGCTGCTCGATGGTGATTACAGAAGGATCTGAACGCCCCCCCAAACCTCTCCCTCGCTGTCTTCTAATGTTTGATCAAGGGTACTTCAGAGTGCTTTTTTTGTTCCCTTGGTTATTTTGCTTGATGAAATTGAATGTTTGGTGTACTTCTACTAATATAGTCAAAAATGTTCAAAGCATTCTTAAAAGATAGATTTAGTTGGATAAAAAGATTTTTTTAAGTCTGAAGTAAATAGTTTATTTCTTTATTGTTTTGGCAGAGGATGATCTGATGCGATGACTGTATGACTGAATGTAAAGTGAAAACTAGTCCAGTTGCAACACTTGATTTTGAATATAATTTACCACGCTATTTATTAACTGGGGAAAAAAAGATTTAATTGTTAAACCTTTATGCTTTTATGAGTCTGTCTGTTAATACTGATCTAATGCGTGGGACATTTTTAACACAAAAGGGAAGAAAACACTGTGTGATGAAATTTGACTGACTCATGCTCAGTTATCCTGTGAATCATCTAGCAGCTCTAAACAGATTTTGGGGCAAGTGCTGATTGTGGCTCCTGCTGTTGCTCAGAGACTTTCGAAGACCCATTTGAAGTGGAGTGCTGTTTTACCAAAAGTTTAAATATTTCAACTTCAGGCCCTCTGTGGTCTGAGCTCAAAAACCCTGCTAAACTCTAAAGCTGCTGGAGACACAACAGTGCTTCTTTGCCACTGAAGAAGAGAAGAGCAGAAAACAAAGGTCTCCAGTGGAAATACAGGCTTTGTGCCTCTGGGAACTTTAAAGGAAGTGATTGTAAAAACAATGCTTGTGCCTTTGATTAGTGCCTACTCTTTATGTTCCATGCTGTAATTATCCATGTATGTTATCATTACTACAGTGAGCAGCCGCCCTGTCTTTGTAAAGTTAGTGCATATTTACCCCTGTCTGAGCTTGAGTAGATGCACCTCCTTTTTTAACATCTAATGTAAGAGGAAAAACAATAATGTGTGCTATTTTAAAATAGATGAATACGGTGGAAAAACTGGCAGACCTCATACGAAAAGTTGCAAACACAATTATCAAAGCAACCAATCCTTTTTTTTTTTTAAAGAGTCATTAAAGAAGAATGCAGTTTAGATCTAGATGTTCTTTGAGTTTTTGCATAATGAGGTCAAAAATAAAGGAGCAATGAATACATCTGCAGTGAGAGGTGATATTTTCTTCTTTTGTGTGTGTGTTTGCAGATAACATCAGCGAGACATTAGTTTGAAATGCAGTTCATTTCTACTCTGACTCACAGGTTAGCAGCTCCTCATAGGACAAATGAGGGGACCTGTTTTTCTCCTCTTTTGTTAGTTCACAGTAAAATAAATAAACGCGAGACCTTCAGTGGTTTAATTAGCTGTTAGTGCAAATGTGTTTGTAGAGAAAGCGTTTATGCTTTTTGTTCTAAACCTACAGCCATAAAGCTCTCGAGTCAAATCTCCAACTTGATCCTGTTTATTCTTGGCTGCACCACATGCCCAACTGCATTACTGCTGTAACCATAATTACAGCCTTGGCCCCATTAAAGCTTTTAAAATGAGAGGTATCCTTCAGAGCGGTAAAATGTGGGATTCTATGATCCTTGATTTCTTTCATTGATGGAAAAACATGTTCCAACAGTAACTTCTGTGTCTCTGAGATTAGAAATATCTCAGATTTGAACCCAGTTGGAGTGAAAGTGATGGCCATCGTAGACCTGACTGATTCATTCTGCACAGGTTCATATTCAGCTGCGTATCTGCACTTAAACTTCAGTGGCTTGCACTTTCCCTCTGCTCTCTAGTCATTTTCTCCTGCAGTTTAATTTTCAGCAGCAGATGGCAGCCTGACTACACTGAGCTATAAACAGGAGCTCTCCATAGTGCTGAATGGTGCATGGTGCTGATGGTATCCTTAGTGCCCATCTATTCATCTGTGTGTTTGTCTTTCTATGTATCTCTCTGTCTTTCTGTCTGTCTGTCTGTATTTCAGATCTGCCTTTTTGCCTCCCTGTGTCTGCCTGTTGGTTGAAGTGCAGCAGAAGATGTGTGTTTGTGTCAAACGACCCTCTTGTCAGGGTTGAAAATTACAGTCTTTTTAGGAGCGTATGCTGTTATGAAGCCTCCCACTAGTGGATGTAAAAAATGTTTTTATAAATATATATAAAATGACTAAACTAGCCCAATGCACAGAGAGCTACCAGCTTGATGGATGACTCACAGTAATGCTGTGAAATA
This sequence comes from Aulonocara sp. 'chitande type north' Nkhata Bay, assembly GCF_057382095.1. NCBI lineage: Eukaryota > Metazoa > Chordata > Actinopteri > Cichliformes > Cichlidae > Aulonocara > Aulonocara sp. 'chitande type north' Nkhata Bay. The sequence goes on from NC_141344.1 coordinate 16,091,865, forward strand.
GCTCAACCCACACACACACATCCACTCACTGAAACACACTCACTAAAGCATGTAGCACAACAGCCGAGCACGCACGTACTGTATAAACCCGTGTGAAAGCACATGATTCTGGCATGCAGATATGCACACACAGGATGTGATGTCAGTGTTTAGGTGGTTCACTGTCTGTACAGGAAGGAATGCAGCGTTTGTGTCAGACAGGACAAAATGCATTAAGAAAAATATCTGAAGAAGCAGACAACAAGCTGCCGTAGCCGACAAATCCCTGTAGCATGTGGTCAAAGGACCCACGGGAGTTGCTCTGGGGGCCTACAGCAAAATGAGGATTAGTTTGAATTCAGTTGTTTTTTAAATTATTTAGCTGCTAGATGCACAAGTTGCTTACTGATTAATCGCTAATACACATTTATTAGCAATAAAATGTTCCTTACTAGATTTGTTTATGGATCTCTGTTCCTGACTTGAGTGAATTATCCCTTACTGACTGTTTCAAGATAACCGACAGCATAAAATCAAAGCTTATTTGGCTGCTCCCTTATTTGCAAGGGTTCACCACAGTGGGTGGATCCACATATTTTATTTGGCACAACTTTTTTTCCCCGGCAAATGTGAACAACAGCAATAATCACAAGAAATAATCCACAAAAACAAACATAATGTAATATATTTACAAAAAAAACAGAACCCTTCTTATAGAGGATGCCATTAAGAACATCTTAAGGCCTTAGTGGGTGATTGGCTTCATAGCTGCCACAATTCATCTGAATCCCAGAAAATCTCTAAGAAAACTGAGTGATGTCACTAAAGCTATGTCAGTTTTCAGTGCATTTACTTTGGGAAACCCACTCACAAGCTTCTCTTTTCATAGTGTGAAAGTATTGGGTGACACCTGCTGTGAAATACTGTAATGGGACAAATTTGGAGTGACGTGCATTTGCCTTCAAATGTTCCCGTGTGTTGGTCGTGTCTGTGGCTCAGCGGGCTAAGTCGCCACGTCGTGTTTGGAGCGTTGTAATCTTGTTAGTCTGATCCTCTGTACATGCCACCGGGGACCGGGGATCAATAACTGGCTCGTGGCTCCATTTGGGGTACACACACCATACACACATTCACTCTTAAAGATGAGAGGATCAGAGTGGTGTTTAATGCGACACTGAGACTGATTAACAAGAAGTAGAGTGAAATTATTTTTTGTGAGTTTAACATCGGGTGACCTTCTCATAGTCTGGAAGCACATAGTCTGGAAATGTGATTGAAAATATGCAGCAGGTATTTTCACGTGTGTGTGTGACTTTGGTAGGCCGGCCAAGAGCATTACCTCTCTTTAGCGCCACCACTCTCCCCCTTTATTCCTCCCTAACAGTCGTTTTTAGTTTTTCAGTTTTCTTTAACAGCTCTACATCAGCGTCTCATTTTTAAAACTTCTTTTTCCCCCCATTCCTGTCAGCTTTCCTTCAGCAACCGTCACTTCAACTCTGTCTTTATATTGCTTGTGTCTTTCCTCAGCCTGCCCACATTTCCAATCCCCTTCCTTCACTTAAGTCTTATTGGCTATTTAACCTCACTTGGCTCTTTAACTTACCTTTCCTGCTTTGTTTCCTCTTCCCCAACCTGTCCTTTTTTTAAAATCTGTGTCACCTTCCTTTCCCTTTCCTCTTCACTTGTCTTTTCGTTTCTCTGTCTTTCTGTCTGATCTTTCTTCTCCCTCCATTTGCTAAAATCCATCTTTACTTGTCTTGTCTTTTTTTCCTCCCACTCTTTCTCACTTCCTGCATCTATTATGCCTCCCTCCTCTCTAAATTCCTCTACCCAGCCACCCCCCAACACCATCTTTTCTTTGGCCTCCTTCTCTTTCACCCCCTGTCACTCTTATCCTCCAATTCTTCTCTGTTTTCCCCTCTCTCCTGACTTCTGCTCGCCAGACCTCTACAGTTCTCCAATCATTTTATTCACACTTCTCTTTCTGTCCTTCCTTTAATTCCTTTTCCTTCTCGCCTTCTCTTATGACTTCCTTTATTTCTTGCTCCAGCTCTGTTCCGTCATTGTGCTTTTATCCTCCGTTTTTCCCTTTTCACGCTTTCTTCCACACTTCAATTTTCCTGAAATTTCTGTCCGCCACCTCTTTTCTGCCAGTCTATCCTCTCTCCTTCAAACCTTTCCCCTTCTTTTTCCATTACTTTCCCTCTTTCTTTACTTGCTTCCCCCTTTCCTCTCATCCCCTCATCCCTCTCTTCACCTGCTTACCTCCTTTCTTCCGTTTCCAGTGGCTCGTTCTTTCTTCATCTTTCCTTCCTCCCCTCCTCCTCCACAATCACCCACTTTTACCGTCTCTCTTTTACTTCCTCAACTAACCCGTCTGTCGTACTCTTACTCTGCCTCTCTCTCCCATGCTCTCTCTCGCTCTCCCCCTCTCTCTCCCCCCTTTCTCAGTCGTCGCTCGCTCGCTGTGCTGTGCGGACCTACCGACCATCTCTCTCCTCTCTTTCCCTAAATCTCTTCATCTCTCTGTCTCTCTCCTCCGGTCCTCCGGTCTCTGCTATGACAGCTCACACCAGCGGCGTGTTGCCCGATCTCAGACCATCAACCCGTCACCGGTTGTCCTGTCCAAACGTTAACATGGACATGTGTGTGGGGGATATTCGTGATTGATCTTCGGGTATTTTTTTTTAATATATAAAAACGAAAGAATAAGGAGGAGGGGGGCGGCCGTCCTCTTTTACCCCCCTCCGCTTCCTTCAGTCAAGCAGAGCGGCAAGGTGGGGAGAGGGCTTTAAAATTAAGCCAGCTTGGATTTATTTAATAGCAAAATGACGGATTTAGGAACGCCAGAGATGCTGCTGATGTGGAGGAGGCTGAACGTGAAGAAAACGGGAAGGCTGAGACGCGACCTCCCGCTTCTCCTCCTGCTGGGGCTTCTCTTGGGGGATTTCTCCTCGTCCAAGGGTGAGTTTTGGAGGTTTTCAAATCGCCTGCTTGTTTGCGTGCGCAGGCATGCATATGCGCGCGCGTGTGCCGGAGGATCACAGTGTTCGCAGGTTGGACTTTGCGTGTGCGCGCGCAGGCGAGAGTGAGGGACAGAAAGGTAATGCATGCAGTTTCGCTGCTGCAGACAGCGTTGGTGTGAGTGTGTGCAGGAGAGTTTCGCGTGTGCGTGCGTGCGCGCACGCTCTCAGCTCCGGGCATTGCGTGCATGCGTCCTTTTTGTGCGTGCGTGTTTGAGATACTAAGATGGACAGAGAGACTGTAAAAGAGGGAGTGAGAGCTATATCCTATATGCAAGCACGGGGAGTTAAGAGAGTGCGTGTGCGCGTGAGAGAAGAGAGCGTGCAGCGGCCAAGTTGGACACAATATTTCATCTGGGGAGTGTAGGCATGCTCGTTTTCAGGCCTCTGTGCTGTCCAGATAACCTCCTCTAAGTAAATGAAGTGACTAAAATTTTGCATTTGAAGCAGTTAAAAGTCCTGTTTGGTGACACAGCTCAGCAACCAACTCAGTTTACAGTCTACGAATAACCAGAGAGAGATTTTCATGTGGAGGGCATGAAGAGGGGAAATCCCATGCTCATAGTTGAACGTGATTTTGTGGAGTCGAACTCACACAGAGGAGCAGTTTTCTCAAAGGCCGTGGAGTCTGATGGTATAACAGGGGATTGATGCTTCATGTCAACAGCCCAGCATGTCTCTTTTTATTTGGGGGGAGGGGGGCTGTGGCCAAGAGTTTCCTGGTGCCACAGATAGATGAAGACAGAAAAAAGTGTTAACATTCGTTTCTCTGTTACTCAGGTCATCAATAGCTTCTCTGTGTATGCTTCTCCTCCCTCTCTTCCTCGGTGCTGGTCCTCTCTGTATTTTGTTCCCAAACTCCCCTTCTCACGCATGGACCCATCAGATCTTCCCCCCTCTGATGTAGATCTCCAGCTGTGCTAGAATTCTTGATAAATGTATATGTGTGCAAGTAAGCTTGTTTTGTTCTTGTGTAAGCTGTGTTTTCCCTTAACTCTGATCTGCTCTGGATGTTTAATACTGTGCATTATATTGAGGGTGTGTGCGTGTGTGTTTTGGTGGTTGTATGTTTATCCATCTGTATTCTGCCATAAACACAGGCCATCAACCCAGAATAAAAAGCGATTTGAGTAAATGTAAGACAGCGTGCGATTTGTGTATGTTGATAAATATGATAGATGTGTTTTTAAGCTGTTTATGATTATCACCTGTGATTTATCTTTCGTCCCGATCTGTGCGTGTCTGTGCGTTTGATGCCGTGTTTATCATCCTTGAAGTCTCTACATCTCTGCATCTCTCTTTGATTATGTTACTCAATTTAAAGAAAGCGTTACATGATAGACTCAATGAAGCCTTTTGGTTGCTGAAGAGTTAATCACACAGAAATACAATGAGAAAATTAAAGGGCATACAGACATCTGGAAAGACAGACGGAGGGGTGGCAATAATTTATTTCGTCAAACCTCAAACCCCAGATGGTTGCCACCCTTTTAAATGTGATGTCGCACTTTAAATTCCAACACAACTAATAATTGATTGTCTGGAAATGTCATGTAAAAATATCATAAAAAGTCAGATATGACTGCAGCTGAAAGAAAAAAAAAAGCCCAGGTGAAGAACATGTTTCTTTAAATAGTCCTCAAGCTTTTTATGATGCTTGTGATTTGTTTCATTATTATATTTTCAAAGTAATTTAGGAAAATGTTACCTAGAATCTCAGTCCCTGTCATTCAGTGATATTTGGTGTTCTACTCATAATTGCCCCATAATTTATTCTTGTATTCACGACTCCTATTTATTATGATTATTATCACAATTATTATTGTTGTAGTTGTTTTTGCTAGCAGGCTCAATTTTTTTTAACAAATATAGTCGAGATCAAAGCAACTTTTAACTGGCCGAAATATTCTATAAATACATTATCATTATTAGGTTTAGTCTGTCAGTAAGATTAAATTTGAACATCGAAATTTGCATTTGAAGAACATCAGTTAATGATTAAATAAAATAAATATTATTCTAACTGTGTATCAACATTGTGTTTATTGGAAGCCACATCTTTTTTTGCGAAATGTTCAGTTCAATTATTCACTGTCATTACATTACATTCACTCGCCAAGTTACGTTTCCTTCATCAGAAGCTCAAGCAGGAATAAAGATAAATAAAAAATAAACTCAGCCTTTTCATCAACAGGTTGTTATAGCCAAGAAACGTCCAAATGTCCAACTGTGATGATAATTCCCATAAAACCCAGCTACTGCTTATATAATTGATATATTGTTAACAACACTCTACAGGGGACTGTACAAAAGACATTTTTGGCACACTCTCACAAACACACACGAACACGCACACACACACACACGCACACACTACTGAGAATAACATGTCTGAGAACTTCATTTTAGACTCCCACTGGGACTATGAAGCACTTGTTTAATCACTCGCGCACACACTTATACTCTTAAAGGAGCACACACACACACCGACACACACGCCGACACACACACGCAGACTCCGACACATAGGACATTCCAGTGACTTATTTCTGCTCCCCTTTCAAAGTGAGAACTGGTTAAATGTCTGTGTTTTTTGAAGCTTTTTAATGTTTATCAGGACATTTAGCCCCAAATGCACGTATTGACACATCCACACTCAGACACACAAATGAAAGTATATGCGCACGGTGACAATTAGCTGACATTGAATCAATGCCAAACAACAAGATATTGGAACTAGCTGTCTGTCCCCCTGCTTGGCATACTAATATCCCACACGGGAAATGCACAGATGGAGACACACACACACACACACACACACACACACACACACACACACACACACACACACACACACACACACACACACACACACACACACACACACATATACTGTGAGAAGGTAGCTAATTAAAATAGAGCTATCTGCACAATCCACATTCACTTTAGAAACAGCAAACCGAGGGAATTAGATGTATAGAAAAAGTGTGAAACCTCTTGCAGTGAAAATCCAGAAAGCATGAGAAAATGTGAAAGAAGAAGTGGGTGTATATGTCAGACACCATTTAATATGATGTTAACAGTATTTTAGAAGACTTGAGCATGGAGTTCTTTATTTTTTAACCTTGGGGACACGGACGTGCTTGTGGTAAATGTTTCTAAAGCAAGGTCCACTTACTTAGCTGTTCCTAAATCTTTCATTCATGGCCTACATCATCTTCAGTGAATAAATTTTGCTCAGGTGTCAGCCCTGGCTAATGATTTCTCTCCATATGCAACCACCTGTTATCTCATTACTGAGGCATAAGGGTATGACATAAAGATGTGCGGAATAGTTAAATAAGTGAAACTAATGTTTGTAATGTTTATCACATGCATTTATGATGCATGTAAATGGAAGGAGTGTGTTAATAAATGAAATGTTGGCATAATGGAATACGACTGTGTAGGAGAAATTGAGAAGTTACATTTTTCAATTGTTTATATAAAGCTATTTTAAAGTGTTTAAATATAAGCATTTGTCTTCTGCCTATGATTGATAAATACAGTGAGTTAAAACAAATTGTTACTTATTTTGCCTGGAAAGTAGGTTTCCCTTCTAGGACGAATGCAAAATCAAAGGTTATATATTGAAATCCAGTAGAGTTGAAATGCTCTGAGCTTGTGTCTCTGTGCTTGTGCTGTTCATTATAAAAAAACTAAGCACCACCCTACCAAATTTTGGCTTTTTGATATACTTGGATAAGAAATGATTTGAAACAGTCTGAATAAAAGTAATAAAACAACCCATCAAGAAAAACATTGCTTTTTCAATTATTTATTTAGCAAAAATATGAATCGATGTAATTTAGTCTGTGTGGAAAAGTAGGTACACTCATGGCTTCAGAAGCTATTGTCCTCTGTAATCGAAATAACTTCTTTTTGCTGCTTTGTCCACCAGTTCCTGACATTGGCTCTCTGGATTTGTGTCCACTCTTAAGCTGAAAGATATTTGAGGGTTTTCTTGTATGTACTGTAATCTGACAAATATTTCCATTACAGTTTTCCATCACTTCTTCTCCTGAAAAGCTTTGCTCTGTTACTGTGGCTAAACAAACACCTTTGATTCATCTGTTCAGAACACATTATTTCAAGGTCCAGTGACTTAGTTTATAAAATCCTGTGTGGAAGCCATATCAGATGTATACAAGCACACAAAAACTGAAAATGGTCTGCGTCATACATTAATCAGATTTATAAAACCATGTGTACATACACCTGTTGGCTTTTTTAATCACAGTTCACAACCATAAATGTTCAGCGCATTTCAGTAATGTCGATAGATGCTATTCCTCCATTTATTTACTGCATCCATTATCCGTTAATATGGATGACTTGTTGCTGTACTTATATATTTGCATCTATCAAACTGGTCACTTAACAACTTGCCAAAACAAGCGTATAGTTTCCCCACTCTGAGATATTTATTGAAAATTAAACTGTTACAGTGACAGTGGCTCATATTATTGCCACGAGTGATAATGAGCATATAGAACGTAAGGATTTTCTGAGAATAATTGGTCATAAATTCCAACCGTTTGTGGCAGAGAGCTGCCCCTCCCTGAGGTCTCTTCCTGTCAAAAGGGAGTTTTTCCTTCCCACTATCACCAAGTGCTTGCTGAGAGGGGTTAATTTGATTGTTTTTTGTTTTTCCTGTATTCTTGTATGGGCTTTATTTTCAATATAAAGCAATTTGAGGTCTGCTGTGGTTTGGTGCTCTATGAATAAGATTGAATTGAACATGTATAGTATACTATATAAAATCTGTGCCTTTCATACTATTTTTTTATTTTTTTCCCCCTTACTTCTCTCAGTACTTGGTGAACTCCTTCCTACTCCCTTTCCTGTTCTGGTCCACTTTCCAACTGATCAGCATTCAAACTGTACAAACTGTCATCCCCACCAGGTTACGCACTGTTGGTTTTTTGAAGGACTAACCACCACACCACCGTGCTGCCCACAAATAATAACTCTGCTGGTTTTAATGCTAGTGATAAAGTGAATCCAAGTGAGATATGCTTGGATTCACTTTATCACTTGGATTAAGTGATCTGCAGTAAAATTAAATGTATGAGTTGACAGATCATTATAGGTAAAGTGATTCAATATTTTTTACAGTCACTCTTGAATTTATGACCTCACTATATGCATTATCAAATTTCCCTTTCTCCTAAATGTTTGTGATAATGAGTCACACAAGTGAGCACATTGTTCTTTTAAGTTTATCTTTATGGATGGGATGGTGCATATATCTCTATCAGGCCCCATTCTGTGCATGTGAAACTTTATTATAAGTGGGGGCACTAGTCTTTGCCTGTGCCAGGAATCTATAGCTTTGCTTTAATGATGCGTGTGGGCAGCATGTGCTTTTTCCTGACACACCCACCTTTCAGGTAAATTTGTGCATCCCCTTCCGAGAGACTTCAAATTTTATTTTCCACTCACTGGGGTTTCCTGTGATTTCTTGCACAATGAAAGGATTTATTATTTTATTTCTTCCCTTGGATGTTGAACCATCTTTTCTGAAGGCCTTAAAGTAGCACATCAAGAGAACACCAGACCCTGGATGTCAGAGGTTTGAATAGGTCAGCTTCCACCTGCTACCACCTAAGACATTTTTAAAGCTCCACCCACATGTGAAGCAATTTGTTTGTTGCACATTGCTTTGTAGTTGCAGTTGGTCCTGCTGAAGATTCCAGTCACTGAATTATGAAAATAAATGAAATTTGTAATAACATAAAAATAAAATGGTAGTTTTACGTGCTGCTGCTTTGCACATACTGAATTTATTCATAGACACTATCCAAAAATGATCAGAGGTTTGTTTATGTAAAAATGTAACAATTTCCATGAGATGCACTGTTTTCGCTCGTGACAGGAGTTTGTATTGTACATTTGCATGCATATCTTTATAATTTACTGCTTCATTTGCAAGAGAAGTACTGGAACAATTATTACATCCCACTATGCTTGCGTAATAAATAATAAAAAGCTACACACACACACACACACACACACACACACACACACACACACACACACACACACACACACACACACACACACACGTGTTCAGGTGTTCTCTGGTGTTTGTTTTGTAATTGATTCCCCTCAGTTACACTAACACACATTTCAAATAATCTGAGCTTGAGACACTGCAGAAGAGACCCTTTACGTGTCGGTGCACCTGCAACAGACAGAGTGAGACAACTCATTGAGTGCTGATGATTTTCAGGTACTTAAGAGTCCTTCTAGATGTCCGGAGAGACCAGAGAATGCACACACACACACACACACACACACACACACACACACACACACGCTTCAATACAGTTAACTACTGAGTACACACTTCAGTGGAGAGGAACGAGGTGGCGTGTGTGTGAGAGAGAGTGAGGCATACAGAGAGATGTAACAAATACTGAAATCTGAAATTTAAATATGCATATTTATATATGCATAACATATAAAGGGAAAAACAATAGAAGGCGCTACTGGGTCACAACAGTTAATTATTGGCTAACATACACAATAGATGTTAAATATATATGGGCCATTATCCTTGTTATGTTGGAAAGAAAAAGTCTTTCCATTTTAGCAATTGAATTTTATTGTTTTATTTATATTTTGATATTGCTAGGGATGATGCAATGATCGGGGACCATTCTTAATTTCGTTGTTCTCATGACAATGACAATAAAGTTTCTGATGATCTGATGATGAATCCATCCTGGTTTGAGCAAAACGAGCAAGTAATCTGTCTTTATAGTGTTCAAATGACAGAACTTTTAACAGAGCCATGGCCTACATACAGTACACTAATACAGGGGGGAGAGGGCAGTGAGAGAAAGACTAAGAGTGGAAATGAGAATGCATATGAAGACAGAGAGAGAGAGAGATAAGTTAAGGAAAAAGCAGAGAGCAGAACAAGTGTGTGAGAGATTGGAACAGAGAGGAACAGGAGGCGCTGCTATGCTATGCAGGGGGAGACAAAGTGAAAGAGAAAATGAAAATGTATTCCCCAGCAGACGCAATTAATCAGGAATGACTTTTCCATCTTGTGCTGCTCGGCTAGTAATGTCTAGCATTAAGTAATGACATCATAACCATGTCTGCCGTGAATTTATAACTTGGATGCGAAGGGAAATCCGCCAAACTGACCTAAAGGCACGGTCACACAGGGCTCTGAAATCTGTTGATATTAATGACTGGACTCAAATATTTCATGCTAGCAGTAAATACTGCATCACACACAGCAGAATCTCACATCTATCTGTCATTTAAAATCTGAGAGGACAGCATGAAAAAAGGGAAATAAAAGCCCATGTGTATATCATATGGAATGGCTTGACAGACCTCAAAATTATGAGTACTATAAAAGTGGTGTTGCATTGGTCGCCCAGTTGTGTTTTACCACCCATTTGTATGCAAGGATAAATGTCATGTCTAGTGTAGTTTTTAAGCTCTTCTTCAGAACCACCATGTTAATGGTAATGCTGAGTAACAGAGACCACTCAATTCATCTTTTTAATAGTGTTTTGCCTGAATAAATGAAATAAATCTAAATAAAGTTCTGCTGCATGCCATTAAAACCCCAGATACATCATATAGCTATCAGCTGCAACAAACTATGACACCCTCAATTTGCATCATGTCTTAAACTTTGCATTCGGCTGCTGCGGAGTTTTTAATGCAGCCACGTTTGGCACAGCAGTTTATTGCTGTTTTCCTGCACCTTGTGGTGCAGACGCCTCGCTGTGGTGGGAGCTGAGGGTTATTTCATAACACAGGATTACTCAGCCAGCCAGCTCTAAAAATAAGCATGAAATGAACCTTTCAAATGGAGTTCATAATGAAAGATCTGTCGGCGTGACTACAAGACACCCATGAAAACTAATATCCAAATTTAATTTGACAGATTATTCAGTACATCAACAGCTATGGTACATTTTTTAACCAATTCCAGTAAAGTTCATAATTTCCACTGCTTCCCGTTCATTTGTCCCATTAGTGGCCGTGCAATGCATGCTGGTAGCGGCGGCTCAAATAGCAGTCCGCCACATTGGCTGCTTCATTCTTCATGCTTCTTCTAGAAATGAACAAACTTCTTTTCACAAATGCAAGGGCAATTTAGGAAATGTTTTTAGTTGAGTGACGCATTCCCACAAAAGACGTGCTCTAAGTGTTAAAGTGCGTGTTACCAAATGAGATTGAGAAGTTCTTTTTTTGTGCCTTCTGCAGCCCTGATCCTCCGGCACAGCATCAGCACTCCTTGAACTGGGATGCTGAGGGTTTTTTCATCTAGTTCCTTAGCTGGTCTGTGTAAACTATTCCTCACTGCACGATTCCCCATAGCTATGAAACTTAAATAACCCAGATAAAAGTAATATGGTAATTACTAAACCAGGTAGGGAGAATCACTTTTTGATGACAGTGCAGGGTGAGCTGGTAAGAACTGGTCTGAATTCAGTGATTTACTCAAAGGCACGAGTTTGAATAACTATCTCATATCGAATGAGTGTCAATCGTGTATACCCTGCAGCTTCGAATCTGCTGGTCTGGTGAAGCCACACGATGAATTTAAAGGCTAATGGGTCTGTCAGTGCGGCACGTTTGCTGTTTTATTATTTCCGCTTTGCCTCTCTGTTAGCATGACATTTTCTATAAGCTGTAGGCTAATAGCTGGCTAGCAGGCTAACATTAAACAGGCTAATGTGTCTGTTAATGTTACATTAGTGTTATTTCAGTTTTTTCTCTCACTTAGTTCCATGGTTTAAGGGCAAAGTGTGTGCATGTTTGACACTGGGAGAGCGTACCTACACTCCGTGTGTGTGTATGTGCGTGTGTGTGGGGTGGTTGCGCGTGTGTCGGGTATTTATGAGTGTGTGTGGATGTGCATTCTACATATGGAGCCAATGAGTTACATTTCCATTTCAAAGCGACGAGTCAGCAGCAGCAGAAGCCACTTTCATCCATTAATGTGATTTTAGGGAGAGAGCGAGACAGTGAGACACACACGCACACGTACACACACACACACACACACACGACCCACACGGGGAACGACATAGAGCCACAGTGATAATTACTCTCCAGGTTGGCAAAGGGTTCAGATTGTTTATTAGTGTCTCTGTCTCTGTGTTCCTCTCTTCCTGACAACCACCTCCCATCTCCCTGTCGTCCCTTGTTTTTTCCTCAAATTATCTGTACCCCACTCATCTACTGAAAAGTCCAGTGTTTTAATGCCGCTGTCAGTCACATTAACAGGGTCGCTGAGTGTTGCAGTATCATTCTCTGTGAAAATTTAAAAAGTGTGCAGAGGCTGAAATGTTTTGAAGAATAAAGCGTCCGTGTGCGAAAGTGTTTGTCTTTGCCTTGAAGAGAAAAATGCTTAGTTAGGGTTAGAGCCGCGTGTGTTAGGGGGATCAGTGAGGGGATTACTTTCTACTTGAGTGCCCTTTTGTGTGTAAATGTCCGTGTGTAAGCTAAAAGAATGCATGTGCCACCGTGTTTAGACATCATTTGGTGTATACAGCTTTTCTGAGTGCAACCATGCGAGAGCAGTACAAGCTGTGTGTCATATTAGTTTAGTATTGTGAGTTGAAGTGAATGTGTTAGTTCTGAATTTGTTTATGCATGTACGTTAGCTTGCACGAGTGTTTATATTTGCTTCTATGAGTGCGCCCATGTGAAGGAATTTGTGTTTATGCACTTACGTCTGGAAGTTTGCGTGCGCAGATGAGCGCAGGAATAGTACAGCGTGCAAATGTAAACTATGGAGCTGTAGATAAGAAGGTGTTTTGAATAATTCTGTGTGTGCTTGCATCGATAACCTGCGTCTTTGTGTGTGAACTTGTGTTTAGACATTTTCCACTCAGCGTGTGTGTGTGTGTGTGTGCATTTGAGAATAAATGCACTAGCCACAGGCTATCGTTGCTCCAGTAGCATCGTTCTTATTCTATCCATTTTTAATGACTGGTAATGGTCGCTAGCAGTGTTGAACCTACTTCATGAGGACGCAGCAAAAAATGGTCCCGTGGTACACGAAGAGAACAGGACGGAGGAGGTAGAAGAAGGGAGGTTGGAAACTAGTTCTGAAAGGAGAGGAGAGAAGCTTGGAGGTTTTTTTTAATAGATGTTAGCTTCTGGAAACGAACATCACAGGGGGTACTGTTGAAAAGGTCCCACGATACAGTGGGATGCCGCAGTACGGCCCTGCAGGAGGGACGGTGGGTGAGGAAGAGTGAGGGAGGAGGTGAGAAACAGGCCAGAAGGCTTACTGACTGACTGTTTGATTTACTGACTAAATGATGAACTGCTTGTAAACTGACTGACTGTCATGGTCCTGGGTCGTTGACCCAGCGTTTTGTGTTTTGTGACTATTTCCCTCTGTTCTAGTTATTCTGTGTCCTCCCCCCTTGTGTCCGGTTCGGGTTCTAGATTTCCTGTTTTACTTTGTAGGTCTGTGTCTCGTTATGCCCATTAAGTTCCAGCTGTGTCCCCTCCTGTGTGCCATTTCCTCATTACCTGGTGTGTGTATTTATAGTTGGTGTCTGCCTGTGCTCCTCGTCGGCTCGTCTGCACTCATCCGTGTATTTCTGCGTATCTCTGCATTCATCTGCGTTCCATGGTGTCCTGTCTCTGCGTCCCTCTGCCCCGCACCCCCTTTGTACGGTCTCAGGTTTGCTATTTAGTTTCTCCCAGTTTAGGTTTCCGTTTGTAAAGTACTCATACCTCGTTGCCTGTTTTTGTCACCGCCACCTTTGTAAATAAAACATCACTCGTATCATCAGTTTGCTGCATCTTGGGTCCTCCTTTTCCTCCACACCACACGGCTCCCTCCGCCAGCCGTGACAGTACGAGCCGACCAAACATGGACCCAGCAGCATCCGCACCGTCCCAGGAGTTTCGGGAGGAAGTGATCGACAGCGTCTCCAGGTTGGTCAACCTGTGGCTGGAGCATGAGGAGGAAGAGCTTCACCACGCTGTAGAAGCTAGGCTACAGCAGCTGATGTCTGCTCACTGCTGGCTGCTGGACTCTCTTCACCCGCTCGCACAGGACTTCATACTCAACGAACTGCACCTTCACCCACCAGCCGCTACCGCTTCCCAACTCAGCCCGGCGGCGAAGATTTTGCCCGGCCCGCCGGAGGTTTTGCCCGGCCCGCCGGAGGTTTTGCCCGGCCCGCCGGAGGTTTTGCCCGGGAGGAAGCGACGATCGCGCCATCGGCGCGTCGCCCCACAGCCGGAGGTTGGGACTTCGGAACTGCCGGCTGTGGTGAGTGGAAAAGACACTCCGTCTGTTTCGCCAGCTCGCATGACTGTTTATTCCGGGGCTGTGTTTGTTGAGCCAGCTGCCCAGCCGGTAGCCCGGTTAGCTGCCCTGCAGCCGCTACCTCAGTTAGCCACTCAATCTCCACCTCCATTACAGTCACAGCCAGACCTATTAGACACCTTGTTACAATCCGTGGCTCAGTCAATAGCTCAGTTGGCAAGAGACTCATCAGCGTTATTACCAGCTCAGCCACCTATTCAGCCACCATCTTCACCAGCTCCGCCTGTACTACAAGTCCAGTCCATCCAACCGGAAAAGCACTGTTTTTCACCTGTTCATGTCAAGCAGAGAGACACACCACATAACGCAGTAGTCAGTCCGCAACAGCTGGCCAGCCCAGAGACTGTGACGCACTCCAGGGCCTCCCCAGAGGCTGGGTCCCAGCCCCCGGCTGACTCTGGACCCCTGGAGGTTAAGAAGCCAGCTGAGGACTGCATCCGGCTGTCGCTGCCTGAGCTGAGTCGATGCTCTGTGCAGCTGCAGTCTGCTTTGTGTTTGCCAGAGGCCCGTGCGCCTGCTGGTTCTGACCCGTACCTGCCAGAGGCCCGTGCGCCTACTGGCTCTGTTCTGTGCCTGCCAGAGGCCCGTGCGCCTGCTGGCTCTGAACTGTGCCTGCCAGGGGCCCCGGTGCCCACTGGTCCAGAGACTGTTTTCGCTGGGGGGCCCGAGGAGCCCGTCCAGCCTCCTGTCTCGCCTGCTGGGGGGCCCGAGGAGCCCGTCCAGCCTCCTTTCTCGCCTGCTGGGGGGCCCGAGGAGCCCGTCCAGCCTCAAGACTCATCAGCTGGAGGTTCAGGAGAACCTAGCCAGCCTCCTGTCTCGTCAGCTGGGGGGCCCAAGGAGCCCGTCCAGCCCCAAGACCCATCATCGCCACCAGCTGCAGCCTCTGTGTCTCCATCCTCGCCAGCTGCGGCCTCTGTGTCTTCACCCACGCCGTCGCCTGGTCCAGCCACTGCTTCACCCACGCCTGGCCCGGCTTCAGCCTCTGCTTCTGCTTCAGTCTCGTCTGGTCCAGCCTCTGCTTCTGCTTCATCCTCGCCTGGTCCGGCTCCAGCCTTCGTGTCTTCAGCATCACCTGGCCCGGCTCCAGCATCCTCGTCAGCATCGCCTGGTCCGGCCTCTGCTTCAGCATCCTCATCAGCTGCCTCGTCTGGTCCAGCCTCTGCTTCGGTCTCGTCTGGTGCTGCGACGGCCACGCCACCTTCGGGTCCCAAACTGCCGCCTCGACATCGGCAGTCATCTGCCAGGCCGCTGGTGGAGCGTCATCGTCACTATGGACGACCTCCTAGACGCCGCCGTTGCTGTCCGCACGGTCGGCCGCCTGAACTGTTTCCTCGTCACCGCCGTTGCTGTCCGCACGGTCGGCCGCCTGAACGGTTTCCTCGTCGCCGCCGCTGCCGTGTGCACGGTCGGCCCCCTGAACTGCCTCCGCTCCGCCACCGCTGCCTTCCACTCGGTCGGCTTTCGGAGCTGTGTCGCCGACGTGGCCGGCCTCAGAAGATAAACTGTCCTGGACTTCTGAGCTGTGAGCCTCTGGGCCGGCCTCCTGAACTGTGTTTTGTCCTGGTACTCCAGCATGTGTGTTTTTGTTTTGGACAATTCCCTCGGTCCGCTGGAGCTTGTTTTGTTCGGTGTTGGTCCCTCCGTCCTGGGCCCCCGCCGCCCGCCCTGGGTTGGTCGTCTGTTTTTGTTTTGGGCTGTCTGGAGCCAGCCCTTGGAGGGGGGGTACTGTCATGGTCCTGGGTCGTTGACCCAGCGTTTTGTGTTTTGTGACTATTTCCCTCTGTTCTAGTTATTCTGTGTCCTCCCCCCTTGTGTCCGGTTCGGGTTCTAGATTTCCTGTTTTACTTTGTAGGTCTGTGTCTCGTTATGCCCATTAAGTTCCAGCTGTGTCCCCTCCTGTGTGCCATTTCCTCATTACCTGGTGTGTGTATTTATAGTTGGTGTCTGCCTGTGCTCCTCGTCGGCTCGTCTGCACTCATCCGTGTATTTCTGCGTATCTCTGCATTCATCTGCGTTCCATGGTGTCCTGTCTCTGCGTCCCTCTGCCCCGCACCCCCTTTGTACGGTCTCAGGTTTGCTATTTAGTTTCTCCCAGTTTAGGTTTCCGTTTGTAAAGTACTCATACCTCGTTGCCTGTTTTTGTCACCGCCACCTTTGTAAATAAAACATCACTCGTATCATCAGTTTGCTGCATCTTGGGTCCTCCTTTTCCTCCACACCACACGGCTCCCTCCGCCAGCCGTGACACTGACTGACTTGCTGGTTGATTGGTTGTGTTACAGGCAGGCTATGTGACTGACTGGCGCAATTGCTGATTTGTTGAAGACTTTTTACAAGGTATCTTTGTAACAGCAGAGCAGGAGAGAAGAGAAAGCCGGTGGAGAGAGAGAGCAAAGGCAAGACCTCTTAACTGTGCTTAAATACCAGAAAACAAGGGTTGAAATAAGTTTCCAGAGTCCAAAGGCCAAACCAAGTTCTTAGCACATAATGGCTGTTTAATTGTTGCTTGTTAAATTTAGATTTTATTTGTTTCAATTAACCACCACAAAGTGCTTTATTACCAATGCTTCCTTGCGCCATCCTTGAAGGAAATTGCAGGATTGCAGCCACCAAAAATGTCGTTGAATCAAATAAAACAAAATTGAATCAAATTAAACTGGTAGCACTGTGGAAACATTGGAAACAATTTCTCAGTTCAGGTTAAGAAAAAGATTAAAAAGGCTTACGACTGATGTTCTGAGGTTTTCATGCTATGCTGACATCCGAAAGTGTAAACTGAGCATTATTGCCCTGTCAGCTGGAGAGGAAAGGCAAAGAGAGGAGTGGGGAAGTGCAGAAAAATGGAAAAGAGTGGGAGGAAAAGAGTGAGTGAGGAAAGCAGGGAGGGGGTTAAGGAGAAAATGGTTGAATGAGGAGAGGGGAAATAGGAGGAGGAGGGAAGGCCTTAAGCAGTGTGATAAGGAAATAATAAAGGGAAGGTTGTAAAATGCTCCAAGACTCCAACTGTAGCAATATCAGCTACACACATACAGACACATGCACACACACACCGTGTACTCCTGTATTTGTGGGGACCCCGGGCCCTCAACTTAACCATTAGCTTATCGTTAACCATTACCACTGAATCCCTGAATGTACAGTTCATGATAAATATAGACGAATACTGTAAATGTTGATGCCTTTAAGGGAAAAGTAGGCTACTGCATAAAAGGATGTAATACCATACTTTCTTTGAGCTGCGTCACACTTGAATGTTGAGTCATCAAGCAGGTGAAAGTATTGTAGCAGGAGACACTTGCTGATGCTATGAACAGTTTCAAGACTCATTTGACCAATAATGTGTGAGTTCATTTCCTAAATTTAGTTTTGTAATAAAGTGCTGTGATGCCTGTTTCACTTGTGTGTTACTTTTTCTTTTACTTGTTCTTTTAATTATTTGACTTTCTTAAATTGTGTTTTTTATTTATATCTTTTGTATTTTTATCATATAGTTCCAATGCATAAACGTTGTGTCAGCTTTTAAGGTGCTTTATACATAAAGATGGGTGGATGGATGGTGTTGTGATTAGATCTGATCGTTTTGGATGTGTGACGTGGTTTCCTGTCTTTACACAGCTGAGGAAGAGTATTTAGTTTAAGTTAGCAATGGAACACCCGAGCTAAGTAACCAGTGTTATGCTTAAGCGTGGTTGTCCAGATGTTTATTAAGTAAGATTAATTAAGGGTTTTCTATCAGACAAAAGGAATATTTTAATGAAGTGAACACACTGATTCAGATGGATAATTGCCATAAGGACTTGTTATCACTGGAAGAGGGTGCATCAGCTCTACAAGGAATAGAGGAGCTAGATAGTTAGTGGATTGTGGAATTTTAGTGCTTTGTTACATCTCACATTAAGAACATTATTTGGAAAGTGTTTGGGTCATAACTGAACTTATTTTTTAAATTGGTTCATGAAATTAAAATAAATTCAGTCGTAGACATTTCAAGTTTACTTTTTACATGAATGGTTTTTAAGCTCCACAGTTCCAGCTTGCTTTAACCAGCCATTAATAACATTAAGCAACATAAGTTCAGTAATGACACAGGAGCTACTGTACTGTGGACTGCAAATACTACTTAACTACTACTAATAATAATAATACATTTTATTTAAAAGCGCCTTTCAAAACACCCAAGAACACTGTACAGAGCAAATAATACAGGCATAAAAGCAGGAAATAAACACAATAATAAAAGAAAGTTTAAGGGCATGGAGAAGTAATCTAGAGTAGGCTATCTTGAAGAGGTGGGTTTTGAGGGTGGACTTAAAAAGGGGGAATGAAGTGATGTTTCTGAGGTCAGGGGGAAGGGAATTCCAAAGTCGAAGGGCAGAGTGACTAACAGCCCTGCCCCCCATGGTAATAAGATGAAAGGAAGGAACAGAAAGAAGGAGAGAAGAGGAGGATCTGAGGCACCAGGATGGGATGGAGATCTGTACCAAATCAGAGATGTATGATGTGGAGAGAGAATGAATAGCCTTAAATGTATAGAGGAGTATTTTAAAATTAATGCGAAAATTAATGCTTGTCGATTTCTGGCTGCTTCCTTTAGGGCTCACAGTAACAGATAATATGCCTCCATCTAACTCAGTACGGAAACCCCATTCTTGATGATCTGGAAGTTTGACTTGGTGAAAAGTTTTTACCAGATGCCCTTCCTGGTGTAACACTCTCCATGTATCTGGGCTTGGGACCAGCACTAGGAGTGTACTGGCTTGTGGCCCAGTGGCTGGGTTAAATGAAGCTCATCTGCCGTGACACTGTTTCACAATGCCGTGACCCGGATTCGGACCAGGGTTAGCTGTGGCCACACTGCAGAATACTAAGCACTTTACAATTACAGCCAGCTATGATGAGCTGACTCTGAATGTTTGTGTCATGATATATATCTAATGATGTGTTATTAGATGCAAGTTCTTTAAGATATCGTCAAATCCTTGGTAATGATTACAGTGAGGAGACTAAAATAAAGTACAGTGGCTCGTTATGATATTAAATTGTAAGGCTCAACTTCTATACAGCCCAGTATTGTAATAGTTTTAGAGTAATTACTGTAGAACAGTTTCATGCCAGACCGTCTTCATCCCCGGGGTGTCAATTAGGGCCGTTTCGTCAAAA
The DNA here is from genome assembly GCF_057382095.1 of Aulonocara sp. 'chitande type north' Nkhata Bay. Lineage (NCBI taxonomy): Eukaryota > Metazoa > Chordata > Actinopteri > Cichliformes > Cichlidae > Aulonocara > Aulonocara sp. 'chitande type north' Nkhata Bay. The sequence continues at coordinate 16,111,401 of NC_141344.1, forward strand.
CTGCTGGTGCTCATTTACACACAACTGGGTTATGGCATAAGAGTTCTTGGCTCCAACTTTCTTCACTTGTCAACATGGAGTGTTACTCCTGTGAAGGGGCTTGTTTTAACCCAAATCATGTTTTTTTTCCTAAACATAACCAACAAAGTAGCTTTTACATCCTAAACATGCCTAAAATGAAATTCAAAGTATGTAGGGAAAAAACACCCACAAGGTCCCAATGGGACATGAACCACAGTCCTGACTGATAACCCTGCAAACTGTGCTTCCACCACCTCTCCAGCCTCCTGTTGTAGGTCTCTGAAAAGGAGCCATTATCTTTCAGTTGCTGATATAGCTGCAGCATCAAAGGACAGATGTAGCGTCTGAGAAAGTGCACTGGGATTAGAATGCATGGTTTATGTGATGTAGCTACTATGAATGTGTTGTAACATACCAGAGAAATATTACGGGCACTTCTATCACGGTCCCTGGGTTTAGGGTTTAGCGAGTTCATGGTCCCTCTTTCTTTTGAGTATGATTCATGTTTGAGTTTCGCTCTTTTTGAAATGTAGGGTTGTATACACTCTTTCTGCTGTTTTGTTTATTATCCCTCCCCTTTATCCTCTGCATGTGTTTAGTCTGTTCTTTGAGTTTTGCATTTAATTTTTTGCTCCTTGGGTTCTTTATGTGCTCAGTTGTTCACTTTTATAGTTGTAGCCTTGAAGCTTTTAGTGCTTTTAGTTTTTGAGTCTGCATCTTGTTTAGTTTCCCATAATATTTTGATGCCTAGTTTCTCTGCATTTAGGTTTAGTTCCCCTCCTGTTTAACTTCCCTTGTTTTGTGTATATATTGGCTCAGCCTTCCTTTGTGCTTTGTTGTATTGTCCACTTAACTGTGAATTCCCCCGTGGTTCCCGAGCTTGTGTTTCAAGTGATTTCTGGATTTCCTGGCTTTTCTTTTCGTGTATTCTTGGACTTGGACTTTGTAATCCTTCAGACTTACGGTATCAGCATTAAATACTCACTTTCAGTTTGGCTTATATTTTCTGTCTCCTGCTCTTGACTCCTTAAAATTAATTTGCTGATTATAACAGTCTCTACTTAACTCTTTACCTCTTCAAAGGCTACTAGGAGTAACCTTTGAAGCTATTTTCTGTTATATTTCTGGCCTGCTTATCAAACAAAATAAAGAAGTTAGTGAGGGTGGTCTCCAGATCTTGGAAAATCCTGTTCTAACGGTAGTCAAACCACATCTTTATTGATATATACTGTGGTGTCAAAACATGCCATTAAGAGTACAGGAGAGGTCATCAAATGCTGTCTTTATAGAAGAAAAAGTTAAACACCCCTTTAAGGTGAAGTTCTGTATTTTGGTTGCTCTAAAAGTTGTCAAACATTGCGTGTATAGTACACACACAGAGATCTGTATGAAAATTGATGTTGCAGTGTCCTTTACAGGCCATTAAATCTGAACAATGGCATTTGCTTACTTCATGTCTGACAAACCACAGCTGAATTACCGGGCTTTTTTGCCTGTCATCCTGCCTGTTTGTTTGCCTTTAAATCAAGCAAACAAACCATCCTACATTTAAGGAGTCCAGAGCCAGAAATCTTTTCCCAATGTTGGAATCCATAGAGAAAGCAAAGCCGAGGAGAAAGAGGATGAAAAATAATGCAGGGTGATGGATAATAAGCAAATCCCAGTTGCCTTGTTTTTATTGTCGAACTTTTTTTTTTGGTGTTTTTGAAGTCAAATTTGTTCTAATTCTGCCAAAACTTACCAGCAAAGACATTATCAAACCCCTTTAGCATGTTAGACAATAAGCTGCCTCTATAACGAGTTTCAAGTAATGCTTCCTGAATGTCAAGGAGCAAGCAATTCTCTCGACTCTCTTTCTCTCACCCCATTTTCTTCCCTTTTCTTTCCACTCATCCCTTATCTCATCTCTTGTTTCATCCCTCTGCCCTTTTCTCCCTCCTCATGTCTTTCCCCCTTCTTTCATCCATGACTCTGATTCTTATCTCTACATTTCATCCTTTGCTTTGTGTATCGTTTGTCTGCTTTTTCTTCTCCCTGTCACTCAGTCTTCTGAATTTTCTTCTTCCCTTTGTCTCCACTCTCTCCTCACTTGCATACTTCTCCTTCTCCAGCTATTCCCTCAATGTCTGTCCTCCCTTTCTTCTTCCATCTCTCTCTCTCCTCCTCTCTCTGTCCCTCTCGGCCCTCACTTTCTCACCAACTTCCTCTACCTCGTTCCTTCTCACTCTGCTTTCCATTTCCTTGTGATGTCTCTTACCCCTGCTCTCTCTCTGCCCTTTTGAGTTCTTTGATTAGGTTGTTGGCATTTTCATTGAGATGTCTATATGACCACTGAAATAACTCACAGTCTCATCTGCTCTCTATCTATTTCTCCACCTGCTGTCTCTTCATTTTCTTTAACATCTGCTCATTTCCTCCCTCTCTCGTCACTGATTTTTGTTTTCTCTTTTTATCCTCTTCCTGTGCTACTTTCTGCCTCTCCCAGTTTCTACTTTCGCTCTCTCTCTCTTTGCCTCAGTACCTCTTTCTTATATTTGCTCTCATTTCCCCCTCTCAATTTCCTCTGCCGCTTCCGTAGATCATTTGTCTAAATGTCAGAAGGCCACATCACCCACTGTTGGTATTATAAACAGCTTTCTGGTCAGTAACACAGAAACAGAGACACGGGGAGCAAAAGAGTGAGGTGAGGTGAGTGTGCGGCGCTGGTGGTGGGATTACGCTGACGCTGCAGTTTTCTTATGTTTCTCGCCGTAAAGAAAAAGAAAAAGATATTTGTAAATAGAGTGAACAGGTTTAAAAATTAGGTGGGGTGCCAGGTGGGCGTAAGAGGAGGCAGAGTGAGAGCTTATAGAGAAGAAAAATTAGATAAGAGGAGTGAAAGGAGAAGACTGGGGAGAGGCGAGAAGAAAAAAGCAGGAGGAGAACGAGCAAAAGAGAAAACGAGAGGGAGAGCCTGCGTGTCTACATGCCTCTATTCTGTTGATGGTTGAGGAGAAGCAGACAATAAGCCATTATCTCTCCAAGACTTAGCTACAGCCGTATGGCACTGCATACCGCCAGCACCAAAGCAGCTTACGGCACAGTTACTTTCCCACATAAAGTAACAGGATAGCGTATCAAGACATCGTATAAATAAGGAACATGATAATATATCAATACCCACAGCTCAACAGTGATAATGATAGAGTAAATCCAATAGGTAAGAGAGTGAGCTAACGCTCAAGAGTCTAATGAGGAAAGAAGCGTATGTCCCATGATGATAAATGTGCGTATGGTAAAGGAAAACGAATAATTAATGTCAGCATTAGATTCACTGAACAAGTCAAGAAGAATGATCAAATTAAAGCTACACATTGTTGACAACTACCACATCTAAACATGTAGACAGATTAACTCCAATTAAACTGTTGCTATAAAGAGATTGGTCCCCTGGTAACATCTGGTTGCTAGGGAAAATGTGTATTCCCTGACCAGTTGGCAAGCGGTTGCTGGCAGTCACTATTTGAAATTGGCTGTTAGGGGTATATGGCACTTCACCAAAAATCTCAGTGCTTTAGTTGCTAGCAGTGTGCTGACGTCACTTGTAGTTTGCATAGAAAATGTTGGGTAACATAGACGAAGACAGTACACTTTCAAATTAAATAGTTGTCATTACTACTGCAAATGACATATTTCAAAAGGTACAACTTTCACTTCTAGTTTGCATCAGTTTTTGCAGTTTCACTACTGTTTCGAGAGTACTTGGGGACAGTTTGCAGAAAAATCGGTGTCCCTACAAAGCAGTTACCAGATGCAGCATCCTTTTTGTGATGTTTTTCACTTGGTGACAGCCAGCAACCTTTAGCAACTACTTGCAAAAAAAAAAAATCATACATAATTTATTATTTAATATTTATATCCCGCCATTCCAATCAGCTGGACATATCATTTTAATGAACTGGAAACAACACAAAGCAGACTGTTTCTTTATGAGACCCGGCATACAGATGAACAGACAGAAGTGATGGGCTTGAAGTACCCTCCATTTGGTTTTTGTTTTCCAGTGTTGCACATCAGACTTTAATGTGCTTAATGTTGTGCATCAAGAGCCATAAACCTTAGTTTCCCCTGTATTACCATTAATATTTAATTGTGAACTTGATGCACCTCCATATGCAGTTAAACCTGAGTGATTAAAAAGTTAATGTACTTCCTACGGTTATAATGTTTGTGTTTGGTGCTGTGTGGAGACATTTGATATCTGCAGTGGCATTTTAGATATTTTATTTGTGGTATCCCCGGAGGTTTTGGGGGACATTAGTTAAAGTCGTTGCAACATTTAGTCCTGATGATATGGGCTGTGTAACACTGAATATTGAATAAGATAACTTACCTTTGTATCCATACTGGTCGTCGTGCAGATGAGTGAGAAGCACTGACGAAATGGTGTGTTGTACAAATGCAATTGCCAAAATTACTGTAAGCTGCTCTTTAAAAAGCAAAGCCATCCTTCCAGTTTGTTGCTCTGCCATTTTCCTCAGTAAGTGGGAGTGCAGAGAGAGGTGAGGCTACAGTACAAAATGAAACATTTAAAGCTTCACAAAGGTGACATTAAATTGCACAGGTGTTCTTTGATATTGTGTCCATCCTCTTTAAGAATGCATGCATTTCGCGGTGATCAAAAAAGGATAAATGTCTCATAAATATACATGAAAAATCCACATTTACTGTCTTATAATCTCTTTCAGGCTGTCTTCCTGGCTCTAGAAACAGGAGGAAGGCCAGATTTGACACCAGTGCTGTTAAAAAGCTGACGTCACTGCACTGACTAAGACAGAGAACACAGAGAGGTGTCACATAGCCAACCTGCTCCTCTCCTCTCCTCTATCCCCTCCCTGTCTTTTCTTCCATCCTTTCCCTCTCTTTTCTTCTCTCCCTCCTTCCTCCTTTCCTAATTGCACCAGGCACTTTGTGGCATCCAGTAGCCTGCTGGTGTGGAGTTGTTTAGGGGACATGAAGAGCTTTCTAAATGATGGCTAAATTTAACTAAATGACTTCCTCCACTCAGATCTAATATAATGTCCTCCCTTGCTCCTCTCTCACTGCCTCATCCTTTTTAGCCGTTGTCCTTTTCTCCTCCTCCCTCTCGCTCTCTCTGTCCTAAAGTGTGATTCTATTTTTCATTTTCCCTCCCAGCTACCGGCTGCCTCTCCTATTTACCTTTTTACATCTCATTCTTGCTCCTGATCCCATCACTCCTTTCTGCCTTCACTTCCGTTCCACTAATCGTTTTGTTTCTTCTACGTTCTCCTAGCTTAAAAGGGTTAGATTGCTCTCTGTTTGAAGTCTTAATAAGGGGGCTCTGGTTGAATTTTCTTTTATTATTTCAGGTAAGACGGCTGCCAGTTGTCAGTCTGCATGTCTGATCGATCCACTTTGTCCCCATTTCTGCAATAATGTGCCTTTGACTGGAAGCAGACTAATTAGATGATAGATTCTTTACCTGTGAATTATGGTCAGTAAATTGGAAAGGGATAATTGCTTGTAGATCAGCAGTCAATTGTGACTCAGACAGCCAACCAAAGAGCCTTTTTGTGGTACTCTATTCATCCACTAACCTCACTGCAATATCCCCTAATTACCTAATTTATTTGTATAAGGGATATTAATCATTAGATTACCAAGTATATTACATAACCATATAATTTTGTCATAATATGAAGTAATATAATGTTATGTTGAGGCACTAAATCATATTTCCTAATGTAATGTAAACCAATTACCATATTTAAAGTTTTTGGATTTAGTTTTTGATAGTTTCATATATTATAATGGCTCAAGATAATATAATGATACTCTTCTTTCATAATATAGTATAATAAATTACAATATAATATAATATAATATAAAACAGTGTGTTGCCAATGGGAAATAGCACATTATTTGTGTGAAGAGGTGATCCATTCTAATCAGACCCATTTATATTGTAGCATATATTACCAATCCAGAAAGCACTTTAATTATATTGAATCACCTCCACTCAACAGACACCCTGGAAAATCCAGGTGCATTTACCGTGCTTGTGAAAAAGTATCTCCGGTTCTGATGTTGAAAGTTTACAGATTTCACTGCCAGCTCTGCTCTGCTTTCGTATATCTGGAAAAAAAAAAAAAAGGAGGCACAGAAGTAATAATTCTGTGAAATAAATGGAAATTGTGAAGCTCCCATATATCTTACAGGTTGATTCGTGCATCTGTTACATACAGTAAGCCACAATGCTTCACAAGGGAATCAATCTGCGCACCCCGGCCCAGCAAGCTATTTTCTGTTCTCACAGTCTGCTCTGTCAACATGACTGATATGTTAATCACAGTATTATTTGTGGCTGGACGTGGAAATCATTTATCAATACATCACATCTACAACGTCATTTAAAATGTGTGACATGTTTCCTTGTTTTAATAAAACACCGCATAACAACTTAGATTGCTTCCTACTGGATCCTATTAGTAATCCGTGTTTAAGACGACTGAGATCAGCCATTTGAATATTCTATATTTTTTAACTGGCCGTACGCTACACTGTCGTGTGAAGCCGTGTAACACTCATTAACAAAGCTGAGGACGTTTAGCCTTTGAAGTCATCATGTCACATGTATCAGGAAAACAGAAAGAAACATCACAAAATATATCATGAAGGCGCCAGCTCATAATGTTTGCTCAAAACATCTTTTAACTAGCCTCCACCTTACATACTCATGCACCGTGTCGCCGTCTCCTCCTTAGAATATGAATGGATATCAAACATATTGGTTGCTGGCTGTCACTAAACATAAAAGTATTACTTGAGACTACGTGGCCTTTTCCCAGCATGATTATTACACTAAATTTGGCATTTTATAGATGTGGTGATAAATTTTACCATAAAACAGAAGATGAATACAGTCATTAACACAGCTCTTAGTCTTAAATGTCACATCTGAGGAGACCATAGCTGCACTTCCACTTCATATTTGCATGCTAATGTACTTATATTGTCATACACTACACTATAGAGGTTTCACAAATACACCCCACTTTTTTTTCCAGGTTCCACATCTTCAGTAGTCATGGTTGAACATGACACAGGAAGCGCACATGTGACAGCATCGCTAAAAGCACAAGTTAAAGATATGACTTAAATCATGGTAACTCGGTGACGAAGTTTTTTACTTTTTCTCTCAGTGTGCTGTTCCCATTGGGCAACAAATCACAAGAATAACACAGGGCATGTAAACTTATTCCCAGGTGCTGCTGCTGCTTCTCAATGATTAGACCTAGCAGGAGGTGTATTTACAGCAGAAATAAATTTATTTAAAAAAAGAATAAAGCCACATAAAGGTTATAAAGCGCTACTAAATATAGTGACAAACTGGCAAAGTTGGCAAGGTCAACTACAGTGTGATCATCACTGCTGTCAGTGAAAGGGATGTCAGGCATCCAAGTTGAAATGGTATATATTTAATTCATACTTGCCTTTCAAGAGTCTGATCTTTTGCCTGTCTTTGTGTGTGTGTGTCTTTAGTTCAAGCGTACATAATTTTTAAGGCCACATGATTTGAAAATTGTCACATATCGGTCAAGATAAAAGACTAGCACTGCAAACATACCGTACCTGTGCATACCTCATAATGCATGGAAAGTAAGTCTGCGAGTCTGTCCATTGCAAGAGTAGCAGACCATGACAGTTTACTTTGTTCTTGTCATCTAACCCTCATTGCCTGCTCTTTCTTCCACTTTAGAAAGATATTATATAATGAAATAGTCAAAGACCTCTGGCCAGCTGCACAGCTACTCCAAATAAAACTGTCAGTGGCCATATGCAGTATTTTCGATTCCCACCATTCCTTTCTTTTTAATTCCATTGGTGTCGCGATATTGCCGAGGATAACCTCCCTTACTTTCAAAATACTCTGGATGTTTTGTATATCACTAGAGCCGCACTCAGCCCGAGATATGATGCTTCTCAGAGCATAGATGTGAACTGTAAAGTCACTGCATACAAAACAGCAATGACATAATCACAAAATAACCACTGATGCATGAGTCAAAACAACTGTGCACCCACTGCTTTTTTTGGCACTTAAACCACCACTGATTTTATCTAATACACATTTTTTGCTAGTTTGTCTTTCAACACATCACAGCTCCTTTGTAATATGTAATCAACATTTTCTCATTGATGACTATGAGATAATGACAAGGACCCATTATACTCATTGCCCCATTTGAATGGCAATAGGCCAAATTATCTACGTAACACTCGGCCTTAGTGTGGCCCTTCAGTCTGATACCAGCTTTTTTAGCACCTCTGCTTTAATCAAACTTTCTTGTGATTGGCTGTTGCTTACAAACATAAAGTTTGAACAGCAAGTGGGAGGGGCTTACGTGTTTACAGCTAGAGCTGTGTGGCTGAGGTGACCAGCTAAGTTTAAAGCCTTAAATCTTAAACCTTTAATTCACCTGTCCACAAATTCCTGCCATATAACCTGTTAATTAGAGACCTTACTAATGTGTTGACTGCATATAGAAAAATGATATGCCCATTGGACTGTAGAGATGGATATTGACAGGATGTTATTGATACTTATTCATTATAGATTATGCTTACTGGTTCCTGGTCATTGAAGAATGTCAGCCTTCAGTGAATTTCAACCAGTAAATGATGTCTGAACGTGATCACGATGTCGAAAAAAAGTTTGACTCAGGTGTTCAAGAGCTCTGGCGCCAAGAGTTTCCACCGAGTTGTTTTGGAATACACACCTGCCATAAAAAGATGGGGGTGTTGATTAAAAAAGGAACTGAAAAGCGTGGAGGCATAAGATTCAGAAGGATTGGACAATTTAAAACTGGTCTTCAACTGGAACCGTTTTTGAATCCTTTCCAATTTACTGTGTCGTATGAGGTGCTGTCCAACCCGTTCCAAGTGGCCACACCTTACAGGCAGGGCAGAAAGCATGGAGTTATAGTTTCCCCCTGGCTGAATCACACTGCATGTATGATCGGCGCCTTTCCATTTCTGTCTCCTGTGCACATCGTTGTATTATCAACACGATGAATCATATCAGGATCCTTCTTAACAGGCTCTCCTCTAAGGAATTTATGGTGTTGTGCAAAATTGACAGAACTACTTGTGTGAAGAAATGAAAAAAAAAAGAGACTTTCACACCTCTGGACCCTTACCAAATGCTGTTTTACAGGGCTGAATGGGATTTCAAGAGTGGGAGGATTGTTGAATTCAGGCCTCCATTTTTTTAGTCATAAATTGGATATTGCTGTCAGAAAGGAAAGCATTGTTTTAAAATGCTTTAACAATCTTCTGCAACTCTAAACTGAACTGAAACTGAAGGAGTAGTCACAGTGGAGTTAAACTTTTTGTTCTGTTAACCCTCTCAAGGCAGGCGTTGCAGATTTGCAACAGTTAAAAACACAACCTGATTACCCCACATACATATTTTACGAGTTTTTTTTTTACTCAGAAGTACCACTGCAGGACTTGGTTGTGCATTAGCAACAAAAAGTTTAATTTGAGCCTGAGAGGGTTAAATGTTTTGTCAGATTTTGTGCAACATTTTTGAAGCAGATGCATTTCTCCCCCAAAAAACGAAGAGGCTGTAACTCTCCTAAAACCTTTCATACGCATGTCAGAATGAAGCTTTGGTATCACCGAATAATCATCTCATATGAAAAGTTATTTGGCATTCTGTAAACCACAGTGGTTAAAGTATTCATATACTTTTTTTCAGAATGACTGTGGGCTGTAAAAGTTTGATTTGTTTTCTTCTTAAAATCTTTTCCTCTATGGTTTCTCTAACACTAAAAGCTCGCTGTAGCAGACTGTAATTTTTCATGGGGATGGATGGATGGAGCAGAGGAGAGCAGAAGGTTTTCCCTTTTATTCTGTGCAGCAAAAGAGCTCCTATAATTGCATGTAATGTGTGTGTGTGTGTGTGTGTGTGTGTGTGTGTGTGTGTGTGTGTGTGTGTGTGTGTGTGTGTGTGTGTGCGTGTGTGTGTGTGTGTGCGTTGGAAGGGGGGTCACACAACACAGTAAATTACAGTAAAAAAACACTGAACATAATTAAGACATTTAGAATGTCACTGATAAAAAACCAACAATGAAAAAAAAAACACAGGACTGCGATGTGTGATAGTACATTAAACACTAAAATAGTGGGAATTACAAAACATCCTGGACATCCTGTCACCTTTGTCCATTTGTCCATTTTGTTTTGTTTTTCGTTACCCATGACGCTTGCTGGCAGTTTAACAGAGGAAGAAGTATACCAACCATCTTCTGCACTCTCTCCCCCTCTGTACTTTGTTGTCTTCCCCTTCCTGAATTGCCACACATCTCCATTCTTTCCCGTAATTTCACTGAGAAGGTTTTGTTTTTCCCGTCTTTGCAAATTATTGCAATCAAGCTCTACAAATATATTTGTACAATACTAACACTCACGACTTACTCCTCCGGACTTGCCAGATTTTGAATTTGATGGACTAGTTTGCATGCGATGACTAACACAATGAAATAATTCCAGCATTATTTTTACTGTTTATTTTACTATTCAGCTGAGAAACTTGATCACAAAGGCATACACAACCTGATCCGTCTTCAAATTGAAGGCAGTTACACTGAGTCATTTGACTAGATGTGCTAATAATCATTGTATTATGTGAAAGTAACAAAATGTTGTGAAAGATTTCACATATTGTTTTGACAGGTTCAACTGACATTTGAGTAGTGAGCCAAAGCAACCGAGAAAAACTATAATTTTCTTCTCTCTTTTGAAAAGTTGAAATACGAGGCTTAAGTTCAGAGGGAATCTGTCGTATATTCACTACTGACGACGTCTGTCTTTCTCAGCGCTACGGGACCGAAGACTCGCCTGAACTCAGATGGCTATTCCAACCTTGTTGTTTCAGAAAGCAGCTTCATAGTCATTTCTATCCAGGATGCTAAATATGGATGTGGTGTGATAGTTATGCATGTGACATGTTCTGTCACGGTTATCTTACCAGCCTACACCTCCTGGGCCCACGCATGACAGCATCAGTAATGGCTTCTCAATTGTTCTGCTCCATATCTCAAGGATTAAGGGTACATCTTCTGGTTTCTAATTGATAGCATTACCATAGTAACACCAGATGCCTTAGATGCTAAACATTGGAAATTCAATAGAGAGAGATCATCCATCTTGTGTTGTCATGAATACCTCTTCTCTTCTCTTCTCTCGTCTTCTCTTCTCTTCTCTTCTCTTCTCTTCTCTCGTCTTCTCTTCTCTTCTCTCGTCTTCTCTTCTCTTCTCTTCTCTTCTCTTCTCACAGCTAACTTGTCATCCTTATCAGTTATTTACTAACTCAGCGGCATTAATTCTGAAAACTGACATAAAACAAATTCAACTACTTCTCAGGTCTATTTAAGAACATCTCAGTGAATGTTAGTAGACTTGATTAATTAACATGGGATGGCCGCGTCATGAGCACTGCCTCTTTTCTCTGTTCGTAAATGAAACTGTAGCAGCATGCGGGAGGATATTTCACGGCACTCTGAACCATGATGATAAGGCAATTTTAAGTTGGTCCAATTTTTTTCTTGTAATTCACTAGAGTAAGTTTGTTATGGATGTAATTCAATGTAAGAGATTGGATTACTGTCTGTATTTGAGTGGATTGCTTTACTGATTATACAGTTAAACAGGAAAATCGATTACATTTCAGCATTCCCTGAGTTTTACAGATGGACAGTCATTATATTCTGGAATATGAGCGTAACAGTACCTGGGATGTTTTTATACAACGTAGCCACTGCAGCACTATGATAAAAAGCTCACTTGGATGTAAAATGCTGCTTATACAGTTGGCAAGAGCATCATGTTGCTAGCCTACTTTTGGTGAATCCTCACATCATAAGATTAGTGATCTGATTTTATGCTTCTCTCCTCTCTTGTGAAAACTAAATTATGTATTGTGATACTTCTTGTTAAGGCACAGCTAACGGGTTGGCTGGACAATGGGACTAATGCAGTAACTCTATAGATTTAAATTCACTGCTCTACAAGGGGACATTTGAAGGAATATGTCCAGTTTGTCGTGTGTTTCTGCCTGATTCTGTTCCAGTTATCAAGACTGTGAGCCAGTCATTTAAAAGAGGATGCACACTCATGCTGTGGATTTTGACCTGGAAGAGTGTAGCATTTGACAAGTACAGTTTATGGAGAGTGTCTCAACTCCTGACTGGTGATTTGTGTCGCCACAGTTTTAATGCCTCTCTCAATAATTCAGCTTGTCACTTAGGTTTCTACAAATACAGATTGTTACACAATTTTGACTTAGAATATACACTGAAATCCTTTTTGCAGCTGTCACAATACACTGCAGCTCAGAATAGATAGCCGCTTTTGGTAAACATTATGATTAAACAAACACTTTGCATCTTCATTTTACATGAAGCGCCACATTCAACTGTCATTTTTTGCTTTGTACCCGGAGCTTTGTTAAGTGTTTTTGGAATTAAGATCAGTGCGGTGCATCTTGGACAACTTTTTGTGGTCTGATGCACTGCTGAGCAATAAGAAACAGAGATGTGTATTGTTGAGTTCTAAGACTCAAAGTGGCAAAGTGCTTGAAAATATGGTGACTACACGGCGTACCTCCCTTTTATATTATGAATTAATGGCAAACTCACATTTTCATGGATCAATTAAAGCCACCTGCAAAAATCTTATTGCTACTTAGCCCCTGTCTAATTTAGATATTATAATGAGGTGTTAGCACATTCAGATCATGATTTCTGTGACTACAGTCCAACCAGTTTATTGAAGTGCTGATATTTTTGACCGATCTAACAGTGTTGGCTTTTATAATGGCCTATAAATAAAAAGTAAAAGTTTAAAAAAAGTAAAAAGTATTGAAGAGACAAAACACCCTTCAACCATATTGTGAGTGTTGTTTTTGCAGAGTTTGTCTATCAGACTGGACAAAACCTCCCTGCTGGCAACATGTGTTTGGAAACACAACAATCAGCTGATCCAACTAAAGTAGAGCGCAAAAGAGTAATTGTACGAAATGAAAGTTAGGGGAATGCATTTATCTTTTGTTTGTCTGAAAGAAAAAACACAATATCAGTTGCCATATCAGATTTTTAAGTTGCCAAATATTGGTATTGGTATCGGCCTGCTATATCTGTTACATAAGGGGATAAAAGTCATAGTTCAGTGGCTACTCTGTTATTTATATTAGCTGTCCATCCAAGCATCTTTTATCAACACCAAGGAAGGAAAGACTAATCATGTCTTTTTAAACACTTGGAATGCTTTGCCAAAGTTTATTATTGCACACTTGCACGCCTGAGGCTAGCAATTATTTTCATTATTGATCTAAAAATTATTGTCTTGAAAAATCTATTCATAGTTTGGTCTCTAAAATGTTCAAACAGAGGACAATTCTATTTTTTTTTCCTTGAAGGCAGGCTAATTGTATTAAATTGCTTGTTTTGTTTCCATTAATAAGTAGAACTTCACACTTGAGCTACAAATTGGACATTTAAGTTATTTCTGCTCATAGACTTTTTTAAAAAAAGAGTTATTGATTTACTAAAATTGTTGTGTTCATTGATTTATCCTTTCAGCTTTGCATATTTTTCTTTTGCTTTATTGGACAGTAAGCAGTAAAGAGGCATGAGAAAAAGGAAAGTGAGTTGCAAAACAGGAATCAGGTTGGTGTTCCACTATTGATGTTGCAGTTTGCAAGGCTCCAGTTCCACTCTTTATACATGTTATGTACCCAATGCTACATTTTAAGTCGGGGGAATAAATTAAAGCTTTTGTTGGCTGCATTTGGAATAGAAAAACATGCTTAGAAAGCCTAAAAAACAACCTTGTTTATGTGAAAAAATTCACATGTAGCCATCTTTCATCCAGAACCCACTGAATGAGAGAAGCATTGTTCAAATGCAGAGCCAGTCCTTTGTGAACTTGGAACTTCAACTGCAAAGTGTTTTGCCAACAGCTAAGGGGGTCATGAGTGTAAAGTTAAGCTCATCCTTCCAAGGCTTTTATGAGTTGGACATTAGGCAGGCCAGAAAATAGCCTGTGAGACAGCACGTTCAGTCTCCCCTCTGACTACCAGGTCTTTCCTTCCAGTGGAAGATTGAGGCATCCAAGAGGAATGAACAGATATAAAACCTAATTTGGTTCTGTACCCAGTAGGATTTTTAATGCAAGGAACTAATATTCATGGGTGCAGGCTCTTTACTCTTGAAATGCAAAAGTCTCTATAGACATACAGGTTTTGTGCACTCAGTTGAAAGCCTCCTGCAGCAGCAGATAGGTTGTTTTGGACGATTTTAGCTGTTTTTTTTTTTTCTTTTGCTAGACTGTAAAAAGTGACAGAGTCTTGGCAAGTTTTATCTTTAAAAATCTGAAAGGCATTTCAGTATATTGAGGTTTGCTTCTATTTTCTACTGCCACGAACAGGTATAAAATTATTAGCTGCTAAACAACAGAGCAGGACTGTGGAACGGAAAGACTGGTAAAGAGAACTGGAGGCCTGTTTTCAGATTGTGTGTGTGTGTGTTGGGTGGGCTAAAAAGATTGACGAAGAAAGATACATTTGGCTGTCTTTCAGACTTGTAGTGACTTGGTCAGAATCATAACAACTCTGAAATCAATGACCAAAAGACAAACATGGGCATCCAGCAGAGAAACAGAAAAGAGAGAGGCAGAGAGTATATTATGGTGACTTTGTCAGAAACTCGGCTGACTGGATAAGTAAGAAAGATAAAAAACAACATTAAAAAAAATAAGAACTAGAATGAAAATATAAACAGCTCCACTTCTGCTTTCACTCACTGAGGATAGTCTCGGCCCAGCAATACATCAGACTGGAGATGAACTGGAAATACAAATATATGAGAACATTTCTTTTAAACAAAACAGTCAAAATACAATTTGTAGTTGCCCTGCAGTTTTTGAGAGATATCCATGGGGGTGGCTCTTTACTCTTAAAATGCAAAGTCGCTGTTGCAGTTGAGTGGTGTTCTTTTTAAACAATCATGGGCTGGTGTGAAATTAAATGAATATTTCACAGAAAGCATCTCAGTAAGGTGTGTCAGTCATACATGCTGCCAGAATAGCTTTAACATAACTTGGCACTAAGTGTCTTTTACTCTGCTGATGAAGTGGGACACGATTATTCATCATTTCTTCTTTGGGCGTTTTGATGACGTGCTATCTAACACTTCAGCTCACAATGATGGGGATACCATATGATTTAACCCTTTTTCAGACCCATCAAGCCATTCAGTTGGTCCTTTATGGCCTGTGCATGGTGTCATCTTGGAATGCAAAACTCCCGTCAACTGAGAAATGTTTCATCATAGAATAAAAACGTTAATGACTTTGTATTGAATTCTCGTGACTTTTCCTTCTACCGGGACAAGTGAACCCAGCAATGTGACCACACTGCATAACAGATCCACTACATCATTTTAGGGTGTTATTTTGTAGTGTAGTGGTTGAGTGTAGTCAAGTTTTAGCTCAAAAGATCTGCAAAGCATTTCAGTATATTGAGGTTTAATTGTATCTGCGATAAATACACTAAAAATTGTTTGCTAACAACAAACAGAGCAGGATTTAGCAGCAGCAAGAGCATTAAAGAGGGAGTGGATGGCTGCTTTGAGATTCTGTGTGTGTGTGTGTGTGTGTGTGTGTGTGTGTGTGTGTGTGTGTGTGTGTGTGTGTGTGTGTGTGCAGGCAGGGCAGGGTATAGAAAGGAGAAGGAGAGACAAATTTGGCTCTGTTTCAGTGTTGTTATGATTCTGTGGTCAGAATCATAACAACTCCCAAATCAATGATGAAAATAATTAAACTAATACAATAAAATGGAGAAGCAAGGCGAATGCAGACTGGCAGGCAAAAAGGGAAGAGGCAAAGAGGATATTATAATGACTTTGTCAGAAATGTGAGTAACTAGAAAAATGGAACGCAGCCAAAAAAGAAGAAATAACTCAACCTTTTCTCTCATGAAAGATGTTCTAACCCTGTAATACATCAAAAATATGTAAGTACTAATACTTAAAAATAGAAGCAATGTTTAAACCAATCAATCACTAAATTTCATTGCCCTGATAGTTTGTAAGGGATCACTTAAAATAGCTTCTTCAGCAGCAAGAAAAAAAAAATGGCGCATGTTAACAGAAAACCTACGCAATCCCTTCTTTGTTCATTGTTTTCTGTTAGCCCAAATATATCTGGGCTGTAGAGACATTAATGGGTCACCTCGGAAACCAGACTTGTGACTGTGTTTGTCCATTTCGCAGGTAGATGCTGGGCTGCATCTTCTTTTAACAAAATTGCAATCACTTTGCCTATTAAAGGTCTTTTTTCACTTGGAGGGAATAATGGGCACTCAGCTAGCACTTTACTATGTGTCTCAACCCATTAACTAGCAGCATAGATTTAAAATCCAGCACATTTCAATTACCAGGTGCTTCACGCTGCAACATAACGTATTGGACAGCTTAGCTCACTTACATTTCCCTGAATTTATTAACCAGTCTCGTTCTATAGACAGTTGTTTGGTTTCTGCTCGTCTTGTTAAGTATTTGCTGGGAGCTGTGACATTCAATGAATTGAAGTTTTACACATGATCAAAAACATTTATATATATTTATATACACAAACATATTAATTTAGCTTGCTGTTTAATTGCACACCGATGGTCATTAATATTGGACAATATTTCAAATTTTATTTAAAAATGTATTATAATGTTATATATTATAAAATACAGCAAGTTATAGAAAAATACCCATAATCAATACACAATTGATTCATGCCATGGTGTGTGGTCTTTCTCCTTTCTGCACTCCTTCCTGGCTGAAGAATTATAAAATGTTATTACCTCTATAGTTAAAGAAATACCTACTATTATATGTACTAGAAGTATTTACTTTAAAAAAAAAGATTTTATTAGCTAGAAATGACAAGTGATGGAGGAGATTTTCAAACCATTTCTTCAGGAAAAGAACTGATGACACAATAAGAAAATGCCTCACTACATATAAAACTGTTTTACGGGAAAATTTAACATAAAGTATCAACAGTATCAACAGTAAAATGATTATTCTGCAGAAAATGTGAAAAGACAACATTAAATTGATTAATATTACTGATGCATATGTTTAAGATTCAGGTCATTTTAGTACATATATTCTGTTTAATGTCTGGCATTATATGCTATTAATCAAGTGTATAACATTGTAGTGGCTTTCCTGTGAATATGATACATCTCTGGAAAAAAAGCAGTGGAATATTAGCAAAACAGCAGGCTAACCATGTTAATCTGAAAGTGCTGGCTGAGCCTGCATTTGGTCAATTTACCTGCTTTATTAGACTGGACATAGTAGGAACCATGCCACATATTGGCCAAGGTAGTTAGCAAGCTGTTTTAGTTGCTAATGCTTGCTGTTTCCACACAAAATGCAGTTTATAACTGATCTCAGAGCAGTAACAACTTGCCTTGCACGGTTCTCTCCCGTCTGTTTACCATCAAAGATCAGAGGTTTATCCACAAAAAGCTGCTGCCCTCCTTGCTTCCCGAGTCCAAGTCACTGTTAAGAGGAAAGGACATGTCCATAGAACGGATAAAGCTATAGTTTCCCATGAGCACGAAACAAGGGTAGCTTTCAGCGACAATAGCCAATTGCGGCCACAAGATGGCAATAATGTAAAGGAGGAATGCAAACAATTGAATAGCATTAAATTAAATGAGAGAGACTACTCTACTTTGGTACATTTGATGTCATGGTTTTTGTTTTGTTTTTTAGAGTTGACAAGGCAAGCACTGCTTGCCTTGCTTGCCCTAATGGAATGCTACTGTATCCATATATATAGTAATCTGCTTAGTGTATACTGTATGGTGCAATTTTCTTTTATATAATATTATGAGGGCTCGCACAAGAGTATTGTCTCTGAGGCTTTGGTGGGAAAGTGGTTTGCCAGGTAATCACAGGATTTGGAGATGACAAACCCCTTCTCATGTTGAAGGGTCCTTGGAAGATACTGGAAGCCAAATTGCTCCTGGTGAGCACCTTGTGTGTCTGTAGTAAAT
Source organism: Aulonocara sp. 'chitande type north' Nkhata Bay (assembly GCF_057382095.1). NCBI lineage: Eukaryota > Metazoa > Chordata > Actinopteri > Cichliformes > Cichlidae > Aulonocara > Aulonocara sp. 'chitande type north' Nkhata Bay. Next base: position 16,129,552 of record NC_141344.1, read on the forward strand.
GAGAAACACATTCTAAAGCACTTTGTAGAACCTAACTAAGCCTAAATGTTACTGCAGATGATTGCATCAGACTCATCAGGTGCAATCGGTTTATTTGAGTCAGTGGTCAAACCAGCAGCAACAGAATAATGAGTCTTCACAAATACAAGATTAAAAATGTAACAGTAAAATAGAAATATGATTTAGTTATTAATTAGTACTGACAGCAACACATGTTCAGTGACATGAGAGGAAATGGCCGCATTTACTGCTTGGCTATCCAGTTTGGCTGCAGTAATGCCTTAAGCAAATCGAGAAAAAGGAAAAATCAGGGAGGTGGAAGTCAAAGGCAATGAGGGGGGTTAGGCAAAGAGAAGAGGCTCAGAGAGAGACGGAAAGGAAGAGTGAGTGTGAAGAGCAAACTGAGAGGGTTGAATAAAGCTTCCGGGCCCCAGAAGGCCGAACTCTCAGACATTTTAATCAATAACCGCAGCTCTATCAAAGGACGGCTGATAGGCCAGAGAAAGAGGGATTGTTCTGCACTCGCTGCCTCACCCCTAAGGAGTGACTCAACACTCTGGGACAGGGTGAGGAGGAAGGGGGCAGCAGAGACAGATGGACGAGGAGAATGACAAGGAAAGAGGGAAGGACAGATATCCAGGCAAAGGGAGGGAGCAGAACAGACAATAGAGATGCAATTACAGAGACGGAGGGAGGCAGAAGAGAGTGAAGCTAAGTTTTTTTGATAGATTTTCTGCTAGTGCTGGTTATTTTCTACCATTATGTCACAGACAGAAGATTGTGAGTGCGCCTGCAAAATCCAAATCTTTTATGTGACTTGACAGACTGCTGCAGCTTAAATATAAAAAGTGTATTCTTTATTTTTGTGTGTACATGAGAGAGGGGGAGAGTGAGAGAGGAAGCTGTGACCTGAAAGTATTTCAGTACAGGGGTTGATACAAAGGGAAAAAGAATTGTTTTCATGCACTTAGTCATGTTGTATTGATATAAAATGATGTAATCAAATGATGTAATATTTAGTAGTTTGGATGATTGTATGTGTTCTGAAATTGCAATCAGTGTTCCTCTTTGACTTGACTGGAATTTTACCATAGTCTCTAAAGAAAAGATGAAGTCATCATGTTGTCAAAACTGGTTAGAAAAGACAAGTTTTGAATCCTCAAACTGAACTTTTTTGCATTTGTCATCTTAGTGTTATAAAGCTAGAGGTGGTGAGGGAAGGGTGGAGTCCTTGGAGGAACACGGCATTTTCTGTAGATATACAGTGCCATACTTTACCCTGCTGTTTGGCTTTAGATGAGGCCATAATTTACAAAAGGAATATCTTATGAATTAATAAAACTTGAAAAAAAGCATGTGAGACAGTAAACACAGTAAGTGTTTCCTGGGGTTATAGAAAACTATGTTGATGGGTCATTCTTCCATAGAGTAAAAAGGAAAAAAAGACTTTTTTAAAAAGCCAAAACAGTTTACCCCAAAGGCTACTAAAAAGAATACAGCTTAAAGTAACTATTTTTCGCTGCCTTCACTTTTCAGACACTGTCAGCGCTTGAGAATATCTGAAAAACAACAATAGGACCCATTCTGAGCAAAAATGCATTGAAATTTAATAAATGCCATTATGAAGCTTTAGTGCCCTCAGTAGGGCAATCAAGGTGAGCATCAAATGAATAAATATCAATTTTATTTGATTAGCACTTGGAAATTCTTTTTCTTTATTTGTTTGTTTGATTATTATTATTATTTAAATGTTTGTTTGTTTTTGTTGTTGTTTATCTATAAAAAAGGAAGTATTTCTCAATATTTAAATTGATAAAATATAATAGAAGACAGAAATAAACTGACACAGAAGTAAAAGAAATATAAAACTGCACACTGCAGGACACAGATTCATTTTAAATATTGTTTTATAAAACGTAATATTTCAAATACTAATTTTTTTTTTCTCTTTTGGAAGTTTTGGAAGCAGAATTAAAACTGAATGCTGCATGTTTAGTTTTGTCACTGGGGACAGTAAGTAACTCTTTCCCAGACAACCTGGGAAGTCGGGAGCAGCAGATTAGCGATCTATTTTTGTTCAGCGCCTCATAAGGCAACAGTAGAAATTATTTGACAAACATAAGGGAAGTATAACATTGCTCTGAATTACCTATGGTTGTCTGGTTTATGGAAGGAACTGGATGAACATCAGTGATGTTGTAGACAAGGACTCAATTCTTCTACCTTTTCCCTCTCTTGATTGTTACCTGTCACTCTTTTTTTTATAAGTGCTAACAGAAAAAGAAATGATGTAACCTTAAAGGGAAAAAAAAAATCAGTTTATGCTTAAGACAAAGGCACACTTTGGTTTCCAGGGTGTGATATACAGGCTCCGTAACTCGAGAACGTGGCCAGTTGTTAAAGAAGCATGCGGTAAAAAATTGAATCCTCTAAGCATTTAAAATGCTCTCAGATTAAACTATGTTGCTCTCTATGTGTTGTGTGTTTCGCAAGATCTGGGACCATCTAAGTAAGCCTCAGAGGAATGTGCATGCCTGGAAGTGTAACAATCGAATTGTTAAAAATGCTCATCTAGAGATACAGTGTGTGTGTATGCATGCACGTCTATGACAAGAGATTAATTGTGCAGTACTGCATCCTGCTGTTCCAGTATCACATGAGTGCACACATGTGTATTTAGCAGGTGTTTTTTTCCCCACATTTTGGCTGTCTTTATGTTTAAAATTGTAGCTTACATTGTCCCGTAGTCGCTCTCTACCAATATACATCAGAAAAATCAAAGTTCAGCTCATTTAGCCAATAATTCTAAAAATACGAATTTTATTAATCACCTTTTTTTCTTTTAAAATTTTTAATACCACATAACAGACCCTGCTTGCCAGCTGTATATCCAGAAGGATGTTTAAAGAAATCTCGGCAGAGCCGCATTTGAATATGAAATGATTGTGATTGCCTTTGAATGCCCCGCATTTGAATTTTGCAACCCTACTGAGATGAAGCTAATCAGTCAATGAAAACCTGAAGAATCAATTTTATCACACTTTTTTGGCTGAAATTATGCAAGTAACACCCCCCCCACACACACCCCCAAAACACACACACACACACACACACACACACACACACACACAAAAAAAAAAACTGAGAAAAAGACAAAATACAGGTCATCATCATTCCTGTCATATCCCATCACAATTATATGCTTCTCTATCCACTAACACCATGCAATTGTCAAGGTGTTTGTTCCACATGCCAGATTCTCACTAAGAGCTAATTATTTGTTCCATGCTCCATCGCCAGCCGGTGTCACGTCAGGAGACGCACAGATTCACCAGTGATTAATCCAGTAACATGAGCTCTGTATTTATACAGTGGCTATTAACCAACCTTCAAACTCTGTCAGAAGCAGTTACAAAGATGTTTGCAGCTGGCTTGTAACATATATGTGTGTTTGATTTTCATGCCAACCATTTTGTTGTGTTGTTGTGTGCTGTTCTGTGTATTTGTCAGTTTTAAGAATTTTTAATCTGCTAGGATGGCCAGAACAGAAGATTTCAACTTCATGTTCTGAGTTGCTGTGTTATACTGTGACATGGATTCTGGAGAAAGTGAATGTATAGTAGTTCCTACTTTTTCCTTGCACTGGCTTGCACTAGCTGGGCTATACTTTGAGAACCCTGGGTTTAGACACATAGGCATACTCAAAATTAATGCTGACGTTAGATTGATGCTAGTGCAATTTCCTGTAACACTATAGTTTCATTAGAAAACATATGAAATCCTTATGACCTGATGTGGAGCGATCTATTTTGCAGCCACAAAGTTAAAGGTGCAGAAAGAACATTCCACATGTGAAATGCCAAAGCCTCAAAAGTTTCATCATGTGCTTTGTAGACAGATTTGCTTTTTTCATACATTTAATAGATGTTTATGTGTGGGAATCCGAGCATGCAGCTGAATATTCTGTGTTTTATTCGGAACTGTCTTTGCAGCCAAAAGCAATAGGTTTAATTTGTGGACTTTTTAAGAAGAAAGTTACATTTGTTGCTGAAATGTCATGAACGCCCAATACAAAAATGATCACAAATCCATGTAAATAAAACTGAAATGGAACAAATCTTGACCACACTGTCAACACTTTTCAGGAAAGGGACCTTTTCACTATAAGACAGCCCAGAAGAAAACTGTTGACAGCGAGGTGTGTGGGTTGTTTTGTGCATCCAAGACAGTGTTTCTGATCAGTTAAACTGTTGCTGAGTTTGTCATTTTTCTGTGCTTTGTGCAACACGGACAAAATCTCCTTTTTCTCTTTTGTATTGGGGTAGTGGAATAAACATCAGATAGTCAGTAAATAAAATGTATTTTTATGGTTAAATTTAATTGATATTAAGATCCAAAACTGGTATGACTGTTATTGTGTTAGTCTTATGCCCCTGTTCAATTTTTAAATATTATGAAAATGTAATCGGTTTTAAAGGTTATAATTATAAATTTGGAATTAAATTAGTGATAAAATATGCCTATTTAGTCCAATCATTCATATGCAACACTAACAGTTATGATAAAAACACTGACAGAAATTATCCAGTACATTATCTGCTTGTTAAGTCTGAAATGGTTAGCCACTTCTAGGTAAGGCAAGTGAACGCAACACAATGCGACAGAGTGTTGAAAACTTTTAACTCCAGTGACCATTGTTCTCCCAGTGTAAATAAAACATGGATGCATCTTTAGGTTTTGGACTGGAGCATTTTGAAGCCTCGGTGTCTTTGGAACCAAATGTTAGACAAGAATATGGAGTGCTAATTTACCAGCTCAGTGTTGCAAGATGCATTCATAATATGTACAGATGCAATGCACACAGACACGTGTATATTAATTACTAAAAATTAATACAACACTAAGATTTAACTCACCAAACCAGGAGCACAAAGCTCTTGGGCATAGCAGGCTATGTTATTTCTTAGTTAATCCTATTAATGTTGCCCCATAAGCAATCTGAGCTACAAAGAGTAGAATTCACTTACCAGAAATTGTAAAGTAGAGGCCTTGATCCACTACAGTTCCTTATGTTAGCCATGCCCTAAACTTTAACCATTCTTAGTCTTCGATAGTCATTTATGGTTGCCATTTAGTGGGCCATTTCATACTGACACACTTTTGAAGTCTACATAAAGTGCTCTCTATAGAAACTTTTTTTCCCCCGCATCTCTATGTAGGGTTCACTCGTTACCCTGGGGGTTGCTGCTTGGTTAATACCTGATATGACCTGATGTCTGAAAGTATTTGAAAACAAACAAAGAAAGCAAATACGTGAATAAACCAAACCAAACAAAAAAATGCTATAATTTTTATTGCACACACCAGAAATTTAAATACTGTTGAGGTTTTGGGGGATTAGTTAAGTTAGAAAAGTTATGTCGTACTGGTTTGTTATAATTTCAGTAATAGTGATATAAACATAATGGTAAGTTTGTATTTAAAGTTAAATACAATACTTGTATGTTTAGGATCACTCATTGAAGTTCAGCACCAATGATTGTGTGGTCAATGATACTGTAGCTGATTGCCATCATATAGCAGGTGGGAGACACTGAAAACTGACAAAACCTCAGCCAACTGCATTTGAAGTGGATGTTGGACTTTTTCGGCGCTGCCACTATCCACAATGCTTGGTTAGTAATTAATATGTTGAATTATTGCTTCCAGCCCAGAGGCTGTAGTATACACTCTGAGTTTTGTGAAAGCTTAGCTTAAAGGCCTGTTACACATAAATAGTACTAATAAAAAGCTGTCTAGCCTTTACACGCCTATTCAGAAGACAAGTAACACAGTGCTGCAGAACTGAAAAGGCGAGAGCCTCAGCCAATACAGAAGCGGCTTAGACACGGAAACAGTACTGAAAGGGTTGATTCTTTATCACTATACAAGCAGATGCTATTACTAATACTGCACACAATACTCGAGACTTTTACAGTATGTTTTCTTCTTAAATCTCCAATTCATTATCCCAACAGGTAGGATTTTACCTTCCAACTGGGTTCTATTAGATGCGTAAGCGTGTGGTAGGAGTGTTGATAAGAGGGGGGGAAAAAAGTCAGAGAAGGGGATTGGAAAGACAGGATGGCATAAAGTAAGAGGCAGAAAAAGAGGAGGAATGGTGAAAAGCAGAAAAAAGCATATAAAAACAGACTTATAGATGCATAAACTGACAGCCTCTCAACATGAAAGAAAAGCAAATAAAAGAGAATATTAAAAGAACTATAAGCATGCACTTATATCTGCACACACAGAGACTGTGCAGTTGGTTTACGCACATGTGGTTCTTGCTCTGTGTGTTTGTGCAAGCTGGAGTTTATTAGATAAGTTTTCCGAGATGGAATTAAACAAAAATGCATGTGAAAAAATGTGAAAGAGCCTCCAAGATCAAGGAGCAAAGTCTGGCAATGTGTCATATGTGTTTTAAATAAAAAGAGAGAAAGACAGAGGAAGGAAGCGAGAAATAGAAATAGAAAGGCAAGAGCCATAGAAAGACAAGGAAGGGAAAGAATCTCCTTGTTGAGTCTGATGTAATTAGCAACTTTCCAGGTCCAAATACCCTTTTGGTTCCCAAATGCAAATACGCTGAGACACCACTGAGAGTTAAAAATGTATCCAAATTCTTTGAACTCTAGTAAAGTTATCAGAGTTGTTGTTTTCGAAGACAATTAATTCAGACATTCTTGAAACACGGTTTGACGTTTACAAGTAGGCCCAGGTTAGTTAGCTAGTTGACATCGTTGCCAAGTTCTCACCAAAATGTTGCTAAAAGACCAAAAACATAGATTAACCCCATAACTTAAAAAAAATGAGGTGAACAAACTGAATACCAGCGAGGTTTTGACAGGTGATAACACTTACTAGAAATATCAACCAGTCCATTTGCCACCCCATGACTAACTATAGATGTATCATTTCTATATAAGGCTACTATATTAAGGATAACGGTTGAGTTATTCTTAATAGGAGTCTGTGTGTGTATATATCCATACACGTATGTACAGCCTGTTAACACAAATAGCTAATTACATGTGAGTTAACACAAATGACAGCAACTTTATGCAATTAGGGATGTAGACATGGTGAAGATGGCCTGTTAAAGTTCAAACTGAGTATGAGGAAGAAAGATGGGTTAGTATGAGTATTTTAGAAGCTGCAGGTGTATTGGGATTTCCTTCACAACCGTCTCTTACAAAGAATGGTCCAAAAAGAAATGATGTTGGAGCATAAAGGCCAGGCTGCTTGGAAGTGAGAGGAAGGCTGCAGTAACTAAAATAACCACTTACTTCAACCAAGGTATGCAGAAGAGCATCTCTGAATGCACAAAATGTCAAACCTTGAAGCAGCGGACAACATTTGATGCCACTTCTGTCAGCTCAGAACGGGAAAGTGAGTCTACAGTTTTCATGTGCACACCAAAATTGGGCAATAGAAGACTGTAAAAACCTTGCCTAGTGGGATGACTCTCAATTTCTTCTGTGACATTTGGATGGTAGGTAGGGTCAGACGTGGTGGAGCGAGAGATTGGTAACAAATTTGTATGCAGGAACTGGGTGAAGCTGTCATGTGAATATGGACCAAAATCTCAGAGTAATGTTTCCATCAAACGTATCCAGTTCTGAAGGCAAAAGCTATCCAACCTGGTTTTAACCTGGCATATCTAATAAAGTAGCTAGAGTGAGTGTATTCAGAGTTTAGTGAAAGGCAACACCTCTGAGTACTCAGCAGGCAAAGAAAACTAATGTTATGAGAATGATTCTTTCCTGTGGCATTATTTTTGGTGTCTGGGACACCATGAACCCAAAGTTAACACCTCATCTGACTTTAAAAATGTAGCATTAAGGTTTTGCCAATGAAACGCCCTAGAGAGGTTCGATAACAAAGGAATAGTTTCGGGGTACTAGTCCTAACTCAAAAAACAATGGCCAAGAGAAACTGCAGCAAGCTAAAAAGTTGAGAGCCTCAGCCATCGCATTAGCCACTCCCCTAGCCCCCACTAAAAAGGACCTCGATGTCATCACTTAGAGGAGAAGGTAATTAGAGAGTTAAAAAAAAGCTGGTGAAAGGGATTGTTTTTCTTGTTGTGCTTTAGATTTCTATATATTAATTTAGTGTCACATTGAACCATCTAGGTACACACACATATGTATAGACGAATAGCCCTATGTATTGCTTCAGTATAATGCTTTATAGAAATCACAGCTCACAGCAATTCACAAAGCACAAGGTTATGGTTACTTCAGTAGCATTTAAATGTACAGTTTCCAACCTGACGGTTCGAAGGTTACGTATACGGCACCGCTTACGCATTGGATTTCAAAGGAATAAAGCTTCTTTATGAATCTGTTGAGGCTCAATGTGGAAACGGGTCGAGGTTTAAAAAAAAAACCCGTCGGGCTGTACAGCAGAGTGGCGATAGAAGAAGGGAAGAGCAGACAAGTCTAAACTATTCTTAGCCTGCTGCTGTTAAGTGCTTTGGCATCCTCACACATTCACACCCGCACCCAAACACACACACACTCATAAGTTTGCACATACTGAGGGAAGAGAGCATACTGCACATGCCGTGCTTATACTGTAGACCTGGAAAAGATAGTGTGTATGTTATGGGGGGTTGGAGCGGAGGGTGGTTTTATAAAGCCCCCACCCCCAATAATGGCCAGAGAAGGATAGAACAGCTGAGAGAATTGGAAAAAAAAACGACACAAGAGAATGAGAGGAGCTGAGAGAAAAGAAGAGATAACTGATGTTCTCGTCCTTGTATTAGCTCTTATTCCTCCTAATGTACCTCTTATTAAAGGGGGAGTTCACCCATTTTCCCTGACCTTGACTGTAGCACACTGAGAAGCCATAGAGATACCGAGCTGGCAGAGATTGTCTGGCAAAAAAGAAACACTCCAGGTTTTATTTCTGCAAATTTCACTTTTTCTGTCATTCATACACCTCTTCTTTTCTTTTCCTGTTATCTGCCTTCCAACACACATGATTCATATTACTTTAGTGGTTTAAAAAAATGTGTGATGCATGATATTGTGTGCTTAATTGCGATACAAAGGGTGAAACTTTAATGAAACCTCGGAGATTAGTTTGGCTGCGGCACTAGCAAAAGTGGAATACAGCAAATAACAACAGAACAAAACCCTAAAAATAGAGTTAAAATCCAACTGGGGCTCTCCAAACATTCGCTTATTCTGCTGACAGTTCCAACACATGCTGAGTGGAATCTGTGAATGCACACAAAAGCAAAGAGTCTTACTTACATGTAGAGATTAGAGCAAACATTAACCAGTTTTGCTAAATTTAGAGTGCAGGAAACGTTTTTTTCCAAAATGTAGACTGATTTCAGTGCGTTGATGTTTTTTGTGTGTGTCATATTTCTGAATATACAATTGATTAAATGTTAGGTAAACTGCTCCACAGGTTTGGGGTCACGGCACTGTTTATTGTACTCACAGTAGAATATGCTAAGTACTTGTTCTCACCACATCTCATCACGAGCACATTTTTAAAAATTCATTTAATTTTCTAAGCTGGAAAGCATTACTACTGTAATGACTTTGCTTTGCTCTTAGTAAACAGGCTTGTTCTTTTCTCATCTAGTGCATGCAAAAAAACAAATAAACATTGTACCTAAAATGTGGAACAATCCCTTTGAAACTAATATTATTAATATATTTTTAAATTACTGAGTATAAAGTGCAGTTTCAAGGCAAATGAAACATGAATGAAAAAACATACTGTATCAGTAACTTTAATTCATTTGCCACCAGATTTCAATTAACCTACCAACTGCAACGTCTTCACAGCTCCGTGGTTGTCAGCTAACAGAAAGCGAGATGGAGTGATAGACCAATAGTTTGGCAAGAAGGATTTCATGTAAGATAAATGCAGTCGGAGCGGATATAAGGGGTCGAAAATCACGGACGGGCCAAAAAACCATGAGGAGAGGCACACGTATGCACTTCTAAGATTATCGACATGAGCTGGCTGAGTGAACACACCAAATACAGCAATACTGAGTCTGCAAACTTTCTCACTGTTCTCTCAGTTCTTCCCATCTTCCGCCTTCACACCTTCTCTCATTCTCTGCCTATTTTCACTCCTCGCTTTCTAAGCCTTAGCTTCAGTTATTTGAATAATGACTGCAAGTTGTCATTCATAAGTAGAACATGGAAGTTATGTGCTTGTGTGTGTACAGGAAATCAGTGTGTGGCTGTGAACCGAGAACAAATGTAAAACTATTTTACTTCTTTTAAACATGAAACTGTCGCCTCTTTCTCACTCTCTCCCATCTCTCTCTGCGTCTCTCTTGCTGTGGTTTGTTGGACACTGTATCAGTGCAGTTCATTTGTCTAACCATTGCCCTGTGAATGCAATATTACGTTCTCCTTTTGCGTTTGTTTCATGCATCACTTTCTACACATGTAACCCGTATGTACCTCAATGCAATTTTGTTACAGTGTGTATTACAGCTGATTACATCTTAAGTATCTTAAGTTGTTAATCAAATCAATACATAAACGATGTCCCCTAAAAGTTAAAGGTTTTTCGTTTTTTTCTTGATTATCATCGACCGTACCACCTTCACGGTGTTTCACATAAACAGCAACCGCAGGTTAGCTTTTGTTTGTCTTCTGTGTCGTTTATCTCTCTCTATATATCATTCTGTTTTTTGTCATTTGACTATAATGAAAATATACAAGATTAAGCTCTTACAATATTACAAAGACACACTTGACAATCACATTTGAACAACAATACACGACAATAATGAGGACCTCCAACCTTCAGCAGAATTAGACACAAGGAAGCCAGTCGTCTACCCTGAATGGTGTGTGTTTTGGCTCGAGCAGTGAGGGAAAACATACACTGGGCAGGTTTGTAATGCCTCCAATCCTGAAGTAGAGCATAAGATGGCTGCAGAAAGGCACATTTGTTATAAATGTATTTGTTTAAAGCAAAACACGTGTTGTGTCATCAAAATTAATAGATGGAGCTGTTGATTACATAAAAAACACAAAAAAAACCCCTTCAATTTAAGCTAAAAATCTTAACTGCAAAAAGTTATGAAAGGTTATTTATGAAACGTTCCCTGTGGAGTTGTCTTGTAAACAAACAAATCTTTAGTGTTACACATAAAAACACATTTTGTTTATCCTTTAGGCTTAGCTAACCAGTTAAATGCATTTCCTTCCTCATAAAATATTTGCAGAGGTAATGTTTCAGTATTTTACATTCAGTAGTGTTAATTCCATATTTAATGGCTTCATTTTAATTTGTGGTTTATTGCTATATATCTTTACGTGCTACCTCAAGTATGAGAGGGAGAAAGAAAAACACGCAGGGTATATGTACAACTCAGCAGGAAAGCTGTTAAAAATGATATTTATGTACTCATTTCAGTGCATGACTCTCAAGACATTTCTCAGTTCTTTGCAGAAAAATATGTGGGAATTCATGAAATGTTCAAACATACATGGAAATGCATTATATAAGGTAATACACGGTTTGTACATTTCTAACAAGCTTGATAGTCAACATCTGATATGGCCGCATTTAATTAGCTTTAATCAGAACTCTCTTAGGCAAGCTTTCTTGTAATTTCTCAAAAATGTCTCCAATAGTTCTCCAGGCGTAATTCCAAAGCTCTTTTTTGGATATTGGTTGTCTTTTGGTCCATTGTCTGTCAGGATGCAGCCCCAAAGTATGACCTCCTAAGTGTTTCACAGATTACCTAAATTTAAAGTTTGCATTTCAGTCCAGTTCTTGCATAATTTTGGAATACATCAGCATTTTCTCCCTGTTTCCTTTCCTTGAGAATGGCCTTGTGACAGCCAATTGTCTACTGAGACCATTTCTGATGAGGCTTCAACGGACAGCAGATGAATGAGCCGAAGTACTGGAAGTGTCTCTCTCTTTCTTGAGGACATGACTTTTAAACACTATTCATCTGCTGTAGTTAGTCATGCTGTCTCTACGTTTGTCCTCCACTTGTCGAATTTCCCCCAAAAACATTTTAAGGACACACTGCACTCTATGCCAAGTTTTCAGCTAATAGCACTTTGGGAATCATCTTGTTAGTGCAAAAATATTATTTTATGTTTGTCAGACTGCGCTATTTTTTGCCATTTTTACAGATTAAATTAAAGAAATAGGAACAAATGATGTATTTTCTGAATAGACTGCTAGAAACATATTGTATACAAGATACAGTGGTTCTGTTTTGTTGTTATTTTTTGCAAAGTTATCTCTTATGTGTAGACACCACACTTGTTCATCTTATGAGTTAGGTGCATTTCTTATAGTTGAAGATCAGTGATACACAACTTAACAAACAGAAAATACTTTGTCAAAAGTCAGGTAAAAGGACTGGACTGAAAATATGTGAAAAAGGAGCCATAAAAATCCCCCTTCAGAAAGAAAGCCTGGAAAACCTTTTCTCAAACCTCTTAAAAAATAATAAGAAAATTTGCCTTCTTGGAAGGAAAACGTAAAGAAATAAGGGGTGGCTCAAGACTTTTGTAGAGTACTCTTTGTTTTCTAGGATTTCCCCACAAACTGTGCTAGGAAGTGTTATTTAACCCTATATTATTATTAAAACATATTAAAACATTTATTAAAACGTACTGAAGGACTCTGTGAGATTGTTGTCTGCACCCAGGGTCTCATAATGTCAGAGCTTTATTTTTCATGGGTCTCTGTTTTTTTTTGTGTGTGTGTGTCGCAGATGGCTTTTTATTGAGGACAATGCTGAAGAACAATTCTTACAGTCATGGGAAATAGTTTAAACAACATCTGTTATTTATGGCATATTTTTTCATAACAACGTGGATTCCAAATGGATTTGTACTTCACTAACTATGTAATATGTGCTCGTTGCAACCCAGTTTTGTCTGTTACAATGCAACTTAATGTGTATGCGCACTAGTGTTGATCACAGGCAGCTGCCAGCTGCCGTCTGCTATCTGTAATCAGTTTGATGGAACACACATTGTGTACCGAAGAAGTCACACACACACGTCACTTAATCAGTCACATCACATTGCCCGAGTACTTAGGTCTGTCTGACCAGAAGCCACTTAACACTTAAAGTTAGTGTGTAGTCTGTCTCGAGAACTGGTGGGAAAAGGACAGGAAAAATGAAATGATAAATGAACAGGTGAGGTAGCTGTGAAGGATTGTGAAAGGGGAAAAGTAGGAGAAATTCAAGAAAAGGATACAAGGACTTCTGCTTTTCAGTGTGGTCAAGGCCTTCTACATTCAAGATCCAATAAATAAATATCCGGTGAGCATTCAAATAGAAAGCAAATGAAATCCTATATCCACAAGGCCCCTGCAGGCTTGTGAAGGACACAGCCGACTACTCAGTGTTACCTGAATCCTTCTTTGTCTCTCCAGAGAGCTGCGATTGAAACAGGTAACAGATTCATCCATCAACTTTGATACTGTATGATTGCTATTCAGGTAAAAGGTAGTACCCATCCCAACAAGGACTAAAATTAGTTTTAGGAAATCAACAATGAAGACCCAAATAACTAAAAAAACAACGGGACTGTATTATTTACCATATCTTAAAAAGAATTGGCTGTAATTACTTTACTTGTGGAACGAAATAAGGAGCATATATAAAATGACAATGGTCTATCCACACATGCACGCGCACACACACACACACACACACACACACACACACACACACACACACACACACACACACATAGAGTAACACTACCAACACTTCTGCCCAGTGTGTGGTCTTTTTATTTGTTAAAGGATATGGTAATTCCTAATAGTGTGGACCACCTAGTGCGCGTGACCGTGCATAACAAATAAAAGAAACAGGTACATTCTGTATTACAAGTGTGTCCAATGTAATTACAAGCTGGGTGGATAAAAAAGTTGCTGTCCTACTTATCGTTCCCATGCTCTCATTTAGTACAATATCCTATCATTCACTTTTAAAAGCGATGAAATGTATAAATTTAGTTTGTGTGATATAGCTTTGTCAGTAAACAAGATGCACTGTTTTCTCACCTCACAGAGGATACAATGATGTGCTCTAAAACTGTCACCTGTAATGAATCTAAGTGTGTCGTGATGAACAGCGTCGAGGGGCTTGAGCGTATGGGGCTGCTGGATCCATGTAAATCACATCAGAGAAGTCGAATACTAATAAACAATGTTGTCTGTACAGTCGGCAGTTCCCTGTTCAAAGCAAGATGCTATTTATTTCTGGAAAAGCACCATAATTTAAGTATCATCTTCCTGCTGATTTGCAGTTTCATCAATTAATAATTTCCAATATGCTGCGTGCTGCATGGATCATTTGCTTGTTTTAAGGAGCACATTTAACCACAAGGTAGCTGCTTTTATGCATCCATAGGTGGCTGTGTGTAAATGTGGTGTATGTTTATACGTACACAAACTTCAGTTCAATTCAGTTTTATTTAGATAGCACCAAATAAGAACAACAGTTACCTCAATGCACTTCGACTTATTGTTCAGTATATTTTCTTTTCCCTGTAGAAAACAGAGTTAAGTAAGGGATTTAGAATCATGTCTTTATGTCTCGAGATCTTAAATAAAATAACCTAAATCATCTACCTTGACTGGTTTAGGTTAGACTTGATTAGAGAGGCAAAACAGGTAAAAACTGTGCATCTTTAAATCTTAAATAAAGTTAAGAGTTTACTAAATTCAAGCTTTGCTTTTGTGTGTGTTATTTTTTAATGAGTGTAATCACATTGCCAAGCACTTTAAATACAGCCAGCACTGACCAAAGCATTGAACATAAAATAAGAAATAATATAAATACTAAAAATAAAAATACAACAACAGTAATCAATATAGAACACCAACATCAAGACAAAATCAAAATAAAATATTAATAAAAACTGATTGTGAAATCACAGATTTCACTCCTAGTGAGTCAAAGTGAAAAGGAAAAAGTAACCAGCTAAGTTTAAAATCCAATTTTCCTTTGAAATTACAGTAAACAAATACAAATCAAGGTTTCCAGGACTGACTTCAATCAAAACACAAGACTGTTTGTATTTTCTTCTTGCTGTGGATCTGTAATTGTTATCCATATTATAGAATATACATTGTCTTTTTAAGTTGAGGAAAATGGCAGCATTGGTTATTTTTCTAAAAAATACATAGACACTACAGGTACACTATAGTGTATAGTACCCATACAAATGATTAAATAAAGATTTGAGAACCTAATCCTAAAATTGTTAAGTTTATTTTATTTAATTTTTTTTTATTGCTGGTTTAATGAATTCACATTTTCTTCGTCAAATTACTTTTGTTTTATTTTTGGGGGGCATGAGGATTTTTTTGCTCTCGACCTGCCTGAGCATGATGACAATTTGAGGATGTAAAAAGTATCCAAATATGTCCTTACCACACAAATAATAAAACTATAACTTTTTATTAAAACTAAAACATAATCTACTAAAGGTATAGCTTCACCTTTTTATGTTCTTTGATACTTGAGACATATAATAGATATAAGTATAGACTATATTTTGTGTTTCAAAAGACTTACATTCTTATATTTAATACTTACTATAGAATATATGATCATTCTTCCAGAGTTATGTAACCTACTTAAGGTGAAATAAAAGAGGGACATGAAACAATAAAGGCTTAAATGTTCCTGTTCAGTGTGTTAATGAAACGTGTGGCTCGACGTCTTGAGAATGAGTGCAGATCCGAACCTGGATATGACCAAAATCCAGTTTTCTCCTGCAGCAAAACTGTTAACAGTAACCCGAGGAGGGAGATTGGAGAAAAAGAATGAAAGCGGTAGTGTGGAGAATGAGGGGGAGCAAGAGATAAGGACGAGAGCGGCAGAGCAAGCAGAGAAGTGGCTTGTCAACCTCAGAGGAGACCTGGAGGAGAAAAAAAGAGAGAGAGAGAAGAGAGAAAAGAATACAAAAGAAGAGGATTGGAGAACAGGCAGAGACTGGATGTGGTAAGAGACACAGACTTCAAGAATGAGGGCAGAGTGAATGCTGGGAGAATGATGCAGATGAATGTAGGACAGGGGTGAGGAGGATGAAAGCTTTTAGAGGAATAAAAAAAATCAGTCAAAATATCAACGTACAGGAAGAATAAAGGGGTTGAAAAGGTGTTCACACCAGGGTCAAAAGAGGAGGAAGGTGTTGGGAGGACAGGAAGGGAGAAGTGAGAGTGAAGAATCGATACAGAAACTGCGGTTACAGCACGAGAAATGAAGTGAATGGTAGTGATTATTTACTGATTTAAAGACATTGTGTTCACCAAAAAATACATTTTAAACCATTCACCCATCGATTTTCTTCAGTTTTAAACCAACTGATCCAACTACATCATGTATCTTCATGTTTGAGCCTTGGCCGGCACGTCGGGTGTTTGTGACCTCACGCTGCCCCAATTTCCTGAACATGTGTTAACTTCTTGAATTGTAGCCGCTGTCAATCTGCAAACACTTGAAGGATCTTTAAACTACATAAGCAATCACACTGAAAAGCTTCTTTGTCAATCAATTCCATTTCGGTGTACTTTATATTATAGCAGCACGGTTGCACACAGAATCAGTTTTAAAAGCTTTTACGCAAGATGTCTTACGGCATTGCTCTGTCCAGAAGACAGAAACAAGCGTTCATGTTATATCAAGCAGCAGCTGACTGAAGCCAGTCCACACTGCATGTCAGATGGTCTGCTAGTTTGAAATCCACTCACCCTACATATTTATAATCCTGGATGGGAGCGCCAAGTCACTCAGGCAAAGTCAGTTTTATATATATTTTATGTCATTTTATAAACATCAACTTTACCACAATCTGTGCAGCATATTCCTCACCTGAGTGGAGGTTCCACAAAAAGGAGAAAAACTTAAGAAAAACAACTGGATTTTTCTAACCTGCTGTTTATGATTATTACTGGTCTATTTGTGGTATCAGATTAATCAGGTTGTCAGAAAATGCATGCTATTATCCCTCTTTTTAAGTTACATTGTATCTCGGTCTTTCTCCTCCTCCACATGACAGCTGGCTTTTCAGTCTGCCTTTCAGTGTTCTGCCGTGCAGAATGGCCTTCACACATTTGATTTGTGATGTGCTCAGACACCATGTATTAAGAACTAGTTTTGAGAGACTGTAAACCAGCTTTGATTTTTCAGAGGCCACAGTATCCTTAACTGCACTAACAGGGAGGGTATAAAAAGAACTGACCCCAGCTGCTTCACTATAGAACCATAACATTACTCTGACAGATAAAACAAATCGTTGCTTTGTATTCTGTGATGGATTATCCATCTCAAGCAAGTCTGAAGTTTCTGCAAGTTCTTTTTTTTTTAAATTTGTGCAAATGCAGAAATGAGTACTCCTGATCCATAAGTAATTATATATATTTTTTTATCAGCTTACACTAATTTCTTCTTCTTCTTATGATTCATTTTCTGAACATTGTTGGCAAGTTTTAAATGATAAACCTAACGCAACAAAAGTGGATTCACCTGTGATCACTGGCACCCCCGAAAGACTGATTATTTAAACAAAACCTGTTGTTTCAATTGCACAATGCAGAAGGATGCTGAAAGTTCAGTAACTAACGGTAAATCATTCTAAATGTGCCTGCAGCAGTTATCAAGAGGTAGACCAGGACACAGCCACAGTCTCTCAAAAATGCTTTAGACTTGACAGTTTTAAGGATGTTGCATAACATCAACTTCTATGCACTGTATCTAAGAGAAAAAAAAATCTTTGCTTGCTCTTTGGCATAAAACTGCAAGATTAAACTTGCCATCTGCCTGGTGAATAGTGGGAGCTCATTCTTTGGTCAGATGAGACCAATATATTTGTGTGAACCTGGCCAGGACCACTACAGTGAGTAGTAGGAGTGTGATGATGTAGGACTGCATGAGTGATGATGAGATGACTCTCAATCTACAGAGCCTTGATAGAATTGGCATGTTCCAGCATGATAAAAATCCAAAGCACACTGCCAAAAATTCAGTTTCTAAAGAAGAAATGACTGAAATCTAAGCCCTGACTCAAACACCTTTGGGATATTTTAAAGAGAGCGGTAGATCAATAAAACTCCTCCAACAAAGTGAAGCTAAAAAAATCCGTCTGACAAATGGCAGATTCATGCAACACTGTACTTCACTATTTCGAGAAGGACAAAGTATTAACAAAGTATTAAACCACAGTGGGATTTCACATGGGTCTGCTCACTTTTGTTGTCTGATGCATGGATGTCACAGTAAAATCTATGGAAAACTATGGAAAATAGCCATGTGTCATAAAGCAAACACATAAACAGCACGGCAACAGACTTCATCATATGTACGTACACACACACTGGCCACTTCGTTTAGATACACGTGTTCAACTGCTCATTAATACAAATATCTTATCAGTCAATCAAATCACATGGCAGCAACGCAGTGCATTTAAGCATGTAGACATGGTCAGCACGGCCTACTGAAGATCAAACTGAGCATCAGAATGGGGAATTTAATTGACTTTGAATTAATTGACTTTCAATGTGTTTTGGGTTGCCAGATGGGTTGCTCTGGTTTGCAGAAAATGGTCAGAAAAAGAGAGAATATCCAGTGAGCGGCAGCCCTCTTGGTGAACGGGCCTTGACCTTGCCAGAGGTCATAGGAGAATGGTCAGAATGGTCATTATAACCATGATATGCAGAACAGCATCTCTGAACACACAAAATATAGAACCTTGTAGCAGAAGACCACAACCAGGTGCCTCTACCATGGCCTTTTCAAGTTTTCTAATTGTATTATGCTCTGAAATCTTTCTTAGATTAATTTATAACTATCATAATTAGTAATATATGTATCTATCTTTCTATACAAAGAAAATTCCATTCAACCTGAAGTTTTTAACCAGTTTTTTCTTGAAACTTGAAAGAGATTGCCACCCTTTTAAAGAGTGCTACACCCCTGTTGCATTGCTGGCTGTTAAGATAGTCTGCCCAGATAGAAGATACGTCGGTGGTGTGAATGTGTGTCTCATCTTGCTGAGTGAGTGCATGTACAAGTGTGAGAGAAAGGATGGTTGGAGGGAGTGGTGCAGATAATAAGCAGCTCTAT
This sequence comes from Aulonocara sp. 'chitande type north' Nkhata Bay, assembly GCF_057382095.1. NCBI lineage: Eukaryota > Metazoa > Chordata > Actinopteri > Cichliformes > Cichlidae > Aulonocara > Aulonocara sp. 'chitande type north' Nkhata Bay. The sequence continues at coordinate 16,148,696 of NC_141344.1, forward strand.
CTGGAGGTGAGAGACGTGGAGGTGCAGAGGGAAGTGAAAGAGGATAGATGGATGGACTGGAGCTGCAGGATGAGTGTAGATAATGGCTAGACATAATTTCCGGCTGAAAAAGGAGGGAACGGGAACAGAGAGGAGTTAAAACGAAGGGAGAGACAAAGGTAAAGCCGAGGGAAGCATGCATGGAAAGATGGATGAAAATAAAGGATGGCAGGACATGGGTAAAGGGATGTGCGCAGATAATGGGCTCAGATCTCATGTCTGGAAGGAGGAGAGACAGATGGGAAGGTATGAATTGCATGCATGGAGGAGTGAAGCAATGAGTATGGATAATAAGCTTCATCTATGTCTGAAAGGGAGGTGAGGTTACAGAGATAAGCAAGAGGGATGGCACCATACCTGTGTGTCAGGAAGCTTGTACACACACTGATAGTGATGGTGTGTTTGTTTAGTGACAGTGGATGGGCTTCTGTCAGTTGTGGATCTTGTAGTGCCCTTTTGAATTTTGCACTCTTTATACCTTACGGACTCCAGAGTGTACTGTGCTGCTGTGAGCTGAATATATCTCCATCAGTGTCACTGAGGCAGATTCTTGCACATGTCTTGTCCATGACAGATAAACTGATTCTGGTAAGTGTACTGTATGTAGTCTAGGTAATGGGCTTGATCTAATGTCTGCAGGAGAGGGGAGGAGAACAGAAGAGAGGAAAGAGAATGGAGACAGGAAGAAATGAATGTGCTGATAGGAAAGACTGAAGGGACGAGTTTAAAATATGGTTAGATGTGATGTCTGGAGACGGAAGGGAGGAGAGTGCTGCAAAGAGACAGGAGTGGATAGAGAAATGGAAGAGCTGAGCATAAATGATGAGATAGGTCTAATGTGTGGAGGAGTGGTGAGAGGACATGGTGGAGGCAAAGGAGCAGAATGGATGGATGGTGGGACAGGGTACAAGGATGAATGTGGTGGCGAAGAGAGAGTGAGAAGAAGAGATGGATAGATGGACAGTGGAGGGATGAGTGTAGATAATGGCTAAACCTAATGTCTAGAGGGCAGGCATCCATCTGACTGACCGAATTATAGTCCAGCTCACTTTCTACAGACTAATTACTGGAACAGAGGATTCTCTCCTATTCTTTCTCCCTCCGAGTCTTTTTCTCTTCTCGGTTTCAGTACCCGGGGTGATTTTTGAGGGCTTATGAGAGGGGAGGATACCAGTGCTGATAACACCTCTCTGTGCCTTATTTTACCCTTGTTAGCCACCTGTTTCAAGTGATATCGGCCCATTAAATGGACGAGATCACTTGGTATAACTCCCATGGATATTGCAAGGCATATTCCTCCACCAGATCACCTCATTTAATGGTGTTTGTGCTCCACTGGTGAACAGAAACCATGTGCAAAGTGTTTCCACTCTAAAACAGCAGCAAAGTTCTGCATAATTAGACAAGAAGGTTGGTGGAGGCTTAAAACAGTGACCTTTCTTTAGGGACATATTCATATCCTTGGTAGCTCTTATATGCACAGATGCTAGATGTCTCCTATACAATCTAGATTACTTTCTTTTTCTAAATTAAAGATCAGAATTCATGATAATTCCGGTCTATGAGTAAGCACAGGGGGCACCTACTAGCTATAACTCTGAGAGTGATTACAGCTGATTATGGCAATTCAGTAGGCTGATAATATTCAAAGTACCTGTCTCATCTACCAGATGGCTTTCTAGCTTTCTAAAGAATATTCAGTTTGTTACCTGCCAACAACCTCTCTTATTTGCCCTATTTCACTCCTGCCTGCTCCCTTGACAACAATCTGTTTTCAAGCTCAATCTAAAGCAGAGGAAAAGCAATCTCCCTGACTTCTACTCTGATTGTTGGTGCCCTGGTTAACTCTTACACCTTGTATAAAAGTATATTTTCCTGGGACTGAATAAGTAAGGTGACAACAAGCTACTTACACTTTTCATGATCCTGTTGTACGCACTTAAAGTAAACTTTGATCAATTTTGGAAGCTTGCAGGTAAGCAGTGCCTGTAGACAACAATAAAACTGCCACCCATTTCTTTTGTTAGCTCTTGTGTTTAATAAACATAAGTACTAAAAAAAAGGAAATGCTAGCATAAAGTCTTTTTATAGCCTGTAGTGCCACCAGAGCACCTTGAGTGAGCCTTGGCATAAATCCTACAAGTGTCTGAAGTTTATGGGGGACACAGATACAGTACAACTCTTTACAAGAAGTTCCATCATTCAGTGTTTTCACTGTGGAGAAATGGTGTCTTTGGCGAAACTGAATGTCCCACGCTGTTTAGTTAGATTGAGATTTAAGCCCTGGGATAGCTTTGGGATTTGCTTTGCATCATTTTAAGGCTCATCAGACTTATTTCGTTTTGTTCCCTTTAGATTGAGCTATCATCTACCTGGAAGACTGAACATATTCACTCATTCAATGACATTTAGTGTGCCATCAAAGATATCCACTGTAGTTTAACCGTGTCATGGAAACACATCACACATGGGAGACTCGCTGCAGCACTCTGCTCTGCTTGTTGAGCACCATGCGAGTGATGACACATCTGACCGTATAATTTCCTTTGCACAGCAGACCACTACTGCAGTGTTGTTCCGCATCACTTATATTTAAGAACTTTGTAACAACAATTAGGTGATTATGCTCTTCATGTAGATTACTATATGGAACTATCTGCATATGCTACAGTCATTTGCATTTCACTCATCTAGATATGATTGGTGACCGCTTTCACTCAAAAATACAAAAACAACACAGTGCATCTTTGATGTGCTTTAGCAGCATCTTTCCATCATTTCCCAAATTGCCAATAATTTTCAGAAATTAACTGCTTTTGTCAGTCTTGAAAGCTGATGAATATTTTATTTTGAAGCATTTCAGCAGCATTAATGCTTGGCAAAGATTACAACAACTGGTTTCCAGCCATTAAACTGGTGACAGAATGGTAAATGATGAGTGGTGCATGGATTTCCAACTTCTTGTTGTTCTATCTTTGTATCAACAAATTCACAGCTGTCTGGTGACCTGCATCAGATGAGTTTGGTTTTTTTTATTCTCAGACTCAGGGCTTCTCTTGTTCTGTTTTAAAGTCACACTGAAGACTTTGTACTGAGCTGGACCAAATTCATAGACTAAAATAATAATCAAACACAAAGCCACTTTATCAATTCACAGATCAATTTCATCTAATCATTTTGCCAATCAATCATGCTCCCTTGAGTTTTTCAACACGACTACTCTGTCTTTTTTTTTTGCCTCTTGATGGTTTAAAGTTACTAAACAACAGGACAAATGATTTAATTTGAAGGACTAGAGAGAACACTGTGCAGTGAGGCCTGTACCTGTTTGTGTGTGCGCTCTTTACAGGATACTTTAGAGAGGTCATTGAGGGAAAAAGGATCTGTGTATCCATTGTGTGGTTTAAGTTTCTTTGGATATATCTATATGCAGGCAGTGCACAGATCAAAAAGTAATATTACTTTTGTTTGCACTAAATATTAATATCTTCCTCAGAAATCAATAAATTACAACCAAAAAACGGTGCAAAGGGTTAAAATGGCATATGAGCATACCTGTATATACAATATGTTTTTATATATAAGAAATAAAGCAGAAACAAGAGGATTACCTCTGAGACACAGTAAAGCACTATGGTCTTAGGACTTTCAAAGAATTTAAATTAACATCTAATTTACCTGCATTATCTTTTTATGTCATCACAATTGCACTGTGTTCAAAAAGTGAATCTGCCCTTTGATCTCAACAATAAATAATCTAAAAATAAACATAAATTGCATGGCTTTCAAGGCGCTCTGCCTAACAAGGTGATTCTCAATCCAGTATGCTTCTGTTACAATCATTAACTCGATTCATGCAAACAGGTTTTGTTTTGTTTTTTTAAAAAAAAAGGCAAAATCAGCACAAAGTGTCTATGTAAAGCACACATGTTCATTGTGTCCTTGCATTGCTAGAAGTCTTCTGAACTCTCGTAGGATGACAGAACTCCACTTTTCAAAAAACAATCTCCCGACTGGGTGTTTGACTGCTGATGGTAAAAAGAGCTGAAAAATTCAGTCCAAAAACAGAAAATAGTAATAAGAAGCTACGATAGATGTTCACTGAGGTTTAGATTTGGTGACTGTGAAGGTCATGGCATATGAGTCACATCATCTTCATCTTACCATTCTGTCACAACTCCATAGCAGTCCTCCGGAAAGAGACCACTCCCAAAACGCTTTATTGTAGGATGAGGGTGATTCATTTGCAGTGACCCTCATCTCTGAGTGGGCATGTGGACCCAAACCATGTCACTAAAGTGCTGCCTACACCACACCAGACATAATAGATCCACTAATTGTAGAAGTCAAGTATTCGTGTTTTGATTTTAACTTGTAATTTAGGTGTTCACATATTTTTTGTGTGTGTTTTTTTGGGTGAGTGACAACGTCTGAGGAAGCTGAAGAATGATTTGCTCTTGAAACTGTTATAAAGTGCAACCTGAAGAGACCCAAAGAACAGAAAGGCTTCAAGACTTATTAAATAGTTTCTTATACAGGGAAATTTGAACAAATTTGTTGTGTAGACCCCATCGTGACATCGTTATTGTTAAAGAGGTAGTTACAAAATGGGCTGTCCAGAAATGTCTCACAATGAAATAAACACAGAAATACTGGTAGAGCAAGAGCGAAGAATAAGTCTGAAGATCTCGATCGATGTCATGTGAAGTAGGACTTGCTGATGAGCTCAGTAGAAGGACCAATGGATATTGGTCCTGATGAAAACTGGAGGTGAATAGCGTGGAGGAGGGTTGCATCGATCTGACACAGCAGTGACAACTGACAGCAGCAGAGCGCAGGGTAGTTTTTGAAGACGGCAGCAGAACAATGATTTTCTCACAGAGGCTTTGGCTAAATCTGATTGTTTTAACCGAGAAAAGAAGTCAGCTGAGGTGACGAGTTGGGAGCGGGAAGAAAGCAAGAGAGGCAGAAAGAGGATGTAAATTGGTAGTATATGTTTTAGTGATTGAAGTTTTTCTAAGCCTTATATCAAACACTGGTGTTCATAATCTTTAAAAATGGAGATTGCATTTACCTAAGGATAAAGAGAGTGCTGCTATTTAGACAGCAGCTGTTTTAATTAAATCCTATATTGAAATTAATTTATGTAAATATGTAAAGGTAGATATGCACCGCATATGCACAGAAATCGCAGTGTGCTGAAAGGGATATGATGGACTTTTTGGCTTGATAAATTGTGTTTTTAAAATCTCGTTTTTACCTAATGTTCTTTCTAATTATCAGTTTAGTATCCTCATAGATAGATATAGATGTGTACATCATGAGCTGCTAAGCGTTGCTTACGGTGATAGTGGTGAGAGGACAGATTCGCTGAAGCCAGAAATGACAGTGACACAATATTGTTTTTTTCTGTTAATCTGGCTGTAAAAAAAAAGGACATTTAATAGTACTGAAAATGCTGCTGTTCATTCCCTGGTGCTTAAAATGCAGATAACATTTGATCTAAGAGAACATGCATTCAATTCACTTCAGCTAAACTTACTGAGGTCATGTCCATATTATATGATAGGTGGATAATGCAATTATCGTGAGTGGCCTGCCTGTGTCCTTGAGAGTGTGTGTGTCACACTGTGCATTATGTACATCTGAGATCTGCCACTTAAGGTTGTTTTATGTTCAGTTCAGCATCATTTTACTGAAATCAAGGTGTACCACTTCTTTGCTCTGTCTGTGTGTGTGTGTCTGTGGGCCTGTGTGTATACGTGCGTGTGTGAGATAATTAAATTTTGCTCTATGTTTCTACCTGTGGCTGTGTGTATGTGTGGTAATTAAATCTCTTTCTCAGTATATCTGAAGGAAAGGTGATATGAGGCTTAATGACAGAGTGATTTACTGTGACATAATGACACTCATATTAATGCATACAAGTAAGTCTAATGTGTGTGTATGCGTGTGCATTGAAGGTGAGAAAAGATTGGGTTCTAACTTAATACTCATCAGTATGTGCCGCCTACTGTAGTGTGCCCTGATTATTTATGAATCTTGGAGCTCTATTTTTTGTTTTTTAAGTTTATTTTTTTAATTGTAAGAATAGTCATGTGTATTCCAAACATGTGTCTTCTTCAGTCTGAAGAAGTTATGTTATTAAAACCCACCCTCATATTTGAATTATGTGTTTACTCACTCACAGTTTCTTGTTTTTATTTTTCTTTGCTGTGAGTTAGTTAAGTTTACCCATATTCATTTGGTAGGCACCGCCAATGTTTTTTTTCTGCATGGCTTGTCAGTAATATTTTGTGTTTTACACCATTATATCATTATTTTGTATCACAAGACAAATACAGTATATTGTAACATATAATATTTGATCCTACCCCTATAACATGAAAGGGAGAATCTGATTCTTCTTCACAGTGTGAGATAAAATGTATCAATTAATTAGTCTGACACAGGTTTTGGATTAGTACTTGGCACTGGTATGCAAAGACACGTTACTTGTATCTATACTGGGACTCAAAATGGTCCAGTACATTTTTGTCGTGCTGTATAAAAACAGACATTTGCTCACTCCTTTGAAGTCTGCTGTCAGTAAATGGTCTGCCATGATGAGCATACAGCCGACATGACAAGTCAGAGGGGACGCGGGCCAGCCTGCTCACTTTAAGCAGTTTTCATGGACGATCACCCTTCATTCAGGGATGAAGTGGAAAATAGTCTGAAGAGTACTCATAAATCTTTGTGACATAAATCCATGGCCTGTTCTGGTTTTGACCCATGGGTTTTTGAAGCCTGAGCTTCAAGATCTTTTATCTTTGAACTTGACCATATTTTCTTTAGAAAACAAAAGATTCAGAGTTTCCCCAAATATAATTGTATCTGTAAAATCAGGGAGGTGTCTAACGCAATTTTGAAATTTACCTTCTATGAAGTATTACATCAAATCAGGAGGATCAAAAACCATCAAAGGGTCACAGCATGAAATGTTTTGTGAGAACCATTATTGTGCTTTTGCACAATAAGTTTTGTGTTTTCTCTGATCCATGAATAAAGTCCAAGCTGTACTACAATGCAGGTAGTAATTGCCACTCATTGTAACAACAGTGAGAGTTGACGCACCATCATCTATTGCTTCTCGGATAAAATCTGTTATTGCAGATAGCATGATAACTACAGGAGCTGGTGCGCCACGCTGTTTTACCAACCACTTCAGAGGCTTATTAAAGCTGTCGCTGTCGCTTTGGTTGTGGCAGTAGCCAGCTCATAGATTCAGCCACAAATGCAACTGATGTGTGAACAATAACTATATTCACATCCACAACTTCAACCCAGCACAGCCAGGAAGATCAGCTGCAGCTGTGCACAAAGCCAGTGGCTATGTACTGTCAGAACTTGGCCTTTTGAAAGAAGGAATGAGCAATAAATGCATCATGTACAGTGTCGCATCATCTCTTCTTTCTGTAGTAACTGTAGAATGTTTTGCTAAACTGGCAGTATATTATAACACACTAACTGCTCAATAAGGATCAAGGATGACCAACCTATATTGTGAGGGAACTCAAAAGCAGTCCAGACACAAAACGTTTCCCATTGTTCTAATTAGTGTCTATCCAATGAGAGATGTCCATAAAACTCTAAATTTGCAAGCCACCACATATTACCAGTGAATAGATTGTATTACATTTTTCATGAGCACATTTAGTTTGGTGTTAGTTTTTTTTTCCATTATCTTTTATAATTAAAGTTTTTAATAATAATATTAATTAATTTAATATTAATAATAATAAAATTGCACATTACATTTGCATGCTGTGTGGTCATATGTTTATAGGAGGTATTTTCCCTCTTTGTTGTGATCAGTATTGCGGTCATTACACATATTACACAAAACACAACTTAATTACTCCCAGGAGAAAATAATCTGTTACTCTACTCCTTACATTACTTTTGTGTTTCTTCGTAAAATGACCTGAAATGATAATTCCCATTTAACAATACGAATCGATAGACTACAGTCCCACACACCAAAACAAATCCTCATCCTAACAAGGGTGTGCATATGATCTTTTTCTTGATATTTAGATATGAACACAAAGCTGACAACTCAAAGCAAAGATGAAAACCAGCACAAAGAGACTTCGAAGCGATCGCCACAGTGATTCCATAATAGAAACGCAAACAGCTAGAAATGGTTTGCAGTCATGCAAACACTCATCCGTTTGTTAACTGTTGAAGTTTAGGGTCTGGCTGCTGGGCTGTGGTCAGCAATCACTAAGCTTTAACATCACTCTGGGTTCTTGGCTAGTTTAGCGTTAGCATGCTATCTGTGCAGGTGCTTGCAAAGAGCTGAAGTTGTGTTAGAAGCATGATGCAGTTATTTCAGTCATGGATGCAGTTTCCAGTTCCCCATCGCGCTCTTGTCCCTTTGAGTAATACAAATAAAAGTAATCTCCAAATCCCCGCTGTAGACTCTACAGCTATTTTCCTCTGGTTCAAAAACTCAGCTATTTGTAACGTGCGTGCGAAAGTGAGCTCCTGCTACTTACTGACATCAGCTGTTAACTTGCTTAAATCTATGTACAGAGTTTAGTTAACAACTAAATATTACATTTTGTTTTCTCTGTTCTGAAAATAGAAATCAGAATATAAAGGCAGAGGAAAGAAGTCTCCTTATAAAAGCTTCATGTACATGTTGTGCTGGCTGCTGCTTTAAACAAAATTCTGGCACTAACTGGAAGAACAGTATAAGCTATCCTCACCACCAGTTTATGTTTGTTGGAAATGGCATGAACAATGTTGTCTTGGAGAAGAAATCACGACAGCTTTTGGATGAATGGAGACAAAATCTGGGGAAATCTGTTTGAATGGATATGCTCCTTTTAAAAATTGCAGGGCTGTTTTTTTTCCCAGAGAAAATCTTTGAAACTAGAAGAGATTAGCATGGATCATACTCTTACCAAAACAGCGTTTACATAGCAGATTAGTCCAACAGTGTGTCTGAACAAGCCAATATGTCTTATGATCTACTTTGTCATCATTTTGGAAAAAACAGTATTTATACATTTCAGATTGGTTTTGACAGCCTAGAAAAATCCACATAAGACGCTTCCTTATATTCAGTGACACAACACAAGCGTTGGAGTTTATCACCTTTTGTAGTCGGAATAATTTGATTTAAACTGCTGTATTCCTTAATTCTTAAAACCCAACCTAGCTCTACAGTAACTTTTTTCCTTTCATTGACTGCACCATGGAAAAACTTTATTTTAATTTCTAATAAGGTTTCGATTCTCATCACTTCAAAGTTTGTCAGATTAAAACAAAGCATGAACACACCCTTTCTTATGTGAGTGCAGGCATGTCTGTCAAGCAGAACTCAAGAAGAAGAAAAGAATATGGACTAAAAGGAAACTTTTCACTGTCATATTTTTAGCTGTGTGCTGGTTGTGTTAGCACAGCCTGGTAGCCTTAGCATTGCAGTAAAGGCATAGTCTTTCAGGATGCCTATCTCCTTTATTATTGTAGCCCTGAGCAATGGTACACACACACACACAAGTAAATCCTGCAACCTTGTACATACCTAACTAAAGGTACCCACCCGCCCACCTACTCACACACAGACACACACATACAGGTGAGTTATCATTGCTTTGCCCTCAAGAGCACTATCAGTCAAAATGTAATTCAGTCACAAGTTGATATACTATTGTGTGTGTTTGTGCATGTGTTTGTGTGCATACTGTACACTTGTGAGTTGATCACAACCGTGTGTGTGTGTGTGTGTGTGTGTGTGTGTGTGTGTGTGTGTGTGTGTGTGTGTGTGTGTGTGTGTGTGTGTGTGATAATGGCAGGCCAAAGGGGGCAAAGAGAAATAGAGAGAATCCAAACTCAAAGGTATTCTTTAGCTTTTATTATCACGATATTGCCCAGGGCATAGAAAGAGAGAGAAACATAGAGAGATGGAGAAATATTGCTGGTGAACGGCAGAGGAAGAAGGGAAAGACAGGAACAGTAACCTCATTTTTCCCCCCTTTGGGCTTAAAAAGTACTGCTCTTTGACCATCACTTCTGCATATTTGTCTGTGCGCGCACCCACAGCTTAATATATAGTACTTGTAATATGAACTAAATTCATATCTCATCATTAATTATTCTTAACTTTTTTGACCACAAGTGGAAAATGTCTGTAAATCCACTGGGTTGCTTCATCCACTGAATCTAAGTGATCTTAAACAAATGCAGGGAGAGGGCACCATTGTTCCAGCAGACATGGAGCTTGAGATTTCAGCAGTTCTTGCAGTGACAGATGGTGGAGCAACGGAAATGCTGATGGTTTCCTGCATCAAAGCCCTGCTCCAATGCCCAAACACAGGCTGAGTGATGGAGGACAACAGTCAATACTGTATGCAGCAAGATGATGACCACGTCATCCACCAAAATGTCAAGGCCTGCTGCAGATTTTCAAGGCGTGGATGATTACTTTCTATCAGGCGCTTCTCTCCTTCACTTGTCAGTGTTTGTTGTTTACCAAATCACAACAGGCCTGATAGAACTGAAGTAAAGCCTTGGCTCTCATAGCTCTAGTGGCCAAGAATTTTTGACAGTTGTCTGAAATTTGGGCACGTATTCCAAAGATCCTTTGCTCAAGGTCATGTTGTGATGGAGTTCTCGCGTCTTTATTAGACTATGTCGAGAATATGTGCCAATAAAAAAGAAAAAAAGAAGAAGAAAAAATCGTTATACATGGACCAAAATGTGCTATGCACTGCCAACTTTGAATCCATGATTGGGCGACTTCTGCGGGGTCTCTGTGTTTTAGGTGAAAAGAAAAGTTTGCACATGGTGTGTGTTTTAACTTCATGAGACTTATGGGAAAAACACTGAAGCCATTAGGGTCAGATGATGACTTTGAGATAAACTACACTAAACACTTTTAGTCATGGATATTGTTTTTGCACAACATGTACAACAAAACCTGCAAAATGACACCAGTGCCTACGCTATGTAGTTTTAATTACTTCACCACTTCCCCATCTTTTCTTTATGGTTGAGTCAGAAGCTTAGCAAGTGATGTGCACCTCTTCACAGGACACTTAATCTTGAAGAACTGCAATCAAGAAGAATCAAGAATCAGTCTGTCTGATTCTTATAGTTTGAATTGCTTTGTTGTGTTTCTTGTTGCTGAAGTGGCAGATTTGCCCCGGGTTCATTCATAAGTATTGATTAATAAACATCCAGGGTTTGTTTTAGTTGTTTTTGGAGCTTTGTCTTTTTCAGTTGCATATTTGCTTGCGTCATGCTATGGCGCTCATACAACTTTTTTAGTCTCAACTTGGTTAGAGGTTAATTTAATAGAGACCTCATACCAACCACAACACTTTTGATAGGTCAGTGCAGTGGCATGTGCATTGTGGGGCATCTGTGGATCAAAAGGTAGGTCACATTGTCTCTGTGACTGGTGCTGCTCTGGACATCTGCTCTGTAACCGAGCCGGAGGAGACCATCTGTCTGTCCGTAGCTGAAAATGCAGAACAACACAGAAGAATCAATGGAGCTTTAAAGTTTCACTTGATGCTTGAGAAGTGCCATCAAAGATACAAAAAGGAATTGACAAATTAAATCTTACAGTCAGATTTGGTGGAAAAGGAGCAGTGCTTAAACTTTTCAGGGACCCTAATGAATCTGCATCCATCTACTTTTATAGCCATATATATATCTCATAAATATATAGAATATTGAATTGTAATAACAAGATGCAAGGAAGTGGCAGCAATTTTATCTGGCACACATAAATCATCAGAGTAACAGTGAGTTTAGAAAAACAATATTTCAAACCTGCACGAATCTCATTTAAAGCTACTTGTCAAGTATTAATAAAGCAGTAATGATATAGTATGAATGAAGCAGTAAATGACAATCAGTTAATGAAAGTCTGCCTGAATGAGTGCTGGCATGTGTGCTCTCAACTTTCTGACAATGGATTTGCAGCGTGGTCTTGTCTGTGCTTCCAGACATTAATTAAAAGTGGCCATATTGTGCTCATCAGCAGTTTCATTTATTTTTAGAGACCACTTAAATAGGTGTACAATCCTTTGATGTCTAGAAGGAGAAAAACTTTTCACAGGACTGCAAACAACAGGAATCAAGAGGGTAAGTAGCCGCCATGTGCTGCATTTTGACCACCTAAATAAAAGTTTTGACATTCTGATATCTGAATGCCAATGCCACAATCTTTTAGCAAATTCACCCCAAGATGAGGCAATGCAATGCTCACAATAACTCCACTAAACCCAAGAGTCAAAGCTCAGTCTCTACAGGCCTCAGTTAACATGTTAAATATTAAAGCTCATGACAGTACAATTAGAAAACGACTGAACAAGTATGGCTTGTTTGGAAGGGTTGCCAGGAGAAAGCGCTTCTCTCTAAAAAGAACATGACAGCACGACTTAGGTTTACAAAGTTTCATCTGAACAAAACACAAGATGCCTGGAACAATGCCTTTTGGCTGACAAGACCAAAGTGAAGATCTTTGGCTGTAATGCCCAGTCCCATGTTTGGCAAAAGAAAAAAAACACTGCATTTTAGCACAAACACCTTGTCACACAGTCAGACATGGTGATGGAAGGGTGGTGACTTGGATTCTGTTTTGCAGTCACAGGACCTGGGCAGTAAGTCAGTCACGAACCCCTCTGTATACCAAAGAACTCAATGTGAGGCCATCTGTCTGAAAGCTAGAGCATGGCCAAAATTGGGTCAGTCAACAGTACAATGATTCCAAGCACAGCAGCAAATATACAACAGAATGGCTGAAAAGGAATGAATCAAGATGTTGCAGTTGCCCCGTCAAAGTCTAGACCTCAACTTGTTGGAAATGTTGTGCTGGGACCTTAAGAGAGCTGTGCATGAATCAATCCCGCAAACCTCAAAGAGTTGAATCAATATTGAAGTGAAGAGAGGGCTGAAATTCCTCCACAACAATGAGAGAGACTGATGAAGTCATACAGAAAATGATTACTTCAAGTTATTGCCCTTAAAGGTGGTTCTATCAGCTGTTGAATCATCGGTGTATTTAGTTTTTCAACAGTCCTGCAGTCCTGTGAAAACTTTCTTTATCGCAAGACTGTATATAATAATCTAAAGTAAAGGGAAATCCCCAAAGGGCAGATTTTTTAGTACTTCGTATTGGACTCACATGCACTATTACTGTTTTGCTTTCTGTATCAATTCATTTGCCGAACTACTGTTAGGTGACGTGGCAGGATCAACTCCTGACATCATTCCTTTGAGAATGCAACAGCTGGCCTATGCATATCTGTAAATGCCTGCTCTTATTTAGTAATTTGAATGTGTTTTGTTCTTTTTTCCACAATTAACGGTAGTTTGAATTTGTTTCAGTACTGTTTTACTTCGAGTACTTTGCCTTCTAGTGGTATACGCTAGCGGTAACAATGGATGGCAACCAAACACATCCGTTATATAATGAATAACCAGGGCTAGGAAAATTGAAGACAGCTTATCATCCTGTTGACAGGGTTGGGAGCCAAGAATCTACAGATTGCAACAGAGCAATAAAAACAAAAACTAGATTTCATTATCTCATAGTCGATTTCGAAACACATAGAGGGGCATAGACAGAGACTGCGTGTTCCCCCGCTGGTATGATTTTCCCAATTAGTCTCATCTGTCATGCTGGATCTTTGGTTAATAACTAAGTTATCTACACTGCTCATTAAGACTTTTCAGTGCCATCAACATCAAACAAAGGCTGTCTCACAGTTCCCCCCCCCCCCCCCAAATCTTCTGTATATGAAAGAGGGCGTGTCTCCTGTCTTTCTGTTTAACAGACTAGTAATTAACTAGTGGTCTCTTATCTCCTCGTGTTGACAGAGTTGTCAAAAAAAGCAATGACTCACATAGACAGCAAGTGAACATTAGGAAGAGATGCAGCGAGATATGGTTACATTTAGGGGCATGAGAAGAAACTGTGTGTTTTTATTAATCCTTTAAAGGAACCTCGGTGAGTCTCTAGCCACTTTATGCTGACAGAGACATGAAAATTTGTCTGAACACGAGTCATATAGCTGAGTAATGAAGACAGAGGTAGATAAGTGGTTGCTAAGAAATTGGATTTATACTTTATTTATTGTTGTGCGTGTCATTGTTATGTGTCCTGGCTTTTTTTAGCATAGCTCTTGCCTCAGTATGACTCTACCTTTCAATGTTATTTCATTTTTAGCCTTGAGCAACAATGATTTAAACCTCATAAAACCAAAAGTAAAGCGTAAAAAAAAAAGCAATATACACAGAGAACACAGGAAAAGGCAAAACATGGACACCAGGGAGAACTGAGTGACAGCAGGAAGAGTGGAGACGCTGCGATGAGTGAGATTTCAGATGAGAGGCAGTCTGCCGAAGGAGAGAGGAGTGAGAACGAGAGAGAGGGGATAAACTGAATGGGATATCAGATGAGTCGGCCACTAGTCACTGGCTTTTTGCTTCCTCCTGTGACTGTGTTGCTATGGTGATAATTAGCATATCAGTTATTAACCCTGCCTCTACAGACCTCGGTGTCTTGTTAACCAATTAACTCGGAAGTGGGTGAGAACTAAACCACGGAGAAGAGAAACTGGACATGGAACGATAATGCAATTACAGCAACTACCTTTACTTCATACAAGTTCTCAGTGATGGGCCTTTTCTAAATAGCAGTGCATTGACAAACTGTAATTGGTTATGTTTTAATGTTGTCCACCACATAGGCCACTTTGTAGTTGTTCTGGGGTTTTTGATAATATCAAAGTCCTCGCAGAAGAAAATTTTGCCACTTAGCAACCATCTTTAGCCTCTTAGTGTTTATTTGGAAAGTTGCATTTTTATATTGTAGCATTGTGTATTCTGTATTATTATTATTATGCATTATTTTAGCCTGACTGAAGGTTAGATATTAGCTTTGGTTATTAACCCTCTGTGCAGCACATAACTGAGTCTGTTCTCATCCCCGGGGATTCAGTTAGAGGTGTTTTGTCAAATCAGCTGCGTGGTTCATTTCATTTACAATGCAGTTCTGGGGCATCTGTGCCTCTGGTCAGTGACAGCGATCTGCCATTCCCCAGTTTTAAATTTTTAAGCAGTTTTTAGTGCCCAAACCTAACCTACCCAAATGAACTAGTGGTGGAAAAAAATGTGGAACAAAATGCAAAACACATTTCAAGTTATGTCAGTACTATCTTTACAGCCTTCTAATGCAGACTTTGTAGGTCTCTAAGTGGCAGATATTGATGTTGTGAGTGCATCAGAACACCGACGCCAAAGGATACCTTGCATGTAATGAGATGCCGGATACATCTGAAAAAAGGACATTATACTTTATGCTTCAATCACCATCTTTGCTGCTTTATCATTCTCCGGTAGATTTCGATTCAGGATTCTTTAAGCACTTTCTATTAATGTGTGGTTGACATTTCAATGTCCATTGTCTTCTGAATGCTAAAGCTAAAGCTCACTCTGAAAACAGCAATGTCACTACTGCACTTTCACCACATATTATATGCTCTGTGACCTGAGAAACTGCATTACTGTGACCTTGTGCTTTAATATAGGATTACATACTTGAAAGACACAAAGAGAAACCCTCAAGATACACTGCTTAAGCAAGAACTGGGGTGCTAGTTCAATCTCCAGCCCTAACAAGTCTCTTGCCTCAGGTGTGAGATAGGACCAGTTGGAGGTTTCAGGTTAAAGTGCCCTTGAACATTGCACGGAATCACAAAAGAGTCTGGTGACACCGCACTGACTGCAGTCCTCCTCTCTATCCCTTCTGAAGAAAAGTTTTTGAAAGGACGATGTAGTCTGCAGTGAAAGGTGGGAGCGCATCGAACAGTTTTAGAGTGCCCTTGAACAAGGCATTGAATTCCAAATTCCTCCAGGGGTGTTGCATTTCTGCCAGTCCTGTGCTCTGTGAAGATACCCCTCTGTGCATATATAAAGAGCCGGTATGCAGAATAAGGCATTTGAGGTACCTAACCACGAAGAGGAGAGCTCTGATTCTGAGTTTTATCTCAAACACTGCAGAAAGGAAATATGTAAAAGACACATTTATGATGTGTGTTTGTGTGCAAGCGGACACCTGTATTTGTTGTCAGAGTACTTTAAGTGTTCATTAAAGTTGTACATTTTTATAGAAACACCAGGTTAAATGAGTGCAACAAAGGAATGATCACTTGTAGTGACAAACTCACATTTGAATTGTTATCTCACTCAGCAGTTCTCCTAAGGTCTGGAAGGCACTTGCTGTCTTTCAGCTCATTATTTTGGTTGTACAGCACATAACATTACTGTTCTAAGTCTCTCGGCTCTCTGAGAAGCCAGTTGTTTTCAGCTTTGATAAACCAACTGCGGTCCTGCTCACCACCAAACAGCAGACTAAGTTAGTGACAAGCTGGTGAACATTAGGCAGCTAAAGAGCCAGACATTTCCTTTAGGAACTGATGCTGAGCTAAACAGAAACAGAATGTTTCACCAGGTTGCCAGGCACAATTCTTAATTAATGTTGGCTAAATGTGTAAATATAGGCACGTGATTGCTAACATTTTTGCCACATCAAAGTTACAAGGCAGTAAAATGCTGTATGTAAGTGGTGTGCCAGCGTCATAACTTTTATATATTTGTAATAGCATGGCACATGACATAGAAATGACATTATAAGAGAGACGGGATTAGGTGAATCCTCAGTTGAAATCTGTGGGATAACACGACAATGGAGACTATGGTGCTAAAAGTTTAAAACTTTTTTTCACAAACAAAGTATTCTTGCAGTTTTTGTGTCCTGGTGATCTTTGAAGATAAAATTAGTCCAGATGATGCTTTATAATAACTGAGCATGAAGAAGTTGCGAGACTTACTTCTTGAAGGACTTTGACTATAGTAACCTTAGAGCTGATTTTGAGTCTCATGTTCAAATCTGTCCCTCTGTCCATTTGTCCACCCTTCTTCTCCATCTATCAGTTTCAACCCCACGCGTGAACTACTCCATTTATGAACAATACGCTTCACTGTATGTTTCACGACTGTTACTGCTACAAAATGTAATAAACATAAACAGACCCATACGTACGTTAATGACGGGGCACCAAGATCAGAGAGCAGGATTCCAACTGTAGGTCAGTTACCATAGCAACAGAACAGAACGCACCAGAGGCCTGTCACCATAGGAACCAATAGCCAAAGAGGGAAAGAGAAAAAGACAGAAAGATGGAGACATAAGGAGAAAGAGAGATGTAAACAGAAGACAGAAAAAGTGGGCAAGAGAGAAAAAGTGAGACATTATCAAAGTCACGAAGACAGAGAAGGAGTGGGGAGATGAGCTCAGAGAGCTATGACTGTGTCCTGTGCACTCATATACAACATGTGCCGTCAGTGATTATGAGACAGAGAAACAGCTATAAAGAATGCTGATCTATGGAAGACTTCTTTCTGTAGTGCCAAAGATGGCCGCAGTTGATCTATCTTTGCGAGACCTTTAGGGAACGGTTTGGCCATTATCTAAATGAATTGAAAGAGAGACGAAACTTTAGTCTTAATAGTCACTCTGAACAACTACATGCATAGAAATACCTCCTTAATCTGATATCAAGGGGAAAAAAGTTTAGTAACTTTGCCTTAAATAAAAAAGATTTTAAAAGCTTTTCCCTCTAGATCATACTTTTCTTATGCATGCACAAAAATAAACGGCTTCATTAGTGAAAGCATCGGAGTGCAAACTTGATCAAAGCCTCTAGCTCATATTACCAGAGTATATGAAAAAGCTTGTTGATGTGCAACATGGACATGAAAATGAACCAACAATTAAGTATGTTCCCCTGCATCTTCAATAACAAGTGCCCGTCGACACAAAACTGTCAACCTGATGCAAGTGAAAACCGAGATACGTGTATCAGTGCAACAACATGATGAGCTCTGACTCTTTGCTGGCCCTTTGGCACCTTTGTTGTTACGTAATTCTCCAGTAACTTTCTTTTTAGGATTCCTGGAGTGACACATCTAACTCACAACTGAGGTTCATGACAGGCGGAGTGACACATATATTCACTTACCCACTCAGGGGAAAATGCTTTATTGAAGGGGTTTTTATGTGGACTTTTATCAGACAGGACTATTAATTCTATACATGCAGCTTTAAGAAGCTTTGAGATCCTGTTGACTATTGAAATTAAAGTTATTGTGCTTTTTCCCCATTTTTTCTTGTGAAAAGAACTGTCTCTAGGCATTACCAAGTATGGACTCATATGTGAACAAAAAATAAAAAATAAAAAATCCAGGTTGAAATTGATACCGTTATTCCCCTGTGCAAGAGCTGCACAATTTTGAAGTTGTGCTCTCCTGTGAGATTATGCAAAATCTGTTTTCCTCTCTCAAGGGCAGCACAATGGTAGCATTACTCACAGAACATTCCTGCTTGGTCAGTGTTTTCAAATCAGTGACCTTTGAATCACAACACTGAGGCCTAGCTGCCTGACTAAAGCTGTAATAAAACTCCAGCTGTTCCTGTTAGCAGAGAGATCAACAGTGAGATTTCTTTTCAGTGTTATAAGGACCTGGTGCACAATGCATCTGGCTTTGCTGGTAAATTAGATTGCAATATTTATGGCTATTACTCCATTAACTGTGAAACTTCTTAAATAACCACTGTGCACGTCTGAAAGTAACTTTTTAATGGTTGAAAGAACAGAAAGGAGCTGTCCTTCTGTACAGCTCGCAGTATGATGTTTACTGGCAGCTGTTCGTAGTCATTTGCAGCCTTTTTAAAAATTCATAGTGTATATTAGCCTGTTTCCTGATGTTCATAATGTATGGTTGGATACTTATGCCTACTTAGCATTAAGCCATGCCTCCAATTTATGCCAGCTGCATCCACTTGTAGGAACAGAATCCTAATTAGTGTGAGCATTTTAGTGTGAGCTATGGGAGAAAATTATAGTAGCTTCAGAAGTTTTCTCTAACAATGATCATTAAGTGTAATCTATACCTTGTTCTCTGCTTGTGCTGTGCGGAGTTGCGGATAAAATAGTGCACTACATGGCAGTTAATATCGTAATATAGCCTATTGTTCACTTTTATAACCTTTATTATAGATATTTTATTAGTCGTGCTGGTGATTTCTTAACGGCAGTGTAGTAGAAGAATGAAAATTGCAAGGCCTAGGTACCAAGAAAGAAAGGAAGAATTAGACACATGCAGGATGTGAAGCATGGAGTGGAAACAAAGAAAACATGCAATATGGAAGAGAGAAAGAAGTCAACAAGAAAGAGCAGAAAGACTGAGAAAGGGCAAACGGTGCCAAAAAAACAGACAAAGAAAGGATTGGTGTGTTTGTCCATCTCTGTGTGTGTGTCATAGCCTAGAGATTACTGCTAGCTTAGTTCTTATTCCAATCACACACTATGCCTAATGAGCTAATGGGCCTGACAAGCAGACAGACACACACAGAGTAAGGGTACAGGGAGAGAGGCTGGTGGATGGATAGAAAGTCGCTGTGCTTGTCAGCCAGTCAGTCAGCGAGTCGGCCATCCATCCTTTCAGGCAGTCATTCAGCTAGTCAACCTATTAGGCCCTCGTTCCATAGCAAAGTTTGTGTGACTGCTGGAGATAAGAAATGCACAATATTTTGTGTCATTTTGGAGGGAAAAAAACCTCTACCCTTGACCCTGTCATCTCTTCCAGTTTTTTAGTCTTTCCGTTCTTAGTCTCTCTGCCTTTATGTGCAAGAATTCAAGCAAGCAGGTGCACACATGAACTGAAAATGTCTCTGAATATTATGAATCACAAAGAAATTGTGACTCCTTCCTGGTTTTAAAGTGCTGCATGCTGTAGCACCCCTGTGGTGTCAAGATCACAATTACAGAAGTATTTGATTAAAAAAAAGAAGTTATTTTACATATTTGGCAAATAAATGACTAGTTGAGAGTGTCCTGTGAGTAAGATGTACAAAAATCAGCGACGGCTTCATGATTAGCACCTCCTGTGGTTCCAATATCTAGCTTTCCTTGCAATTATCCGTATATATTACAGATAGCTCAATCACTAAAATACATTTTTTTCAATTTGTCCTCAGATAGAATATATTGAAATTAAACTGTGCTAGGGTTATCGCTGAAATGCAAAAGGAAAAGAAAAGATGAAGTTGGCTTTTCTCTCTTAATGCAGAAAGTTGCTGATAGCTTTGGCCTCAAACAAAATGGTATAGTTATTATTATCATTATCATTATTCTCTAATTATAATTCCAATTATAATCAAAGCTTTTCCCACATGGCCGTTCTGTTCTCGTTTACTCTCTTTTGCTCTCACTTCACCACTGAGTGTTCCTGCCTATTTTTCCCCTCCCTCCGTATGTAGTTGGTCCTTGTATGGACATGTCGTGATATTTCAGCCTGCTTTCTTTCCTTCATTTAATCATTGCTCCAAATACACATATGGTGGTCACTTTTTGCTTGTGGATGTCTGCCCGACAGTATGCCAACAAGGCACGCACCTACTGTCGTATTTATTTCCCTCGCCCTGCAAGAAACGAATGAAAATAAAGGAAAATATTTATGTCATTTACCTGCTAAATGTGTCATGTGTCATTTCATTTCAGCTCAGTGTGGGAGTTCACTAGTTCACTTCATTTTCCCGACATAGAGCGTTGGGTTTGTTTCTTTCTTCTGCTCTCTGCTCACCTACAGTTCCTTGAGCTTTCAACTGTCCAAGAAGGAATATGTGTGCTCTTTTAGCCACGGAAGTCGGATGTAGGAGCCGGGAATGATGTCACTCCAAAGTTGACTGCATTCCAGTAGAAGCTGTGAGAAGTGCAATGTTTTGTTCCCTAGCACAGTGGAGCCATTCATGCATCACTAGCAATACAGCTCAGAACCTGTTTTTTGTTTGTTTGTTGGACTTAAAACTACCGCTGCTTGCAGATAGAGCCTGATCAGTGCTCTTTGTGTTGCTTTAACAAGTCACAAGTGCACAAAATTTATCGGAGATATTACATGTTTTCGAGTGTTACTACTGTTTACTTCTGAGGGCGTTCCAGATGAAAATCCTGACGCAGAACTTGGGATCTTTACCTTGCCACTTCAAATGGAGTCTAGCATAAAACCATGTGATGTTGCACTGTGAGATCCTTACAGTAGGTCCTGAGAGATATGTATAATTTTTTGGTTTATGGAGTCTCCTTAGATTAGTATATATATCTGTGTTAAATTTTCCATCAGGCCAACAGTTTGATTGTTTGGGCCTCCATTAGAATCACCGTGAACACTAAAAAGGCTTTTCTTTATAAAGATCTACTACATGTACAATTCTAGTTGGATTAAGTAAAATGATCTGCAGATCACAGAGAATGCAGCAGATTTTGCAAGTCATACAGGAGAAACCTAAGAAGTTATTAATACTGATATTCAATGTCAGTGCTGCAGAGGTCATTAGCAACTTTTCAACCTGCCATGGTATAGAGTCTGTCCACGGAGGGCCTTAAAATGCATGCGGCTTTTCATGCACTGCCTGTTTATCCAGTTTGGAAGTTTCTTATGCTTTTCAGTGAGGCTTTGAAAAAGATAACAATTGCAAGACCTCTTAAAACAAATACTACTAATACTATTAAATAGCATTCCAATAAGTAAAGGCTTTTGTAATCATAATTTGAGAGTTCAAGTTGATTTTGGCCGCTTTATTTTAGAGATGGCACGATACCACTTTTTTATGTCCGATACCGATACCGATATCATAAATTTGGATATCTGCCGATACCGATATGAATCCGATATAGTGTTTTTTAATCAACAAAACTGTTTTTTAAAATATCTTGCTGCATTTTGCAAGTCTGCAAGTTCATACTCAAGTTTAAAACAACAACTACACTAAAGCTATTCTGTTATACCTGTATACAAAAAAAATATTTCATAGTTCAGCAATACTGATCAATCTAATAAACTTAGACCTACACCATCCTCCCTATTCTGGTATTTTAAAGAGTACTTAGCGTAAATATTAAGCAACCTAACTAATAGGGTTCCAACTCCCAGCAACAACAAAAATAAATAAATAAAAAATAGGGAACCACCCCTCACGCGCCACCTCATGATGCTTAATCGACGTAATCAACCTTAATTTGATGCAGTGTGAAAAAAAATGCACAGAAATCAATTATTTTTCAAGAAATATTAAATAGATTCAACATCTTTCTTCAACAAAATTGCAGACTGCACAGATGGTACCTTCCCAAAGTAAAAAGTACTATAGCTTACTAGGGTATATATTAGACTTAATAGTCACTATATACAGTAATGGACTTCTATTCATTTTACATCAAATTAAAACTTTGGGTGTCAGATAATTATTTATTAAAAGCTCGACATTTTAAATGAGAATAAGAAAGAAAAGTATGTCTTTGTGCCCCCTTTTCCCTGTTCATGCCCTATCGGCCCCCCTGGCTAAACTTTGCTAGATCCGCCCCTGCACAGTTACCAGCGTCAGCTACGTAGAAAAAGATCCTGGTGTAGAAAGAAATATTAAATAAATTCTAACAACAGCTTATCAAGCTTAAACGTTCTGCTGTTGTTCAGCCGCTGGTTTCCTCTTTCTGGTGCAAAGTGGGCCAAAAACAAACAAGAGAGACGGACTCGTGACAGAAAAGCCGATCAGCTGATCATTTAAGCAGTTTCACGATTGAAGTAGCAGCCGGAGAGCGAGAGGCAGTCGCTTGTTAAGCTTAACGTGGGAATGCTTTACAAACATTCAGAGATGGACTTACACACTTGCTTTACTTCTCTCGGGGATAACTTTGTCAGAGATGAAATGCCAGGTTGCTAGCGAAGCTCCAAATGCTATCCAGACCACCGACAGGTCGGGCATGCCACAGCTGCTCTATCACGTGATGCATACTGCTCCGACTGCTAACGTTCTGAGGTGAGTTACGGCGTGTTGCAAGTTTTGCGAGGTGCTTTCGTGATATTTAATGGATCGGATTACATTTTTTATTTTTCTCCGATATCCGATCCAGTAATTTAGGTCCGTATCGGACCGATACCGATACGTAATATCGGATCGGTCCATCTCTACTTTATTTGCAGAAACATGTATTTGTACTTGCACAGTGGATTTCTGTTTATTTTGATTATAATTGTGCAATTTAAAAAAAACCCACAGTAATACAAAAATCTCAGCTCAGGATGGTAATAACATTTAACATTTCATAAAATGCTTCTTCTCTTAATTTTCTGTGAGCACAAACATCTACTGTGCTTGATTACCAAAGCTAAACGATGCGTAAGGATATAACATTCTGTGACTTTGCGCAAGTCTCTAAAAGCCTTTAAAAAGCTGTCCAATTACCTTCTTCCTGAACATCTGTTTTTTGCAGACGAACAGCTCAATAAGAACAATTCACAAGCGATTTAGTTCTTCTCTGTGTTATGTTTACATTCTTATCCTATTCGTGTGTGCTACGTCTTTGTGTACTCGTGTGTGTGCTTGCGCTCGCAGTTTGACAGGCCAACTGTTGTAAAATTTACTGGACAGCTGGACCGGTGTTCATTATTGCTGATGGTTCTGTTTAGAAAGCTGCAATGTTGTGGTGGAGAGAGAGTGAGAACGAGACAGAAAGAAAGCGAGAGAAAGAGTCAGAAGATGACAACAGCGGCATCAATCACCTTGTCAACGAGCATCCTTCACCACTTCTGTGCTGGACGACAGATGTTTTTTACCTGAGTGTGTACGGGTATGTGCGTGTGTTGAACATCTGTGTGATCAGCTACCACTCTGTCTCACACAGCGAGCAGAGGTTTATTAGTCTTTCTGAGATGATGGACTCCACCTTCAGTGGGCGATATGCACTTTCATCTTCTTAAATGCAGGTAGATGTGCTTTCTGATAGAGAGCTGGCATTAACTGGAGGCTTTTTACTTATTCATCTTTTGACAAACACCACACTGTTGCAGATACTGTGTCTGGCTAAACATTATGATGACTTTCAGTCGTAGCATCATCCATCTGCCTAATCCCATTATAGCTGAAACAAAATCAAACAAAATTCTATCAAAATGTCTCTTTGTTGTATAGGATTAGATATTTCATTTTTGATACTATAAGATTGTTTTAATGGGATCAAAAATATGCTTTTTGGTCATTTAAAATTAGAACATTTTGTTCCCAGAAAACCTGTTTCTAATCAGCAAAAGTAAAAGTAAATGTTTTCTTAATAAGACAAGATGAAATCATGTAACACATTTTGTTGAGTCCTGATAATTACTGAGGTAGTTTGGTGTTATCCATCCATCCATCCTCTTATTGCTTATCACTCACCCACTGCGCAAGAGGTGGGGTACACCCTGTACAGCTGTTGTTGAATCAGTAATCCAGTAAATCATTTAACTGTGAAACAGTTACCTCACTGCAAACTATAAGTATTACAAAATTCCTTTGTCTCTAGTTAAAATAAATAAACTTATATTGTGAGTGTTTTAAAAAAGGATTTGGTATGGATGATGTTTTAAGGTTGATATTGGCCTAGTTTTAGAGTGAGGGCTTTTTTCTTCTTCTTTTGTTCTGTCATCTTAAAGCCCACTCAAACGTTCATGTATGAAAAAGCTTCCTCGAATGTGCAAACGCACACAAATACCCCACTGATGACATCAACCCTTTCATTTTCTTCTTAAATGATCTTTTTACCATTTCTCATTTTACCCATCTTTCGGTTGATATTGGTTAATTGAAAGTCTGATGTTTTGGAAAGCAAAGTGTGGCTTATGTAACATCTCTACATAAAAATGAGCACAATTTAAATGTAAACAACCAAAACGCATTTCCAAATCCGCCGTACATGGAGTGTTTTGCAAACCTCGAGAAAAGCCTCCATGGCATTTTATACAATTTGACCTGGTATTTACCAGCGAGGAACACAAACACAATTGTTGGAAAAAGCAGTGCAAATAGGAGCCAGGTTTCATTCACTTTCTCTCTGTTACTTCCCCTGTCTCTCTCCTCCCCCTCTTCTCCCTCTCGTTTTTTCCTCTTGTGTTTTTCTCCTTCTGTAAGTTAGACTATAGCAAGTGATTCATTCATTTGGGAAGCTTATACAGTTTTTTTATGCTGAGTATTGGCTCAGTAATTTAGTCTTAGTCAACGCGGCAAGCTTATGGAAAATATTGATAAATAGCATACCATTCTCAAACCCCTCCCACACCCTACGTTTTGCTATGCTTTGTGAAACAATCAGTGTAAAGTGTGCGTACACGTGTGCCGACCTAAAAACACACTCACTGGCTGGCACGTCTTCAGACATTCACGTTGTATTTTTGTGGGCTTTCTTATTTACAGCGGTTCCATAAAATTCTAAAAATCCATACAAACATTTAAAAAGCATGAACGCAAACACACACACCAGTACACACTCACAAATACAGGCACTCGCAGGCGTTACACTCAATCTTCCTCTATCTAAATGCAAACTGTACTTTTCTAGACAAGACCTTGAATCTCTCACACAGACATGCAAAAGCGCTTTCTTACTTGCTTTTTCTCTCTCACACACACACAGACACACAAACACACACACACACACTTGCAGGCTTGCTCTTTCCCTGCCTCTCTACAGTGTATTGACAAAGCCCACTAGCTAATCCAGTGAGTGGGGAGTGTTGCTGGAGACAGAATTAGGTGGATAACACTGGATTGCTCCCCCCCCACGCACTCCTCATACCCTCCACATCTCCCACCAGTTTGCATGTCTGTGTTTCTGTGTGTTGTTTAGGTGTGCTAGTGAGCGTGTGAGAGATTAGACGCCCCACTGTACTTCTGCAGTAGATAAGCTGCTCTTAATGTGGCTCCTCACAGAACTTAAACGTTTCTTTTTTTCCTTTTTTCTCCCCACACCACATGAGAGTCCTCTGTGACTTCCATTCTGTGGACTTATCCAAATTAAATGTACATAGAAGAATTTCTCTTCAGTTTGACAGCATCCACACCACCATCATCACCAACTTTTGTCAACAAGATGAATTCCTGTGTGCCGTAAAGTGGAAGAAAGTATTTTTAATTTGTATTTTTGATGGTAGGGGTTCAAGGGCAATCAACTTCCAATATTACTGAAGCCGCTCCAGGGATCGACCGTCTCAACTTCAGCTTTCTTCCTACTGCTCAATATCAATAATTACAAGCAGATAAAATAACTAGAAGAAGAAAAAAATCCCTAAGGTAAGCAGTGTAATATAACCCAGATCAATGACTCCTTTGTGTCAGAGTGTTTTAAGAGCAATTATTAAACAACAGCTGAAAATTAGACACTTACAGTTTGACAAGTCCCAGTGCAGAATTTGGAGCCTGGCCGCTTCTGCACACCTATGAAACCATGCGCACTGGCAAATTAAAACATCTATTTGAACCATCCATCATCTGTGTTGTAGTATATCACTTAAATTCAATCACTGAAACTCACTTTGCAGTACTTGATACCACGGTGATTGCTTGGCTTTACTATAAGTGACTGGGAGTGAGAGCGAGTAGCTGCATGTGTTTATTGTTAGGCTATAAATAAATGTTATAATTTCTGCAGCCATCACCAGTCAAAATACATTTTTTTCATTTAAGTGTTTAAAGGCTTTATTATAGCCACGGGGCAGCTTACATGTGCACCTCACATAAGAGAGACGGAGAAGTGAATTTATCCTGTCAGCAACTACAAGGCAAGCGAGACGGAGAAAACACTTAGAAAAGACGATAGGATAAGAGAAAGGCGAGCTACCCTTTAACACAAGATCTACACAGTTTCACTCAGTTATGATGGTGTTTTCTTTGTTCGTTTCAATTAATTGAATGTTGGGTGACTCCTTCTTTTGCAAGTTTTGTCTCACTCTGCCACATAAGTAAATATATATGAGTGACTTTAAGGTAAATGTCATGTTGTCAGAAGAGTAACATCCATATTTATGGGTCACAAGCAGGACTTGTGGTCTTGATGTTGATTACAGAAACACATATGCCTCTAGAATAAGGCCGGACCATCTGGACAACACAGTATTAGGCTTCTGTACTGAACTGCCCTTTGGACTAATGCTGCGTTCTCTCTCTTACTTTCCTCCACTCTCTGCTTCTCATATGTCTTGCCAGTTTGTTGTCTGAGCATGTTTTGCCCTAAAATCAGTCACTTCTGTGGGGATTAGAAAATTGGATTGAACTGAATGTAGTCGGCAGCTTGTTTGACTGTTTACTTTCATGCCATTATTCTGAACATGCTGCAGAAATCATGGACATTTTTCAGTGTCACTGTGGTTTAACTTTTCGCAGTCTTATAAATCACTTGGTTGTTCGTCAGGGAGGAAACAGGGTCCTGTCATGTGGCTAGACACTGATGATAAAGATCTTGTGTGTCATTTATACTTGTCTCTGAGAAATATAATCAGAAAATACACAGAAAAACGTGTGGTCCAACAGTTTTGTAAATATATAAAAATGTCTACTAACCTACCTACCTGCCCGTAGACACAGACAAAAGAAAGTACACTTTCTGTCATTGCTAGGGTTTTATGTGTCATGACAAAATAAAAATAATCCTTTCAAATTTTAAAATTAGGTAACTACTGCTTCAAATGAGTAACAAAACATGGCATATCATGTAGTTATTTATTTAACAAAAATGAAACCTAAATGCAGAAGCAGTGCACCCTTACAGTGTTTGAAGGATAGCAAAGTGCTGCTGATCCAATCCAGTCGATTACCTGATCATCAGCAAGTGTGACCCCACACTATAAAAGCAGATGTTTTGGAAGTTTGTTGGTATGGAGCATTCAGGTGTGTTCTAGCACAATGCCAAGAAGGAAAGACATCAACATCAAAGACACAATTGTTTCTCCCCAGACCATACAATACTCAGAGGAACTGGAAAGAACACGTTACATCTCATAATCTACAGTTGTCATATCAAGTTCATGATAACACAATTACAGAAAAAGAAAGCCTCTTTACTCTAAACAGAGCATGACAGCACAGCTTAAGTTTGCATTTTGCGTCCAAACCAACCAGAAGTCTTCTGGAACAATGTGCTTTGGACAGACAAGACCAAAATGCAGATGTTTGTCCATAGAGTACAATATTTGGCAAAAACGAAACACAGTATATCAGCAGAAACACCTCATACCAACTGTTAAGCACGGTGGTGGAGATAATTTGGGCTTGTTTACAGTGACAGGACTTGAGCACATTGCAGTCAAATGTAATGCCAACTGTCCAACAGCTGAAGTTTAGGAACAGGACAGTGAGCCCAAGCATACTATGTTGGGCTCACTCATACATTTTCTCTGTGTCAAATGATGCAAAAGTTCTAAAAGTTGATTTTAATTCTTTACATCACAACTCTCATGGTAAATCCACTGTTCGGGGTCAGTGAGAACGGGCCATCTATGATTTAACTAGTCCCCCCAGCATCCCTCGTCGCAGGCAAATGTAGTGCACAGCCTGATGCCTTCCCATATCTGTGCTCTTAAACTGAAATAAACTTCAGTGTCTCATACCCATATAGCTTCTGCAGTCTGTGTGGTGCTGAAAGATTTCTGTCCAATGTGTATAATTTAATAGGCCTTGTGGTCCAAACTACATTCAGCTCTAAATGAATAATCGTCTGACAGCATCAAAAACAGGGCAGTGCTGTCAACAAGCTGTCAAAGTGAATAAAACAAACACTGATCCAGGCACTCCTTTCCCCATCCTATCCCCCTTTCTTTCCCATATAGTGTTATTGGTAGAGACTCCTGCTCTGCACTGCTGCCTATTTATAAATGGGAAAACACACTTGTAAACAAAGCCTATTATATTAGGCATGTAAAATTCTGTTTTCCTTTACGTTTCACTGCTGAAGGACCATCTCAGCAACAACAATCAATATTGGGTGAAAAAAGACAAACAAGCAGGATGACTGGCTAATGCTTTATTTATCATCATAAAAGCGGGATGAGTTTTGCGCCCTCAGATACCATACTATATGTTCAACATTTATCATACTCATGAAAAAGCCTGTCTCATCTGACCAGCTGGAGATTTTTTCTAATTGGCTGCTCTCCTGTCAAACTGACTGACTGGTTCACTGAATGATCGGCTCCCAGGTCGGTTGACTAACTGACCGGATAACTGGCTGACAGGCTTAGTGCTGGTTGACTGATTGGCTGGCTAGTTGATGAAATAGCTTGCTGGATGACTGGCTGACTGGCTAGCTGAGTGACTGAGCATAATGCAGACTCACAACTCGAAGCCAATAGAGCAGCTACAGCTGCATCCTTGGGTGAGAAGATCAATACACACAGACACGCATATGTGTTTTTAAAGTTAGGCTAGTGTCCATGAGTTGAGAAATGGAGATAAAAAAGACTTTGGATCTCTTTCAGGAGAGCAAGTTGCTTTTTATTTTAATTTGTACTGACAAATGTGTTGATGTTTGGCTGTACTGTTTTATGCCCTCCAGTAAAGTGGATTAAAAAAGTCTAGTTTGTCATCAAAATATGGGATCAAGCTGGATTAATATGTTTCTCAAATGACATCAAAGTCCTTCGGCATGACTGCAGTTTATCTTTAATGAATTAAATATGACTTGGATGATTTATATAATTTTCTGAACTCTACATTATATTTTTGTAGCAGTAATTGTCTGTTAACTATTTATTTTTGGGATCAATACTACAAGAAGAACAGTGGTTCTTTTTACCAAAATAAAAATAAACTTTTTATCCATTCAACTAACAAAAATATTTTTGATGACCTTCTTTAGACTTTAGGTTAACAGAACAAAACAAACAAAAAAAAAAAACCTCAGTGTGTGAAACTGAGTATAAAGCAGACACAACAATATGTACCCCCTCATAAATCACCTGAGCTGGTAAACAGTTACAGGCTATTCTAAAACCTCTACAAAACAAACAAAACAGAGCTTGAGGCTACTCTTCACTTCCTATTTTCTGTGTCCAAAGAATTCTTAAGATGTACTTAGCTGAACCTACAAAGACAATCCAGCAGACACTCTGTGTTTTCTGTTCTGTGAAACAGATTCTTTGAAGAAATTTCTATCCAAAATATTGTTTAGGACACAAGCAATTTTTCACAATCTGTGATTAAAATACATTATCTACGTTGCTGATCAAGCTTTGCAGATTATTTATTGGAATCACATTATTTAATCCAGATGCCCTCAAAAAATATGAACCTAACCACATTTGAAAATACAGCTAGTTGTTAGTGTTTTCTGAAAAAGAAACATATTTTTAGAGTTTTGTAGCAAAAAGAAGTACGTACAACTCTGTCAGCTTACCTGAGTATTGCTGCTGACCATGCCCATCCCTTTATGACCACAGTGTACCAGTCCTCTGGTGGCAGCTTCAAGCAGAATAATATGCCATGTCACAGAGCTCAGATCATCTCAAACTGGTTTCCTGAACATGATAGTAATTCACTGTGCTCAAATAGCCTCCACAGTCACTAGATCTCAATTCAAAAGCTCACCTCTGGGATGTGGTGGAACGGGAGATTCACATCACAGATGTGCAGGCAGCAAATCTGCAGCAATAGCAAGATGCTATCATGTCACTATGTACCAAACTTTCTGAGACATGTTTCCAGCATAGTCTTTGAATCTGTGCCATGCAGAATTAATGCAGTTCTGAATGGCATGTTAGTGCAGGTTGGATTTTTTAAATAGTTTCCTGTAGGGATTGTACTTACCTATTTATCCCTTATTTATATTTTTATTTAATTATCCCAAGACATGTCCAAATTGTTGCGTACACAACCATTGAACTATAGACTGACCTCTTTTAGTCAGTCAGAAAGAAGCTTCTGGTGTTCTCTTCAGAGTCTGAAAGAAGTCAGTTGGACTTCTTTAGGTTTTTAAAGACATATTGCCTCTCAGGTTTCTTCACTTGTATTGAGCATGCGAGCCATCAAATTAGCCAAGGTGTGAAAAAAGACATGGGTCATCCCTGTCATCTTGGTCAACAGGTGAAACCTCTGTGAGACGTTGTCCCACCCCACCATTGTGCGAGCTACTGAACTCACCTCAGGCATGACCTCAGTGGGTATGAATGAGGACTGAATCATCTGTGAAGGGCTCTCAGGACTGCATTGACTGATAGGTGGTGTCATAAGCCACCATCTCTGTTCAACAATGGTCATTCACAGTGGCCTCCTTTACTCCTCTCTCAAACCATTTGTCTGCCTTCTCTGTCCAAAATCTGAACACTGGCACCCTTAAGAGTCCTTTCTCCTTTGAATGCAGGTGTACAGCTGAGTCTTCCCCTGTTGTGGTGACCTTCGCAGGTTGTGGCATGTGTTTGTGGAGAGGCTGTTTGGTTTCTCCTATGCAGAGGAAGTAACAACTAGCAATCAAGTAAGCAGTTAACAATAAAGAAAAGTATAACAACAACAACTTTTATGGATCATTTTGGAGTGAGAATCACCACAGCCACATTAATTACAGTTGAACACATGGTTCAGCGTAAGGCAGTAATACGGTTATTATTACACTGCAGTCGTTCTTCCAATTGACCATAGTTAAGGAAAAAAAATCCATTTCCCAGAGGAAAATTAAATATTGGAATTAATTATACATACAAGTAAAATCCCCTGAATCACTTACGAGATAAAATTCAAGGCTTCTAAAAGTTTAAAAGAACCATTTCTTTCCATTTTCATGGAGGCGGGAGTGCCAAAAGAATTTAAATGTCAAGATGTAGGATTTTTCATTAAGCCAGATCAAGTGCTGTACCGTGAAATAACTTCTGAAATGCAGCTTATAATTAGCAACCATTAAGGTATGACTTACTGACATTATTTGACCAAGTTTTCAACTTCTCAGTCTGACTTGTGTGATATTTTCTGAAGGTCGATTACCCTTAATTTCAGATATAGTTTTTGCTGGTGTCTCTCTAAATGAGTACATAAATATCTTTTTCAAAAAGTATACTTATGATATTATTGGACAGCTGAAAATGTTTCTTTTCTTGCTCTCTATCTTTTGTGTATTTTTGTTTAACTCTTTTAATACATTTTAGCTTTAGCTTGCATTTCAATTCTTTTGGACACCAACGTCCTGGAAATACTTGTGGATGAAGTGGCTCTCTCACAGCTCTCTATTCACTGTCTCCCTAAGCAGCCATCCTTCTTGCTCCTTTCTCTCATTAATGAGTATTCAATCAGTTCATTACTCATCTGTATTCAGTTTTTCATTTCTTTAAGTACCAATTCCTCTTCCACTGATTCATTTCACCTCTCTCTTTCTACCCCCCGTCTTTACTCATGTCTAACCCTTTCTTTTATCATGAATAATCGCTGAATCAAACAAGCTCTTTTTATCTCTATATAATCAGTTATATGTATATTACATGTAGTCACCTGTATAATTCCTTTAATCTCATTCTATTTCTTGGGCTGTACTTCTACCTTAACCACATCCAGATCTTGGCTGAAAGCATAAACATGGTTTTCATGTATATCACTTTTTATATGTGGCTGATGAGGCCTTGGCTACATGTTATTCTGCTGCTTTATATGTAATTCTAATGAAACACCAACCTGATTTCCCACATGGTAACAGACAAAGGAGAATCAAAAACAACAAACAAGAAGGATGCTTGTTTCTCGTCAAAATCAAGTGTCAAATGAGAAAATATCAATATTCAATTTCATCACAGACATACAGCTTGGTCAGGGACATGTTTAGCCTTGCATAGCTCAGTGTTAAACAGAGGTACCCTGATCGATCTGGCAGTGACTGGAATCTGTCGCTTTTTTAGCTGAATCTCAGCAATCACTGAAAATTCGACTCTGTGCAGCCAGATGTGCACCCCTGTCAGAAATACACCTAGGCATTGCCACAATTCAGGCATTCATAGTAGTTTATTGATTCGCGTCTGTGAAACACAGTGTAATGTTGTGCCGCAGTAGTTGTTGCTGTTCACCAATTTTTAGCTACAACCATGACATGTGACATACATGATCGGTTCAACTGTTTATGCATTGTTTGAAACACAGATTCTCAACACTGCGGCATCTATATAGACATAAAACTCATTACAAAAGTGAAATGTACTGTAGTTCATTTTCACATGGATTTTATTTTATTTATATCTATATATATATCTATATATATATATAGATATATAGATATTGAGCTTTACTTTGACAGTCATATAGGATCGTCTGATCTGGTGCAATTTATGAGAAAATCTAAGTTACTAAGAAGTCTGTTTTTAAAATCATAAACATAAACAGAATCTTTAATTAAAAAAGAAGAAGTTGTGGTTTTAGATGGAAAATTAGAATAGTCATACACCTGGTTGCATCAATTGGAGATCCCTAAAATTAATATTGAATTGGAGTGTAACTTTGCCAAAACAATGTCGGACTCTGTAGTTTTCTCTGGTTCCCGCCCTATTCGAACCACGAGTTACATGTTCAGCCACATGTTCACCTTAAATTACTGCTGTTTGAGCGGTGTACAAAAAATTAATTGGGCTTTATAGAAAATTGGGTAACCTTCTGGAGGAAACCTGGTCTTGTTAGGGGAGACGGCATCAACCCCAATCGGGTCTTTAAGTCTGATGTCATTAGCCATGTCTGGGCTCAAACTCCGCTGCAGGTCCCTAAGTCAAACTATCACTGCGGCATCACTGAGAAAACTGTCAGTTCTTTCTTTCATTTGTAATAAAATGATCTGTGTGGCTGCTCTACCAGGTGTAACAATTAAGTTTAACATCCAGGCATCCATGAACACAGAATTTATTAAATTTAACGGAGTTAGACGTTAGCAGGGAGGTAGCTCGCTAGTTTCCATCTAAATATAATATACCATGTTCTGAGTGAGGGATTTCTGAAACAAATTAAAATGTACAACTATGCTATCACCTCCGACATAAATGAGGACAGGAAAGTAAACAGCAGTGACGTTTGTAGGGTTACTGAAGTTTGGCTAGCTGGTATATAATGATGCGCTACGTGATTGCTACACACACAGCTATGTTAGCATAACATTAGTACAGTGAAGCTGGAGGATGAATGCTAACTTTTTTCCACTCGATAAAAGTTAACGTGAGGGTTCCCGATGGTTAGGGACAAATGCAATCGCATGGCAGGATGCTGTAAACGGACCAAACTAAAGACACGGGAACAACTGAGATCATCCATCCACAATACAAGGTTAGTAATTAATATACTGCTGCATGGGCTGGGCTGCAGTTACATTGTAAGGTTTTAAAAACTGAGCTTTATATGAGCTTTGTATGTGCCTATAGATTACACATTTTCCTGCATCCAACTGGTTTGCCACTGCGTGGTGCAACCAGTTTCACAATGGCAGTGTTTGTAATCGCAATTCGAGTTATATTTTTCTGTACTTTTGTCATATTGGAAAATTATAAATAAAGTTGTCGAAAAAATAAAAATAAAAACTGAGCTTTAAAATGAATAGCGGTAATAAAAACCGAGAGAGGCAGTGATCACTGACTGTTTTTAGGGGTTTGTTGAGATTAAATAGAACAAGATACAAAGCAGTAAAACATGTTAAAAACACAACAGCCTTATTAAACGCATAGTAGTTTGGGCCAGGAAGCAGCATTCATCACGTCATCACTTAAAGAAATCTGTCCAAATTATTAAACCCCCCAAAACATGACTATCCAGACTATTGATCTCCTCTGAAAAAGAAAACCTCAAATCAGAAGTACTTGAGTCCCTAGTATAACTCCTAAATGTACACCTTAACGCTTAAATATAACTCGTAAGTTGGAGAGAAAATGGTGTCTCACTAATTTAGAAGATTTACCCTGGAAAGCCAATTTGCTGCTCTATAAAAAAGCCCTCTGTAAAGTTAGCATCTTACTATTCATCACCAATTGAAGGAAATAAGACCAACCCTACTGTAGCCAATGTGTCTTTTAGGCCCCATATCCAACCTTCCTTTTATCTCAAAAATTCTTGAAATAGTAGTTGTAAAACAGCTAACTGATCATCTGCATAGGAATGGTTTATTTTAAGAGTTTTGGTTTCAAAGCTCATTAAAGTACAGAAACAGCTTTAGTGAAGGTTACAAAGGATCTTCTTATGGCCTCTGACAGTGGACTCATTTCTGTGTTTGACCTGCTAGATCTCAGTGCAGTATTTGATACTGTTGATCATAACATTTTATAACAGACATGTAGAACTGCTTTCTTCCATTTGCACAAAATCTCCAAAATTAGAAAAAAAAAACTTTCTCAGACTGATGCTGGAAAACTAAATCATGCATTTATTACTTCTAGCCTGGACTACTATAATTCATTACTATCAGGATGTCCTAAAAACTCTCTGAAAAGCCTTCAGTTGATCCAAAATGCTACAGCAAGAGTACTGACAGAGACTAGAAAGACAGAGCATATTTCTCCTATATCGGCTTCTTTTGATTGGCTCCCTATTAAATCCAGAATCAAATATAAAATCATGCTCCTCACGTACAAGGTCTTGAATAAACAGGCCATATCTTATCTTATATAGTAACATATCAGCCCATTAGAGCTCTTTGCTAGCAAACTACAGGCCTACTTCTGGTTCCTAGAGTATGTGGAAGTAGAATGGGAGGTAGAGCCTTGAGCTTTCATTCCCCTCTTCAGTGGAACCAGCTTCCACTTTAGATTACGGAGACAGACACCTTCTCTACTTTTAAGATTACGCTTAAATTTTCCTTTTTGTTTAAGCATATTGTTAGAGTTGTTTCAGATGACCCTGAATCCTCCCTTAGTTGCACTGCAGTAGTTCTAGGCTTCTTCAATCACCTCTTTCACTCACTATGGTCCTATTTTCCTTCCCACAATCACCAAAGTGCTTGCTCATAGGGGGTCATATGATTGTTGGGGTTTTCTCTGTTTTCTTTGTATTATTATACGGTAGGGTGACCAACCATCCTCTTTTTCCTGGACATGTCCACTTTTCACGTTCTGTCCGGGGGGATTTTCGAGATTGATGAAAATGTCCGGGTTTTCCTACAGAGGACCCATATGTGTGACGTCATCCCCGAGCTGCTGCTTTGTGAGTTGTTGTTCTGCGCTCACAGACGGGACAAACAGCACACAGCAGCATGCCTGGTGATGTTTAAAAGATGCCAAAGCGCAACTGCAGCTTTTCAGACGAACTGCAAAAGAAATTTCCCTCGTATCGTCCCGGTACTGGTAATTTTTCTTATAAAGATGAGGCTTATTTCTTCACCATTATTTAATTCCAGAGGTTTTTAAGGTGTTTTTTGCCCTTGTTTACTTGTAACCTATATGACATTTTTGTTTCACCATTTATTAACCGCACAGAGAAGGCATCGTTTAAATATGTTAAAAACGTCTTTAAGTAAACAGTATTATTAAAGTTCTTCATGACTGGACCAAGTGTCCTCTTTTTTGGAAATCAAAATATGGTCACCCTATTATAGGGTCTTTAATGTACAATGCAAAGCACCTTGAGGCAACTGGTGTTATGATTTAGTGCTATATAAATAAATACAATGAATTGAATTGAAAAAATTGTTTGACCACAGGCTTTCCTGTGTGACATTTGCATGTCCTCCCTGTGCCTACATGGGTTCACCCCAGATGCTCTGGTTTCTACCTACCATTCAAAGAAATGTCGGTTAGGTTATTTGGTGATTCTAAATTGAACATGAACATGTGTGAATGCGAGGGTGAGTGGCTGTCTCTCTGTTAACGCTTTGAAAGATTTAGGGTCCAGGCTATACTCCATCTCTCACAGCTGGGACAGGCTCAGTCCCCTGACACCATGAGTTATAGATCACTGGTTAAGAAAGTGGATGGATCTATGGATAACTTGTTGAGCTTCATGTTTATAAACACGATAGCAACAACAAAATGATATGTTGTTGCTGCTTTGTTATTTATCATATTTTTTCCCCTTATATTGAACTGAGGACAGCATTATGACTCGCTATCTCCTCTGGTATTATGAGACTGGATGGGCCAGGGCCGTGCTCATTGTTGTAGCTATATCTGCAACAAAATGTACAGTCCTTTTTAACATGTTATGAAACTTGTTATTTCTTCAACATGTGTTCCCGATTGCCATTTTGTAAAATGCTTTAAACTTAAATACACATTTAAAGCTGCCTTAAAGTTTGATGTAGCATGAGCTATGCTCAAAGACAAAAGTCATAGCTTTGACATTTGATTTGGCTTTCTTCTTGTGGTGTGCTTCTGAGTTGAGGTTCCCATTTTGGGAATACTAAAAACATTAAGAAAAAGTTTCTGTCATTTTCAGGAAAAGAAATCCCGTTGAAGGAGAATGTAAATGAAAGAGGGAACGAGAAAGATTCATACATAGTTCTGAGGGTGGGAATGGTGACTGGATGTCAGGCTCCTTGGGAGTCAGACAGCTCGGGGACCAAAATCACGAGGAAGCCTGAAGCAAGCTGCTTTTACTTAATTCTTTCTCTTTTGATGCAATCATTGTTTGAGCCCAGATGTTGGTTTTGCAAGTTTGCAGCGTTTTTTCTTTTTTTTTTACGGTAGTTCAAATATAATGTCAAAGCAGTAGTGTGTGTCTCCTGAACTCTTCAACATTGTAGCAGTTCAAAAATGTATTCTGTTTAATCTCAATAGGAACCCATTCATAGTAATATGATTACCATCACCATAATAGGCAAATTACAATAGCCTGTCATGTAGAACGACTCATGCTGAGTAGGCACGATGCATTTGACCTGTGAATAAGTGTATGTGTCCTTGTTTTTTCTCCTTCCCTCCTCTCATACACTTTATATATACCACATATATTTATATTTACTTCTCCTCCCTTTATCACTCTTTCACCACATCATTCTCACTCAGTCTCCCTGCACGGCCTTTTTTATGTCTTTCTAACACACTCTTAATCGGTGATTACTGCAGCAAGAAAAGGTTAGGTGAAAATATTGATGGGATTTTGTTGTCATGGGAAGTGCTGAAGGCAAAAAGCAGCATCCGCTGAGTTTAATGATCCTGTTTGTATGTGTGTAAATATGACGTAGTTTGTTAAAGAACTGTGGGCTTTTAGAGACGCACACACACTAACTTGCACACGATAGAAGAAGGATGTCCCAGGTTCTCGGAAATGCCTCTCTGTCTCAATCTGTTTTCCTGAAAATGACAATGCGATGTGATCATACAGGATATATAGCTACACACAAACAAACACATGCAAAGCTACAGGGATCAGGACATGGAAAAGACAAAGCGGCGTGGATTGGAAGACAGAGTAATAGAGACTGGAGGACACTAACATATGCACAGAAAAATACAGAAGTGCATCAGTATTTTTGAACCTTCATTTATTAATTTGTTTGTTTGTTTGTTTTGGCCTACCTGTTTAATTCCCTTTAATCCTTGTGTTTCTGAGGAAGCCCTCATGAAGTGAAGATGTCACCTTATCTTAAAGTTGTTGCATGCACCAGTGTGTGCGTGTGTGGATGTTTTGTGTTGTATGCAAGCAGTATGATCAGTTAAAAATGTACAATTGTCTCTGCATGATGCTAATAATTACATTGTTTCTGCCATTTCAGTTTTATCACCCCCCCCCCACACACACACACACACACACACACATGCACACACATTGCATAAGAATAACTGTTCAGGTCGGTAAAATGGGCACATAGAAACTGTTGCTATAGAAACACCAGAATAAAAGCACCCTCCCTGGTAACGACACAAGTTTTCATTTCTTACTGAGAGATGGGAAAGGGGGTTTCACTCTTTGTGTTCTATCCGTTTCTCCCTTTTTCCCTTCCCCCTTTGAAACTAAACAACAGCCTCTCCCACTTCTCTTTCCATGTTCCACTTTCATTCCATTTCTCACTCACTCGTTTTCTTTCAACCTCCCCTTCTACTTCCTCAGAAGGGCCTGTTTCTGCTAGTCGGATTCATTGCAGTAGCGTACTTGGTCATGACTGACAGATTTTGGGGTAATTTCATGTCCAGTGGCAGCAGGGCTCCTGGTGATGCACCTGCAGTGCCGATGCTAGAAGCTGGATTAGGAGGCATAAATTATAGGTATCAATCTTGAAAAATCAGATCAGCTCCTTTAATCCCTTTTAGCAGCAGTGTACTCTCACCCTACTCTGGTATTTTTGTAAGAGTCCAGAGGTAGTGCACAAACTGATTTGAAAGCACAAATTCACACTATTCCAAATATGCAACAAGTGAATAATAGTTTTGATGTGGGTTCAGCAGGTTTTCTTCAGGGATGAGGACTGTGTTAGCTGCTTTGAAAATATGCATATTCAAATTATAGGCTGCAGATGGATACCTGTTATGCAGCCTTCAGAAAGATGCAGAATTTAATCAGAGGAGCTGGGAAGCCCCTCATACATAATGAGCAATTTTAGCTGACAAATACTGAAAAAAAAACATTCTTGGTGTTTTTACATTTCACAGAAAAAAAAAGAAAAGAAAAAAACCTATAAATGTTTTAAGATTAAAAAAAAAAACCCATTGAGACTTTATTTATTTATTGAACCAGCATTGACCCAACTAATTTGTGTTGACATCCTTCTCTGGTCTGCTCTTTCCCTAATGTTGGCATAGCAGTGTCACTGCAAGCTACACCATTATTGAGCTCATGCAGGCAGGAAATTATCCACTTGCAGCAAGCAAATAAACCGCTTGCATCAGTGCAAGATTGCTGTGAGTAAACTGCTCCAGCGTGACATTATGTCTGCAAATATCTTATATGTGACACATTTTGCCAATATGCTGGTCTACATTTGGCTATGATAGGAAATTTGTCACAGCTTTGGGATTTTTAAGTAGCATAAATTCATTACTGTGAGCAAATTCAGCAATACTGAATGTTCATTACTTGTTGTGAATAAATCAAAAATCAATCTAAAAAGTTTGCCAGTCTAAAAATAAGTGAATGTGTTTTATCAGCAGTGGATTGAAACCCAATACTAGGTTAAAAAGTCAAACAACAAAACATTGTTTTTAAATCACATTTGCATTCTCACCTTTTCTAAATTGACCTCTCCCTACTTCAGATTAGTGCGAACAAAGACAATAAAATACAGATATTAAAAACTTTATGTAAAAAAAGAAAAAGAGGAAGATTGTTTTAATATGGGGAGGTGGTGCACCAATGGTGTTCTGGGTTCAGATCTCCCAGTAGGCTAGGCTGGCTTGTCTACCTGTGTTTGAATGAATTCTCAAGTGGGTACTCTAGCTTCCTCCCACAGTTCCTCCTGCTGTTATAGTAACTGGTGAATCTAAATTGGCCGATGGGCTCAGTGTGAGAGTTTGTGGTTTTTCTATTCGTCTGTGTTAACCCTATGATGGACAGTGGACTTTTCTTGCCTTTTGCCCTTTGTCAGGTGGGATAAGCTCCAGCCACACCATAACCCAAAGGCAGGTTTATTCTTGTTTACAGAGATATCTGCAGACAAACATGATGAGAAGTTGCTCCTGTTTTGGTTCTTTTAAGTCCACTTGAAGGGCACGTGCACAGTTTGTGCATGGTAGTGTAGTGTCTCGGTGGAGTAGTCCGCATGGTCACGAAACACTGTCAGGCACAAAGATGTTTGCACAGAGCTACAGAATGTATGATGATGAAACTACATGCCTCTGAATCAAGCAGACCCTAGCATGCTTGTGGACAGGAAAACCATAACACAACTTATACGCATAAGCAGTAAAGGGTTGAAATTCAATTTTATGTATGTGTGTGTGCAAGAAGCTGATTGAGAAAGAACAGGCTTTTAAATTCTTTGGAAAATTATTTTGGCTTACATAATGTTTACTGTTAAGGATAGGTTGCAGTCAACTAGGAAATCAAGCATCATTATGGATATGGCAATAACTTAAGAAAATCTTTATTACATTACCTTTTCTAGAGTCTTCCTGAGCTTCAGTTCCTTTCTATCTCTCCAATGTGTATTACAATGACAACATGTTTGTGCCTTCATTCCTCTCCGCTGGTTGTTTTCCCCTCTTGCAGTCTTAACTCCACTTTCCCTTTTCACGCATCTTGCCATCTTCATTTAAACTTATACACTTCCAATTTCATTTCCTCTATTTGTGTATGTGTGTGTCTGTCTCTCTCGCTCTCTCTTTTGCACACACAACCTGCCAACTCATGTGAAACGTCAATGTCCCCACAGATGAATAACAAAGCGTACTGCAGCATATAGAGTATTAGGGCCCCAAGGGCAAACGTATGAATGCAAAGAGCTGCATTTGCACTCTTTACCTCTTTACCCCTCGCAGCATGTATTCATTTCTGCCTTTCTCCTCCATAGTATATCTTTTTTGTTTCTGTGTCTGGCTTAAGAGTTTTGTGTTAGTTTTTCTTCCTTTAAACTTGTGCATATTTTCCCGTCTTATTTCTCAAGGGATCCGTGCTCAGTGTTGTGGTCAGTTCGCTAGCTAACACACCTTACTGAAATCATATCCAATGAAAAGCAGCTTTTCTACTGCGTGTATGCATGTGTGTGAAGGTGCATGCATTTTAGCTCTTTATGCACATAATAATTATTGCACAAATTGGTCTTTCTGTCTGTTTTGATCCCCCTCACATTTTGTCTAATCCTGTTTCTTAAACAAGGATACAAAAATCCACAGGTACCAATAAACTTTCAAGAGAAGTACACAAGGAAAAAAAAAGAAGGAAGGCCTATACACAAATACTAGAATTCACAAGCTCCAATTAATTTCATTGGAGAATGGAAGTTACATTTTTTGCAACTAAATTGTTTAAACCTGGTCATCATTTCAGAAGTATAATGCTGTGACCGTAAAAGCTCAGGGTTAAAGACATACACTTTACCAAATTATTTTTTTCCTAAAACATGGAGTGTATACTATGAGTCATCAATTTAAATGAAAAATGCTTTGGGCCTAAACACTTCTATCAACAATGGTGCAGACTGAATGGCACCTATTGTAAGAACAGTCTAATTATGTTTACATTTGGAGGTTTTTACTTCTTAATTCCCTGCTGATCTGGTATAAATAAAGCAAAATAAAGCTCCAGCTGTAACAACCCCATAATCTGGTGCCAGACCAATTTTAATTTTATTGTGCATTTAAATGAAGTAGTATTTTTAAGTAATTATGTACCCATAGTATATGACCTGTATACTTGATGACCTCCTAAAGTGTTAGCTGCTGTTTTTCACTACTTGATGAACACTTGAGTGACAAAAGGCAATGTTGTAATATTGTAACTAAACAATTATTGCCAACAAGCCATAGCATATATTTTTTGATATATTTATTATGTATTATTTGTTATTTGCATTTTTATTTCGAAATTCTTCAGTAGGAAAGATGATGGTTTGTATTTGTTAGATTTTTATATTAGTTACCTCATTTTATCAAAAACTGATTTAATTTGAATCTCTGTTTTAGTAGATGTAAGTTCAGTTCTGTGAACTTACATTTCTGTAGAATTATTCTAACGCATATTAATTTTTGAGGTCTGTTCCTGAGCAAAAGCAAAATGACAAAATATGACAGTCTATCTTTATTTAGAAATAAGCAAAAGAGAATCAAAGACTTCGTCAATAAACACATTTGTTTTTTTTAAATAAAGCTATGCCTGCACTATGGGGTGCTTCATCTAATTACATTATATACACTTTAATGATCACTTTGTGCACAGACAGTTTGTGTATCAATTTGTCTGCAGCGTTAGCAAGATGCTAGCATGATACTCAGGCAGCTGGTTAGCATTAGCTGCTTGGTAGGGACAGGCTAAACAAAGTAGAACCCACACACTGACACAGGCTGTGTCAGACTGCCAGCTAAAATATTGATTGGTAAATGGACTGCCCTTACAAAGTGCCTTTCTACCTTTAAGAATCAAGCACTTTACAATTGATGCATCTTATTTAAACATTTGAATGAATGAATGAGTTAACAGGGGGTGATTACAAGAAAATTCTTTAAGATTTGATGTTGCACGGTATGGAATTCAAGGTGAACAATACAGCGATCAATCACAACATTAAAACCACTGACAGATGAAGTCAATTACATTGATCATCTTGTTACAATGCAATGAACACTAAAACAAAAGTAAATAAAAGTGTAAAAAAAATTCCAAGAAAGAGCCCAAACTCCTGTTTTCTGGCTGAAAGTGTGATTATGCCGCTCGCCGCTCCACCTGCTACCCCACCTGCCTCTTTATGTGGGCTTTTGTTGGTTGTTATTCTTCCTCATCTCACAAAATGGTTTTCTGGACCCTGCATCTAGGAAATGATACTAAAAGGCTGCCAGGTGTGTTAAAATTTGAAAAGAGGTCCTGACCAAGCGTCAGCGTGTAAAGAGTTGGGAGTGAAATTGTGCTGAAAATACTTTAATAAACTCCAGGTTTGAAGTAAACATTTCATGCGGTCCTATAAATGCACACACCTAGAAACCACTAAATAAGATTTATATTTATTGAAAGTAGATGCAAATGCAAAGACTGATCATGTGACTTTCAGAATCCGCAGAATAAATGAAATAAGAGGATATTTCACACCAACTTTTTAAAATGAAGTTTAAACTAGCTTCCATTTTTAGGTCTTCCTGCTACAACAGTCGTTGTTTCAACGCTCAAAAGATACCTAAATAAATTAAATTAAATTATAGTGTGAAAAGAGCATAGTGATAAATGAAGGTTGTTTGAGAGACATGAGAGCGAAAGAGAAAGGAGGAAGATAAGTGGATAATTTTCACAGCAGGAAGAGTTTCTAATGGAAATTAACATAAAATTATAAGGGACACACCTGGACAGGGGAGGCTTTGATTCCTTTATGAAGGTATAATTTGGGTTTCCATTTCTCTCTCTCTGTGTGTGTGTGTGTGTGTGTGTGTGTGTGTGTGTGTGCAGGTCTATCCCAATGATACATACACCTGCACCTAAATAAGAAGAAATGACAAACAAAACTGCATACAGGTTAATGTGTGAAAAGAAAATGTGTCTTTTAATGTAGTTATCTGTTTACTCGTGCACGTGTTTGTAATGTTTATTTTAATCACCGTGCATTTTTTTTTTAGTTAAATCAACAAAAACTATTGGCTAAGATCAAAACCTGGCTCACACAGTGAAAGCATGAAGGAACAGTAGGTATAAGGGTTCAGATTTACTAAGCGAAA
This sequence comes from Aulonocara sp. 'chitande type north' Nkhata Bay, assembly GCF_057382095.1. Taxonomy (NCBI): domain Eukaryota; kingdom Metazoa; phylum Chordata; class Actinopteri; order Cichliformes; family Cichlidae; genus Aulonocara; species Aulonocara sp. 'chitande type north' Nkhata Bay. The sequence continues at coordinate 16,192,886 of NC_141344.1, forward strand.
GTTTGAGCCATGCCTCGTTTCTGTATGTTTTGCTTGGAAAATGGGAAACAAGCACAGTGATTTGTTGAAACATTCAAACATGTAGGGAAAAACAGTATATAAGTATTGGGTATGACCATCTTTATTCTACAAAACAACCGTAATTCTCTTTGTAAATTCTTTAAGTAGTCTTCAGGAATAGTTTTCCAGGCATCTTGAAGGATATTCAAAGCTCTTCTTTGAATGCTGTTGCCGTTTGTTCTGCTCTCTGTCAAGCTGATTCTTTAATGGTGGGTCTGGGATCTGGGGAGGCCAATCCATGACTGTGTGTTCGTCTATCCGGGTATGCTTTTACTGCATTGGCAGATGCTGATCAGACATTTTCCTGATCGTACTGCATGGCGGATGAAAATCTGATGGTACTTTTCTGTGTTTATAATTTGCCAAGATCTCCAACACCACTGCCTGGCAGCTCAACACCATGACACAGCCTTCACTATGTTTTACAGATGGCTGAATACATTCATTGTTGCACCTCTTTCCTGGTCTCAAGCTGACAATGATTTGAAGCTGACAATCAGGATTTCTGCCCTTTTCCCTTCCTTAAGAATAACTTCTTGACAGCCAGTCAGCAGATGGAGCAACTGAATGGCCAGGTGCTATGTCACGTCTCTGCTGTCAAGGAAATTACTTTCAAGTATTGTTTATCTGCTGTAGATAGTTTATTTTGGGCATACCGATTCTTCTTTTCTCCTCCACTTGTCCAGTTTCCTCAATTTTTTTAAGTTTTTAAACTGCACACTATGCTGAGATGTGCATATGGATATGAAAGGTGTTCAGAAAACCTGGAGAGCAATCGCTTACTAAGTATTCATAAACTATAAAATAAAGCACGATCGCAACATTAGCGTGTATCCCAAGGTCTTTTTCCTTACTGATAGATGGTTGTTATCAGTTAGCAACAATAAACACTGCATTTTAATAAAAAACCACCAAAACAAACTCAGAAACAGAGACTGGGACAACAACAATAAAGCTGTCTTTAAAGACTAAAGCTGCTACTTGTGATGGATCATAGAGGGGGAAAACAATTGGTGATGCTTTTATTTAGAGAATAGAAAACCACTGTTCACTTTCAATGGCCGCAGGACCACTTTCATTTGTTTTTGGGTTTTTTTGTTTGCAGTAAAAACAGCATTATTGTCAGATGAAACAAGCAATTGATTTCCAGTGTCAGGGAGAAAGATAATACTTAGAAAGGGATAAAATTACAGAGAACGAGAGTAAGCGAAAGACAAAAACAAATGCAGATGTGGGACTTTGAGGTGCCAGGCTTCTGTTTTTTTCATCAGTGACAGAGTGACCCACTCTTGATCGCTAGTTTCAGTTTATATTACAATATCTCAGCATAATAGCACTATTTACTACATACCAACACGCTCCAATACACCCAAGGCCATATCGCCTCATACATGCAGACTCAAAAACACACTTATAGACAAAACACATATAGGATTGCTTACATAGCTTGCTTTCAGCACCCAATTTGCTTTGCTGAGCTCTAACACACATTCAGGAGGTTGCTGAGTTTGTTGATTTAAAATGTTTCCAGCTAGCTTTGACCTTAGATCCTATGCATGTTTCTGATGGAAAATCTGTGTGTGGTTTCTTGTGTGCTGACTCTGGCTTGTGGGGGTATATCATATTTCTGGGGTTACTTTTCAAGAATACAAAGAAATTCATACATTTTGTTTCTGTTGTTGTTGTTTTAGCCTATCTCCAAAGTAAGCGAAAAACTGAGCATACTGCCTCTTTTTTTAGACACAGCGCATGCTAGGGGGGCATCAGCGATTTCCATTGTCACATCTATTCTAGTAAGATGGCTCTGTGTATATTTGCATGTTTCCTTCATTGGCTGATGCACTCCTACATGGTGCTGGAAGAAAAACTAAAAGTTAAACTAAAGGAATGTTACTTTTACACACGCAACTTTACTTTGGATTGACATTAGTTATGCAAGGTGCTGATTTCTTTCTTCTTTCTCCTGCCACAAAATAAACTTTGTGTATGTGTGCGCATGGGTTCTTTGTTAGTTACTCCCTCAACTGCTCTTTAATGTAACGATCTTTCAGCCACTCACATGGTCAAACTGTGGCCAATCAACTCAATGCAACAAGACACAGATAGGAAATACCTGACTGACAAAGGTTTATTTCCATTTTTCTCCAACTGTTGGCGTTAACAGTACCACTACAATTTTTCTATTGTGGATTTTTTTAGTAAAAAATAAAAATAAAAATGCAGATTTCCTGTACCTGTGATCCATATTTCACATGTCATGTCAAAGTGCATGTCAGAGCACAGCTATGAGATTGCTATGACAGCCACATGCACTGTCCATGGTGCTGAAATGATTTCCATTAAAATGGAAAATTCAGTTTAATGTTTCATTGTTAATTTTAATTTAATTTAACAATGAAAAAAAGACAACAACAGTATTTTCAGTGCAGGGCCATCATCCCTCTGCTTTCTCCTTTCTTCAGCCATTTCTCTTTGAAACCCATTGCGCAGGCTGTGAAATTCCTCCCACTGAAACCACAATTTCCCACAGAGCAAGTTTAGAATTAGTTGGCTTAGTGGTCTGTACGTTTTTATCACAACTTCATCTGTCATTCAAAATAAACTGACACAAGTGGAGAAACGTCTCACTCTCCCAGCATGCACTCTTAAAGCTCTGTGATGCCTCCTCTGTACAGCAATAACTGACACCATATAAAAGAAAGAAGAAAGTACTCAGATTTTTGTGACTGACCCTCTTACATAAAAACTTCATGGAGGTACACTTTTGCTTAGAAAATAGTGCCAAACTAAGCAAACATTGGAATTTAAATTTTCTCACATTGATAAAGTATAGATTTTAGGCTTTGTTTCCACTGCCATTAAGTTTCCAACAAATCACCTATTGCAGATTTAAAGAACCAGTTTAATTGATGTGACACATGATGTTGCATGAATCCATAACAGCTGCTTCATTTGTACCCACAGGTCTATGATGACGCTTCTAGGTTGTGGGCAAAACTCTTCTACCTTGCCATAGGGTGCGGAGTTGTTTCCTTACCTCCCTCTTTTAAGCTCAAAACAGCTTTTATGGATCATATACTTTGTCACAATGCACCCTGTCTGACTAAGGCAAACTCAGGTAAAACGAGAGAGTTTAAAAATATCTGTACTGTGAGTTTCAAAATGTACCAAACAAAACAGTCACACTAAGGACCGAACAGTCGTGTTCTAGTCTTGTTCTTTTTTTAGTCAGTCCATTTTGACTTCAGGTCCCTGTGTGGAGTACAAAGATACAGTAACATCTCAGTCACCTTTTTTACTTTGATATGAGAGCCAGTCATGTGATTGAAATTATTTGAACATAAAAAGACAATCTGCACAACTCTTTTATTTCTTGTCTTCGGTAATGAGCTGTTATTGTGGCACATTTCCGCACTGCATTTGCCAACACTTCATAAAAATGCCCCTCGTGCTTTGGCGTGACTGGACTGACATCAACTCCCCAAACCCCAAACAAATAAGTATGGGCTGCTCTACTGAGACTTTTGAAGCAAATACAAATAATGGATTGACAGAATTTCCACTGGTGCTTATGAACAACCATGTCTGCAGGCACACTAATACTGAAAAATTAATAACCTGGTTTCTAAACATTTTCGATGATGAATCAGATCTACTTTATAGTTTTCACAGATGGAGAAAGAGTGGTAGTAAGACCAGTGATGTACTTTCAAATGATTTTTAGTTTGAAGTTTGTGTTTGGTTGTGTAGCTTCAGCTAGATTTTAATCCTGTGATTCATTTTCATTCACTTTAATCAGATCATAATTATTGAGCTGTAGGTTAAAAGATGATTGATTGCATATGCAGACACTTGGTTTTCCTCAGAAATTCAGATGGTTGGCTTTTGAGCTTTTGAAAGTGAGAATTATATATATATATATATATATATATATATATATATTTTTTTTTTCCCCCCACAATGTACATAGAAACACATCGTGTGCATTTCTCTGCCATGATCTCCTTTTCCCCCTTTATCGTTATTTCAGTCTGCTCTATCCTTGATCGTGCGTCTGACACACACACACACACACACACACACACACACGCCATTAATCCTATCTATCTCTGCTATCTTCAGACAGCAACCCCTATTCCTTGCTGACAATGTTTGGGATTTACTCTGGATGTAGCCTTGATTCTTCCTGTGTGACTCTGTGTGTTTTTCCATTTGTGTGTGAGCGTGAGTGTCATATGGAGCATGATACATGTCTTTCAATATCCATTGGTTGTTATGGTGACTGGTATTAGAGCATGTGCTCTCCCTTACCTTGCATTTGTTTAGCTGCCCTCTTCTTATTGTCTTTGCACATTTGGTTAACATTGAGTATATTAATATTGAATTTGACATATCGCCCCTTTGATTTAATTGACAAAAGGTTTCTATTCTGTTTGTTCAGTGTTTATTAGTTTGTCAGTTTGCACTTGAATGATTTTTGTGGCAAAAGCAAATATTGCACAACATGATCTTGGCCTCAAAAAGTAAAATCACCGAGTTGAAATTTTGGGCAAAAGACTATCTGCTTTCAAAATCATCACTTTTCTGCACACCCTCATTAAAATAAATGTAATTCTAATTAAAAATACGTGTGCTTACTCTTAGTAAAGTGAACTTAATGATGGCTGTAAAAGGATTCAGACTAGAGAACAAGTGTTAGAAGTAACTGCCTACACAGGAGCACAGGAGAACGTATTTTCCAAAACAGTTTTTAGCATAGTTAACTGCACAGATGGACTTTCATACTATTTTCCAGAGACCTGCTTTTATCCCCAGTGAGCACCAGCTAAATGCCCTGAATGCCTGAATCTATCTGCAGCCCCACTTACTTAAACAGTTTGACAGGGGGGCTGACAAAGACCGTGATAGAGAGAAAGACAGACAGAGAGAGGTTGTGGTATTTGTTCTTTGTGTGATAAATATAGCAGGTGAGTGGGTGGAATGAAAACAACCTAACACTCTAGCAGGATAAGAGAGGAAACACAGAAGATAGATATAATGATACCAGGAGAGAGACAAAGTGACGTAGCGATAATAATACTGAGGAAATGAGAAAGAAACGTAATGACGCTTAGGGAAAGATGAGATGATGCTAATACAAAGATAATTGTGGTGAACAAGTGATGTACAGAGAGCAGATTGGATGAAGGGATGAGAGAGCAGGATAGAGGCAGAAAGAGGAAAAAGGATGGGGGTAATGATGACAGAGCTGGGGGAAGAGATAGAGGAATTGAGCTGCAGGGAGGAAGACCACGAGGTAGACAGAGATGCATGGAGAGAGGTACAGGCATGGTGATAACACCGGTGTAATAAAGAGAGCAAGAATGGACAGAAGGTTTAAGAGAGGAAGATATAGAAAGAGGAGATGGAGAGAGATGGAGGGTTGCAGAGAGACAAACATAATGTGGGAGAGACACAATGATTCTGACACAGAGATAATGAAAAAGAGGGAGGGGGTGGTACATGAGAAGAGTGAGGGGGAAGAGGCAACAAGGGAAAGGAAAAGAGGATACCAGGAAAACAGACAACAGATTCCTCTCCTCTCTACTTTTTCATAGCTGGTATTGAATCACTGCAGTCAATAGTTCTACACAGCGTAACTTAGAAAGATGCATTTGATTTGTGGCCCAGCACGCTGTGGAAAGAAGAGGCCAGCATTTGATTTATGAGCCAGGGACCTTGTGGTCAAGTTCACTACAGCTCTCCACCTCTCTGCTGCTTCTCAGCACCTAAAATTTAACAGTCTGTCAGATTGCTATGTAGATTTTTTCATTGCACAGTCAAACCATTATCAAACAAAGCAGATTTTGTTTGGGTATGGAGGGCGGATGTGATTAAGAAATAATTCATTTTCCGCATTGCAAAAAACTATTGTACAAGTGGAAAAGCATCAAGTTGCTGTGGCTTTCCTGCTGACATTTGTCGTGCAGTTCCTGTGAATGCCTGTTACAAATAAGAAAAGCATCAAGCATTCTTTTTTTTTTTCCACCGGTGGTATCTCACAGCAGTATTGCTGTGCAGGCTTGCTTGCATAATAATTAAAAGCCTCACAAATACTATGTAAAATCCTCAAATCTGTGGGATCTAAAGCAAACAAAATGTACATCTAAGACTTAGCCCTGTGTAGAAACAGACTGGCAGTGTGCATATTAGCATTTGCATTCACGTCAGCACCTGATTACACAGTGTGCAAACGGCACCACATTTTTATCCGCCTGTGTCTGAAGTGGTTATTTCACTCGCTACTTATAGACACACACAGAAATTGTCACACACACACACACACACACACACAGATCTATCTCTTTTTTTTTATTCTGTCATACTTAGCAAATAGCAAACTCAGGGTCTATATCTACTAGCTTTTTGCTTCACAACAGCAGTTCAGCTTACCATTCTAATGATGCTTAAAGTTATGCATTACTAGAAATGTAGACGATTTAAGTGAAGAGTGGGTGCTGATTAGCCTGTGTCTGTCAGCTAGGTCTCACCTCAGCTAGTTGAAGTCAATGAAGTCAATTTTCATTGGATATATAAGGTCGGTGACTTCTGGTGCATGTTGATTGATTGATTGATTGATCATTTATTTCAAGCATATGTATAGATATATATAAGACAGAGCATAATTTAATGCAAAAATTTGATACATAAAATGGCTTGCTGTGCAGTTAATGTACTAACACACTGTGAGCCACGTTTTTACTCTAATTTTGATGAATGAAATTCTAGTACTTGTTTGTATACTATGAAAGTATCACAGTATTTGATAGGAATCAGTGTCTCTGCTTTCTACGAACAAACATGAAACTGTTTAGTGCTACACTTCCACAATACTAATCCAGATGTGAGTCCAGAAGCAGTGATGTTAGAGTTGGTGTGTCAAGCTTTTATGTAAAGTCCATGGTACTAGAACTAGAAGAATATACCATCTTTTCAATCTATTATTATGTTATTAGAGCACATTTGCACATTGAAATCGATGTGTATAACCTTTTTGTTTTATATTATTGGCAAGTTCTGATAACCAAAAGCTCATTTTATGCTACTTTTAAATTTAAAAAAAGTTGTTGGAATTACAGTGTTTGTTAGAAAGCAGGCCACAGTTGTTTGCTCACTGATGGGCCACAAGAAGTTGCTTCTGAAAAAACAAATTACGGGATTTTACTTCCCTGATATAAATAGGTAGCATAGCTAAGAACACACTACTAACAGTAGAAATCAGTCAGTTTCCCTCTTCAGTTAGGAAACTGAAGAGGGAGTCCTCAACTCTGCATTATCTAAGAGGATAAACAAAGTGCTTTTTACTGAAATGCCCCAAGTATGATGCTTACAATATGGTATCCGGGTTGATGTGCATATCCGCTGAATTCTTCTTATCCCATCTGCTCAAGAGGGGGATCTGGCAGCAGAAAAGATGGCAGACAGAAAGAGAGAGACAACTGAAGACAGAATAAGGTACAGACACAGATACGGCTGAGGGGGAGAGGTGAACTGGGTTGGAAACACAGTGAAGAACAATCTGAAATTAATCTGGACACTCCAGATGGTTTGAAGTTAGTGAGCGCACATGTATGTGTGCTTCTCAGTTCCTGCCAGCTTGTCCATTTGGGCTTGTGTGTAGGTATTTACTTATTTGTGTGTTTTCTGTTTCTTCAGAGATACAACAACATCTGGTATGTACTCAATGAGCAGGTTCTGATATTAGCCTCATGGAAAAAGACAAAAATACACAAGAACAGCCTCACAAACATTTTGCTAACATTTGGTTGACTGGATTATGACCCAGTGAACAGGGAATGGAGTATGTGCATGTCTGTGTTTGTGTGAAAGACTGCATTCTTAGTAATGTGCAGTTAAATACATGGCCATTGCTCTCTGACAGTTACTACTGGCTTTCATGTGTGTCACACAGACACACACTCAGCACCACACATCTCCATGTGCCTTGTATATTCTTCAAGAGTAAACAAGGACTGGATTAGGAGTTCTGTACCATAAGTTGTGTGCTGTTTTATTTCCGCGAACAACACATGCCTCAAGTATGTGTTTTTCTGTTAAATGTATTCCAGCTAGCATTCCTCACTTAGCTTATTTCATGTTTGATTTACTTTCCTGGTGACTCTAAGTAGCATCAACTACTTCTGTTAAGTGATCCTAGATTTTTACATTTTGAAAACAGCTTTAATTATAATAGCTATATTTTTCTTATATTGAATTATAGAATTATATTGAATTAGCCTGGTAGCTATTTTAATTCTTTAGTATATATATCTGTGCAAATAATGTTCATGTGTACATGTATATATTTAAGTTTGAAACACCTATTGTAACATAGAAATTGCAAACTTTGGATTGCATGAATTATATTGTATAAAGATTTTTTCTATAACTCTAACTGGAGGACTGTGTGTGTTCATGTGTCTGTGCTAAAGTTAAGTCATGACTAATTGAATCATCTTAATTTTGGCTTTTTTGTGATTATGAACCCTTTCCTCAACGGGTTGATGATTTAGGTTTCCACTGATCAATGTCACATCATTTTGTTCCTTAACAAATTACACAGTGTGAGAAGTGTCTATATAGGTTTATATAGGGTTAAAATATATGTTCTACATTTATTCGTATCCATCTACAGGGAGTGCAGAATTATTAGGCAAATGAGTATTTTGTCCACATCATCCTCTTCATGCATGTTGTCTTACTCCAAGCTGTATAGGCCCGAAAGCCTACTACAAATTAAGCATATTAGGGGATGTGCATCTCTGTAATGAGAAGGGGTGTGGTCTAATGACATCAACACCCTATATCAGGTGTACATAATTATTAGGCAACGTCCTTTCCTTTGGCAAAATGGGTCAAAAGAAGGACTTGACAGGCTCAGAAAAGTCAAAAATAGTGAGATATCTTGCAGAGGGATGCAGCAGTCTCAAAATTGCAAAGCTTCTGAAGCGTGATCATCGAACAATCAAGCGTTTCATTCAAAATAGTCAACACGGTCGCAAGAAGCGTGTGGAAAAACCAAGGCGCCAAATAACTGCCCATGAACTGAGAAAAGTCAAGCGTGCAGCTGCCAAGATGCCACTTGCCACCAGTTTGGCCATATTTCAGAGCTGCAACATCACTGGAGTGCCCAAAAGCACAAGGTGTGCAATACTCAGAGACATGGCCAAGGTAAGAAAGGCTGAAAGACGAGCACCACTGAACAAGACACACAAGCTGAAACGTCAAGACTGGGCCAAGAAATATCTCAAGACTGGTTTTTCTAAGGTTTTATGGACTGATGAAATGAGAGTGAGTCTTGATGGGCCAGATGGATGGGCCCGTGGCTGGATTGGTAAAGGGCAGAGAGCTCCAGTCCGACTCAGACGCCAGCAAGGTGGAGGTGGAGTACTGGTTTGGGCTGGTATCATCAAAGATGAGCTTGTGGGGCCTTTTCGGGTTGAGGATGGAGTCAAGCTCAACTCCCAGTCCTACTGCCAGTTTCTGGAAGACACCTTCTTCAAGCAGTGGTACAGGAAGAAGTCTGCATCCTTCAAGAAAAACATGATTTTCATGCAGGACAATGCTCCATCACACGCGTCCAAGTACTCCACAGCGTGGCTGACAAGAAAGGGTATAAAAGAAGAAAAACTGATGACATGGCCACCTTGTTCACCTGATCTGAACCCCATTGAGAACCTGTGGTCCATCATCAAATGTGAGATTTACAAGGAGGGAAAACAGTACACCTCTCTGAACAGTGTCTGGGAGGCTGTGGTTGCTGCTGCACGCAATGTTGATGGTGAACAGATCAAAACACTGACAGAATCCATGGATGGCAGGCTTTTGAGTGTCCTTGCAAAGAAAGGTGGCTATATTGGTCGCTGATTTGTTTTTGTTTTGTTTTTGAATGTCAGAAATGTATATTTGTGAATGTGGAGATGTTATATTGGTTTCACTGGTAAAAATAAATAATTGAAATGGGTATATATTTGTTTTTTGTTAAGTTGCCTAATAATTATGCACAGTAATAGTCACCTGCACACACAGATATCCCCCTAAAATAGCTAAAACTAAAAACAAACTAAAAACTACTTCCAAAAACATTCAGCTTTGATGTTAATGAGTTTTTTGGGTCATTGAGAACATGGTTGTTGTTCAATAATAAAATTATTCCTCAAAAATACAACTTGCCTAATAATTCTGCACTCCCTGTATTTAGTGATGGGATGGATGGAAGTCTAAGGGTTCTACAAGGTCTTACATTTGCAAGTGTTTGATATGTGAATGTTTGATGTCAAGGAAGTTTACTGAGCGAGCAATGTGATCACATAGTGGATGTGATTTAAAAAGCTTCATATAGTATTTTTGTGCATGTATGAGTCTATATGAGTGTATGTGTTGTGGTAGGTTTTTTTCTGGATGATCATGTTTCTGAGACTGATAACACTGAGAGGATGGAGGCTATGAAATCTGAATATATGCCATGTGTGTTCATATTCAAGTGCTTTGCATGAAAGCTTTGAATGGCATATGCTACTGTGTCGAGGGAGGCTGTGAGACATGTCCTGCATTATATTTGAGTTGTGTGTGAGGACATGGGCTTGTTAACACTGGGCTTTGCATACTGCACATATTTAAGCTCTGCTCGATTTTTGCTTCAGATATACTATCCATTACAATATTTCTAAAGGGTGTGGGGCACAATGTATAAAAGAATGTACGTTTAACTTTGGTCATGGGAGTTTGAATTGTTTGCATATTCCCTCTTCATCATACTGTTCTAATCTCTGTGTAAAACTAAATCTGAAGAATGCATGGAACCTGATCGTATCCTTAAAATATATTTATTGTATAATGTATACTTTAATGCAGGATGTACATTTTCTTACATGTCTTATCTCTTTCTCTTCTAGCTGAGTCTTGTGGTGGTGTAGTCCAAGGTCTGAATGGCACCATAGAGTCACCTGGTTTCCCCCATGGTTATCCCAACTACGCCAACTGTACATGGCTGATAATAACAGGGGAGAGGAACCGAATCCAGCTAACCTTCGTCACTCTGGCGCTGGAGGAAGACTTTGATATTGTATCGGTTTATGATGGACAGCCCTCACCTGGCAACTTAAAAATGAGGTTAGCACTCATTCTTTCATTTTCTGTCTGATGTGGTTTCCTGTTCCTCTTTTTTCTCAGTGTCTTCCCTCTTTCCAACCTAATCTCCCTCCCTCCACATCCTGATTTATCAGCAATGTCCATATACAGTGGGGCAAAAAAGTATTTAGTCAGCCACCGATTGTGCAAGTTCCCCCACCTAAAATGATGACAGAGGTCAGTAATTTGCACCAGAGGTACACTTCAACTGTGAGAGACAGAATGTGAAAAAAAAAATCCATGAATCCACATGGTAGGATTTGTAAAGAATTTATTCGTAAATCAGGGTGGAAAATAAGTATTTGGTCAATAACAAAAATACAACTCAATACTTTGTAACATAACCTTTGTTGGCAATAACAGAGGTCAAACGTTTACTATAGGTCTTTACCAGGTTTGCACACACAGTAGCTGGTATTTTGGCCCATTCCTCCATGCAGATCTTCTCGAGAGCAGTGATGTTTTGGGGCTGTCGCCGAGCAACACGGACTTTCAACTCCCGCCACAGATTTTCTATGGGGTTGAGGTCTGGAGACTGGCTAGGCCACTCCAGGACTTTCAAATGCTTCTTACGGAGCCACTCCTTTGTTGCCCGGGCGGTGTGTTTTGGATCATTGTCATGTTGGAAGACCCAGCCTCGTTTCATCTTCAAAGTTCTCACTGATGGAAGGAGGTTTTGGCTCAAAATCTCACGATACATGGCCCCATTCATTCTGTCCTTAACACAGATCAGTCGTCCTGTCCCCTTGGCAGAAAAACAGCCCCATAGCATGATGTTTCCACCCCCATGCTTCACAGTAGGTATGGTGTTCTTGGGATGCAACTCAGTATTCTTCTTCCTCCAAACACGACGAGTTGAGTTTATACCAAAAAGTTCTACTTTGGTTTCATCTGACCACATGAAATTCTCCCAATCCTCTGCTGTATCATCCATGTGCTCTCTGGCAAACTTCAGACGGGCCTGGACATGCACTGGCTTCAGCAGCGGTACACGTCTGGCACTGCGGGATTTGATTCCCTGCCGTTGTAGTGTGTTACTGATGGTGACCTTTGTTACTTTGGTCCCAGCTCCCTGCAGGTCATTCACCAGGTCCCCCCGTGTGGTTCTGGGATCTTTGCTCACCGTTCTCATGATCATTTTGACCCCACGGGATGAGATCTTGCGTGGAGCCCCAGATCGAGGGAGATTATCAGTGGTCTTGTATGTCTTCCATTTTCTGATGATTGCTCCCACAGTTGATTTTTTCACACCAAGCTGCTTGCCTATTGTAGATTCACTCTTCCCAGTCTGGTGCAGGTCTACAATACTTTTCCTGGTGTCCTTCGAAAGCTCTTTGGTCTTGGCCATGGAGGAGTTTGGAGTCTGACTGTTTGAGGCTGTGGACAGGTGTCTTTTATACAGATGATGAGTTCAAACAGGTGCCATTCATACAGGTAACGAGTGGGGGACAGAAAAGCTTCTTACAGAAGACGTTACACGTCTGTGAGAGCCAGAGATTTTCCTTGTTTGAGGTGACTAAATACTTATTTTCCACCCTAATTTACAAATAAATTCTTTACAAATCCTACCATGTGAATTCATGGATTTTTTTTTCACATTCTGTCTCTCACAGTTGAAGTGTACCTCTAGTGCAAATTACTGACCTCTGTCATCATTTTAAGTGGGGGGACTTGCACAATCGGTGGCTGACTAAATACTTTTTTGCCCCACTGTATCTACTTGGTACTTGGACCGTTGTATATTTTGTTGGCCATCTTTTCTTCAAAATTTAGAAGAAGACTTAGCTCTAATCTGTCTGTCAATTTTAAGACAGGTAAAATAACAAGAAAATAAACCAAGCAGACATTTTTAATATTACAGTTGTTGGGAACACCGATTACTGTCTACCTAAAGGAGCACAGCGCCGAGGGGTATAAGATATTTTAGTTTCTGAATATTAGATTACTAGATTCATAACTTTTGCACTGTCCACTTCCTGCTGTGACAAAACAAATTTCCCACGTGTGGGACTAATAAAGGTTATCTTATCTTATCTTATCTTAGTGTATAGGAAACAAAGATATGGTGTATAAACAACTCATCACCTAAGATTTCAGGTTACTAATGACTACTGTCTTTTGAAAGTGAGTTCAAAAACTTGCAGGAGTGAGCTTCATTGATTAAATTTGGCTTATTGCCCAATTCAGCATAATCTGAATAAAGTGCAGCTGCTCCATAGAAGTCCACCTTATACTTACCTCCACCTTATACTTATGCCTTTATGATACGTGCTGGAACTCCTCCAGCATCTCAAAATAGTTACAAGAGGGCAAAGTCACAGAAGCAAGTTTGGCGAATAGGGCAGGTGTTTAGTGAAATGTGTGTAGGTGTAAGAAAGTGCAGTAGTACATCTAGTTTAGATGCCTCAGGTATTCAGACGTGGAGATCCCCAATGCAACACCTCTGGTGGTTAAGGACTCTTAGCCAGTACATGTGGTTGTGAGTTAATAACTAGAAATTGCTGAGCTCATCTGGACTTTGTTCCACTCTAGAGTCTCTCTTGGTAAGAGGTGGTGAACAGGTTTTCTCCAGTTGATAAGAGTGCTGTTCTCCTGTGATATCAGGTCAAGGAATGAGTCCTAACTATAATATGTGTTGATAATTTTTATGGTCACAATTTTTCAGTTAAGGGCTAAAGGGGTGTTAGGTCATGTGGCCTCAGGATCTTGTATCTGCCTTTTTTAGATAATGTGGTCTTGTTGGCTTCATCAAGCAACGACTGCCAGCTCCCACTTGTTCCAAAGATCCAAAACCTAATTGTAGCTTAAAGACATGCAGGCAGATGGAACAGTGAAACAGTGGCCTGAATATAGCATCCTCTTTCTTCACAACTTCACTGCAAAATTTGAAGTGCTGTTATTTTGGCTAACTTGAATGTAGCATGCAAACTGAGAAAGTCTCACTAGGTTTAACAGCACTATATAGTGGTTAACTAAAAGTGTTCCCTGTGGATCAACAAAAATGTGCAGGAATATATATAAGCCACTGATGAATTGGCAGCATCCCTATTTAGTGAGTGGAAAGAATGTAATATTATTGCAAAAAGGGCAGAGAGAACATCATCGACAGAGCTGGCAAACTGTAGGAAGCTTATTCATAGTGCTCTGCTTGTGTGTAGGAGGGATGAGCTGGGAATGCACCAAGTAGTGTTTAAGGCTGGTGGAGCAGTTATGGATAACATCGGGTTTTTCCTTGAATACATCACATTGCTGTATTATGAGTCAGTGTTTGAATAGAATACTTTTTTTCTTTTAGTGGATGGATAAGCAAGGAATAGACTGTAGAGGGTGATTTGGGTTGTGTGGAGGTTTACTGTAAATGCAGCCTCATTTTTGTGCTCAGCATACTACCATAAGGATCCTTGGTGTGCTGTTATGCTGAAAATGACCATGGGCAAAGAAAAGAGAATAATTTAAGAAAAGAATCCAAGTTTTTATAGGCTCAAAGTAAGATTTTGTGTCAGTAGTGTCACCCTCTTTATCTGTTCTGCGTTTATCATTTGTGAATGCCACGTGCTAGTTGTAGTTGCCTGTACTTAGTGTATGATTATTTCAGTGGATCTTTTGCAGCGTTGGTGTATGCGACCTCATTATTCTACCTGTTGCTTGTTTTTTACATCCACACCAACCAGACGTGACTAAGAGGGATTTGTTTGGGCTTTTGTTATGCTTGGCCTCATTGAACTGTGGTACGATTATCTCATGAGATAGACTAGCTCAAGAGACTACTTCACAGCATAGCCGTATTAGAGCCTTTACTCTGTTAATTTACAAAATCTCTTTTAAAAGATAGGTCTGATTTAAGAGTGAAATGAGCTTGAGCATGTTGAAATGAGCACAATGATTAAACATATGAAATGTCTAAAGAAACTAAAAGTATATTAAACGCTGCAGCTGCAAAGCCGACTAGTTAAGATTTACTTTACTTACATAAAGTGTTCTGTATGTATCCATTCATCCATCCATCCATCTTCTGCCACTTATCCAGATTTAGGTTGTTAAACCTCCCTCTCCCTGGCCACCTCCTCCAAGCCAAGCCACCTGAGAGATATAATCTCTCCAGTCTGCCCCCAGGCCTTAAACACCTTTTTCCAGGCATCCTAGCCAGATGCCTGAAACACCTCAACTGGCTCCTTTCAATATGGAGCAGTAGGACCTCTACTCTGAGCTCTTCACCGTATCGCTAAGAGAATGCTAGTTTGCCTCTTATCTGTGATCTCATTCTTTCATCACTACCCAGAGCTTGTAGCCGTAGGTGAGGGTGTGAACGCAGCTCAACTGGTAAATCGACAGCTTTGCTTTCAGCTTCCGTTGATGTCATTGTGCATGTCTTCAGACAAGAAATACAAATCTTAGTTTTGGTTATCACCTTTGATTATCACCTTTTTTGCATGCTCCAAAATTCAAGATCTGACATCTTCATGCTTATGGGACTCAACAGAAGACAGCATATATCCATTTGTTGCACCTTAGAACTACACCTTTATTAACAGAATTAAAACACTGTGCTGCTGATAACTGCTTTGGCAGGTGAGCTGACCCGTTGTGGCAGCTGCCACATTTTGCCAGCCTGGTCGCTCTGTCAGGGATGATAATTAGCCCTGGAGTTATTTGGGTCCCACATTCTCTGACCACTACCCAAACATGCCAATAGTATTTCCTTTTTGAACCTTCAACACAAAACATCAGTGCAAGGGTGATATATTGGGTTTTCCTAGAGCTTCTGAACTTAAGTGCAGTGAGTTGCAGCAGGGAGTCCATTCCCAGTGCCATTTAGATCAAGTGACTAAGCTGGGAGATGAAGGGTCACTTTTTTCTCTTTCAGTTCTTCTGTTGATGTTAGCACTTCTCTACTCCTCTGAATAGTGCAGACATTTCTGGGGACAAGCAGCATATTGCTGAATTTAGACCACTGGCCAGCAGTCTTTTGTGCCCTAGGGCTCTCCCTGGTGTGTGTCAGTACAGGCAAAGCTTCAGCCCTGCTTGTAAGGCTTCCTTTGGCTCCAGCTGGGTGTTAGCAGCTACTGAATTCACCCACTATCCTATTTTTTGCTTATAAAAGAGAGTAAGTTATGTTTTTACATGAAATATTTAAGCCTGCACATACAAGAGCTGATTTAAATTATCCGGCTGTTCTCTGAGTTCCACAAGGCCAGTGTTGTGTCCACACATACTATTGCATTTGTTCTGTAGATGCATTTACCAGAAGCGCTAGAGGGCGCTAGTGAGTATGTTGTTCTGGTTGTGGTTTTGGAGAAGAAAAAAAGAAAAATAAAGAAAAGGAGTCAACTCCGGTAATCCTCTGTTCCTACCTGCGTGTGTGTGTAATACTTGCTGAACTAACACCACACAACAAGTGGCGACGAGAGTAGTGGTGATTAAGTTATGGCTCTGCTCTCTTTGCAACCCCCGGCTGTGTTCCTGGATTGCCCGGGCGAACCGAAAATTCCATTTGCTGCGTGGAAAAAGTTGTTCGATAACTACTTGCTGGCGATCGGGGGTAATGACTTTGCTACGGAGAGGAAGAGGGCCCTGCTCATTCACTGCTTGGGAACGGAGGGACAACGAATCTACAGCGCCTTACCACTCGCTACGGATGATTACGAGGGATCCGTAAAGGCTTTGGAAACGTACTTTCATCCTAAAGTCAATGTTGTCGCCGAGAGATACCGTTTCAGGCAACGAGCCCAAGCTGTCGGTGAGTCTACAGATCACTACGTTGCAGCACTGCGTGAGCTCGTGAAACAATGTAAGTTCGGGGCTATGGAGAATGAAATGTTGCGGGATCAACTTGTAGAGAAGACAAATAATGCTCGTATACGTGAAAGACTGCTAATGGAGGAGGATTTGACGCTCGATCGAGCTTTGGAAATTGCTAGGCGTACAGAGGCTGCAATAGCTGATGCAAAGGCCATTGCTGTCGGTGAAACAAAGCCTGTTGCCGCTGTTCAAGTACAAAAGAAGATGCGCAAGCCAAAATACAAAGCAGCTAAAAAAACGGATACAGCTCCGACGTGCTACCGTTGTGGTTCAGCTGATCACAAAGCCAATGATAAATCCTGCCCCGCAAAAGACTGCAAATGTAATACGTGTGGGAAAATCGGACATTTTTCGAGAGTGTGTAAATCTTCTCATAAGCTTGTTAATGAAGTGACTGTTCCTGAAATGTGTGTTTTAACTGTTGACAATTGTGTCAGTGGTGATCCGGCTAAATTGATGTGCACTGTTGCAGTCACTGTACCAAATACTGCACAGGCATGCACTGTTAAGCTACTAGTAGACACAGGGTCTGGTGTTTCCATACTGCCTGAACATGTTTACAGCAAAAATTTTGGCTCAGTTAAGTTAAGTAATCCAGCTGTTCAGCTTATTACATATTCAAAAGAGAAACTGGATGTATTAGGGTGTCTTAGAGCTGACATTACTTACAATGGCAAGAGTGCCTCCACAGATCTCTACATTGTGAGAACAGGAACACCCATACTGGGAATGGACTTGGTGACTGCCCTCCAGCTACACATAAAAGGGGGACAATTAGTTCTTGACAGTCCCAAGGTCTGTGCTGCACTCCAGCAAACCTCGGCTCTGCCCACTCAATGTAAACAGGAATGTGAGTCTCCAGTTGCATTCGGATGTGCAAAGGACTTTGTACATAAAGTGAAGGTGCGACCTGAAGTGAAGCCAATACAGCAGAAACTTCGACGCTTACCCCTGTCAGTCCGTGATGCTGTTTCCGCAGAACTCAAGAACCTTGAGGAACATGGCATCATAGAGAAAATTGATGCATCTGAATGGGTCTCCCCGATTGTAGTCACTAGAAGGAAGACTGGTGGCATACGCATGTGCGTTGATTTGAGAGAACCTAACAAAGCGGTGGTCGCTGACAGTCATCCCTTGCCACTGATAGAGGACATACTGTCTGAGCTGCGTGGGGCTGTCATGTTCTCCACCCTGGATCTTAAATCCGCCTACCATCAGCTGAAACTACATGAAGAGAGTAGAGGGCTCACTGCTTTCATTACACATGAAGGACTGTACCAGTACTGCAGAGTTCCCTATGGGTTGAGTTCAGCACCTGCAGCCTTCCAAAAGATGATGACACAAATCCTACGCGGCCAGAAAGGGGTGCAATGCTACCTTGATGATGTCATCATATACGGAACGTCAGAAGCTGAACATGAGGCCAACTTGCGTGCTGTGTTACACAGAATCAACAATGCAGGACTGAAACTCAATGTTGACAAATGTCAACTCCGTCAAACTACTCTGAGCTTTTTGGGTCAAAAGATCGGTCCAGAAGGTCTGCTGCCAGATGACTCTCATGTCACTGCCATCCTGCATGCTCCGCCCCCTACTGATCCTGCAACCCTGCGCTCATTTCTTGGCTTGAGTGCATGGTACAGCAAGTTTGTGCCAAATTACGCGACTGTTGTTGAACCTATGAGAGCTCTTCTGCGTAAGGACTGTTCATTCCACTGGAACGAAGCAGCTCAAGCAGCGTTTGATCAAGTCAAGCGGTTAATCGTGCACAGCCCTGCCCTGGTGATGTTCGACCCCAGTAAGCCAACCATAGTCTCAACAGATGCCTCAGACTACGGTGTAGGTGCTGTTTTGACTCAACTTGACGGTAATGATGCAGAACATACTGTTGCATTTGCATCTCGCAGCTTGTCTGATGCAGAGAGGAAATACTCAATCGTTGAGAAGGAAGCTCTAGCTTGCGTCTGGGCTGCTGAAAAATGGCGCACATGGCTCTGGGGCAGAAAATTCCTCCTACGAACAGATCACCAAGCACTGACAACACTGCTGACTACTAAGGGCAATAACAGAGCTGGTCTACGCATAGCCAGATGGTCAGCTCGCCTGTTGGAGTTTGATTATGAAGTGGAATATAGAACTGGGTCCCTGAACCATGTTGCTGATTGTCTTTCTAGGCTTCCACTTTCTGAGACAGACATGGCATGTGCAGAGGATGTGGAGTCAGTTGCAGCCATCCTCACTGATCTGAGTGCTGTGTCTGAGGATGACTTCCAGTCAGGGTGCAAAGACTGTCCAGTGTTCACAAAGCTCCGTGTGCAGATACAGAAAGGCTGGCCTGCTAGGAAGACGTCACTGGATCCTGACTTACAGCCGTACTTCCCAATCCGCCATGAACTCGCGGTCTTGAACGAGTGCATCATCAGAGGTACACATCGATTGCTAGTGCCTGAGTCGTTGCAGAAAAAACTCACTGATATAGCTCATGAAACTCACCAAGGCATCGTCCGTACCAAACAACGCCTGAGGGAAATGTACTGGTGGCCCAAAATGGATTGTCATATAGAGACACTGATAAAGAACTGTGCAACGTGCAGACAGAATGACAAGTCCGCTGTCACCCATGATGCTCCACTCCAACCCATTCCTTTACCAGCTGCTGCTTGGGAAAAGGTGTCTGTGGACATCATAGGCCCTTTTGAAATAGCCCCTTCTGACTGTAGATTTGCCATCACATTGGTAGACTACTTTAGCAAGTGGCCTGAAGTAGCTTTTGCTCCCCGAGCTGATGCAGCTACTATCATTCAATTCCTTTCTGTAGTTTTCTCTCGTGAAGGGAATCCAAAGACACTGATAAGTGACAATGGCTCTCAATTTCTCTCTGCTGAGTTCACTGACTTCCTGAAAAGCAGGGGAATCCAACACCTGAGATCCTCAGTGTATTACCCAAGAGCTAATGGGGAAGTTGAGAGATTCAGTAGATGCATTAAAGACTGCCTACAGACTGCCTCGATTCAAGGACAACCCTGGAAATCGTTCCTGAGAACTTACCTGATGGACTACAGAGCAACCCCTCATTCAACAACTGGAGTTTCCCCTTCAGAACTGCTCCATGGACGACGAATGAGAACAAAGTTACAGGTAATGGATATGCCTGTTCCTCAGACAGAGAGGCATACCATGTGCGAAAGAGTTAAGAATAAGCAAATGAAAATGAAAGAATACACTGATGCTCGCAGACACGCCAAACCATCCAACTTTCAGCCTGGTGACAAGGTACGGGTTAGGAAGCCGTGGAAGGTAAAGAAAGGCGAGTTAAAGTTTTCCAAACCAAGGACTGTCATGACAAGGAAAGGACCAAACACTTATTTGCTGGATGATGGACGGACCTGGAACGCCTCACACTCATCGGCTCTGTCAGAGCTGAACGCAGGTACTGATTCTGACACAACAATGGACTGTCATAAACCAGGAACTGATCTAGCATCTAACTCTGAGTCTGATAGTAGGCTTAGGCCCACCAGGATGAGGAACCCACCTTGCTGGACCCAAGACTTTGTCATGGGAAAGTGAATGTTACTGAGTAATGTGAAATATGTTAAAAGTGTATTAGGTGACATACATCAGAATGATGAAGTCAGGTTCACATAAGAAGTCCTTGTTCAAAGGGGGAGATGTTGTGTCCACACATACTATTGCATTTGTTCTGTAGATGCATTTACCAGAAGCGCTAGAGGGCGCTAGTGAGTATGTTGTTCTGGTTGTGGTTTTGGAGAAGAAAAAAAGAAAAATAAAGAAAAGGAGTCAACTCCGGTAATCCTCTGTTCCTACCTGCGTGTGTGTGTAATACTTGCTGAACTAACACCACACAACAGCCAGTCATCGGCCAGTTGACCTAAAACCCTCTCCTCTTCTCAGCTAGTGCTGATATGAACCCATCAGGCTGCCTACATGAACAGTGGGATGCAGCCAAGAGGAGCTGACTGCCCTCTCTTTGTTCAGAAAGAAGAACACAGAAGACACAGGATATATCTTTCTCTAGCAGCCACCCCTCCAACTGCCCTTGGATCATGCGTACGGGGAATTCTTCAATCTCATATATAGAATAAGGGCTGACCTGGCATCTGTGACCTCTTCTTACCAACCCCAGTTGTGCGTCAGCAACGGTAGAGAAGGGGTAGATAGATGTATAGATTTATTTTTACTTTATTTTATATAGAAATTTCAAATGTTAACAAAATGCTGCAGCTACAATACGAAAGAAGAAGTTGAGAAGAAAATTCTTGAGTACTGTAGGTATTAGTTTTGACTAGTTTTGAGTATTTTTAAGTCCTTTTATCACTGTCAGTCCTGTCCCACTGGTGAATCCTGTCCCACTGGTGAATCCTGTCCCACTGGTATTCATTTCAGCTATGTGAATTCTAGCTTACTGTTCCTAATGTGAGATAGTAAGGAAAGTAAAACTTTTTTTGAAAGACTTACTTATAAGTTAGTATCAGGTAAAGGTAGTTGGTGGGGTTTTTTTTTGTGTGGTAGTGCTGTGTTTCTGGTGAGTTGGGATAATATTTATATTACTGATTATAAAAGAATTGGTATGATAAGTTGCCACTATTTCTGTGTAGTTGCTGGTAGATTTTTCTCTGCCTCACTTGGGGGCTAAGAATAACAGTGTTATTTTAACACATAACTGTGTTATGCTATTAAATTAACATTCTCTATTAACGTCATAGACGGGCAGGAATGATAACATTTGCTACCTAGCTGCAGCATTAACATCACTGCTTTATTATTAGCCATAGCCACTAGCTGTTATCTTAATGATAACAAGCAGCTTATGTGGTTATCAGGTAATTGCTAATGTTAATGTGTGCACCATCCAGGCTAATATTTATGATAGCCGTTTCTCTGTTGTTGAAATGGGAGCTCTACTGACCTCCTGAAAATTTGGTGTAGTGAATTTCAACTACCTCAGCTACTTGTGACAGGAGGAGCTGTGTGCTTGTAGGTTTGCATTGCTGGTATCAATACTGCTGCATGATACTGTGGGATGAGTATCTATCAAATATTTATTTTTAGTATAAAATGGTATCCGTCTTTTTTTTGACAACCCTACTAGAATCAGTGAGTGTGTAACCTGTTATTATTTCAAGAACAAGTAAGTATTAGAACAGGGTTTTTTCTTTGGACAGATATGAGAAAATAGAAATCTTTAATACGAATGAGAAGTGTTGTGTTTGGAGAAGGTAAAACACTGCATACCTGTATCACAACTAGGGATGGGTACCGGTATCCGGTGCCATGATGGCACCGGTTCTGACATAAACGGTAGTAACCAGACCGAAAAGCAGCGCACATTTCGGTGCTTTATTTCGGTGCTTTTTTTTCCTGAGCTGTGATACACTTTAGATTCTAGCCAATCATTTTACGTTTCCCAGGATAGTAGGCGGGGCCAGGTACGTACGTTCTTTTAGAGCAGAGCTACAGATTAAAAATGCCCAAGGCGAAGCGGTCAAAGTCTGGCTGTACTTCACAGCAAAATATGCAAACTCAGCAGCCTGCAACAAGTGCTTTAAGCTGATACTGTGATACTGTCAAAGGAAGTAACACCTCAAATCCGATGAAACACCTGGCGACGCATAGCGTCTTTTTTTTTAAAGTCGAGAAATGCGCCGTATTTGATAGCTTGCTGTGAGACCTCACACCAAGCACATCTACTGGGGGTGGGTTGCCTGTTATCGGACCCGGAGCAACATCCCCCAAAAACACGAAGAGGAGAGTCCTGGCCCCTAGCCCTGCCAGTGTATCAGAAATGATGACGGATGATGATGGCAGCAGCAGCCGTTCTTCTCTGCGTGAGTAGCTTAATGTTGTTCGTGTGTAATTTACGTTGAGTAGGCTAACCACGTTATTACATTAATGCATGTAAGGTGAACTAGCAAACATCATCATAGCTACATGCTGCTGTCTTCTTGTTTGATGGCAGATACTCCCTTCACCCTGGCCAAAAAGGCTAAAATGACCAAAGAAAAAGTGGAAAACAGTTAAACAATAGTTTTTTTCTATTGTTTAAGCACTGCTTCCAGCCAAGAGTGATGCCATAAATCCCCTATAGCTGCAGAAAAGGCTAACATTGTTATCTTTTTACAAAAAACCAGCTGAACATGAGAGGTTTTTGGACCAGTTTTGTGTTCTCCATTCTTTAAGCACCGGTACCGGTTTGGCACCGGTTTCGGATAAAACCTAAACGATACCCATCCCTAATCACAACTTTATCTCCTCTGTCACGATCACGATAAAAGATTTACAAATCATCCTCCTTCTGACTGCACTTTGATCAGTCTCCCTGTTATTAATGATAAAAAAGAACTAAATACATTTTACACATGATTCATTAGATAACTGAAGTCCTGTGCACATTATAATTGTGTAAAAACCCATTTTACTCTTTGCTCTCATTCTATTAGAAAGATGTTGATTCATATGTTACCCTGCTCTTTGCATCATAACATATTTTTTATATGTCCTCCAAGTTAACATCATCATTAAACCTGAATTCATAAGTTAGATATGGAAAGAAAGTTGAAATGCTGCTCTAGGTACATTTGAAGCCATGATCTAATTCAAGAGCCATGTGCACATGTGGTCTCTGTGCAGGCTGGAAGACCAGTTCTGTGCTGAATGAATTAGATAGCTTCCCTAGCTGTTGACACTTACACCGCTTCAGCACACTTGGCTTTGAACAGAGACAAGTGTGGCTCTTTAAAACGCATCAAAACAATAGAGGCGACTCGAGCCATATGTGCTACATGTTTAATGTGTGACACGCAATTGCAGGCTGACTCTGACTGTACACTTTTGCTACTTTTATTTGCTACATTTAGACAGCTTCCAGCTCTCCAGATAGCTCATTATCAAAGAAAGCACAGGAAGAAGCTGTGTGGATTTGCTTTGACCACTGCAAAAATTGTCATCACAACGACACTATACAACTGCTGCCAACAGTTATCTATACTAACTATCACATCAGCCACAAGTAATGTACAACTACAACAAAACCCAAGAGCGTACTAAAGAATTAACAGTGTCCTGATTTTGCCTGGATAAACGGAAGTAATTACTGATGCCCAAGGTTAGCTGGAGGTCATCTTAGTATGAACAGACTGACAGACAGAGTGCAATGCACTGGCAAAAACCTTCAAAGCACCTAAAATGAACATAGTGTTAATGCAGACCTGTTATACTGATTTGTATCTGTTAAATAAATTATATATTTGCGCTGTTTTAGTCAAATTGGATGTTAAGATTCTTATCCACAATGCAATATGATGAAAAAGGAGCACCTGGAGAGTCTAATAAGACTTTGGGATATAAAGGACAAGGACCACTTCCTGGTCAAGATGGGGAGGAGAAATAATTAAGAGTGGCAAATGCAAGCATCTTAGCATTATACAACGATAAAAGTTAGGAAAAATGTGAATATATCTCCAACTGTGTCTCCTGTAGTCTCATTAAACCCTGAAGTGGTACTCATTCTGTCTTAAGAACCAGAGTTTTTGGCTATTGTGTATTTGTTTATGCCATTGATTTACATGAACTCAAATATATACACATATACACACACACACATATTCAACTACCAGTGTTGAATAATACGTGTTTGCTTCATTGTTCACTAACCTTAACTTCCCGGTTCATTTATTTTGCTTTCAGTCATGCTCTCCCACTCTCCTTGTTTTCCATCTCCTCAGCTTTACTTTTTTATTCATCTCACTCTTTTTTTTCTACATTTCCATCTGTGCTGCTCTGTTTTTACGACTCCATCCCTCTTCTGCGCTTCATTTGTTCGTGTTTTACATTTTTCAAAATGTTACTTGTATATCTTACTTTTTATTTTTTTATGTTTGCAGTCTGGAAATCACATGGATTTTAACATAGCTGTACAGATTAAAATTTGTAATGAAAACCAAAGGATTACTTCAAAGTAAAGAGACATTAACCAAGGGGAAATTTATGAACTGCTTCACCTGTAAAAACAAATGAAAGCAAAACAGTCGGTGGAGCATTTAGTTCTCAAAATGTGACTGATCTCGGACCTGCCATTAAAACTATAACATTGCAATAGTTTTAATGGCAGGTCCACAATAGTGCTCGTGTTGATCAGACTGAAGCCTTTTGCCTGAAAATTTAACCTGTATTAGAAATTTATGCAAAAAAACAGGATTTGTAAGAATAATTACTAAATACTTAATTCAGCAATGAACTTAATTCAATGTTATCATATGAAGTAATTTTCTGTAGTTATGTATGTGTATTATTTTTCTTTATCTGTCTGGCATAACTTACTACATCATAGCATACAATGAAATATAAACATGTATTGACTCATATTCTATTATACTAGATATGACTGGTGAAAATGAGTCAAAGATACACTCACTTTATTAGGTATGCCCTGCTAGTACCAGGTCAGACGCCCCTTTTGCCTGTAGAACTGCTTCAATTCTTCGTAACATCAACAAGGTGCTGGAAATATAGCATAACACAGTTGTTGCAGATTTGTCGGCCGCACATCCATAATGTCCGTCTTCCATTTCACCGCATTCAGAGGTGCAACAAGTGGTTTTGTTAGTTACTGCTGCCCTCCAAACAGCTTGAAGTAGGTCGTGTCCAAATTCATGGGCTGCATTCTCCTGAGGACCCGGCCTTCGCGGTCTACGTGGGCCGGGTCCTCAGAAGATTGGGTAGGCCGGAAGTAAACGGCCGTGAAATTGGACGGTCTAGCCTTCTGATTAGCGTCACCGCTGTCTCGGTGGAGTTTAATAAACTCAGCCGTCTGCTCCTTGCTGTCTAAAATATAACAGGACACTGGAGTAAACTCTCGGCCATCTCACACTTCTGTTTAATCAGTTTTCTGTTTGACGTTTAGTCAGCTGTGTAAAAACCAAGGAGGAACCCACCCTGGGGATTAATAAAGTTTTATTTTATCTAATCTAATAACTTTAATCTCAGCCAAACCGATTTACTCACGAACAAACAAAACTAGTGATGTGTCCTGTGTGTCTAAGCTTCGAATCGTGCGTCGGGTAATCGCTGGGGCGTTTTTCTGAAGCGCGTATCGAGGCTTGCTTTGATTACGTAGGCAGTGACGTTCGAGGCCTCGCGGGCAGTCCGTACCACGTGACTGATTCAGGGACTGGTTCACCGGTTCGCGCCAGATTCGAAATAACATGGGCAGGAAAACAGCTGATTCCCCATCACACCGTGTTGTGGAATTGGATTACGTACGTGCTACATAGTTACTTGTGCATTTCTTCTTCGATGGAACCAGCAAGGAAGAGATGTTTTTTTTTTTTTTTTAATTTTGTCTCTCCTAATAAAGTATGCACACAGTAATAAATATCACAAATGATAAACACCAAAATATAAATAAACAACACTACACATCCTATAATCTGATTTCTGTCTTTTAGTTTATTAAAAAGTGAAGCACCAAACACTAGTTTGTGTCATTATCCAGATGTACATAAGGTTTACACATCATTATAATCAAAGAGCCCGCTTCACTTGAATTGTCCACTTGATGGCGCAGTAGAGCAAATGAATCATCACAATGCTTCGAACCATGAGTCGACCAATTGGATGGAAAGCTTCAGTTCATCATGAGGCTTCATCTCACCATCACTAAACAAAACACTGAAAAAAGCCCAACAATAACATTTTTAGGTTGTCTAAGTGACTTATATATTACGTTTGTCACGGCCGGGCAGGTTACACACAGTAATTCGGCGTGCCCGTGTGGCGTGTTGGCTAGACCCAAGCGCGGCGAAGGCTAGCGGTGGGTTTGGAGCAGGCACGCAGTTATTCTAGTAACGATCAGTGCACGAAGCGTGGCTTCGGAACGGTCGTTACCGACAGAGAGCGAGCGGAGCCGGGAAGAGAAAAAGGATTGAAGGGATAATCACTCACGGTTGCTGAATCAGGCGGAGACTGACGTCGGCAGAGTTTCGGAGCTCCTGACACGAAGAGAATGATGTCTGGCGTCTCTCTTTTAACCCCGGCCCCGTGATCAGCTGATCACAGCTGATCACCAGCTGACAACGTTTAACCCGAGCAGCGAAAGTCCGCGGTGATCTGAAAATGATGTGCCGGGAGTTGTGCCATTCTCGGCCGCATCAGTAACCCTCGAGCTCCCGGCTAGCTATCGAGCTGGTGGGTAGCAGACGTCTCCGAAAACGTCGAAGCACTTTAGCAAAGATGCGATATCTTGATAAACCGAGCAGATATTTGATGTTTACACAGCTACTTTCTCGCCTGAAAATATGTTAAAAGTTTATTTTGTGATCCAGAAAGATTAATAAGAGTAATTTTAAAACTTAGTAGCGGCCGCCATTAGCCGGAAACTGGAGCTTGGCTGGGCCGCGCTATGAATTCTGGGATATGGTGGGCCACGAAGGACACACCCGACCCATCCTTCAAATTCGGAAAAAGGAGCACGCATTTGTCGGCTGCATTCGGAGGGGTCTACGAATTTGGACAGCCTTCGGCGCGTTGCTGTGACGTAATCGGTCTACAAATGCGGCCTCAGGAGAATGCAGCCCATGAATTTGGACACCACAGTAGTCTGGCCTTTCTCCCTGACCTCTGACATCGACAAGGCATTTACACACAGAGAACTGCTGCTCACTGGATGTTTTCTCTTTTTCTGACCATTTTCTTTAAACCTGAGCAACCAGCTTGTCTGGCACCAACACCCACACCGTGTTCAAAATCACTTACACCACCTTTCTTTCTCATGCCTCAGTTTGAGCTTCAGCTGGTCTTCTTAAATCTTCCTACATGTATTGAGTTGCTACCATGTAAATGACTGAACAGATATTTGTGTTAACGAGTAGTTAGCAGGTGCAGATGATGACGCAATTGGTGAATTTTATCAAATCAGATCGGATACGTATATGAAGTGCCAACTGCTCAGAAATATAACTATGCATTGCTGTGACGCTGAACACATTCAGCTGATTGTTTCACTTGCTGTGTAAAATATTAGTCAATATAAATACAGTTTGTTGATTTCTTCAGTGATATAAAATGCAATCCGGTTGTTAAGTGTGACGTCACTAGCCGTGTCTGGGCCTAAACTCCGCTGCAGGTCCATATATCAAACGATCACTATGGCATTACTGAGAGTTGAAAAACTCTCTAAAGTTTTTCATCTTTAATAAAATGATCAGCGTTCTTCTCTACCAGGTGTAACAATTGAGTTTAACATCCAGGCATCCATGAAAACGGAATTTATGACATTTAACGGAGTTAGAAGTTAGCAGGAAGTTAGCTCGGTAGCTTCTATCTAAATACAATATAGCATGTCCTGACTGCGGGGTTTTGGAAACAAATTAAAACGTACAGCTCTGTTATCACTTCCAACATAAATGAAGACAGAAAACCAAACAGCAGTGACGTTTGTAGGGTTACTGAAGTTGGGCTAGCTGGTATATAATGATGTGCTACATGACCGCTAGCGACACAGCTATGTTAGCATAATATAAACAAGCTAACTTTTTTTCCACTCGATAAAAGTTAACATGAGTGTTCTCGGTGGTCAGGAACAAATGTAATCGCATGGCAGGATGCTGTAAAAGGACCAAACATCAGCCAGGAGAACAACTGAGATAATCCATCCACAATACGAGGTTAGTCATTTTTATACTGCTGCATGGGCTGGGCTGTAGTTACATCCTAAGGTTTTAAAAACTGAGCTTAAATAAATGATTAGCGGTAATAAAAGCTGAGGGAGGTCAACAGTGATCACTGACTGTTTTAAGAGCATTTTGAGATTAAATAGAAGAAAATGCAAAACATTAAACATGTTAACAACACAAAAGCCAAATTAAACGCAGACTACTTTAGGCCCGGAAGTAGGATTCGTCACGTCATCACTTAACGACCGGATAGGCTATGTAGCGCATGCCGTACTGTTCCATTACTAGCTTGCTAGAGATACATTAGTAGTTTGAGCTTTATATAAATGCTACAGTGGACCAGAAAGTACACAACCAAAGAATAATCAGAATCAGAATCAGAATACTTTATTGATCCCTGGGGCAAATTATTTTTTGTTACAGTGCTCCATTTTAAACCAACATTAAGACAAGACAGACAATACGCTAACTAAGAATAGTACAATATATACATATATATACATACATACATACATAAGTCACTTATAAATAAATAGTTGGAAAAGAAACATGTGTAGCTGTAGCAGCAAACAGTGTGTTAAGTGGATGCGTTGTACAGGGAGATGGCCACAGGCAGGAATGATTTCCTGTGTCGTTCAGTGGTGCTTTTCGGTAATCTCAGTCTCTCACTGAACGAGATCCTGTGACTGACCAACATGTCATGGAGTGGGTGGGAGGTGTTATCCAACATTGTCTTTATCTTGGACAGCATCCGCCTCTCCGACACCACCTTGAGGGAGTCCAGCTCCATCCCCACAACATTGCTGGCCTTACGGATCAGTTTATTAAGTCTGTTGGCATCTGCGACCCTCAGCCTGCTCCCCCAGCATGCAACAGCATAGAGGATCGCACTGGCCACAACAGACTCATAGAAAATCCTCAGCATTTTCTGGCAGATGTTGAAGGACCTCAGTCGCCTCAAAAAATAGAGACGACTCTGGCCCTTCCTGTAAAGTGCTGTGGTGTTTTTAGCCCAGTCCAGTTTATTGTCAATGTGTAAAGATGCCTTCCAGTAACAAAGAAACCCAGTGGAGTTCAGAAAATAATGAGAAACATCTAATGGATTATATCTCATCAAGAAAATGTACTTACAGGCATCATTTGAAGATCACACGCACATACAAAAACTTAGACTACTCTCAGTAACTGCAGAGTAAAAATCACACTTTTCTGAGGAAAAATAGGCCAACACTAGATAACCAGGCAATGGAACTAATCCAGGAGTACCGCTAGGGAAGGAAGGAGTGAAGTAAAGACAGAAAGAGATTGGGGGAGGGAGGAAGGTAGGACTGCTGAGGAAAAGAGAGAGAAACAGGACTAGCGAGGGACTCAAACACACTAACACACACACTGCAAATACACACAGATGGAAGATACTAAAGCTAGTAGAACTAAGTCCCTCTGCGGTTGGTAGTTCTGTCCGTCTGTCTGTGTCTTATTGTATTCTTGATAATACTCTAAGCTGCTTCAACTTGTCACCAGCACATCACAAAGTTGAGAACAGTTTTCACATTATGATAAGAGTTGAACAAGCGTAGAAACTCAAACAGTACACATGATTTCTGCCATATAAGCATTTACATTTTCTTCCTTGCTATTTTTTATTCATCTATAGCTGTGTTTTTCCACGCAGATTTCATGGAACGCTTTACCGAAGACTTCTGTTGTGATTATCAAACACTTCCCCCTCCTGTAGGTTTGAGAGAGAACTTGAAAAACTCTATGGCTAGGTCTTTTTTCCCCCCTTTTTTTGTAGAATGGCAGCTGCAACCAGCATGGAGCCACAGCAGTCACAATAAATTAGAATACATTTACTCCTGTAGCTTAATCCACTTGTTGGCCGTTTGCATGAATGCTCAGTATGATCAGAACATTTAATTTTTGCCAAAATATGCAAAATAACCTTGCTTTGTACCTTGCTTCTAAGCCATTTCTCTTTATTTATAGTTGTAACTATTCATTTTTTTTCTTAAAACTTGCCTGTGACTTAACCTTATATTTGCAATGCACACAACCTTGTTTATTCCCGAGGTTCCACTGTAGCCAGTCAGTCAAAAAAAATGTGTTATTTCGAAGAATGAAAGCGACCGGGAGGAGCAGCGTCTGCTGTAGCAGACTGTGGACTGATGCTGAGTTCAGCTGTTGGGCTGGACTCTGGGACTGATGAGAACATTTAGATCCGCGGCCTCCCGCCTCACCAAACACCTGTTACTGCTGAGACACAGTGGGTGGTGTGGGGATACAGAAGAGAAGATGAAGTAATAAAAAGAAAAAAGTTACAGGTAGACAGAAAACAGATCGAAACGGAGATGAAATAGAGCAGATATCCTCCATATCAGGATGGAAGAAAAAAAAGAGAATTAAAAAACCAAAGAAAACTGTTTACATGTAGCCAGGCTGCAGCTGAGCTGTCATTAGTCGTCTCTGTGAGGTGTGCATTTTGATCACTATTCTACATTGAACATTCCCACATGTGGTATATGCCACTGTCTACAATAAAGCCAGAATTCCCACTCACATGTTTTTCAGATACCAACAGTAACAGTTAAATTAACCATGAATCCACTCTGGGATTTATCACAGAAGTTTCATTTTGGTGAAACATCTGACTTAGTTATTTATTTTTATATATTTGTTTATATTGTGACAGAATATTAAAGCAAGTGTGAAAACTGGGTTAGAAACTACAGCAGGAAAAAAAGCAAGAAATAGGGAATAAAAGAATGAAACTCTAGGGGTCCCAAAACAGATCTCCAACAAAAGAAACAAACAAAAATCAACATGACAATTCAAAACACATCTCTACTGGATAACACAATCTGAATGACGTGTGCACCCATGACTGGCTTACCATTGCTACCGACAATGTTGTTTCTATTTTAAATGTGTAATATAGCCATCCGTGTGCACTTATTTTACCCCAAATAATAATCTATTATTATTTTTTGGATCTTGGCAGGAAATGTAAGGAAAAGGTAAGGAAGAGTAGAGTAACGAGAGTAGACTGGAGTAAACTTAACTGAAAGCGAGCCTTTATTGTGGCTGGTGACAAGGAGTGCAGACAAGGCAGAAACGCAGTGACAAACTAAACTATGACTAAACTGGGAAAGTAAAACTAGGAAAAAACTATGAAGACACAGGAAACCATAACTATGAATACTAAGACTGGCTATGACGACATGGAGGGTGGGAACACAGACGACGCGACACAGACTACATGAAGTGGCCACACATGGGAGCACAGCTGACACACATGAACCTAATGACAGGACAGGAGAGGTGAAACTAAATACACCGACATTGAATACAGACTTTCAAAGTAAAACAGGAAACATGGAGATTAGACATGACATGAACTAAACATAACCACGCAGACATGACGCATGAACCAGGGAGACTTAGTACGGGGGGAGGCAACAAGACTAAACAGCAATCTAGAAATTAACTAGGTGAACTAAGCGAAGGCACAAATGAATACAAAAGATACATAAAACTCAAACACTGGGTCGCTCGACCCAGGACCATGACAGATACAGTTTTAAAAATGCAGTAAATTTTTTTCCACAGATACTCAAAATTAAAAAAACAAAAACAAACAAGAAATGGGAAGCAAAGAAAGCAAAGGAACAGTTTCTGATGTTAGTCATCTCCAGTACAGCAAAATAGTCAGGTTTCTAATAATATTATTGGCGATATGTTAAGGTGTGCTTATCCTAATGTTTCCTAATGATTATTTTGGATAGTGTTGTGTGGTTGGTGGTCGCCTAGTAATCTGTCTGTTAAGTCTGATGTCATTAGCTATTCATATGCTTCTTCGGTTCACAAAATCGAATACTTACCGAGGCACCACTGACAAATAAATGGCCCACATGCTTTCATCCATACTTTTTTCCTATACTTATCCAATTCAGGGTCATGAGGGGCTGGAGCCTATCCCAGCTGTCAAAGTAGGAGAAGCAGGGTACACCCTGGGCAGATTTCAATTCTGTCATGGGGTAACCCATAGAGACATACACCATTAGATTTACCAAACCCAGTGCATGTCTTTGGAATGTGGGAGGAAGTCGGAATATCCGGAGAGTACCCGTCCAGATATGGGAAGAACAAAAAGCCCCCAACTGGGTTTAAACTCAGGACCATCTTGCAGTGTCTTGTCAGTGTTAACCACTGCACCACTGTGCCAGCCACAAATACATTTAGATCCACTAAAATGATCAGTAGTTGACCTCCCTGATATTTCAATAAAGTTTAAACAAGGTATTAAACAAGGTTTTATGTATATTATAACAGTTATGTCTGAAGTATTTCTAGAAAACTAAAACATATACCTTAGACAGATTTTATTCTTCTTTAATCACCAATTTGTAAAGTCATCCTTTAAACTGTTTAGGTTGAGACATTTATCTTTTTGCATATACTTAGAAATGTCAGTGCAAAGAAACACATGCATTCATTTTTCTCTGCTTATTAAATTCAGGGTTGCAGGGGTGCTATAGCTTACCCAAGCTGTCATGGGGCATGAGGTGGGGTATGACCTGGGCAGAGGGAAAGACAACCATTTGCACTTACTGTATATTCCCTTTAGAGTCACCAATTAACCTAACATGCATGCCCTCCAGGCACTCTGACTTCCTGGAGGGAACCCCCACAGACACAGGGAGAACATGCACACTCCATAGACGAAGGCCCCAACCGGCCAGTGGATTTGAACCCAGTCCTAAACAAAAAGCTAAGCCCAAGCTCAACTAATTCAACTAATCAGCTCATATAAACAGTAAACAATTAGAATGATGTGTTTTTAAGCTGAAAGCAAAGTACCTAAACCCTGTGCAGCAAGGTATTGTTATTATCCAGAGCAAAACAACTGGGTCTGCTTTCATCAAGGTCATCAGAATGTTTGGCATCATCCTCATTATACTGTAAAATTCATGCGACTGCTGTTGTATAAGAGGCTTGTAGACTGATTCACTAAAACGCCCAAACAATTACTTTCCTGCTGGGATAAATAAATTATCACAACATGTAAGCATTTCTACTTGGAGACGGTGCTGAAATATCACCTCAGATCCAGAGTTTACAAGGCAAGATTCAGATCTATAGTAACAGCCATTTCTAACTCTCTCTTATTTAGCACTATCCCTTAGGCATAGCAGTTGATTTATATTTTACATTTCAAAACATCATACATCATTAGATGTAATGTGTGCAGCATTCAGACACGAGGCCCCTGGCACTCCTTTCCACACTGGTTGACTGGCAGAGTAAACGGCTGGCTGAATGGCTGGCTGTCATTTTTTAGAACATCTGAGCTGGCATTTATCCAGAAAATCTCTTGTTGTTTTTGCCCCCTTTGGGTATTTGCTGAGCAGTAATACGGAATATACACTTCCTGAAAATACAGATAAAAAATTGTTTGTTTGTTTCAGACACATCAAGGTGGAAAGGCTGGCTGGTAAAAAGCCAGAGTTTGAAATGCCTCCAAAAGAATCTTTTTTTCCCCTCCAACAGATACATCAAAGTACAGAGACGAAAGCGCTTTGATATGAGAGGCAAAAACCAAATGATGCTCTCTTCTAGCTTTCCATTTTATTCCTACATTAGGAAATAGCACTTCTTTTCATGCATCAGTCTTTTAAAAACTTTTAGCTAAATGGCTGACCAAGAATCACTTGAAGATTTGAAGATTCATTTTTGGATAGAGAAAAAAGTTGCTTGTTATTCATTTCTTCAGACAAAGACTAAGAATATGATAAGATGGAAACAGTGTTTGTTTCATTCTTTCCCTCCAGACACTCTTCGTAACCTCCTCTCTTTCTGTACATTTCTCTAAACTACAGGTCTGTCAAGAAAAACTCTTTCTATTGCATTTTTCCAAACAGTTGTCCACAGCTCCTCATCTCCTCATTCCTCCATCATTTCTGCCTCCCTCTGCGATTCTCTACTACTGACTTTTTTTTGCCTGATTGGAAACTTTCTCTTGCTTATTTGATATCTTAGTGTGAGTGCACCCAAAAAGCATCCACAAAAGCAGCTGCTTACACACAGTGCAGTAAAGCGATTGGGATGGAAGAAAGACTTTTTCACACAGAGAGCAAGAACTCAGAAAATACAAGAAACAAAAATTCAGAAACTGAAAATAATGAGTACACATTCCTTCAGACCCCCGATAGAAAGAAAGCAGAGGGGGTTTCGCCTTCTCTATCACATTTAAAAAACTTCCCTTCATGCTCTTAAACTAACTTTTCCTACCGCAAAGTCAAGTCAGAGCATAGATTTACACAGAAGCTTGTCTACTTGTCAAACTAGCTCTGTTAAATTGACATTGTGGAGCTCAGGTTGCCCTGCTGGGATTGTGATGTGAGGATGTGGGCATTTAATGCAGTGTCTGGTCTCAGTCAAATTATCTTGGCACAGCAGCTAGAGGTAAATTACCTCTGTTCAAGAAGGAATAATGCAGTTTCCAGAAACTTCAAAGATCTCTTATCAGTGTTATGTCAGCTATGTTGCGTGGCTAGGAACATACAAATGTGAGAAAAACATGTCATTTGTTAATGCTTAGTGCCACCATTTTGGACCTAACTGGAAATGTTCTCTTATTTTATTATATGTGAAGTTTAGCACCAGTGCTCCAATCACCAATTATGAATCATTCAAGCATAGAAAAAAACACCTAACTCATAAGATGAACCAGTCGGGCGCTTAAATAAAACAGACGATGTAGCAAAGAACCAGTTTCAAATTGTGTCTTTAGGTACTTTGGTACCAGTTTATCACAAAACACGTTTTTTTTTTCCAATTTCTTTAGTTTGACAGACTTAAAATAAAATTTGTGCATCATCAGGGTGATTCTAAAAGTCATAGGATGTCCAGTGTTCTCAAAAAAATGAAACTGAACATGTGGAGGGCAAAAAAGAAGAATACTGGTGGCTGCCAGCGCTACTCCTCAGCCTTCTAGTAGCTGCACCTGTGGGATAAATTTAAAAATCCTACATTGTCTCATTCACAAACTTGGGTGGCAACACCACTCGCCTGCTTGACAAAGGGATGACAATACCCCATCAGCCTTTTATGGTGGAGGGGTAAAAACTGTAGGCCTACAATACAGCAGATGAACATTATCTGAAAGGTCATATCTTTAACAAATAAGAAAAAATCCAGAAAACACCTGACATGGGACGAAGGACCTGAAAGATTCAATATGTACAGAGGAGGTCAGAACTACAACAGTGAGAGTTTACAGCCATCTGTCAAACATGGTGGAGGCTCTGTCGTGGTTTTCAAAATAGATGGAATTATTAACACAGATGTACCATCGGATTTTGATCCTTCATGCAAAACCATCTGGAAAGTGTCTTATTGGCAATGACTTTATTTTTCAGCATGACAACGACTGGCCACGTGTGTGTCATAGAGCACCTGCTGTAATGTGTGGGTGCAGTAGATTTAATACAATTTGTACTGCGCTTTTAAGCAAAGGTGAACATGGGTTTTCATGCAAGGATGCACGAGCTGGTTTTCATCCTCCTGGCAAGATACTCATAAGCAATCCTCTTTTGAAAAGGCACAAACAAAACATGTTTTCTTTTCTACAATAAAGGTTTATTCCTTAGATATTGCCATATTTATAAATGGTTGTGGACAGTGGAAGACAGTACTGTGGGAGTATTTAAATGTCAAATTTACTTATGTGGGCTGCTCTTTGTGATAAATGGGCATTCAGTTCTGTGGTTGCTACTAGTGTGTATGATTGGAGTCAGTCCACACATACACATGTGAGAAGGTGTTAAAACTGATGTTTCTGTTTGTCTAATTTGCACAGATTTCTTAAAGGACACCGTGCTAATCAGGCTTTGATATGATGCAGTCAGCTTTGCTGTTTGCATAGTTCCAACTGTGCAAATTTTAAAGAGGAGCAGTTTTGTTGTTTTGTTTAACATCCCCACATAGGAACCTAAATGTCCACACAGCTATGAATGCAGAAATACTCTGCAAATACCAATGTAACTGCAGGGATTTAACTGTATTTGTGAAAAACCTCAATAGAGGAGACGGTTTATTTAACTTTAAGCGGACTTTATCTTAACTTCCACGAATTGAGCTTACTAATCTCAGTAGTGGACATACCTTATAACTGTCACGAAAACATGAAAAGCCATCTGTGAGTTTGTCTTACTTTGGCTAAGCAGAAAAAAATGTCCAGTTCTCAGAGAACTGAACTAATTCTCTTATCACCCAATGAGTCAGCATGCTTTACATATTTTTAGCCTTGTGGCCAATTGCAGCTCAGCATAGCACCTGGCCTGGCTTTGAATTTATAACTTTTTTTCCTACAGAGGACCACAAGATTGCAGCAGCAGCAGCTGAAGATGAGTTGTGATGCTAGATCGACAGCTGACAGATTAGCGTCAGAATGATTTGTCACACAAAGAGCCACCTAAAATCACAGTTTCCTCTGATGCTTCCAGTATTTTTCAAATCATAAGATTTTCTCTTTGTCACGGTCCTCTCTCTGGCTTTCTTACTCCGTTAGCTCATACTTCCTATCATGAAACCGTCTTTGGATTTATAGAAGAATGTTTATGTTCCAATCCGATTTAAATTTCAAAGAATTTTTGGCTCCCTGAAGATGGGAGGAGGAAAGAAAATGGAGAAAAGAACACAAGAATGAAAATAAATAGACTCTGGTATTGAGAAGAAATGGTGGAAGAGAAAAGACGAGGTGGTGAAAATAAAGAGTAACTAGGTGGTGTGTCAAACAGTAAGTAACAGTGAGGGGTTTTTTTTTTGGTTTTTTTTAAAAAGATGCTATAAATGAACAGAACTGAAAGTGAAATATGATTCATAGAATTGTCTTAAGGGAATACTGATTTCCAGTTTATGAATATGTAAAGGTTGTTTTTTATATTCCGTGAAAGGCGGCTATGTGTGGGTCAGAGAAGGCAGGTATAGTGAAAAAAATGATGATAGAAAGAAAACGAGGGGGACAGAAAAGAGTGAAAAAAAACAACTAAGCTGCAGAAAGAAATTCTAATTATTTCTCGAGTTTTATTATTCAAAAATTCTGCCAGCTGCACATTATTGTGATGAGCAGCATTACTTTGCAGAAAAGAGAAAAGAAGAAAAATATCACTTTAAAAAAAACTTTTTACCAAGTAGCACTGTGGTTCATCATATCACTATAGGAAAAAAGGCTGGGTACATGTCCTGCAGGAAAACAGACACGCAGTCTTAACATGCAAACTTAAAGGGTCCAGCTGACCAGCACATTCAAACCAAGACAGTTCATGCCTTTTTAGGATTGTGATTTTGTGATTTTTTTTGCATGACATTAAAAATGTGGTTAACATTTTAGTAACCCAAACTGTCGCTTTTCAACACTGACTGACACAGAGGAGGTGGCCGGGCCATTTGACCTCAGTAAATCACATGATAGGGTGGAGCTAGGTTTCACAATGGGTTCGCCTGAAACCTTGACTGATTTGACCCACACCCGTTTTCACACCTTGGATCATGTGATCAGATAGAGGATCTATGGGGGGCCCACAACCCTCTTGTGGACACTCCCATAGGGCTTAAATCTGGGACTCTCCACCAATTACTCATAGAACTGAAGACGCTTCTCGGGTGAAAGGTGAAACGTCTTCAAGAAACTTAAAGAAGTTCAGACGTTTTCTTTCCAAGCTCCTTAGACTCACTGATACATGATTTTAAGACTGATACTGACAATGATAATTAAAAGAAAAAAAAAGAGACCAAAGGAGTTATTAGAACCCCTCTCCCACACCGTCTAACCTTACTGCACAAGAAGATTATTTCTGATTGGATCACATAAAAACTCACCGTGCCTTTCTACACAACTAATTACTTCTGACTGGATTTTGTCTCTCTAGAATATTTTG
Source organism: Aulonocara sp. 'chitande type north' Nkhata Bay (assembly GCF_057382095.1). Classification (NCBI taxonomy): domain Eukaryota; kingdom Metazoa; phylum Chordata; class Actinopteri; order Cichliformes; family Cichlidae; genus Aulonocara; species Aulonocara sp. 'chitande type north' Nkhata Bay. The sequence goes on from NC_141344.1 coordinate 16,231,545, forward strand.
GTCTTGTTCTTAGTTATTGACAAAAATATCAATACATTTTATAATGATTTTTTTTTAGCATTTATTGGATAGTTTTACTGAAGTTTGACAAGAAATCAGGGACAGACAAACAGCAAAGAGCTATGGATCAGAATCAAACCTGGGCCAATACTCTCCAGCCGTGTGGCATATAGTCACCGAAAAACCCACTGAGCTAAATTGACAGCCTTTATTGTAGTTTTAGTCCTTGCACATTAGTTTTTATTTAGTTATTGTCTTGTTTTCACCATAAAAATGCCATTGACAAAAACAATGAAGAAAATTATTAGTTGACCGACCCAATTAGCACTGTTACACAGACTTTGTTCTTTTGTTTGTATACATCCTTTACTACTAAAGGCATTTTGTTTTTGTGTTGATGTTTTTCTCATCTGAATCTCACAATCCATCAAAGTGGTTTGCTCTTTTATCAGTCAGAACTACATATCTCTTACTTAGCTAAATATTGTCCAGTGTACAGTAGCTGGTGCTATGTTCATGTTTTTTTTTTTCTTGGTTTCTGACCACCAAGTGTCAGGAGTGATTTGTGACAGAAGAATAGCAGCAAGAATGAAGGGAAGATTTACAAGATAGTAGCGAGACCTGCTATGATGTACGGCGTGGAGACAATGTCACTGACAAAAAGACACGAGGAAGAGCTGGAGGTGGGAGAGTTGAAGATGTTAAGATTTTTACTGGGAGTGACCAGGATGGATAAGATTAGAAATACAGAGTACATCAGAGGGACGGTTCAGGTTGACAGGTTTGTAGACAAAGCTAGAGAGGCAAGGCTGAGATGGTTTTCGGAGGGATTGTGGATATACCAGAAAAAGGATGTTGAAGATGGAATTATCATGCAGACAAAAATGGGAAGATCACAAAGAAGGAGGATGAGGAGAAAAAAGAAGAAGAAGAAGAGATTTTCACATGTAGAATCTTCCTTCTTTTAGTTTTAGCAATGATATTGTGTAAATTATCAAATTAATTTCTTAGATCTGTTTTTGTGTATGAATACTTTTTGCTCTACCATATGTCCATACTTTTAGCAGTACTGGTCAGCATATCAGAAAAGCCAAAGTCAGTACGGTACTGATAAAAGTATAAAATAATTTCGTGTCTAAAAGAGTTTTTGTTAATTTTTCATATGTGAAAAATGGTTTGGTTTCAGTGCCTGTTGCACAGGTGAATCTTTGTTTTGTGCATGAAGAGGGATGAAAATGATGTTTGATGTGAAAATTGTGGTCAAGAAAAAAATGTAATGTTTTTTATTAATCAGCTTTATAAATGCCAGTACCATTAGATCAGTAAATATTTGACATTTGATAATATAGGGCTCTACTTTGCAGCTCATGTTTCAGTAAAGATTCAATTTTTGCCCGCTCACCCAGCAGGCTGTGAGTGGGCATACATTCAGGTGAAGTGAACACTCAAGTTTGTGAAAGCAATAACATGAGAACGAAGCAACATAGGAGCTTCAAATTGATGCCATAGGTGTATCTGCTAGGAGGCTGAGGGCTACCACTGGCTTCCTCTGGTATTTTCTCACCCTTGTTTTGGATGATAGCCATTAGATTTGTCTATTTTTTCTTTCTCTCTTTCTTTTTCTCTCTCTTCGTCTTTTTGTCTGAACTTGTCTCTGTGCTTGTGCATTTAAAAGAAGGATGCAGCCGAATGCCAGTGAAGAGGGAGAGAACAAGGGAAAATGCCAGGGTAGTTTTGATGATAGAAGTGGAACAAGAAGAGAAGGGAGTGCAAAAGATGAAGAGAAGAGGGCAAGAGAGACAATACAAGCGGCAAGACAAACTAAGGGGTAAAGAGTATGACTGAAGTTGAACAGAGGAGAAGTGAGTACAGAGGATTTGAGGAGATATGTTCTAACAGGTGCAGACAGCAGTGAAAACTGGAAACGATGGTTTGATCCAATGAATCCCTGCAGCTTTCCTGATAAAATGTGATCAAATTGAAAGGTAATTCCATGGTTTCTGGTACTAAAAGGCTCCCAAAGTAGATAAAGCAAAAAGAGAAACGGGGTAATAGGAATGGATGAATGGATGGATAGAGAGATGGATAGATGGATGGGTGGATTGACTGATGGACTGATTGATGGACAGATTGGCTGATTTTATGGCACAGCATTTTTCATACCTCTCTTATCTTTCAGTTCTGCATGTGACACTGTGCGTAGGATCTGACTGTCTGAGTCATTTTTAAGGTCTGAGCGCTTGAATCATGCTAACACTGACTAATGTTGAATCTTGTTATTTTCCAAGCAGAGCTAATTTCTCATTGCAGCCTTTGTCACAGCCTGAGAATCACGTTCATTTTCACCATCTTTTGTGTCTTCATTCTCTTGTCATTTTAGCACAGGGTTACTTTGAATATTTGAAAACAGCAGTAAAGAAGTCTTTTCCTGCCCAATAACATGAAATGACATGTTATTGACTTTGCCAGGTGCTGGGATTGCTGCCTTTCAAAATGTTTTTAAGTTGTGCTCATTCTTTGTTTTAGCACAATAACTCCTGGCAGGCTTTCAAGTCACCATCTGTGCCCCCAGCCACCTTCAACCATTACTCACATTAACTTGTGTTTTCAAAGTTAATGATCCTCTCCAGTGATGTTTAAAGACATGCGAAACACTCTGCCTCAAATATTGCATGTAAAAAATACTTTGCTGCTACAAATGAAACACTAAAAGCAACTAACAACACATGCTGTTGATCTTCATATTAAAAGGATGAAATATTTTAAGACTGCAGGCATCAAGTAATGCTTGAATATACGTTTTTGTTTTTGTTTTTCAAAAAAAGGCACAGTACTCTAGCTTGTCCAGCATCTCTGTCTTCGCCTGAAAGCAGAGTGAAGGATTACAGTTTCAACAGAAGGGTGGCAATCAATCAAACAAGGATGAGTAAGGGTGTGGAGGAGGGGGATCTCTCTCATCAGTCATATTTCATACCCCAGTGAATAAGTTCAGCAAGAACCTTCATGTTACATTTACCTCTTCATTGTACTTTTTCTGCTTTATTGCTTCCAAAAAATAGCTTTATTGCTATTTTATCCTTCAAATTCTGCAAAAACAGGCAAAATCAGCAACACAATAAACTGTCAAATCCAACATAATCACAGTTGCTTGTATAGTCGAAGGGGATTTGCAGGGACGTTTCACTTCTACATTCTCGGTCATGGTGATCTGCAGGTTTGTATCCAGACACATTAATTGAGCTGTTTTTCTGCTGTTGGTTTAAATGGAGCAGAGCTTTTCTTTCCTCCAACATGTATCAATGCAACAATTAAATAACAGTGTTCTAATTAAGGATTAAGAGCTCTGTACTGAATGCTGAGTGATCATTAGAGCCAAAATTGTGAACCTTTGTTGTGCTGTTATCAGCCAGGGTGATTTCTTATTTTTATTTCTACTAGCTACTAATGACTAATGAAATTGTTTCATTTTTAATTTCCTGAAGGTGTTGAAGAGATGTTTTGACAAGGTCAGGCATGGCACAGAGTAGCAGGTGTAGACACAGTGAGGGAGGGAAGAGGTCACTTCGCTGTACAGAGGACAGTGGTCGGAGGGTTATCCAGTAGGATTATTTATTCATTATTTTTTTCAAAGTTGGAAAGAGTTACCGTATAATTCAAGTATAAATTCTAGTGTTTTCATGCATATTCCATTAAAAGCCAAACTAGAATTCTCCCTGTCACATTTGCTCTTTGGTAGATTTGTAAATGTGGATAAAGCTTTTCAAAAAGAAAGCACTGACAATTATAAATCGAGTAATAACAAGCCATCTTATCAGACTGTCGGCGAACACTGTGCGGTCTGAGTGAAGTGCAGAACATTGACGTGATCACAATCAAAGTATTCCATCAGTAGCTCATCAAAAGCCCTGCTCACCTGGCACCTCAACTATTATCACCAGGGGACCTTATGGTCAGGATCAGGTTGATTTAGAACTTTCACCCTAACATTGGCATTTTACACAAGTTCAACTGATTTCATCTGAAGGTTGATCTATGGTTGCCAGCCAGCTAACACATTAATATAACAATTGTTGAGTCTGTTCAGCACAGCAAAAGATTCGTATCTATCTCATTATGCTTTGAGATTTCTTTTTTTTAATGGATTTCATCTTGGGGTTTTTTTTTATTATTAGTGAGACCTGTGTGGTGACACGTAATTTGCACTCTTTCCATTCCTTCTCCTTTGCCACTGCAGCCTACATAGTTCTCCTGAAGAGGGGTTTCAAGAGACTTTTGAAGGCTTGAGCAATTATAAAAATGATTAGAAGTCCCCAAGTAACACCAGCTCCATGTGAATAGGGGTTACATCTACTGGCCTGCTTTAAGTGGTCTTTTTTCACCACGTTGGTCTTGATCTTTGCAGCTGAGTGTAAAGCTGGGTGATAATTCTAACTTGGTCGTTTTTGTCTTTCTATGTCTGTGAGCAGACATGAATCTAGGTGTATTTAAAATATGTGTATATGCACATGTGCATTGATGAGTGTGTGAAGGTGTCCTTCCCTCAGGCCTGTGGGTGGATGTGACTGTGGAGGCTTTTAATGTTCACACCTTGTCAAAAATCTTTCAGTTACAGCACAGAAACACGTACCCAGACACACAAGCACACACACACACACACACACACACACACACACACACACACAGACGTGTAGAGGACACATGTCACGGACTTCTAAACAAACCTGGCAGATATAAAGAGAAGAGTGAGATGGTGAGAAAGAGCGGGCGTAAAAGAGGTAATGTGGTGAGGGGCAGAGATGGGCAGCTTGTAACGCGTTACTGTAATCTGATTACTTTTTTCAAGTAACGAGTAAAGTAAGGGATTACAATTGCAAAAACGGTAATTAGATTACCGTTACTTTCCCGTAGGAACGCTGCGTTACTGCGTTACTAAAACCGTGATTTTTTTGCGAGAAAGTCTCATGACAGTGACGTAAGCAAGTGCGACGTTCGTGACAACAGCTCTCTGCAGATCAACAGTGGATAATATATCGAGTGCGTGAGAGAGTATCAGCGTTTAAAGCGTGGAAGTACTGACCTTACTTTAAGTTTGATTCCATAAAAAGTGACAAAAACATTAGCGTCCGTTGTGCGTGGAAAGAAAACTTCTTTTTACAGCGAAAAAAACCCCTAAACTTCCAAGCAAGCACCGAGTGCACTACGACGTAATGGGAAATTCACAGAGAAACTCGCGGATTCTTCCACTGACCGCCGCAGCACACCTGCACCAGGGTAAACCTCCGCCTACCCTAGTCCTGCTTTACAGGTGAAAATAGAGCAAAAGGACCGCTGAGTCTTTGATTTTATTTATTTTCTGCTGTGTTTTACTTGCATCTATTTGAAAGAGTGAGTGTAAACACACACAAAAAAATTATGTGCTGGAATGTGCAGAAAATAGGTTTAAATATTAAACAAATTTCTTCCAGTCAGAGAATGTTGCATATAATTAAATTTTTGCTTGATGCATAAAGTTAAAAGATTAAAACTAATAAAACAAGTTTTAAAAAGGGACTTTTCCATTTGATTACATTTTGTATGATGGATTATGTAGAAAAAGTAGAATTGGGCTGAAAGATCTATCGCTTTATCACCTATTCAGGTTGTAAATCGTGTTTTTAAAAAGTAACTAAGTAACTAATTACTTTTGAAAATAAGTAATCAGTAAAGTAACGGGATTACTTTTTGGGGGAAGTAATCAGTAATTAGTTACTGATTACTTTTTTCAAGTAACTTGACCAACACTGGTGAGGGATGAGGGGTGGGGGTCTCCTAATTCTCACTTCCTCTCTCTAATCCACCCCTTTCTGTGCTCTTCTTCCTCCCCCCGCTCTCACTGTCTCAGAAGCATAGAGAATCAGTTTTAATGGTTTGTCAAATAGTGCCTTTCTCCCCCACAGTGGATCGGTGATGTGGTGTTTGTGTTAGCTGCGTGCGCCTCTATCTGTATGTATGTGTGTGTATTTTAAAGGGAAGCTTGGCCTACTTTAGCCCAGTGGTTTTCTCTGTTGATATTGCCCATAGCGCCGGATTATACGCTTTTCAATGTGGTCAAACACACACATTCACACTCATAAAACAATACACATGTGCATGCCGTACGCACACACAAAACAATGCAAATACACAGACACCGGAAATGACAAATATATGCATACAGGTTCGAGTTTGTTTAGACACAGGCCACGTAACCAGATACACATGCAAACACATATGTCCAGGTAGCGAGTCACGGATCACAATAAGTGTTTTTGTAGTTCCAGAATTGATAATAAACTATCAGGAAAGTGTCTATGTTGATTTAAATGTAATGTAGCTGCAGTTATTTAATGTTTTTCTAGACTTACTGACTCAAAATGTCCCAAGTCACATTTAAACACCAGCTAAGCCAAGCATAAGCACTTTATCTGATTCACAACCATAGTCAGTTTAGAGTCACCAACCCAAAATGCATGCTTTTGGAGTGTGGATGTAGGAATCCTACATAAGCACAGGAAGAAAATCTAAACTTCAAAGCATTCATCAAGATAGTCTGTGCCCAGTTAACTGAGATGGTCCCTGGGTCATTCTACCCTGCTTCCCCTGGTGTTACCCATGTACTGTCAAGCCTTCATTTGTGATGTTCCCGTTTAGTTATCTCCTGTATTAATTTGGTAGCTTATGTCCTGTGTGTTTAGTGTTCAGTTGTACTTTTCCCAACCTTACTTCCCCAATGAGTTTCAGCTGGGTTCCCCCCTGTTTCCAGTCTCCCTAACTACTTTGTCTCACTGGCTTTTGTAGTGTGACTCTGTTTTCATGGTCGTTGTTTCCTTGTAGCCTTCAATAAGAGGTAGTTTAGAGTTGATACGACACTAATTGCGCGTAGGTGTTTTAAAATAATGTTCTTAAATGTAAAAATTGAGAAGACTTGGAATATCTCACTATCTATACTATATACAGTAATATCATAAAAAGAATCTGGGGGAATCTCTGTGCGTAAAGGAAAAGGCTTAAAATCAGTAATGGATGCACATAATCTTCGGGCACTCAAGCAGAAATGCACTAAAAACTGGCATGATTCTGGAAATCACTGCATGAGGTCAAGAACACTTTCAGAAATCATTGTCTGTCAACCATCCACCAAGCTTAAAGCTCTGTCATGCAAAGAAACCGTGAACATGATCCCAAAATCCTGCCATCTTTTCTGGGCTGAAGCTCATGTAAAAAGTGTTGAGACAAAGACTAAAAAGGGATACTTGTGTGCATATGGCTTGTTATCGGCGATCAGAAGCCTGCATCCCTGAGTGCATTATTGCTAATAACACTGACAGCTCGTAAATCTGGAAAGTCAGCGTCAGTGCCAAAAAAGTATATATACAGATGACATCTCCTTACAGATTTCAGCAAGACAATGCTAATTCGCATACTGCATCTATTACAACAGCATGGCTTTGTAGTAGAAGAAGTAGAAGAGATCCAGACCTTTTACCAATTGAAAGCATTTGACACATAATGAAATTAAACTAAACAAAAAGACCCAGGACTAGTGAGCAGCTAGCGTCCCATGTCAAACAGTGCCTCATGTCCCAGACATCAAATTAGCCAATATTTTCATTAATATGACAAATTTTCTCAGTTTAACGTTTGACAGTCATTGTTATATTCTATTGTTAATAAAATATGACTTTATGAGATTAGCAAATCGTTGCATTCTGTTTTTAATACATTTTTTTTTTTAAACGCAGCCCAGCTCTTGTGGAATCGGGGTTGTACATATTCAACTTATTTTCATCTTTAACTTTCTTTTGTGTCACGTGGCCGGGTGGCCGGTACTGAACAGGACTCAGGTGCAGAAACCCAGAGCGGAGACAGCAGATGATGCAACAATTTATTAGGTTTAAGTGCAAGAGAAAAACGTGGCAAAGACAAAAAAACAACGAGACGTGGAGTCTTGGTGCGGCGTGGCCTGGGGAACGTGGCTATGGCGAGGGAATGAGGCCTGAGATGCAGAACGGAGCTGAGTGGGGAACAGTCACACTGAAGGAAGAGGATATAGGAGTTGGGTAGGTAGTGAAGGCAGCTCTGCAGTGGCCAGTTGTAAGAGCAGCAATTCTTACTTGCAGTTAGGGACCTGGAGTGTTGAGAGGGGGGTGATGAAGATCCAGGGGAGGCTGAGTGGCGTGGAAAAGCTGGCCTGAGATCCGGGGCTTCAGATGGAGTGTGATGGCAGGAGGGCAGGCAGGTGAGGCACAGAGAGATTTCCAGAATGATTACTAGGTATCCTGAGTCCAGAGGTGGAGTGTGAGCCAAGGTGGATACAGCAACTGTAGCACAAGAGAGTCGTGTTAACAGGATGAATCACAGCAAGAACTTAACGTATACGGCCTGTTACCAACATGTGTTGATGACAAACTGGCAGTGAATGAACATCAACGTGTGGTTTAAATCCCTCTGGCTTGATTGCCTGCAATAGGCTCCAGGTGTGCGGGAGCTGGAGTTGGCCCTGCCCAGGGGCGGATCCCAGGTCAGTTCAGGAGCCTTATGGAAATTCCAGCCACCCACCGCAGACCATGACATTTTGTCTTCAACTCTATCATGCATGTTTATGCATGTGACATCGTTTGTGTGATTTAACACATTTTTGTGCCAGTGCCCATGTTAGCACACTCAGTGAGCCTGCTAGTTTTGTATATTAATAATCGCTGTTTTGAGCCAAAGTTATTATTGGTTTGCAGTGTCTTAAATTCCTTTTTTGTTTGAGGCAACCCCATCTGGTGGCTGGAACAGAAACAAGGGCTACCTGGAGGGTGCAGCTGGAGCAATCCAAGCTGCTACAGATAGTGCTCCTGCTTTGTTTTATTCAGCTCCATAATTGGCATTTGCATGTGTTTCGGCTTAGTTTTGAACTTTGTATTTATTTGTATTTATTGTTTTCTTTTAAATTTGTACATTTTTGACATCAGCAAGTTTTTACTTGTAGAGGTTGGAGGTGCTCTGAGCTCGTCGTTCTCCCTGTCAGGATGATCCCACACCGTCTATTTGGCCCTCAAACTAGTTATGAGCAATCTCTTCGTGAGACTGTGAAATTTATGTGGAGTCATGGTTGAAGCACCTTATGCTGTGAGTGTGGATGTGTCTGATGCTTCTAGCAATATAACTCAAGTACAGCAGCTGTATGTGTTTTTATATGTGGCACTATGCCTAATCGTAATGATTGTACACCTGTAAGTATTTTGATTGATGGGTTCTTATAGCTGGACTGTGCTGTATTACAGAAAATGAAAAAAGATAGATTGGGTATACGAAGGTAGGGAAACAAAGGAGAGAAGTAACAGTCTGGAACAGAGAGACAAGAGGGGGAGAATCATGAGAGTTAAAAGAGAAATGTGAAAGGTTAAAGTCCAGTTTGAATGCATGTTTATGTATCCACCCTGTAGCTCTCTCCACATAAACCTATTTTTAGTTTTCAGTTCAGTTAACTCTGACTGCTGACAGTGACAAGGACTTTTTACTTGTACAGTAGCTCCACAGTATGTCGTTCACTCTGCCTTACTGACAGTTGGCAAGTCTCAGCAGATGTTCAGACCAAAATGTAATCCTCCTCAAAAAATGTGAAAGTACAGTGTGTTCTAATACTCCAACCAGAAAGATGATGAAAATGAATCAGGAAAGCTTGTTTGAGATAGGTCCGTGGTTTGAAATACTTGTCGGATAACAATTAGTGGGTATACTGTATACAATGAAATATATTAACTTAGATTTGGGGAAGGAATCCTCTCCCAAAGCCAATGCCAGTGGCCTGTTTTGCATTTTAAAAGAACGTAAGCTGGATCTGGTCTAAAGTTTAATGGGTTCTTCCTTTTATCAATTCTCATTTCTCCACCAGGTTTCATGGAATTCAGCTTTTTAGTTTTTATAGCTAGACAGACAGAATCAAAGAGCGCTGAAAAATGCCTCTGCTTTGACTCTACCTTGGTAGAGAAACAATGGAAACAATGTGAATAACTGAATTACCAGTCATTAAAAGTAATCCGGTTGATTGATTTGCCAGCACAGTACAAACAAGTTCAGGTCATGATTGTACCGGCATAGGCGATGGGTGGTTTAACAGCCCACTTTGTTAATTCCCCCATGACGAGTGTTAACGAGGAACAATATCTGCCTGGAAGTTAGGGTAAACGCACAGTACTGAATGATACCTACATTCATATTTTCTCTGTCTGCATCCTATACATAAGGCTCATCAACAACTGTCACTGAAACAGTCTCAGCAACAACAAAAACAAAGTGGTGATGTACTAAAGAACACACAAGAGTAATAAAAAATTCCATCTTTATTTAATCGGAAATTCAATCATTGTTCTTTTTTCTGTTTACTTAAATTTAGTCTTTCGTGACATGGATAAGCAGATTTGCCAAGAGACCCTATGTTTGGCACAAATCCATAACTTAAATTAACAACCTTCAACTCTTTATTTGTTTATTTGTTTGTTAAAGTGGCTCACATTACAGATGAAAAAGAGCCAAAGTTAGGCTTTGAGCCTGTTTTATTTTAACTTTTCGCCACTGCCACATTTCTTTTTACACTTTTTTCTCCTTTTTGTCCTTTTTTAGCAGCTCTTAAGCCTAGATTATTATCCGTTACAGACACAGGCAGCTGGACACCCGACCTCTGTACTGTAGTAGTCATTCCTGTCACACTTCTTGAAATGAACTCAAGGCCCACATGTGTAACTGCCGCATTGTAATGTAAATTCTGCATCATCACAAAAAACGTGCAGGCGCATTGTCTTCACTATCTGATGATGAAATTTACATCATTTGGACTCACAAATGCAGAAAGTAAAATCCAGGCTTCAGATGTCGGCTCCTGAATTAAAAAGAAAAGAAACACTGTTTAATAAGTAATATATATGTATACTTTAAAAATGTTTGATCAAACAGGGTTATGGACCTATTTTCTTCAGCATTTCTTTTTTAATCGGGACTATTTTGGTATAAACATAGTTTTTGTGCCTTTGATTTTAGCTGTATTTTGTTATGAAGGAACATCATATGGGGTATTTAGGAAAGAACATAATCCCAGTACCTCCTTTCTAAATAAGGATTTCTTGTAATGATTCTCATTTTCTCTGACAGCAAGTTTTCATTTTGTAAGTCACCATTTGTTGAGTTTTAAGCCAAAACAATAAGTCCTTCGTTGTTACGCAAAAAAAGACAATGCTGAGTGACAGATGCATTTTACGCAATGTTTATGACACAGCAACAATATATGAGGTTGAGGAGGTGCGAAGGGTGCAATGCACATTATGCCTCGATAGACTTGGAACCAAGGTTGTGTGTGTTTGTGTGAGTGAGACGGAGACAGAGAAATAGAAAGTACTTTAGTCTGAAGGACCTAGACCCTTGGCTAACAGCCAGAAGTCTGGATACCCATAAACCCTTGCTGATGCTGCTGATGCTAGGCAGAATAGGCTTTTCAAAAAAGCAGTCAAACCTCTGTGACCAGATTTAAACTTTATGTCCCTCCAGATGAAATCTAACAGTGAAATCCAGCATCTAGAGTTTGCTTGGTAAACCTCCACAACCCCAACATTATGTTCAAGTAAAACATTTTTTTTTATTGCAATTACTGGATGAAAAGTCTCTGCCAACAACACGACTTGCTTTAAAAGAATTTTTCACTTGAGTCAGAGTTAGTCGTTTTACGGTCCATTGACTAGATGTATTACCTTATCTTACCATCGAGAAGCAAATCAGTGCTTTTATCAAGTGGAACCACCTTTTAGAACCTCACTGTTTCAAGCTGATATTCACGTTCAATAAAACATCATGTTCCAAGAGCCCACTTGAAGCAAACAGTGACCCATGTTAAGACCAGATTCACAGTTAGAAAAACACTGGTCTACAACCCAGTGAGATGTGGCTGGGTGCCAGCTGCCTACTCACTGCTCCTGTTCCTTACCACAGCTTAGACAAATTGGTCCCTGTGGGATTTCGTGAAACTTTGTACCTATTGTGACCTAAAGTCATGGTGACTCCCCCCCCCCCCGAAAAAAAATTAAAGTAATTTGCATTTTTAATATAATTACAATATAATTGTAATAATTGGTGTGGATTGCAAGTCAAGGAAAATAAGGAAAAAACATATGGAGACAACATTTGTGGAATTCAAGGGGGAATTTAATTTGTACTTTAATTATGTGACACTGAGAAAGATATCTATCTATCTATCTATCTATCTATCTAGATAAATGATTTGCTCTGATAATTAAATCAATTTTCGAGGTAAATAGAGACATTTTGCTGATGTGCTTGTTGATGTTGTGCTTGATAAAAACCTTCCACTGCACAGTCATTAGTCACTGTGGTGTCAGGTGCATGTAATTTAACAATTTTGCTGTCGATTTGAAGTGGAAATTCTATAGTTGAACCATTGGTGGGATGGAAATGCATTGGTTGTTTTTGTTACATACCTGTGTACACATGGGCTAGCACAAAAGCACACAGACTAGACCGTCTGTGGTTGACAGACAGCTTGACAGACACTTTGGGATTTTCTAGGCTTCAGGCTCAAGTTTAAGGGAATTGCTCTGCAAGGTGTTGCTTGAGGACGCCAGAAAATCAGTAGGGTTCATACTCTCTTATTGCTTGCATAAAGCACCACCGATTGCCAAAGGGCCCTTTAGCAAGGCATACAACTCCTCAGAACACTGCAGCAGTGCTACAGTATACATCTGAACTGTGGCACAGCAGTATCTCAGCGGGTAACTTACACCGAAGATCTTTAATTTACCTTTAGAATAACATCTCTTTGTCTATTTCTTAATTTGATTAAGAAAATGTTTTCAGACCTGTGAAAACAAATATTTCTTGAAAACCAACTTTCTCTTCTCTTCTCCTCAAAAACAAGCAACAGAACAGCATTAAACATCTCAGGTATACTTTTAAGGGCCAGTGTTTAAAAGTAATGTTTTTTAAAAGATTGCTTAAGGCCAAAATAGCTACCCTTGAGTAGACTGTCAAACTATTCCATTGCCACGGGTCTAAATTAATCTAGCAAATTACATGTCCCTAAGTACAACTATATATCTTCATTAACAGTGTAACACATTATCTGTGGTTACATTCGATGACATTTATCATATTGTCCCAACAATGTCTTTGCTTGTAGTTTTGATCATGATTTCATGAGTTATAAGAATTCAGAATGATTACAGTAGTTTATTAAGTGTTACACACAGAGTAAAAAGGTCCATCTTGCCTTAGGCCAATCTCTATCATGCCTTCTCTCTCCCACTCACTTCAGATAAGAGGATTCCTGTTTTATTTATTTATTTTTCTTTACCAAAATTTCCCCAAAGTTCAAAATCCTGTTGCCAAGAATGTGTTCATCCATTGTTTCTAGATGCTACAGTGCTTTTTCATAGCATACTGTCTACAGTTTGTACAGGAAACTCTGCCAAGGCAGTAATTTACAACAGATCTTCTACCAACACCGTTTGCTTGCTCACCATGTTCCCTGCCATTTATCTCTGGCTGTTTTTATTAAAGAAAAATCTTCCACCCCTGGAAAAAAAATAAAGTGTCATTTTTTTAAACGTGTTCCCTTCTTTTTAAAGTTTTCTTCCGTTATCTGCTTACTGGTTATCCACTACGCTCTTAATCTGTCTTTATCAAACAAATCACTTCCTGTCTGTTCATTTACTGTGTGCTACGTTGTGTCACGGATAGACTGGTGCTCCATTTGACAATCTTGAAAAATGTTTCAAGGCCCAGAATTAGAGATTTAAACAAGTAAACACAAGGCATACATCTGTTGTACAAGTGTGTGGTGTATCCAGTGTTGGCAAGTGAAAGCCATATACTCTACAGTGACTGTGTAGTTTGCGTATATTTTCATAAATGCCAGAGCCTAAAGACAGATGAAAAGGGGGGGAAAAAGATAAGTTGAAAAGTTGGCCATCTTCGTCCATCAAAAGCAAGAACCTTATATGATATGAGTTGGACCTATCTACCCTTCAAGATCATTGCTATTCTGTCTGACCTCTTACTCCTGCATGTGTTCCACTTGAACACCTTTAGGACAGTCAGCGTAAATTGCAGTGCGTGCCGTTGTACACAGGCATAGAGAACACTGACAATGTGATTATGATGCATTGTTCTTATTTACAATACAAATCTCAGCATTTTGGAAACAGGCCTGTACAAGGTAGACTCAAATTGACTTAAAATCGGACACGGGACCTTTTGGTTTGTCATGTTGGAAACTCCTGAGTTTGGAGCCCTGCACTTTAAAATGATGATTATTGTTATCCACCTTCTCGGTCAGTGGTTTTAATGTTTTGGTCGATTGGTCTAAATCTGACTCCTCTATTTTTAATCATGGCTTGTACTTAAGCCATCGCTATTCTGCTTATTCATTCGCCGCATGACCGCAGCAACTTTACTCATGTGACTCATGTAGCATTTGAAAACCTTTATTCCCTGCTTGGTACTTCCTTGTGGGGAGTGATGAGGTCAGAGCATTGATGACAAACGTCAATGCTGTATATTTTTTTCATTCACATATAATCTATTCCACTTCAGTTGGCTGCCTGAAATACAGAGAGCTTCAGAAAGCTGTTTGAACAAACTCTAAAAGCTTAAAAGTTATTGAAATTTTCTGCTTGGTGGACCACTTGTAAGCCAAATTTACCAGAAGAGTGCAAGGACATGTGGTGAAACATTCACTCAGAGTCCCGATTTGAAAGTTTTCTTATTGGGTTAGTACTCTCATATATGCTAAGTTCACACACACAAAGAGAGGGACTGGGAAGGTAACCTGATGTTTTAAAAGATAAGTGGGGGGACATGTAAACACCAAAGTATTCAGTGGGTGTGCTATGTTTCGCTACTTGGTGCCCGATTTGGGTAGATAATAACAATTGGGCATACGATTAAATGTTCTTTGGAGACGCCCTAAAAGGTTGGTTCTGTTCATCTGGACGTAGCATTCCCACTGAAAACGCTACGTCCAGACGAACTGAATCAACCTTTTGGGATTTTCTTACCTGGATGACTGAGCATGCAACAAGACACTTGTTTGGAGACGGTTAGCTACAACAACAAATTAGTAAAGTGGCAATGGGACCAGGATGTCAAATAAATAGAGCATAGGTGTCAAACTCTGGCCCGCGAAGCCATACCAAATTACTATTAGAGCTGGCCTACTGGTATTATACAGCTAATATATATATTGTTTAGTATTAAGCTTTTCTTGTTCCATATTCAGTTTTCCAGAAAAACTTATTTGAGTCCATAAGAAAAGATTCATTCTTATATCTGGAGGAAGATTTTTTTTTTTCAATAAATATTAATGTTAGCCCGCGACTTTGTTCCAGTTTTGAATTTTGGCCCACTGCGTATTTGAGTTTGACACCCCTGAAATAGAGGATAGGAGGCTGTCACCACATATTCCTTCTTTGGCTTGTAGTAGACTGCAGGTGATTAGCAATGCTGTTCTGTCCTTCAACAAAACAAGAACTGCAATTCAATCAGACAGCATGATTTTTCATTTGTTCAGATTTCACAATTTTTTATGTTTCTAGAAAAGCTTTGCCAAGATTTTATGTGTCTCTAGATTTATTTTTGTTCAAATACAGAATATTGTCTTTTCCATGTTTTCCCTAAGTACAATGTGGAGGAGCTATCATAATGAAGTAATTTTGTGAATGCGCTGAGACTAATTTCCAATATGATGGCATGCTTTATTACCACACTACATCCAGTTTAAACACTTATCTTGGTGATTAGAAGAATATGTCATGATCAGAGATGCTAGCTATTTGATAGACTGGTCGGGCAGATACAGATGGACAGTTAGACAGATGGACGAAGAAGCAGAAAGGCACACAGGCAAAATGACTGGCTGGTTGGTTGGTTGACTGTAAAGACCAGCTGGCTGGAATCACTGAGTGGCTATCTGATTACATAAGCTGGTTGACTGGGTGAACAGTTGACTGACTGCATAAACAGTCAAATATTCCAAAAGCAGCTCACTTATTTTCATATAAATGTCAAACAGGCATAGCACCAGTGTGTTTGCCTGATTGAGAAAGTGAGAGAGAGAGCGCGAGAGAGATGGATGGGGACATGGAATCATGTTGGTCCATCAGTGCAGTGACAGCTAGACGATTACTGCTCGTTAATTGACCTACCGACTGACCAACAGTCTTATGTGTGCGTGTGTGTGCGCACATGTGAGTTTGCATCTGTCTCCTGGTCAATCCTCAATTTAAGAACAGAAATCACAGCTCTGTTTTACTCTTAGTGAAAGTTTGGACAGGGAAAAGGAATATTAATGATTGTGTCTGAGCATATTCACTATAATACAGTTTGCCTGAAGTTCATATTTTGGACTGCTTGTGATGATTTACAACATCTCATTTGTATACACCAAATACTAAAAAAGGCATATAACGCTGCTTTAATCACTTTCCAGTTTATTAAAAACCTGTTTTAGTTAAATATAGATCAAGGTTGATTCCACAGCTTGCTCCAAGCCCTTCTCAAACCTTTGCTGTTTTCATCCCCAGTTATTCCATAATGCATCCAGTACCTCTTTGATCAGTATGGAGCCATCCCCTCTCTAAATCGTTGACCAGTGGCTAAATTTAACCTTGGTCCAGAACTAAATGTCCTCGAGAGTTCATATGCCCATGAAATTAAAAATTCAGGAGGAAGGCAACCTCTTGATAATTAGTTATAGCCATTTTACTTTGTTCATGTCTTATTTGTTGAGTGGTGAAATATTAATGTGAGAATGCAAGTGTTGTCCCTTGTGGGCCACTAAGGTGATTTATTGTAGCCTGTGCACAGCTAATTCTCTTTCTGGTTCAGAAAAATAGAAAATGCACAGAAAATGCAGTACACGGGTTTTAAAAGTAGACACTACCACACTACCAACGAAAACATTTGGACACGTAGGCACATGATGTGCATTAGTTGACACTAGATCTCCTTACTCCTTGCTAACACAAATATAAGTATGCAAACATCTTAAAAGAAAGTGGATTTATCTGTATAATTTAATTACTTTATAAAAATAGTAAGCACAAGTAAATTTTGCTTCAATAAAACAAGATAAGCCATCAGAACAGTATAGAAAAGATTTATATAGAATAATGAACTAAAATTTCTTTCATTTAATCATAGCAATTGCAATATTACATTAACTTACAGCATCCTCTACTGGATTAAAATAGTTCACAGTTAATTAACCTAGCTACAGGCACTAAAATCCTTAGTCACAAGAAGCACATCAAATTCCAGATAAACCAACAATTAATAAAAGGTACGTTGCATAGACAGGAACAAATAATGGAGGTGTCAGACACTACTGTGGTAAGTTTAAAAAACATTTTTGTTTTTGTACTTTAAGGTGAAACAGTTTTTTCTTACTTCTCACTTCTTGTCTTACTACCCTCCTCCTGCCCCTCTCAGTATTGTCTTTCCTCCATTTTCTCTGTTTCCTTGCTTTCTTCCATCTCTCTCTCTGGTTGTTGCTTTCTGCATGCTCCCTTCATCTGTTATTGTCTGTCCTTTGTGTCCTTGCTCTGAGGCCAGAGAATTAGAATTATTCATTTTTCGCTGTTCTCTGTTTTCACTTTCCTCTCTTTTGCTCAGTAGTGTAAGTGAATTACTCCTTTTACTGCCTTTTTTTTGTCCATCTACCTTTTCCCCTTTTTTCTCTTTCCCTTTGTTAGTCGCATACTTTTTATGTATTGTTAAGAAAGTGTACTGAAATTGCATATTGGGTCAATCAAGCAATAATAGAAAAAAATACAAATTATAAAATGATGGGGTTGTGTGGGGTTATGACAGAAATCCTGTTTTAACCTATATATGTCTTATCAACATGCCAAGTTCGCCCAATGCTCTTATTTCCCCCCCCCCCAACATATATATATATATATATATATATATATATATATATACATACATATACATATATACATATATATATATACATATATATATATACATATACATATACATATATATATATATACATATACATATACACATATATATATATATATACATATATATATATATATATATATATATATATACATATATATATATATATATATATATATATATATATATATATATATATATATTAGGGGTGCAACGATACACAAAATTCACGGTTCGGTTCGGTTCGATACTTTGGTGTCACGGTTCGATATTTTTTCGATACAAAAAAAATGTTCATGCATTTTTAATTTGTCATTTATTAAAATTATAAATATATATTTTAACTCAAAAGTACAGTTTTTAAATTTAACCCTAACCCTTGTGCGTGTTTTTTATTTTGACAGCGAATGCGCACCTGCGGACCACTTATGTGCAGCCCTGGTTATTTAGCTCGTCATATTGCAGCCACAGAAATTATTTTGTCCATGAAACCATAAAGCTGCACTTTCTTTTTGCCTTATAGTCTGATTTGTCATAACTTCTCCGTTTTGTGGTAAGCTTTTCTTTGGCTGTCACTTCTTCACCCTGACCTGTCTTGTTTGGCTCAGCAGAACTGAAATGCTTTTACACACTCACTCACATAAGCTCAGCGATTCTCTGCGCGATCAACCTCTCACATGTTTAAGCTTGCTGCAGGAGATTTCACTTGTCATGTTTGCATAGTAAGCTAACGATTAATAAGACGATGTCAGAGGAATTGGTGCACAAATTATCATCACTCACAGATCAGTGCTGTCGCTCTCTATACACAGTTCGCACGATTGCAAAGTGAAAGCAAAAAAACAAGCGCAAATTCAAACGCAATTTCAATATGTCACATATTGACAGTGGCTCACAGATGCCAATGACATAATTACCCAGCTACATTTCTGAAAGAATGCAAAAGCATTGACATATATTTTTCCTTCCTACAATAGCCCGACGGGCAGGGTAGCCCGACTGAAAAAATCGCTAGCCCCAGGATGTCAGGCTAGCGATATTGCAAGCCCTGTATCTGATTGAGGAATCACTCATCTTTGGAAAAGAGAGTTTATTACAGAGAAATGTCTCTTTCCAAAATAAAAGCTATACTATCCGCTTCTTCTGGGCTATATTCTCAGCAGCATAAGGAGAATCATGTGCTAACAGCTGTCTAAATGACTCGGCTAAAGTTAGTAGCATGCTTGTTGTTTTTGTCTTTGCACTAGGATGATGTCGGCGTAAATGTGCAGTCATATTCGTTGTGTTCCCACTAGTGCTTTCAGGTTAATCTCGTTGAAATGACCTTAACACCACAACACGGCAAATCTCCGTTAACGAGCTACCGCCGATCGCCCCGTGCGTGGGGCTAGACGGCTAACACGTTAACGAGCTAACTGCGCTAACACACTAGTTCCCACCCATGTAATTGAGCATTGCATGGCACATCCAACATACTGTTTTACTTTAGTCCATGACGCGCTTACCTTCAGGGTCATACGTCACATGAAAACCAAAATAATTCCAAACGCCAGATCTGAATGAGGGTGGGGAGGTCCATGTTGCAAGGAGAGCTTAACTTCTGTCTCGCTAGCTTGCCCTGCGCTCTTCCTTCTGACTATGCTGTCTGTGTGGAGCACTCAGTGGATCTGCGCTCGACAGTGCAGCCTAGGCGGAGTAGTCGAACGCAGATTCACTGAGCGCTCAACACAGACAGCATCGTCAGAAGGAAAGTTGATAAAATAAATTACAAATGTTGTATTGTTCGATACATATGCGTACCGAACCGAAAGCACTGTATCGAACGGTTCAATATCGATACGAATATCGTTGCACCCCTAATATATATATATATATATATATATATATATATATATATATATATATATATATATATATATATATAATATTAGTATTATATTATATTATATTAGTAGGTTGGTGAATGCAAGCATTGCCTGCTATGTATAAGCACAAGGAACATATTAGCCCCTTAATATCAAAAGAGGTGCATTAGATGTCAGGAGCAGGAAGGCTAGAGAGTAAAACAGTTGGTTTGGGGCTTTTCAGCACTAACAACAAGTGAGCCGTAGAGACCAGAAGTTAAATCATATTTTAATTAAAGTTTCGTGGTGAAAAATATCCATTTATTTCAGTGGATGGAATCTTCAGAGTGTGAGAAGCAGACAAAAACCCTTTTCTTTCTTTAACCTTATACTGAGTGCACAGTTTTCACTCTATAGGCAACATTTTATAACCATTTGGAGAGCAACTTCTTTGGCACTCATGATTATTAAACCAGGTGCATACAAATTATTGTTTTTCTTTCATAAGTCGTTTCTTGAGAGTAGTGCTGAGTGAAATTTCTCACTATTTTTTTCCACTATAGTTACACAGAGTCCCATTGCTGTGGTAACCATAGATGCTTAACTGACAGGTGTGAACAACTGACATATATTCATTAGAAATTAATCACTCTAATTAGTAGATTTGTATTTTTCCTCTCTTTGATTGGTGGATGTGTTTTCACAGCCTGTCTCTCTCAGACAAGTATTTGAATGTGACTATAATACCTGGCCCAAAATAGACCTGCAACATTTTCAGTCTATCCAAACCAATTTTTCTATGTGTCAGTATCCCTGGCTGTCTGTATTTTTGAGTATGGATATATGGTACCGGGAAACGCAAACACATTTCTTTTCAGTCAGTCATCTTAAGTCAAGATCAGGTCACACTAGAGTTTAAAGGCAAATCATCACAGCTTCAAGTGTGTAAGCTGACATTCACAGTTTAAACCTGCTCTTCTATTCACACACATATGTAATAGTGGATTTAAAAAAAATAAAAACCTGACACTGACTTACAGAAGAGGACTAGATTTTCAAGCATCTGGTCACCCTGCCTTGGGTTTTCAAAATAAATACACTTATAGGAAATAAACTGGACTTTTTAAAGTGTTACGTTTTTAAAAAGTCACTAATTATCAAATGTTTTAATGTAATGACATTGCCAAAATATAAGAGCCCCTAATTAGTTTCAGAATTTCAGATGTTTGAAATGATCAGAATTTAAAAATAAACTTAACCCATGATTTATGTAAGTGTCATGGCAGGCAGGTTTTGGACCCAAAGGCAGGACTAATGCTGAATTCTAACATAATACAAAATAATGCAGGTGCAGACACAAGATAACTTCTAGGACAACTTCTACAATCTTCTAGGAGGCAAAACTGCGAGGGAGAACACGACCGAGAACAGAAGCAAAGTGAGGGTATAAGTACAAAAATGGAGATCAGGGCAGAGTGGAAACACCTGAGGAAACACAGCTGAGCTGATACTAACCAATGAGACAAGGGGAAGCAGAACTGAACCTAGCTCACGCGAGACAAGGGTCTATCAAGATAAAACGGAAAGTAATAAAGACTGGGACCAGGACTTAGACATACTAACATGACAGAACAAAACGGGACACAAAACACAAAGACAGGACACTGAGGGACCAGAACAACATGGGAGCATGAGAGGGGAGTCAGAAAGGGATACAAACACAGAGAAGAGACTAGGACAGGCTGGATATGAATGGAAACTAATATCATCATCAGAAAAGCATAGAAAAAACCTCAAAAGCACTAGGGAACAATAAAATACTTCAAAGAATGAGATATAGAACAGGAACATAAATCAAATCCCAAAAGAAATGAATCATGAGTCCACAACAAAAACTCGAAATGCTGGGTCAAAAACCAGCATTCATCTTTTTACCCTATTATTATCAACAGCTATTTGCCCCTAGCTTTTTTTTTTTTTTTAGCAACAATTCCTCTGTAGTCTTGTCTTTCACACTCTCCAGACGTGGCATAGTTTAGTTTTTTTAGTGCTGCTTAAAATTGCTTTGGCCAAAAATGTGTGTAGGAAAAACCCTGCATATTTCCTACACTGATTTTAGTCATTTCCTTTCAGTCAAATATATTTATGTTAACCTTGTAAAGAAGAATCTACAGGCATCCAGATATTTCTAACCTTATATCGCCTCTACTGGCTCTTTCATTATGACGAAGCAGTAGTTATATTCAGAACATACCATCCAAGATTAAAAGATCAAAGATAGTCTTTTACTGTGACCACCAAACTGTTCCAGTGAAGCGTATCCTGTCTGCAGTCACGTGTCGGTACTCATGACATGATCAGTTATCATGGCGGTTCTTTTGCTTTGTTGCAGATTCAGAGATTTTGTGGGAAAAGCCACAAACTACAAATTGCATTTCTTCAGCGTCAGAGAAAAAACAGGCAAATAGGAGCTCATGAAGAGACCTCGTTTCAGTGGGAACCTTTATTGTTTTATTCTTAATGATAACATCAACATAGCCATGTACTTACAGCTCCATGTTTCAGGTTTTCATAAACATTTGCCTAAAGGTTTGCCTCATTATTAATTTCCAGAAATGGGCTGTCTTGCTGATTCAATAATTTACTTTTTCCTCTTTTGCAGGTTGTCAGGATTCATGCTGCCCTCCCCTGTAGTCAGCAGTGGATCCATTTTGGCCTTGTGGTTTACCACAGATTTTGCTGTGAGTGCACAGGGTTTCAAAGCTGTGTATGAAGGTAAGAAAACGTGCCATTGTGTTCATGTGTATGAGTGGTCCTTTCAGAGATAACAGTGATAAATTGGAACCTGCATATTGTTGGTATGGTGCTGAAAATGTATTGTACTGTAAGATTTTCAAGAAAAGAATGTGTAAAAGTCCTTTTTGTTATACGATAGTTACAGGTCCTGTAACTTGTGTGTGTGCTGAGACTTTGACCATACTAATGGAGCTGAATGTAATGCTTAACACTTTGTTTGCTGTTGTTTTTGTTTAGAGGTTTTTCTATTTTATCAGTGATTAATCAAACATCTTCTCAGTGATGACCTGGTGTTTTGGATTAGAAAATAGAGCAGGAGAAATTATTTGGGTTTTTTTTAGTTTTCTTTTTTTGATGGAGTCAGTCAGGTGTGGCTGTTTGTAGCTCTAGAAATCAGGCAAGCAAACTCTCAGTTGATCAAGCACTTATAAGCATCCAACAAATTTGTGTACGATTAAGGTGAAGCTCCATAGATTAGCTATGCTTTTGATTTATGGGATTAACTGTTCATTTTCATAGTTCTGCATGACCGAACCTGGGCTTGCAGCCCAGAGCTGTTGTTTTGGCCATCAGTCGATTAGTTGGAACTACTTAAATACACCATACATTATATATGTATACAAATACTATATCCATGCATTCATTTTTCTTTATTGTGATTTCCACAATAAGAGTTGAATGTTCAGTTTTGATGTGTCTCTTATGTGTGTGTGTTTTGTACAAAAGACTGTTCCATGTCTGCGTGCCTGGTACGACACAAATCCTTAGCCTGACCTTTGGAAGATGTGCATACACACATGGAGTGCACACTTAAACATATACATATATATTTCATTACGTTTGTGTAACAGTTCATCTATGAATGATGAACTTTAAATATCAAAGACTAACTCAAGAGACAGGATCTTCACACTGACTCCAGTGTGTGAGTGCATGTTTGTTTCACGTAAATGTTATTCTCTGTGCACATCTTCTTCTTCTTTTTGCAGTGTGTCTGTGTGTGTTTCTAGATGTGTCCCATTCATGTGTTCATGTATATTGAAAGAAAACCCTTTCTTACCTTTGTTCCTTTTCCCATCTGTGGGGACCCTTAAGTGTGTTTATAGCCTCAGGATTGATTGGTAGTGCGTTTTTTAGAGACTGTGTGTAAATCCAAGCAAGACATGGCATTTATAAATAGTTTGGGTTGTCCTGTCTATAGTTGGGATTGTCTGTCATGTGACCTATCTATATCCGTACAGTATGTGCAAGCACTAGTACTGAACACATGATTTTTACAGCCTGTGCATTGCTGCAGAACCTCATGCTCTGTTCAAATAATACATTTACGTTCCTCCGTATTTTATCAATCAAAAAGCAGAAAGATGAAGAAAGTATATCTGAAAGGGGCAGTTGGCTTGCATTAGGTGTAATAATTTATTTGTTTCACAATTTCACTCTCTTTCGGTTTCCTGACAGCATAAGCAGACAAATATCGAAATGATAATTGTTTTGGGGGGAGCAATGGGAGCAGGACAGAAACAAAAAATGACCACAATAGCTGCAAATCATGCTAACAGTTACAAAAATATCGAAAAGAAAAAGTATAGTAAAAATTGGATTTTATCAATATATATATCTCAGAAGATCCAGAGATTTTGAGCCAAGTTACTGAAAGACAACATGAAGGGCAAAGTAAATTCTAATATAAAGATCAGGTATTAATCTGTTCCATTTCTTAAACTGCCTGACAATTTCAGAAAGAACTGGGAACAATCAGAACATGGGGTACCACCAGCATCCCCTGCCCCGGCAGCTGCTGGAGTGAGCGGTCGGTACGGTGAAAGTCTGTCCTGGTGCAACACCACCATGCACCCTGGGCCAGGCATGCGCATCCGGTACACCACTTCTGTTAGCCGGTCCACGACCTCCGCCGGCCCTTTCCAGTGGCTGCAGAGCTTGGCGGACACTCCTCTCTTGCAAACCGGGCAGTACACCCAAACCTTGTCACCAGGCACGGAAGCTCCCCCTCGGCACCTGGTGTCGTAGGCTCTTTTCTGTCGTACTCTGGCACTGGCCTGGGGCTGGCGGGTGTAGTCATGAACCACCTGCAGCCGCTCCCTCAGCCTCCTGTAGTAGTCCATCTCTGGCCCACCATCAATCCCTGGCTCGGGGAGACCCGAACACCAAATCTACGGGCGTCCGGAGCTCCCATCCGCTGCAGGCGTGCACTGGCTGGACTCCTGAACCGCAGTCCGATACGACCAAAGGACCAGGGGCAGATGTCGGTCCCAATCCCGCTGGTGGCGGCTGTTGAGAATGGCAAGCTGGGTGGCCAGCGTGCGGTTGAAGCGCTCGACCAAGCCATCGCTTTGCGGGTGGGGTGGGGTGGTTCGCGTCTTCTCCACCCCCAGCCGCCGACAGATCTCCCTAAAGATCTTCGATTCGAAGTTATGCCCCTGGTCACTGTGGAGCTCAGCCGGGACCCCAAAACGGGTGAACATCTCCTCCACCAGTTTCTCTGCCGTCGTGGTTGCACTCTGGTCTGGCACCGTGTAGGCCTCCGGCCACTTTGTGAAATAGTCCATGGCCACCAACACATACCTGTTCCCTGACT
This sequence comes from Aulonocara sp. 'chitande type north' Nkhata Bay, assembly GCF_057382095.1. Classification (NCBI taxonomy): domain Eukaryota; kingdom Metazoa; phylum Chordata; class Actinopteri; order Cichliformes; family Cichlidae; genus Aulonocara; species Aulonocara sp. 'chitande type north' Nkhata Bay. Next base: position 16,256,760 of record NC_141344.1, read on the forward strand.
CGGTGACAGGGAAAGGCCCTAGGACGTCCACTCCCACTCACTCCATCAGGGCCCCAACCAGGTACTGCTGCAGTGGGGCAGTGGAGCGTTGAGTTGGGCCCTTCAGCTGCTGTGTGGTCAGTGGGAGCCATCCCCCTCCGCTGGCTGTGGCCTGAGCAGTAGCCACGCCCAGTGCCTCCTACTGCCGCTCCTACTGCCGCCGACAGTAGCGGCACTCGACAGCCATGCAGGGCCGTCTGGAGAGGGCATCAGCGTTGCCATGCTGTCGACCTGAGCCAAGTTAAAGATGCATGGTCAGTGCACAGGAGGAACCGGCAGCCGTGCAAGTATGGCCAGAAGTGCCGCACCGCCAGCACTATGGCGAGCGAGGTCTCTTTCGCCAACAGCTGGCACTTCGTAGGATTGAGTCGCAGCCCAGCTTGTCGGATGGTACTGAAGGCCTCGCTCAGGTGGGACAGTGCACTGCCGAAGTTGCCACGTGCACCAACAGGTTATCCAGGTACACAACGCAGTGGCTACAAGGGATGTTCACGAGCACCCTCTCCATCAGCCTCTCAAACATCGTTGGCATTGCAGAGCCCAAATGGCATGACCCTGAACTGCCACAGCCCCTGTCCGATGGTGAATGCAATCTTAGGCCTTGCTTCGGAGGCTAGCTCCACCTGCCAGTAACTGCTGCATAGGTCGAGGGAGCTGAACCAGCTGGAGCCGGTAATGTAATCCAGGGCCTCGTCGATCCGCGGAAGCACTGCACTGCACTGAGATGGCGAAAAATCCACGCAGAACCTCGGGCTGCCATCCTTCTTTCCCACCAGGACCACGGGTGCCGCCCATGGGCTGTTGGATGGCTCAAACACCCCAGCCGCAATCATCTCACAGATCTTTTCCTCCGCCACCTGCCATTTCGAGAGGGGCAGCCGGCGTGGGCGCAGACGGATGGGTTGAGCAGAGCCGGTGTCGACGGTGTGCTGGACCAGCCCCGTCTGCCTGCAGTCTTTGTCACTGATGGCAAAGATGTCCACATTCTCATTCAGGAGGCACCTGAACTGCTGGCGTTGGTCAATGTTAAGACCTACACTGCTGCGCTGCCACAGGTCATCAATAGCCTTGGTTGTCTCAGTCGAGGGAGGTTTGTCGGGCTTAGAGGCTGGGGCTGAGGTGAATAGAGATGATCCAGAGCTACCGGCACCCGAAGTCTGTTGAGCGGCAGCTGCCAGAAGCCTGGCTTGTCTGTCTCTGGTCCCCCCCATTCCCAGCTTTTGACTGCCCTGGAGGGCCAGAGTCTCTGTACTAAGAGTGATGGCCAGCTTCACGGTGTCAACGCAGGTCCCCCAGCGGGTCAGCAGATCAAGGCCGATGATGCACTGATCTTGGACGTCAGCAAGCCAGAAGTCATGCACCAGCTCCAGATCCTTCACTCGGATCTGCAACGGTTTCTTCCCCCGCAAGTCAGTTCTCTCCCCCGTCACCGTCATCAGCTGGTCGGTGGGTGACCAACCCATCACAAGCGGCCCGGACGTTCCAGGGTGTACACCAGGTCGTATTAGGGAAATGGTAGACCCCGTGTCTACCAGGGCCCGGCAGGGCTGGTCCTCAACACGGCAGCTCAGGTAGTGTCCCTTGAGGTGCCCGACTCGGTCCACTACCATGCATCATCCTTGGAGGGGGGCAGGAAGCTGGAGCGGTGGTCCCCTCACTACACCACGCTGTCGGGACCCGTTGGGGGACTTACATGGGTGGTCGCTTCCTCGCTCCTCAATCGCCAGCTCCCCAAGCAGCGAATACTCTCCTCGACGGCTTGCTCCAGCCTCTGAATGTCTCTCTTCATTCCGGCCAGGGTGAGCTATCCCACTTCTGACACCAATGTGGCGAGCTCAGGCAAGGAGACAGAGGTGTCGTTGGTCTTGCTTCCCCATATTGCCAGGGAGCACAGCAGTTTATTTTCAACAGAAAATCACTGCCGCTAACCCAACTGCTTGGCGTAGCTCTAGCATAACAACAAGAAGAAAAAGGCGCTCTCTCACCCAGAAAACACACAGTCGCAGAGAGAGCGCGTCACATGGTATTCATGGCAACATAACGCTGCCACCTGAAACAACAGAACACAGCTGTCAAACAAAACCCAAACAGCCCTGACCCGCTAAATTATGAATGTGGCCATGGCTTTTTGACCTGCATAACAGAAAAACACTTCTTAGCTGTCTCATCAAGAACTTCACTTTAAAGCTTGGCATAAAAAATATAAAAAACGTCTCTGCTCCTGTCAGCAATTAGGCAAAATCCAAATCAACAATTATATTTAGTTTTAAGATATTTCAGTGTTGTTTGATTTCTTCTAATTCATTAAGAAAGTGGGACCACCTAAAATGTTCGGATTCAGATTTGAAGGGTGAACGTGATGTTAGGACTGTGCATTTAACGGTTAAGCCATGTGAATATACAGACTACACTGTCAATGTCTAAAAAAATAAAAACAAAAAAATATGTCAATTTGAATATTATTCTAAAAAAATGTTAAGAATGTGTCACAAAGACAGGAACTTGAATTCATAACTATTTAGTATTTACTGTCACTATTGGAGACTTTTATGGGGGGACTGCATGACAGTGAGACTGTTAGACTGACTGGAAGTAATGGTCTTCCTGATTTGAACCCAAGTATTGATTTGATATTGGACTTCAGGGCTCATCTCAGTTTGTCTACAACAAACACCATGTTTGAGCATAAGTATACTTGGCACCAGGACACCCTAGGTTTTAACTGCATCATCAGATCTTTACCTATGTCTTTGACACATAAGTAAAAGGTGGAGCTGAGCTGCTAACTTATCACCACCTGATGGTGAGTTGGATTACATGTAGCAAAGGTGCCCTCAGAGTATCTAGCAAAACCCTATTTGCCAGGGATCTTCAACTCGCAACTAAGCTTCGGCAGCACTCCAAAACAGGATTGGGAACATTAAGTCTGAGTGGATAATGTTTTCCACCTTCATTGTTGCCATGTCATGTCAACAATACCAGAAACAAATGTTGCTGGCCAGTGTTGTCACACTGAAGAAGCTGTCCTATCAAGTTTATTTGGCTCGTGGGACCCTGCAGACAGTAAATAGGCACCAGCAGACAAAGCAGAGTATGACTCTGACAGTGACTGATTGAAAAACATAGGTGTGTGTAGTTAAGAGGGGCTTTGAAACAAGACTTTCTGTTGACCTCGAAGGGATTCTGACACCCTGTCGGACGACTCTGGAGGTAGAAGCAACTTTCTGCCTACACTGTTTTTGGTTTGGATGAGGTGCTTCTGACTTCAACTGGGGATATAATCAAGCTGTGAAAGGGATACTCAGTAGGGTTAGAGATCTCCTCAATCTGATAGACATGCCTTCAGTAGAAAGCACAGAGTCTGTGTATGAGGGGATGACTCGGTCATTCAAGTAGTTAAACAAAAAAAGTCTCTGGTGGCTGCACCCCTTGGAAGGATGACATTCACCTGATTCCCCTTAAGGATGTCGTGGGGCTATTCTGGTTGACACTCATTTTGCAACATTATCTGGAAGTTGGGGACAGTGCCCTTGGATTCCTGAAAATATGTGTCTCAGTCCTCAGCAAATCTTTCACTATCCTTTATCAGATTGCCTCCTTGTCTTTCTTTTCCCATGACATTCTCTTCTACATTACTTAAGAGTTTTTTGAACCTTTTCATTTAAACTGAACCACACTAGAATAGAATCCATTTTTTTCTATTGCCGTTAACAACCAGTCTCTGTCTGTATATGCCCCTGTCTCTGCTCACATAGCCAATTCACTTAACAAATCTTCTCTCAGTTCTATCCTTTTATTAAAGGAGACCAAATTGAACTATAAGTCTGAGCACATAGCTTACTGATAAGACCCCAGTCACCTAAGAGAGGGATAGATAGAGTGAGAGGAGAAAGAAGGGGGGGTTGGGGTGGGTGGGTGCTGTCAAATAAAGCTATAAGTGGTGAAAAAGCAAGCCTTACTGATAAAAAAAGCAGGTTTGCATACCAACTCTGCAAGGCACGATAATCATCAATTAATTTCCCCTGAAGCAGAAAGAGAAAGAGGGGAAAGAAAAATGCAGAGAAAGAAGTAAATAGAGATTCTGAAAGAGAGAGAGAGGTGTAGAGATAGATAACCAAGAAGATTGGGGAAGAGTTGATAAACAGAAGGGTGGCATTCATATCTGTCTATATTTCTCATTTGTTGACTTCACGACACAATATAATACCAGAAGACCAACATCCAAAATGAGATCACGATCACTCTCCCCTTAAAAAAAACAAAAACAAAAAAAAAAACAGAAGACACGACTGGAAGAAGGAAAAAAATGAGAAGTGCTTCACTCATCTTTTATTAACAGTCATGATGCTATGATGGCGTTTGGGGGGTCCTGAATTTAGAATTTTTGTCACATGCAATTCTCCCCTCTCCCTCGCCATCACCTCCATCTGTTTCCCCTAGAAAATAGCAGAGGTGTGGACTCGAGTCACATGACTTGGACTCGAGTCAGACTCGAGTCATTAATTTTATGACTTTAGACTTGACTTGAAAAAATGTTCTAAGACTTGTGACTTGACTTGGACTTTTACACCAATGACTTGGGACTTGAATTGGACTTGAACCGGTTTACTTGAAAAGACTTGATATTTTACCCCAAATATAAAATTTAACATGCATATTATATAGAGATTGAAAATGTGACGTCATTCACGGGTAGAACCGCAAAGGATTCTGGGAACTCGTGGCAAGCGGTACTAGCGCACGCAGGCTTTCAATTGAAATCAGTCACACAGCGATAAAAAGAAACACAAAAATGTCAAGAAGCTGTTGTATTATTAACTGCAATAGCCGGTCGCATGACAGCCACGGGAAGCCGACGGGTAAAGAGATCGGTGGTTATCGGATTACGTCGTTGAAGAGAAATTGTTCAAGCCATGTTTCCGAAGTAACAAAGACGCGACGGATGGCCTGGATCGCAGCCATTCAAAGATCAAATATAACGTCCCAGAACCCTCCAGCTCACAGGTTAGTCTGCTCCAAGCATTTACACGAAGGTCAGTGTTTTTTAGTAGTTAATACGTCATTTTCATAACATAATTAGTGATATAGGTTACAAGCAAGTCTGGCGCTGAACAGAAATTGTCGCGCTATGCTCCTTTATTTATTGTGCATAAATAGTGAATTGTCCTGACACAATATTGCGTTTCGCTTCTGTTATTATGGTACATTGACAAAAACATATACTTTTATTCACAGGATAAAACAGTTGTTTTGTATCACTAATTGCCCAGTACGATTACAGCATACAATATTATTGTCACTGCTACATTTCTGTGATGGGTACCAGAAATTATTTCCACTACTAATTAATTACCGTTGAGCTCAAAGGTCCTATTAATAAACGGTTAACGAATGTGTATTTATGACGACAATTTGTGAGACTGGTAAACTTATGATACGTACGATGGTCTTTACTTTCTACACGGTGCATTTCAAGGTCCTGTACCCATCCGTCGGTAAACTGTACCTGGGCTTGTTGCAGTGACCTGAAGTTACTAAACTTCATGAGTGTATGCACTCACTCCAAGAACCGTATGATTATAAATATGCATATAAATATGCTAAGATGAGATAGCTGACTTCATCTAACTAGCAAATGTTGTCCAGGCTACGTTGGTGATACAGTTTTTTTTTAATGTGTATGATATTTTTGTCATGCGATTTTAAAGCTGGTCCTACAACCGCATCCAAGAATAACATGCAGCTTATCTCAGAACTGTCGGTGAAAATTATTCTTGGAGCTAGGTTTAATTGAGCTGCATTTTAAAGAGGTGCAATTTCACAATTTGTGTATATTTTCTAAGTTCACTATTTTGTCATGTGTTGAGAAAAACACAGATTTTAAAATTACATGGTCTAATATTTACATTTAGCATAACTGCAACATTATTTTTTCTTTTTTTTTTTTAAAGACTCGAAAGGACTTGAAATTCAAAGTTTCAGACTTGTGACTTGACTCGGACTTTTACACCAGTGACTTGAGACTCGACTCTGACTTGCCTGACATTACTTGAGACTTGACTTGAGACTTGAGGATAAAGACTTGAGACTTACTTGAGACTTGCAAAACAATGACTTGGTCCCACCTCTGGAAAATAGCAGTCATAAAATCATTTGAAATATTTATGTGCTCTTACAGCTGCTTCATCAGGAGTTAGACCTGTAGCCTCAGCTATGGAAACTATATGGATTTTGACGTGTGTGTCCAATAGCACTCTTTTTTCACAATTCTACTTATTTTTGATTTCTTGGTGCACATTCCTGTTTGAGCTGGGTGCAAAATGCTGAAAGTTATAAATAGTTAAACTTTTAGTAAAAGGCTGCCTCGCCTCAAATAAGTTCGCAATTGTCACTTAGCAACAAGGAGCACTACCAGCACTTCCCCCGAGCATTTGTTAAGTGCTGCTACCTGTAAGAAGAAACCCAGCAGATACAAAGCCTTACTTTTGCATTCACAAAGTAAATGAACTGTTTAGTATTTAGTATTTATTTATTTATTGTCATTGTCAAGAACAATGAAATTGCGTTTGGGGCTTCCATACAACCCAAAAAAAGAAGAAAATAATAAATACCCCTTAAAACCCAAGTGTACATATTTAACCCAGTGTGACTCCAATGCAATAAGACAATCCTTAGCAATAATGTTCGTAGAAATTCAGACAAAGACCTGAGAAACATGACAAAATACAACAATGCAACCCATTCAATATTATTGTACTGTGAGATATGATATCAGATATGATAGTTATCTATTTAAGAAAGAGGGGGGGGGGGCAGGAGGGGGAAGAGAATAAAGATATGATGCACCAATGCAGACCAGTTCATTGCTATTAAGAAGTTGGATATGGTTATTGTCCGTGAGAGGGGGGCAGAGAGTTCAGGAGCCTCACAGCCTGTGGATACAGGCTGTTGGCCAGTCTGGATGTTCTGGCCTGTATAGACCTGTACCTTCTCCCTGAGGGCAGCAGATGGAAAAGGTGGCGCGCAGGGTGATGTTGGTCCCGCAGGATACTGTGCACCCTCCTCAGACAGCGAGTGGGGAAGATATTACTGATCTCTGGCAGACTTGTTCCAATAATTCTGCCAGCTTCTTTCACCACCCGCTGGAGTGCTTGCTGATCGGCCTTGGTGCAGCTGGGGAACCACACTAGAAATCCATACGTCAGAACGCTGCTGATGGCACAGTTGTAGAAGTTCAACATCAGAGATCTGGGAATGTGTGCGCTCCGCAGTCTCCTCAGGTAGTAGAGGCGCTGTTGGGCCTTCCGTACAACTGAGGTGATATGGTTGCCCCAGGACAGGTCCTCGGTCACAGTTACCCCCAAGAATTTAAAACTGCTCACCCTCTCCACCGCCTCACTGCCAATGAAGAGAGGCAGATGGTTGTCATGACCCCTCTTCCGGAAATCTACAATGATCTCCTTGGTCTTTTTGGTGTTTAAGACCAAGTTATTGTCGTGGCACCATGACTCTAGTTGTTGCACCTCTGTCCTATAGTTTGTCTCATCATTGTTGGATATAAGTCCGAGCACTGTAGTGTCATCTGCAAACTTAACAATGAGATTGGACGCGCAGGAGGAAATACAGTCATGGGTGAAGAGAGTGTATAGCAGAGGGCTCAGAACACACCCCTGAGGGGCACCGGTGTTGACCACAAGGGTGGAAGAGGTGTTCTTACCCACTCTGACACTCTGTCTACGGTTAGTGAGGAAGTCCACAATCCAGTTGCACAGAGAGGAGTTAAGTCCCAGTTGGTGGAGTTTGGGACGGAGTTTGTATGGCCGGATGGTATTAAAAGCCGAGCTGTAGTCTACAAAGAGGAGCCGTGCATAGGTGTTCCTGTGTTCCAAGTGCTTCAGTAATGTGTGCAGCACTGTGGCGATCGCATCCTCGGTTGACCGGTTCTCCCTGTATGCAAACTGGTGCGAGTCCAGGGATGGTGGAAAAGCAGCTCTGATGTGTTTAATGACCAGTCTCTCCAGGCATTTGGCGGGAATGGGGGTGAGTGCCACAGGTCTGAAATCGTTCAGACATGTGACATTTGACTGTTTTGGGATGGGAACGATGGTTGCTGCTTTGAAACAGGATGGTACCAGTGAACAGGACAACGAGGTGTTATAGATAGAGGTGAAGACGTCCGCCAGGTCCGCAGCACAGTCTTTTAGCACTCGGCCCAGCACTCCATCCGGCCCGGCCGCCTTCCTGGTGTTAATGCTCCGGAACACACGCCTCAGCTCATGAGTGCTCAGGACCGGAGCAGGGTCGGTTGAGGGGAGAGGGGACAGGACAGGGTCGGTGTTCTCCCTGTCAAAACGGGCATAAAAGAGATTTAGATCCTCAGCCAGAGTAGAACTGTCGGCTGAGGGTGATGGTGTTCTTCTTTTGTAGTCCGTGATAGCCCTGATGCCCTCCCAGACCTGCCTTGGGTTTGTGTTGTTCTCAAACCTGGCCTCGATACGCCTCCTGTGCTGCTGCTTGGCAGTCTTGATGCCTCTTCTCAGGTTGGCCCTGGCAGCACTGTATGCCTCCTGGTCCCCGGATTTGAAAGCGTTGTTCCTTGTTCGAATAAGTTGTTGAACTCCGTGTGTCATCCAGGGTGGATTATTAGGGAACACACGGAATCGTTTCCAAGTTGTTACATTGTCCACACAGAAACAGATGTAGTCCAAGACAGTGGAGGTGTAACTGTCCAATGCGACACGATTGTCAGTGTCCTGCACCTTGAATACATCCCAGTCTGTGCAGTGGAAACAGTCCTGAAGCATCGGAATAGCGTCCTGCGGCCATGTTCTCACGGTTTTGGTTGTAATCCCAGTGCTCTTGATCTTTTGTGTGTATATTGGGTTTGTTGTTGTTTTCTATTGTGAGTGTAGCTGAAGTGCTTTTTCCCCACCCATATGATATGCCAGTCTATTTCTTTTGTTTTAAAACAATATAATAGAAATGCAAAGCGATGACAGACCTTTATTTTCTCTTATCAAATACATTAACAGCTGTAAACAGTTTAGCATACCCTCATTGCAATTGTGCTCTCAAGGGGCAGCAGAATATGCACTCCAAAAACTGCTCAGAAAGAGCCCAAGGCAGCGACTCATCCTCCAAACAACTCTCACTCCAATTTGATCGATGATTCGCAACAAGCACAATTCCACTGACGTCCTACTTTATGTCCCACAAGTCTGAAATAAGTAAATGCTTAGTTTTCTGGACATTTGTAGCTTTTCCTAAAAAGATTATTTAACCATTAATACAAAACAGAAAATCCGGTTCAAAGTCTTAATTAATGTCGTACACTATACCACTTTACACTAACACCTACAAATGTGCCCACACTCACAAAGAAAGAGCCTGAGTGTACTTTTGTTTTTCTTTGTATTCCCTAAGCTAGTTGCAGAGTTTCTCCTCCTGTTGAGGGACTTCTGTGAAGAAAATAAAATGACCTGGAAACTGTTAAAAGGGGCTTTGCACTTTAAAGACACACACACACACACACACACACACACACACACACACACACACACACACACACACACATTCCCCTATGGCATCACTAGGCATAGGCATCACTCTGGTAAAGCAACAGAGTGAAGACAAGAATGTGTGAATGCGGATCAGGGAAGTAAAAGAAGACCGCCTGCTTGTGTGTGTACATATTCAGGCACATGTGTTACTGCTGGTCATGAGTATTTTGTTGTTGTTGTGGTAATATCCACTGTGTCATTATCTGTATGTTATTATGAGGTGTCACTTTTACACCGCATTACAACATGTAATGTGTGTGTACCCATGCCTGAATGTGTGTATCTGTAAAATTGCAGGAAGTTCATCCCCTTTGGTGTTGGCATTTCCTCTCTCTCTCTCTCTCTCTCTCTCTCTCTCCCTCTGTCTGTCTGTCCGTGGTGTAGACTGGTGTAGAATCCATTAGGAACACTTCTAGGAGCTTCCAAATCTTGCTGACTTGATGCAAGGCTTTGCACAGACTGTGGCAAGAGCCCTGTAGCCACCATCCATTGGACGAGATGCAAAAAGATCGCAGCCTCCTGCTTGGGGATTTTGGGTCCTTACTCATGATGTTACACATAAGAAAGATTTATTCATCTAGAGTTTTTTCCGATGCCTCTAGCCAGATAGTTTTCATAGTGGAGCCTTTATTTCACAGAGTTTCGCCGTACTAAATCTCAGAGGGTGGCAAATAGCCATTGCAGAAAATTGCACTATTGTAGAAGGAGTCGTGGCATAATATGAATACAAAATACGGTGTGTTGGCAGACAAAAATATTACTTAGAGGAGTGGTCTTCAAACTTAAGTTTTATGGATAGTAGTTTATAATGAAGGCATATGAGCCTCTATGTTTATCTTAAATGTCTTTTGCAGCTTATTATGTTAATTTCACCATACATTCACTTATTCAACATTAATTCAGTCAGACTGTTTACCTCAACAGCCAAATAACTTATTTCATTTTTTAAAATTAGGTATGTAGTTATTTGTTTTTTCTGCTTACTACTATCCTCAGAATCACTGATCCTTTTAACAGCAGGGTTTAGTAAGCCTCAAAGTGCTCCTGCTGTTTGCATTAAAGTTAGTAACACTGGAAATATACTGGACAAAAATAGTTGGCTTCATGGGGATTTAACTGATTCATTGATTTTATGATATTTCCCTCCAGCTATTGTTGTAGTCAGAGAAAGTTTGCCTCTATAGAGACATTAGAAAGAGAAATCAATCATTACAGATGCCATTAATAAGTTCAAATAGTATAGTTATTCTATTGAATGAACCTCCTGTGGAGGAAATTGTGCTTACAGCTTGCAAATAAAAACAAAAGACTCAGAACATTAAAAACATAGGTGCAGCCCTAGTCTTTGTTAGGAGGGAATTTATGTGAACTGTTACAGTTCATGAAATCAAAGTTTCTTTCTTTAATGAGATAGTGAGAGAAAAAAAGAACACAACTACATTATTCTCATAGATCCAGAGAGCTTGGTCTATCTCATGTTGCACTTTAAAATCCATTTTCTACCTTCCTTTATTTACAGCTTACCACCAATCTACTGGATCCAGCTGGATCTTTAGAGATTACCACACGCACCAGTGATTCCTAAAAAGATCTCACATCACACTTTCCATTATGCTGTGGAGGCTGTCTGGATAATTCAGTCAGCGCTATTTCTTCTAAACACTATAACTGCTGAGATAAACTGACTGTGTTCTATATTTAACATTTATAGATTCCCGATAATAACTGTTTTCACTACGTGGTAGAACTATTGGCGAAGGCAATAGAGACTCGGTCGATTTGAATGAATGTTAAATTCTAAACAAGCCTTAGTCATTCTAAAGGAACATGAATTGATTAGGGTTCCCTTTTTGATGAACTCGCTGAGGAAAGCGGTTGAATACATACCAGTGTAACTGTATAAAATATTGGCAGCATGAAATGGAAATTAGTGAGATTATTGAGACTCAATTGATGTTTATGTGACTATCCCTTAATAAGATGTTATAAAGTAAAGCTCCTCCACCCTCCACCCCCAAACATATGTCTTCATTTCTTAAATCAATGGCAGCAGGAAACTAAGTGACTAAAAGTTATTCATACAAAAACTCAAATGTCACTTCCTTCCATTCTGAATAATGATTTATTTAGGCGTGAAATCAGTGATTATATTACAACTGACATTTACTGCATTTCACTGTTACCAATGCATAGCCTATTTTTTCTTCATATCGACCTGTTATCCCTTGGTCCTATCAGTATCTGTGTGCCCTTCATTGAGAATAATAGGCTTGCGTGTTTCGTCTAAGCCAATGGATTCAGCAGGGAAGCTTCTTAGAGCAAACACAGCAAATCATTAAAGGAAGGAAAGACTACTGGTGTATTTGTCAACTTGGACAGTCAGGTGCTGCTACACATTTGTGTATCTGTGTGCTCAGAAGAGGTGAAGAGAGTGAAAGAGTGAGAGAGGAAAGAGAGAAGCAGTCCGATACACGATTAACCCATATTGACTGAAACACCATAGGAAGCTCTTCACTGTGGGATTGGTTCATATAACGCTGTTGGTACTAACGCCAGCTTTAGTCTGCGACATCGATCGAAGCAGCAATGTCAACTGTCCTGCTGTGTGTGTGTGTGTGTGTGTGTGTGTATGTGTGTGTGTGTGTGTGTGTGTGTGTGTGTGTGTGTGTGTGTGTGAGACCATGGCGGTGTAACGCAGAAGTGTTCGTGGGTAATATCACCATCGTCAAATCATGTTGTCAGAGCCAAGAACCCCTGTCTCACACACTCTCCCACACAGACGCACACACACACACTTTTAGTAAGTGTTGTGATTGTGTAATCAAGTTACCACAACATATTTGAGTCAATATAACATTGCTTGAACTTAGCACCCTTTATCTGGCGTATATGTACTGGTTTTATTTGATGTTTTATTGAGCTTATTTTGAGCTGTTAAAAATGTCAGACCACATACACAGAAAGTTATATGTATGTTTGAAACCTCTGCACAAAATTCACTGCAGGTTGCTGAGTTCAGTTCCACCAACAGAAATTTCAGTCACAATCCCTTAACTTGTCTGTCAACTACTAATCTGTACACTTTATGTTTTTGCATACATGTATGCCTTTTAATTAAAGTGTGTTTTCGGCAAATATTCAGCTGGAGTTTTATGGTAGGTTGCTGTCACTAGGTAAAATTGGTTTCAAAGAGGTATACAGTGCTGCACCTTGTGATTGCTTTGATAGCTGGCAGATTGCTGCGGTTGCCTGGATTTTGTATAGAAAACAATAACTTGCCTTCAGACACTCACCAGCTGTGTACTAAGCGGTGGGAAAACTGTGTGGACTGGGTTGGAAAGGAGACCATTCACATTTTGAAACATGCTTGATTCAGTTGTAAGGTATAGCTTTTAAATGAAAGACGAATATTCTCTGTTTCCGATTTCAAAGGAGAAATTATTATTAAGCAAGTGAAGAATGGTCACGCAAGCAACTAACTCTGTTTCATTTGTCAATTGATTTTATTTGGAAATCTCTTTATTAGCTAATTCAAATTTCACCAATGGATCCTTAGGTCGGTGTTTTCCCTGGTAATGTTTATTTGGAAACACCTGCTTTATAATGTAGCTTGGAATTGTTCATTTCTCTGCAGAAATTTGATTTATTCAATAAAATCAACCATATGAAAACTTTATTTTTTGTGTATGTCTGTCTTGTGTGACAGTTACGTGCCAGAGAAGAAACCAGTGTTTTAGTCTTATAACCAGAAAAGGGCATTGGACAGCTTTTGGCCAAATGGTGTTGAAATTGGTTCAATCTATTTTTCAGGCGACTTGCTGGGATCCATCAAATTATATTGTGTTGGAATCAAGATACTGTTTTTCATTCCTGGCCAATTGGAGTTTGAAGCAGGTGCAGTGATTCAGCGTGGCATTCTAGTGGCACCACTGGTGCCATTGTAAACCTAGCCATATTCCTGGGGGCTGTCCCACTTAGACTGATGTGATGCCTGGCATTAAACACATTATTAATTAATGCAGATTATATGAGGCCACAGCTGATTTAGTGGTCTTGATTTTCTTGCTAAATATTCTACTAGAAAGGATGTTTTCAGTCACACACATACTGTAATAACATATGACATTGAGACTGGCCATAACACAATTTGAGCATTGCTTACCCTATTACTGACCCCATAATTTAATGCTGCATTCACTGAAATTTAAACATTTGGAGATTTATAAAGTATGTGATTCATAATAACATGACTTAAGGCCCCCCATGTTTAGATTTTCTTATCTCATGTTCCACCAGTTACAATTCAGTGCAATTTCAATGCTCTGCAATAGCCGAATGTGAATTGAGGGGCAGAGATAAAAGGTTTCTTTAGCATTTTCATATCTGTTTGCCCCTTTTTATCCTCTCTGTTTCTCTCTCTGATGATAAGCGGAGCTTATAACATCTGTGTTAAAATCTTCGAGACAGAAAGTGCTCGCTTACTGTCATTTTAGCTACGCTCTCTCTCCGACTCTCAGTCATGCTTTCAATTCCTCTCTGGCTTCCGCTGTCTGAGTTTGTAACTCTGGCTCTGTCTCACACCTTAAATCTTTAACACATCAGTGCCATCCAAAGAAAATGGGAAGATTATAATCAAATTCTGGTTGTGGCTTTTAAAATTGTTCCAATGAATATCTATATAAAATTTTGATCACTTGGTAGTCTCTCTCCTACACAAATGGACTCCTTGTCAAATTTATGTTTTTCAAAGTTCCCATTAAGACATAACAGAAATAGATAAGAGATAGTTTTAGATTTTCTTTTCACTCCAACAATGTCATATAAGATGCACTAGCCTTTCTCTTAAAACGGGGAAACTTTGTATGTTTTGTTATAAAAAAAAATAAAGACATCAATCATTTAGCTAAAGCCAATTATACTTTAGAGGGTTATAGAGGTCTTCAGCCTAATCTAACTCCTATGTGTGACACCCAGCAAACATCCCAGACAGGCCGACAGGTGCATCACAGGGGGAGGGAAAGAAAGCCCTCAAACATACACATCTCAATACAGGAATATTTCAGACTTACACACTTCTGCCGATAAATTACAGTCTTCAGTTTTCTTCTTTTTACATTCATTTTTGATACATGAGTATATTTGAATGAGGGTTCATTAAAATCTCTAATATAGGTATTTGTAGATCATTGGTCCCATCATAGCAAAAATATTAAATAGGTCTGTCAAATGGTATCATATCTAGAGAAGTAAAGAAGCCAAGAGAAACGAGAACTGTGCTGCCAGGTTAGTTAAAAAATGTTATTTATTTATTTTTCGTCAGCAGCAGACATACATCGATTTAATGTCATTATGAATAATTGATTAATGTTCTGTCTTAGCAAAATACATTTTTATCCACGTGCATTGCTCATTAATCATGCATAAACCCAGTTACTTGTTTATTATGTACACATAGTGACAACTGAAACAGTCAAGTGCAGCGATTCTGCTATTCTGCTCTTGCTTCTTTTGTTAAACTGTGATATGTTCATTCTCTTGATTCTACTTCACTGACCTTTTGAAGAATAGAGTTTGCAGTGCTATTGTAGTTTATAATATGAATATACAGACAGATACATTAAGGAAACTGTTTGGGGAATGCAGTGCCAAATATAAGTTAGAGCAGCGTTCCCAACCTTTTTTGTGCCACGGACCGGTTTATGCCCGACAATATTTCCACGGGCCGGCCTTTAAGGCAGCGGTCCCCAACCCCCAGGCCTCGGACCGGTACCGGTCCGTGAGTCGTTTGGTACCGGGCCGCGAGAGTTGAGGCTCAGGTGTGAAATGTATGGTTTTCAGGGTTTTTATCGGTTTTAAGCGTTATTTTGTTATCGTTTTTATCGTTAACTCGGTTTTCCTGGGTCTTTTTACGTGTGTTATGAATAAATCTTCTTTTTTTTTCGTACCAGTACTACTTTTATTTACCCCCGGGCCTCGGACCGGTTGGGGACCGCTGAGTTAGAGGACATCAACAGTCTTATTCTTTGTAGGTGAAGACAGTTTATATATGTGCAGTTACTTTAAAAAAATCAATCAATACCAGCCTTAGTAAAAAAAAGAAACAAAGATTCTGGTAAACAATGTCACTAACCTTATGAGGAACTGCAAAAGTCTGGAGTGTATAATGAGATTCCAAATAGCATATTCTGCTGGAGTTCAGAGAGGTTTCTAGATTCTCCATTTCAAAAGTTACAAATTAAATGCTGCTCTCACCTGAAGTTGTTTTTTGTTTGTTTTTGGGGGTTTTTCATGGCAGATGTTTGTAGGTAAAGTGAAATTAGACTTGCTTTAGAACATCCTATACAAATAATTAACCTTAACCTTTGTTCTAGGGTGTCATAGTGGGGATCCTTCTTATAGGTGTGGCTGTAAAAGTGAGCAATTGGCTGTATCTTTTTGGTTGCCCTGGCAACCTGTCCAGTGTGTAAACCACCTTTATGTGGAATGAGAGCAGATGTAACCTTCACCTGTCCTGCAATTATAAGTTGGTTGAACAGTTAAGAAAACTGATGAATGCAACTTTTTCACAAAATAAAAATATATAAACTAACAGGGAAGAAATTTAAAGCAACGTTACCAACAACCATAGTGCTGTGTATAAAAAAACCAAATGCTGAAAGTGAAAATAATAACTTGGTGATGGAACATTATTATGTTGCCAGTACAACATAAAACGTAGCAAGAATATAACCACCAAGTTTAAAACCAAATCAAACTACACAAAGTAACAGTGCTCATAAAATATAATGCACCCCTGAAGTTTCATTGTCGCTGTAACTTGCGCTTTTTTTTAATAAAACCTTTTTCTGTTTTCTGAACTTTTCTCTCTCTACCTCTGATGCGTGGTCACATTTTTACGATGCAATTCGATTTTACTGTTATTGATACAAGTCCTCTTCACTGTTTTCAGGCAGAGAACATTGAGAGGACAATCCCAGCACTCACTGCAGTTTATTTGGTGATCAGATCAGTCCCTTTAGGCTATACTTGATGACAACTGTCTCATATTCTGTGTGTACTAACATGTTTAAGCCTCTGCATTTAGATATAGTTTGATTTTGTGATTTTTAAAGGACACGGGGCAGAATGTGTAAGGTAATGGCACGTGTGACCTTGACCCATGCTTATCACCCATAAATGAATGAATTCTTATTCCGTGACACAATCAGTGTGTTGAAAAAACAATTTAAAAAATGGCTTGTATACACTTAAAAAAAGGCAAAAAGAAGAGGCATCAAGATGCAAGAGAAGATAGTTAGAAAGAGTAAAGAGGAGAGAAAAGCAAGAAAAGCAGGAGAGTAGACTGGAGAGAAAAGAAGAGCAGACAATCCCTGGAATACCAAACGTTCCTCTGGCTGGGAGAGAAAGCAGGGAAGAGAGGAGGGGTTGCAGTGTGAGGTGGAGAGCACCCACAGAATACCAAAGAGAGAATAAATGCTAGGAGGCTTTTCAAGTCATTTTCACATCAATTCCAAAGTCTTTGCTGGAAGTTAAAAATAGACATGTATACTTAAATTCAGGTACTAGTACCCAGTTTGGCAGAGCACCTTTGGTTGCATTCACGACAGTAGTAAAACATGATTGATAACAAATTGTCTTTGTTTGAAAACAATTTGTTAGTGGATGGATGTAGTGAGAAATACTGTAGTAATGGCACATTAGAGTTTTTATTAAAAAAAATTAGGGCAATAGAAAAATTAGGATATGAAAAGACGAGCAAGAAAATTAGTAACGAAAAGTGAAAAGTAATGGAGAGAAAAGAAGAAAGAGAAAAAAGAGAGAGAACTGACTGTAAGAATCATGCTTGCTCGGCTGAACTCGTACCTTTTCCCAAGATGCATTCTGTTTGAGATGTGCCTAAAAATAGTGCACACACACACACACACACACACGCGCGCGCACAAACCACTCCCCAGGGTGGACTCACTGTCATGAACACTGAGACATATACTGCAGACAAGATGCAGACACACACATACAGACTGAAGACATCATGTTGTGCCACAAGTTGTTAGCGTTCTGATGGCAAGAGAGGAAGACCAGGGGTTATATAGAAAGACAGAAAGAAAACAGAAAATCACACACATAGCCATCTTGCACGCAAAATTGCTATAATATCAGCAACATTTTCACAAACAAGAGCAATATCTTAAGGTGATTATGTTTACTCCAAAGAAGGTTGCAGCGTAATCACTGCATGGCATTTACATGGGCCATGCTTTGCTTTTATTTTTGTAGCAATCACAGCACAATTACAGTGGTTTGTGCATGGAATTTTTTCAAGCTGCCACTTACTCTTTTAGCACCTTCCGTTTTTCTCAGTTGTTGTCATTAGTTACAGCAATTCTCCATTTTCTTGAAACCATTTACTTCTCAATTTAAACACTGCATATTTATACTGTACACTTCTCATTTGTTATATTTGGAACAATGTAACAAGTAAAATGAACTTATCACAGTTAGCCTGTGTGGTTAGATGACATTCAGAGCAATGAAGATGATTTTAATTGTAGTCACATGATTGCATATGAAATGGAATTGAATACATTTGTAGAACCCTTCTCATATCTTTTTTTCCCCGTGAACTCATTAACTCTATCGCTTGCGCATCCTGCTCTGTCTTTCTTTCACTCTCCTACATCTTTTTTTTCACAAGGGGCTCTTGAGGTAATCATAACTCTCTTGCTTTATTACAAGTCTTGTATTCATGCTGTCAGTCCAGCGGTTATTTGCTTCTACAAATCATGACTCATCAAATGCATGTACAGTCCAAAGGTAGGTGGGAAGCAGGTTTGTAGGTACACAACATGCTGTATTTGGCACATCTATTTATGACATATGCATATTTTAACCTGATGGCCATTGCTAATGTTCTTGGTGATTATTAGAGCTGGGCGATAGAACGATAACGATATGTATCGCGATATAACTTTTCCTCGATAGAAAAATTAAACTATCGCGATAGACCTCGCCGCTCTTGTCCTCTTAAAAAAAAAAAAAGAACAGCCAATCCAAATTACGTAGCGCAGAGCTGAACCAATCACAGCCGCAGCGTCACGTCACGTGACTTGTTACGTACAGCACAAGTGCCAAGTGTGTATTTGTTTGGGAAGCAGCCAGCCACCGTGCCGCCCGGATAATGGAGGAAATGAGTGTGCCGACTAGAAAAAATCAACCGAGCGTGACCGAAGGTTACCGAAGAGAAAACAGATGATGGTTCCAATGCCGGAGAGATTGTCGAACGGAAGAGCCAGAGAAGTTCCGTAGTGTGAAGGTATTTCGGCTATTTCAAGTCTGACAAAAAAACAGAGTAGCGTGCACTGTAAATTGTGCCGAAAGCAAGTCTGGAAATACAATAAACTGGTGCATGCGCTACGCCCACACGTACCCGGGTATTTTTGAAAACGCAGATTTTTCTATGCGTTTGCACCTTTTGTCCACACGTAAACAGCGTTTTTGGTCACTTGAAAACGAAGATTTTTGAAAACTCCGTTTTTGCCTTTACGTGTGGACCAGAAAAACTGAGAAAACGCAGCGTCACACGCAGTGTGACGTCATTTTTTGACGTCACACTGTGCGCCACGTTATTGTTTTCAGTGAAATGAATTTCTACAATACTGTTACTGTTAATTCTACTCTCTGCAGTGTTTAAATGCTTACATATACACACAGTTACTGTCCCTCCACACATACGACTCGGTTCTGCTTCTATGCCCCAGCTTTGTTTACTTTTTCCCACCGAGGCTTCTAGACTTCTGATTGGCCAACATTTCTGCACGGTTAGGAATCTAGCGCCACCTGTTGCTTTGGCATGTTCATAGCAGCGTTTTTCTTCATTTCTGCCTTTATGTGTGGACGGGATTATTTTTTAAAACGGAAAATCTCCGTTTTCAAAAATACCCGTGTACGTGTGGACGTAGCCTCAGTCTCTGACTGGAAGCGCTAATTCGTCATTCGGCTTTTGTCAGACTAAAGTAACTGTTAAAACTGTTTGAAAAGCTCAGCTATACAACAAGGAGAGATTGAGAATTTCCTTTTAGTTCTCAGTTTATTTGATATTGACAAAAGTTAGTCAGTTTTGTCTGTTCTTCTGTAAAACAAACTATTGTCAATTCCACTTAGAAACAAAATATTAATTCTAAAAATAAATCTTAGTTTGTTTTACAGATTTTCCGTTTTAAAAAATAATCCCGTCCACACATAAAGGCAGAAATGAAGGAAAACGCTGCTATGAACATGCCAAAGCAACAGGTGGCGCTAGATTCCTAACCGTGCAGAAATGTTGGCCAATCAGAAGTCTAGAAGCCTCGGTGGGAAAAAGTAAACAAAGCTGGGGCACAGAAGCAGAACCGAGTCGTATGTGTGGAGGGACAGTAACTGTGTGTATATGTAAGCATTTAAACACTGCAGAGAGTAGAATTAACAGTATTGTAGAAATTCATTTCACTGAAAACAATAACGTGGCGCACAGTGTGATTGACGTCACACGTCAGTGCCACAGTCTGTTTTGTTTGTTCTATTTTGAAACTTAAACGCTTTAGCGGCTGCCTTTTGTGTAGTTTGCAATATTTGCCTTTATTTACCTGAAAAAGTCTCATGTTCCTTAAGTACATCTACCCTGTTGAACTTATTATGGGAAATAAATATTTAAATCAAAACAAGCTGCTGATTATTTCACATTTTACTTGTGAGCAACGGCACATTTAAATCTTACAAATATAGTTATTTGGCTTATATCGTGATAGATATCGTTATCGCCTGAAATGAAAAAAACATATCGTGATATGAAAAAATCTTATATCGCCCAGCTCTAGTGATTATATCTTTTTTCCATCTTTAGGTACCATTTTCACTTTCAGTGGCTGTCAGTAGAGTCAAATTCAACCAAATGCAGTTGCATTACAATATTGTTTCACTCGTCTCATTTTTGAGCTTCAGTGAAGGTGTCTTCTTAAGCCTGCAGTGGGAAACCTTTGATACATTATCGTCTGGAAGTGAAGGTGGTTACATAAACAAGGAAATGAGGAAAAAGTAGTAATACTTGTCCTCATAAGCAATATAAGACATCCTCTGGATGCCATATTTTTTCATATCTCATATTTCTTGAATGATGCCTAAGCTTTTTTTCCCCACTAATACTTCCAGTTGCTGTAGCCTACTCTGTCTCACGCACTTACTACAGCTGCCCCCTCTTCAAGTTAACAAAGCAATCACTCTTCACTATCCTAACATGCTGAAATATATATTTTACATGGTGCTGATAAGCTTATCTATCTATCTATCTATCTATCTATCTATCTATCTATCCGTCCATCCGTCCATCCGTTCTGTCATTTATATAGATCAAACAAATTAAAAAATAGTTGAATGTTGATTTTAGAAATGAAACAATATACTTTTAAAATTTTACTTTTTTTTTTTTTTAAACAGCATTGTTAATAAGTTGCCCTAACCTTGTCTGTTCACATGATCTCAAACTAGAAGATAACTGAAGCGCTGCTGTCAGACCGTTATCATCTTTTTACGCTGTCAACATTCTCACCATTGCACTTTACATCTTGGAGAGTTTTTTCTTTTCTTCTATGTCATGTCAGGATTGGCTGTTTAATTTGCCATAAAAAATGTTGCTTCTTTGTCACTGTCATCGGGCCTTTTTTATTATTTTTTTTACACTGCAGCGGATATTAGGGACAGATCATTTTTGAGAAGTTGCCTTAACCCTGTCAATGCAATTTTAAAACCTGACACTCATGTAATGTCACATTTTGACAATATGACACATTGCAACTGTATTCTGGCAGTGGCTTTTATGGTGGCATTTAATGAATTGAGGATATGTTATGTTCAAGTCTCTTTTCTTTTGCCATTTTCATCGCATCATTCAGTTCAGTTAAGGACAACACACAGCTTGTAAAACTTTTTTTGTGTAAAAACTCTCTCACGCACACACAGATTCATGCAGGGGATAGTTTCTAAATCATTACATAAACCACAGTCTCTTAGTACTGCATCAAAAACTAAGCATTTAGACAATGAAACTTATTTTAATCCCATCTAGGACCTTTATCATGTTCAACTGCCATATATCAGCTCCTCTAGACAAATTTTTTATCTAAAAAAAATCATAAAATACACAAGAAATAAAATACAAACAACAAATAATCATTAGTGTTTGTCCTGCTTATTCATTAAATTAAAAAAAATATTTATAATATTTACACAAGCTTTTCTGTTAAATTACCAAATAAATCCTGGATCATAGCATTAACACAGATTATAGACGGTATGCTTCTCTTCTCAGAAGAGAAAAAAATGGCAAAACAATGCTTTCACTGCCATCATCCCCTTGTTACATTTGAACAATCCCATTTAGAGCAGCTTTGGACACCCAGCCAGCCTGTCAGCCAGGAGTCACATCCAGCTCTCACTGTGTCCTGTCATTTACCAATCAGAGCTGGAGCCATAACACAGATGGATCTGGCAAAAGCAGCCAGCTTCAGATGGAGTTGGAGATGGAGCAAATTCCTTTTTTTTCTTGGCTCAACAAACTATATAAGTAGTATTACGACTCCAGTGCCAAATTTCTGTGCGTACAGTTATAGAGCAGTATTGACCTTTAACCTTTTGAAACTGGGCCACTGGTCACCCTTCTGAATACCTTCTAAAACAGTGTCACTTAAGTCCTATTTTCCTTCTTTGGTAGTTACAGGTTCAGGTATTCTTTAAATACCCATGTCTCTGTGGAAATATTGCCTAACGCTCCTCGGTAATCTACACCTTTGTCACTGTCGTGTTTTAAGCGATTAATTCTTAAGCTCGGTTTTAATTTTGCTGTGTGTTTAACCAGATGTGCACAGTAAAAATTTGGCATGTCACCAAACGAGTTTAAAAGTGTTAATAATTTTGTGCCACTTACATCCTTGGCTCCCATTTTCACTGCTGTGTACACTGTTGAGTATTTTCACTGTTGTAGAGTGGCAGCTCTCCTGCCAGCAAGGTTATCTGATTACCTTAATAGAATTCACCACGGTGAAATTTGAACTCTGCTGCATCTTCTTCCTGGCCAGAATGCACTTAGAAGGCACCGGGGGTGTGACGCTCTGAATAAATGAAGAGGATCTCTGATAGCACTCTCTCAGAATGTACTCAGTGTTTGAAAACACATTTTAGAAGTTAGAACTGGAACGCTGCATATCGAGGTGCGGATTTCTGCGATTCTTTTGTTTCATAAAGACTCTGCCTGACCTTTCTTTTCTGCATCACTGTCCAGTAACATAAAGACTTCTTCTCATCAGCAGTGCTATTTATCTGTATTTTGAAATAAAGTGTTGAACAACGTGGCACGCACGGCAATTTCGATTCAAATTCCGTAAAAAAAAATTTTCTAAAGATGAAGCAACAGTGAAGAAACAAATGCTTTCTCCACGTCTTTTTTCCTACATTTCTGCCTTTTTTTTCTAATTCTTCTGTCCTTCATCTTGCCTTGAGGGTCATTGCTAGTGAGACACATTAACAAGGCTGACTGCATGGATGCCTCACTTATTGATCAAAACACATTCACGCACAAGTATTTCTCCTTCACTCTCTCGACTGGTGTGTCTTTCTTACTCTGTCTCCTTGTTTCAATCCAAAGCTGTTTCATTATGCAGACAGTCAAGAAGACAGTGCTGACAGCACCAATAAAAGGTACACTAAACCACCTAAAGGTGACAGATGGCTGAAAGAGGCCGTACACGATTTCTTTTGACCTACTTGCGCTTACTCGCATTAACAGTGTTGCTGTTGTATACATGAGATGTTTCATTCGTACATTTCACACATGCCTGACAGTACAAATAGGCTTTTACTGTTAACAATACAGTCCTCTATACAGACTACATAAGGGCTCACATTAAAAACACAATCTTTATGTTGACCAGTGAATTATATCTCCTCCAGAGACCTAGATTATTCATTATGTCCTCTGTAGTGGACAAAATATTTTTAAAGTGAAAGATGATAAAAGAGGCTCTTTTATGATTTTTGCAGGATTAACATGCTAGGTAAAGACATAACAAAATGACTGCCTAAACACTATGCAAGGGGAAAGTTATGTTATTTAAATGTGCAATGTTTTCACACTGAATTAAAATTTGAAATATCAGATAGTCTTTTTACTTCTATTTTTTTCAGATCTATTGTTTCAGACTCTCTTTCTATAGAGTACAATTGACAGTATATATAATAAGTATTTGTCAAACTCTTTAAATTAGAATTTTCTGTCTGAAGTTCATAAAAAATATTGACAATTTCAATACTGACAATTTCAAGATAACAGTAAAACTGGTCATCATATGCATTTTATCAGACAATTATTTCTTGTCTGTGTTACCGTGTAATTACACCTCTAAAGTTCAATGTTACAGTGTTGTGTTGAGCTTCGTTTTATTCTTTGTGCTGAGCTGAGTGTTAAAAACAACCTATACATGAACCGATTAACAGGTTTTTCTTTAACTCTCTAAGGTCTAAGTTGTCATTTGTGACATTAGACATTAGAGGGTAGGGTTATGGTAGAATTAGAGTTACCACTTGTGACAGGAGTGTCAAACATAAGCCCTGGAGGCCAGAATCGGCCGGGCGAGGACTCTAATCCGACTCGACGGAAAACTTTGGAAAACATGAAGGAGGGCATACATTTTTAACTTTTGACTATATCACTGTATCTTTAAAAGTTTTACAGTTTTACAAAGTTTTACAATCTTTATCAGTAAAGATTGTCCACAGGTCATTCATGCTACACCCAAGTAATTAGTAATAGATAAGATTTAAAAAAATTAATTAAGGAAAAGTTCCTGTTTTTTCTTTGTTTTGTTTCTGTTTTATGTTGTTTTGTTTTGTAACATGTAATTTTACAGGTTTATTCCTGACATATAAGGACTTGCAATTGCGAGTTCACATCCCGGGGTGGTGAACTCTTCTTGCGTGTTTACACAGCAAGAAGAACAATCAGACTTCTTGCAATCTGCATCACTGCAATGTGCTGCAAAGTGGGCATACCTCAGCTATACCTGAGGCTGATTGATTGGTTGAGAAGCAATCGCTTTCAATCACTGATCGGCTGATCAATCATTAAATATGTAGCTTTCGTTATAAGAGCAGGTGTGCTGACAGACACACCTGAGCAGGTGTGCTGACAGACTAGATGTATTTTTTTCAAATCATAGGTGTTTTTGAAAAGGTGTAGCGACATACTGTAGTGGTTTACAAATTTGCCTAACAAGTAAAAGATCCCTGGTTTAATCCTGGGAGGAGACACAAATCCCTTTGGTGTTGTGTCGGGAAGAGCATCTGGTGAAAAAATCTGTCAAATCAAATATGTGGAGCATCCCTTTGTGGATACATGAGCAGCTGAAAGTAGCTTCTATAGGTTTCTTAGTAATGGGTGATGATTTCATGGTTCTCTAACCAAGACAACCCCCCTCTATGCTTTCTCTTACTCCATCTATTTCTATCTACTATGTTACTGCTGACACTGTTTTGTGGTTCTTCCATGCATGGCCTCCCTATGAAACAATCCCTTAGATAAAACACACACAAGCACGGTGTCTGTGAGTCTGGTCACCAGTTCTGCTTCATCCCGTTTGAGATACAGGTCACTTCCTGCCCACCCAAATGCCACTTCCTCTCAGCACCAGTGACTCATACACACAAACAAAAACATACACTCACTCACACAGTTGTCTTGCCGTGGGCTGCAATGAGCATATCAGCAGTCAAATTCCCTCCGCAACTGAAGTGCAACAAAATCACTGACCACAACAGACACAAACACATTCACACACAGTTTACTAGCACTGTCCTGCTGGTTAAGTTGTAGAGTTGTGTCCTCTTTTGACAGCTTTCACTTTGAGAATTGAATTCAGAGAAGGATTATTCAGCTTCAGCTGTGGGTGGAATTTTTTGTGCGCGTGTGTGTGTGTGTCTTTCCATGTGTCTATGCATGTTGTAACTAAACAGACTGCCAGCAGCTGCCTGATTGTTTTCTGCCTGCACATGAAATAAAATTATTTTCAGCCAGTCAGCAAAAGTGATATATCTTAAAAGCTCAAAATGCTTTTTAAGAGTAATACGGAAAGCTTTCACTCTTATTCCTTGAAATCTAAACATACAAGTCTCTTCTGTGTTTCACAGTGAGCTGAAATCATCTGCATCATAAAAATAATGTTGAAAAAATTGCTTTGAATTGAAAAATTATGTGAAAGCTGGAGCTCTGATTATTTCATGTGCTTCCAGTGACTTGGCACTATATTTTCGTTGCTGATCAAATAGAGTAGTTAAGGCAAGCTGCCATTGTTTCTGTCTAGTTGCTGGTACACTTTTCGAAGGTTCAATCAGGGACTTTAAGTGAAACATAACACATTTTAGACACAAGTAATTGTGCTGATCCTGGTAAACTAACACTGTCTGTTCACATTACATACAGGCAGGATTAATGACATTTGTTAGCTAGCTAACACTTAAAATGGCTGCCTCTCCCCTAACAGGACCACGAGGACCTGACTGATTGCTGGCTGATAGATGAGCATGATAATATCCCCTGCCTGTGACATAACACAGATCGATCCGGCAAAAGCAGCCAGCTTCAGACTGAGTTGGAGATTCCAGCAAATTCCTCTTTTATTTTTCTTGGTTCAACCAACTTAGTAGCAATGCTCCTAAACAGTATTTAGGAAAACTAGTGGTAATATCTTGTGGATCCACCAGGGGGAGCAGCATGGTGGCACATCCATTTATAGGCTTGCTACACTATATTTTTATACCTTTAAATTTGTTCAGCGATTCTACATTACTGGCAGAATCATAACTAGATATATGTTTGCAGAAAATAAAATGCGGGTTGTGCACACTGAACAAGCCCGACAGAAAGTGATGCCTGCATTCGACGAGTATTACTGACTTGCTGAAACAACAAAAACTGAATATCAAGTAGGAAAGCCTTAAATTTATAGAATTCACATAGTAGTATATAGTGCATTTTTGTAAGTCTTCTAATGTCCCATTTTTGAAAAGGCACCATGAGGTGGCTTCTGTTTGCCCCATCTAAAGACATCATCCCAAGCCCATAAAACTCAGCTTATAAATTACACACCCAAACACATCTATCAAGATAACACTGGTCTAATACACCTAAATTTTTATGGTTGAAAGATTAAAACCTGTTAAAACATTGCCCTCTCAGGTCTGAAGATAGAACTGAAAATAATTTTAAAAAGCAGCCAATGTCCAAAGAGCAACTTTGAAATACCTTGATCGAGGCTATAGAGCACTTAAAAAAATAAAAACTATTTAAAGTTATTCAAAATATAGAGAAATTATAGGTCGCCCAAGACTTTTGCACATTTTAAGGGTTTAAATAAATCTAAAGAATAAATCAAAATATTAAGTTGCAGCCTAACTGAAAAAATGAAGAATATGCTCATATTTCAAACAGAGGTCTGAAGAAGTAACAACCAAGCAAATAGGCTAAATGAAAAATTAAGTTCTACCAGTCTCAGAAATACCCTCCACATCTGGTTTGGGATCTATAAGGAAACTTGTGTGCTAGAATATTATTTTTCTTTATTTAATTTTCTTCTAAATTGTATCTACTTATTAGATTAGATTGAAATGGATGAATGAAAAACTGTTTACTGAAAATAGTTTTGGTGATTTGCAGTGGAAAATGTCTGAGTGCTCAAACTGACTGTACTGTAAATGTCTTGATGCATGCTCAATCATCCTGGTAAGTTAATCCCAACAGGTTGATTCTGTTCATCTCGACGTAACATTTTCAATGGGAGAAACATTTAGTCTCTCATCCAAGTGACTTCGTCAGTGTCAGCTGGCAGCTGGTTTCCCCGACCTTATAAACATATATTTGGACAATGACTGAAACTAGCACCACTGAATAAACAATGAGGTCAGTTCCATGATCATTAATATGCAAACTGTCATGACCATTGATCAACAATCACTGATCAAAGCCTATTGATCAAAGACCACTGATCACAGATCAATGACCATGAGTACCATTCACAGAGAGCTGGGGAACGGCTGCAATCACAGCATTGTACGATGGTGAAAGATGTACCCTTAGGCCCCCTCCTCGATTCAGAGATGGTCTTTCCCTTCTCACGTAAATGGCCTCCTTGACTCCTTGGTTTGAGCGGGGAGTCAAGACACTGACCTGACAGCCCATTGTTCATTCAGTGGGCTAATTTCAGTCAGAAATTCATTTTATTTATATAGTGCCAAATCAATGTGGTTGATATTATAAAGACCCTTCAATAATACTGAGGAAAATCATATATAGCCTTCTATCCAAGTCTACATTTTTTTGTTTTTTTTTTAAGAAAATGCCATTTCTTGATGACTTGATGCAACTGAGTGAAAAGAGCATGTTTATAGTGGAAAGTAGATACGGTCCAAGGACAGAAGGGGTGACTCCCAGCGGCTAACTGCTAGCTGACAACTAACAGTTAGCCAGCTGACCTCTGGCTGAAAGCGGCAATTTTAAGTGGCTGTATCTGTACCATTTACAACAACTGTTTAATACTAAGTGTTTTGTAACAGGAGCTTCCATGGCTTTTCCAAGTTACTCATAAAGACTGATGTGTCAGTCCCTAAGATGCTTCACCACATTTGTGCTACTGTTGAAATAACCAGGTGTTAATGGGAGGGGAGGGTTAGTTCCAAGTATCCATTTTTTGACAACCTTTGAACTTTTACAGCCTTATGTTCCTAGCAGGTCTCTTAGGTCATGTGACCAGGGTCTACTTGTCATTCATCATACTAAGCTGAGACCTAAGGGAGACAGAGCTTTTGCCACTGTGGCTCCCAGACTGTGAACTCTCTCCCACTGAGCATAAGATCTCTGGACTCAGTAGCTTCTTTCAAAAAACAACTAAAAACACATCTTTATAGAATTGCATTTTGTTAACTGTTGTCTGTTTTGTTTTATGCTTTGTTATCCTTGTGTGAAGCACATTGTGATCTTTTATCTAGAAAGGTGCTCTATAAATAAAGTTTTACTTACTTGTCACTACATATACAGCCTGTGTTACCTACAGTACTGAGGGGCGAACAAATACTGTTATGTCTTTAGAACTTTGGTATCAAGCGCACCGGTTCATCTGACATCCCTACAGTAAACTTGAGTGTAACAGCACAGCACATGTTCAGCTTAATTTCCTTTTACTGAAGCCTTTGTTTCTACTCAGAGATTTTGCCTTAATGGGGTTCAGAAAACCCTCTTAATGAAACCTTTGGTTTTAGTTTGTAATACTCCCCTGGTGTGTGATTTTTTTTTTTAGACTATATCAGCATTGTAGGTTCTGGGGTGCCATCTCTGCCCATTACACAAACACTAATTCAGCTTTACTAATACCTACGTTGGTGGTTTAAAGGTCCGATAACCAAGATCCCCCCATTTGTTCCACGGAATGGTGAGTTGGAACAACCACACAATGTTCCCACCTTGAACAGACTATATAAAAGTGGCTTGTGAGACTTCTTTGGAGAGGCAGACAGAGAGCAGGTGGGGATGGTGGATTATGAGAAATGACAATATTAGAGCAGGGATAGACTTGGAAAATTAGATTGCAAAAAAAGTCTTGAAACTTAATATCCAATGTGATAAGTCCCCAGTAGAGAAAAGGAACAGATTCAACATGTCACTGTCTCCCACACAGATGAATACCTGGCAGCCTGCTATGACATACAGTAAATGGCTGCTAGCATTACTAATGACTCAGGTTTCAGCATGGCAGAGCAGTCCTGAGAATTTGTCCAGAACTTACTCTGGAAATTTGATAAGCTTAACTATGAAGCCTTCCACCATGACACTGTCTCTATTTTACCAATACTCACAAGTCTAATATTTTAACTACACAACTCTGTGAAAAAAAGGGCAGGTGATTTCTGAGACCAAGAGACCAAGAGGGTTAGAGAGAGTCAAAAGTAAAGATTTCGACCTGCACTTAATGATGAGATCATCACTAATGACACAGTCTGTAAATGGTACTTATGTAGTGCTTTTCTACAATAACTGAGCACTCAGACTGCTTTTTACTACAAGCCTCGGTCAACCAGTCAGACACACATTCATGCAAGCACTTTTTTCTATACCTGGGCATTTTGTCTAACATTTGCACACAGACAGATGGATCAGGGGCAACTCAGGGATCAATGTCTTGCCAAAGGATACATCAACATGCCGAGTGGGGGATTCAAGCCATCAACCTTCCAGTTGATAGACAACCCACTCTACTGCCTGACCTCCTGAGTCACAGCCTCCTGTTTGAAGAAAACTTTGTGTAACGGTGGACCCAAGAAATACCAGCCGGAGCGACTTTTGACAGTGCAGAACTTTTTATTAAGCTCGGGGTTGTAGTGGACACATATACTCCGCGCTCTCTTTCTCTGCTG
Source organism: Aulonocara sp. 'chitande type north' Nkhata Bay (assembly GCF_057382095.1). Classification (NCBI taxonomy): domain Eukaryota; kingdom Metazoa; phylum Chordata; class Actinopteri; order Cichliformes; family Cichlidae; genus Aulonocara; species Aulonocara sp. 'chitande type north' Nkhata Bay. Next base: position 16,286,843 of record NC_141344.1, read on the forward strand.
TCACGTCCACCTCCGTCTGTCACTGCCAACACATAAAGAGACACAATCACTGTCAGATCCCAGCACACCTGTTCACCCCGCCCCTGCGCCGCCCCGGGAGCTCACTGCGTCACGCCTCCTCTGCAGCTGGCCAAGGACCACACCCACGCCACACTTTGCTAAAAAAATATGATAACAACCTGGTGTGTACATTTTTTTTCACTGTTCACCAAGTCACAATATCCCTTAAGAGGAAGTGCTGAATCCATGATGACCAAACTTATTACATATTCAGGGAGAGTGTTAATATTAATGGACACACTGCTGTCAGCTTTTTAATATTCAAAGAGTCAGAGAATGAAGTGCGATAGAGGTCAAGCACTGTGCATAAAAAAGATCAATCAAAGTAAGGCTGTAGTCTATTTTTGCACTTTATTTCAAATGTCTGTTTTTCATCTATTTATTATCACACTTTACATTTTGGGGCATTTATACATATATTTGTTAATACACATACACAGACCACTCAAGGAAATGTTTCTAAGGTATTGGGGAAAGTACATAGTGTTAAGCTCATGCCAGAAGATGCAGTGAGGAAAATACTGTGAGTTGTAAGTTTGTATTTATAGTACTTTTATAACTTACCAAATAAGTTTAGATGTATTACACAATAGAGCAGAGATGACACTGACAAAATTAATGAATTAATCCATAATCATAAATGTAAACTCACCAGCCGTTTCATTAGGTACACCTATTCCACATGCCAATAATCCAAATATCTTATCAGCCAATAACGTTGCAGCAGTGCATTCAGGCATTTCAAACCGAGCATCGGAATAAACTGATCTGATATGTCAAATGGTAGGCGCAGAATTTGGCATAAACAACGTAAAAACCCAAGTCCATCCTGTCTTGTATCAAGAGATCATGGTGGTGGTGTCATGTTATGGGGGATAAATTCTCAGACCCCTTAGCACCAGCTGAACATTGCTTAAACAGCACAGACTACCTGTGTATTTTTGCTGACCATTTCCATCTCTCTATGATAACAATGCACCCATGTTCTGATGGCAGCCTCCAGCATGATAATGTCCCATGTCACTGTTACATCCCCCAGGAGGATGTCTCTTCTCCCTACTAGCTCTTTGTTTTGTCTAGGCTCCACCTCCTCTGTCCTGATTGGATGCTGCTCAGAGTCCAGCTAATTGTTAATCAGCGGAGCACTACTTAAGGCCTGTGGAGCTGTGTTTCTGGGCCCTCTGGCCATTTTGGTTGCCATACCTGAACAGGCTTGCATGCCTTTGTGACTTGTATATGCATTTTTGTTTTCATGTTCAGACTGCTTGTAGGGGAGAGCTGCCTTTTGTTTTGACACCCTGTTTTCTCCTGTTTATGTGTTGTTAGGTAGGTTATGGTTATATTGTATATTTTGTTTTCTTTGGAGTTAGGTCAGTTTATTTTATTTTCACATCAGGGATGTTTTGTTTGTTATGTTGGCCTTGGCTCTCCCTGAAGTTATACCTCAGTCTGAACCCAGATTTCATCACTAGCATTAAATAAACCTTTTTAAAACTACCATCTTGGCTCCTCCTTCACCATCCACCTTTATGTCCGTCCCTTCAAACCCCCTAGACTAGCCAGGGGACGTAGCAGTCACAAACCTCAAATCATGTGGTTTCAAACTGGTATCTTGAACATGCCAATGAGTTCCCTGCACCCACAGTCATCAGATGTCCACCCAATAGAGCACCCTTGAGATGTGGTGGAACATCATGGATATGGAGAAACTGAGCAATTCCATCATATCTATATTAATGCTATCTCAGGAATGCTTCCATACACTTTTTTTGCATCTATGCCATGAAAAATTAATTGGACCAACTAAGCACCATGAAAGTGTAAATAAAGAAGTGGCCGGTAAATGCATGTGAGGATGTGGTTTACTCTATCTGGATTTTTCTAAGGTACGTGACACATGAAGTGACAAATGTTCGAATGGATACACTGAGTGACATCAGTGAAACTATAAAAAAGTAGGGGGTTGCTGATGGAAATTACGTAATTTATTATTTCATTTTGATCTATACATTAACTGTCTCTTTTCTGCTCAAAGCAAACAAAAAAAAATCATAGCTTATTACTTACTTTTTTTTTCGTTTGTTGGTACCACCCACTCCTGTCATTGTCCATTCAGCTGTTTAGAATGTTTAAGTTCAATTTAATGCCTTCAGCTCTGAGTGACACATACTTTGACACTTAGCGTGATTTACACTAAGTGTCTGCTCAGTGCCTAGTCTGGCTTTTCATTTCCAGTATTGATCTTTGCACTTACATGTTTTGAACTATTTAAAAGCTTTTTTTTTAAATGACAAGATTTTCCTCTTCTGCTTGAATCCTGCAGAGCTGCAGTGTTGTGTTTCTGCATCATCTGAAGCTCTGAAAGCCAGAGGACCAGTATAAATTTGCTAAATTAGCATTATTTTTTTCACTAGTGTCAACAGCCACTCAAAAGTCATTCATGACTCACAGCCTTTTACATACATGTATTCCCATTTACGTGTTTCTGTTAAAGGTTTGATATGTAATTAGAGTAATTGTGGTCTCTGAAATTACCTCTTTCAACGAAGACCTCTTTTCACTCTGAACTCTCTCAACTCCTCTCTCTTTCTCCCTCTCTGTCTCTCTCCCACTCTGTCATCTACTCATGTCTGATGTGTCAGTCAGTCAGGGTCTTAGCAAATCAAAGTGTGTGTTTCTTTGGGAACGTGCACGCGTGTTTGATGTGTATGTGCGTGCGCTCTATCTTGTGGAGCCAGCCTTGTGTTAATCTGACGTGCTTGGTTGACGTTCTTTAGTTGAAACTTTGCATGACTCCATGACAGTCTTTGCTTAAGCTGAAAGACAGGGCAAACCAGTGTGTGTATGTGTGTGTGAGACAGAGAGAGAGCAAGAGACAGAGGCAGTGCATAAAGTCATAAAACAGAGGAAAAGAGGGAAAATCAGAGGGCAAAGAAGTGAGAGAGGGCAGCAGGATTGGGATCTACTCTCTAAAAAGAGGGACAGACAGCAGGCCTTTGAATTTGTATTGAGGTTTGTGTTTGAGGGTTTAAACTAAGCCAGAATAGGATCAAATCTGCGTGTTGCAGTGCAGGTGTGCTGTTTTTTGTGCAAAACGAAAAAGATCAAATAAATTAAGGCTAAATGAAAAATCCCATCTATTCAATTTTTCAACCCACTATTTGGGTGAACAAAATGCTTAAATGAAATAAAAACTCCAGAGGGATGTTAAAAATTCTGCTTTGCTGGTAAAAATTCTAATTTGATACTATTCATGATTTCTACACAGTCATCTTTAAATGAGCTGCAATCAGAATTTGCTAGATTTCATTTAAAGCTTCATCAGTAGCTAGCACTGTCTTATGAGAACGTGTTAGCATAACTGCCCCTGTAGTAAGAAACAAGACAAAGCAGGATTTGGGATAAGACTGTGGTGTTGCAGTGGTTAACACTGTCATCTTTCTCTAAAAGTGTTCCTGTTCTCAGCTGGAACCTTTCTGTGGAGCTTGTGTTCTCTTACAGTTTAAAAAGATGTGCTTGCTACATTAACTGATGATTCTTAATTAGCCACTAGTATAAACAGGAGAGATCCAGCTCAGAGTATCAGTATTGCTGTTGTAAGTCAAGCGCAGCTGAGCCTTGATTGTTTTAATAGTTAATAGATGCAACTTAACATAAAGCTACTGTTGGGCGAGCATATCTTATATGCCCACTGTTACTGTTAATGAACTAGCCTTAATTGTCTATCTACTTATGTCCACTAATTGGTTACAGTAGGGTTAATTATCCATTTCTGTATGTAAACTCAGTTACCTGTGACTCTGTGCACTCCTGCTGGTGCAGCCTTTCTCCTCATACGTGATATTAGAAATAAAATCCCTTTCATCTCTTTCTGTTTCACCCACTGTGTTTGCAGAGATATGGAGAGCAGCAACCTGCACCCGTTCATCTATGGTATACAACACAGTTAGCGCAACACAACTGGTGCTATGCTAATGCAGTAATACACTGCCCCCCCACGCTTCCTGTAGCAGCCATTGGGTTTAACAGCTTTTCTAGTGGAAAAATTTGTACTGCCTACTGTTAGACCGTTAGCACATGGCAAACAATAGCATTACCTGCTATGACCTTTAGTGTCTAGAAGAAATGTTTCTAGTTCATCATTCATCACCATATATTCCCAAGCTATTCTGAAATTTACTCTTGTTTGTTGCTGTTTTATCATTTTGGCGCATGGGTTTTATCTCTGAATGACGCTGGTGGTGATAAGTGTCATTTTCCACCAGTTTCCACTGTTAGTCCCCCGTAAAACTGGGAAAACTCTGCTACACAGTTAAAAAGGCGTCCTGAGAATAACATCATAGTGGTTAGGGCTGTGCGATATGACCAAAATCTCATATCCCGATATAAGAATTCTATCGTCCGATAACGATATAAATCACAAAAATGTAACATTTTCTGTAAATTCTGTGAATCTCGGGCAGCTCGACTTGCGGCAAGTGTTTCCAGCTGCGCGTCATGTAGCTGGAGTCGAGTGTTTTAATAGATGCATGAAACTATACATTTTTAGACATAAGTTGTAAAGGCCGCCGTTTTCTTTGTGAGTATTTATTACACGGCGTGCTGCGGGGAAAAGCCTGTTCTAACGTTTGAGTCTAAGGTTTATTTTTTTAGCACCTGGCGGCTCTTTTTTACTTCTCATCCGTAAATAATCTGCTCTTTCACGTGATTCAGTTTACTTTGAAAAGTCTCAACAGGATCTTGAGCTTTATTGTGAAAGGTTTATGTGGAACATAAACAAGCGGACACGCGATGGTGTTACCGTCCTTGTTGCTAACCACAACGCATAAAAACAGGCCCTTGTCCGTCTGTAGTGTGGTTATATAAAAAGTAAGAGAAAGAGAGAACTTTAAGAAATTAATATAGCCACTACAGTGACCATCAAAACGATGAAAAACTATTGCCGTTTATTTTGCGACACCACGAAACAAACGATAGCGTAAAATGAAACGATAGACGTTTTTATATCGTCATCTGATATATATCCTAATAGTGGTTGTTAATTCCCATTATGTTGATAGTTTTACTCCATTTTGGAGGTTCGTAAGCAATTTTAAATTACAATGACTGAATTGAATTGGAATTTCCTGTCAAACGTGTACAGAAAAAAATGTCAGTCTTTAACCTTCCTGCCTTCTTGGGACCTTTTTGTGCCACTGCTATGTGTTAAATGGCTGCCATTTCCACTGTGTTCAGTGGAATATAACCAAACTTGCCACAGGATAGTTTTTACCTGTCAATGTTAATATTCCAGTGTGAATTCCTTAAATCAGCCTAAAGTGGCTGAGCAGCAGAAATCCCCACACCCATCACCCTGGGGACCATTTTCTGCCCATTGACTTCCATTATAAACGCTATTTTTCAACCCCAAATTATCATCATATGATTTTATTTTTTCTTCTTTTCTTGGATGTCAATGAAGACTCAGGGCCTTGAAGTTTTAATTTTTAAATTGCAAAAAAAATGCAAAAAAAATAATGGCAGGTCAAAATGTATGTTGGTGCCAATCTTTGGTCCATCTAAAGGCCTACTTATAATGACAATCACATATTACTTCAACTGTTTTTTTGTGGAAATATTTAGTTTCGTTTTTTGGTTTTTGGGGCTTATAACACAGGGCGCTCATGTAATAACACTGGGATTTGAAGGGTTAAAACAACGAAAATATAATTAAAACTTTACATGAATATTTCAGGGAGAAGTAGTTTTACAAGGTTGGCTAATTTAAAGTGGAATAAAATATGGATATATGGTCTTTTTATGGCGTGGCTGAGAATGGTCCCTAGGGTGATGGGTGTGAGTTTTTTAAAGGATGGCAGGAGGGTTAAAGCATTACATTCAAGTCATACTGTGAATGAGACTTTTTCTAAAACACAGGTTTTATCCTTAACATGGTTTTCCTCTACATTTAAATCACTATTCCTTTTCAGCTACAAATGTGCACGGTAGATGACAGGGACATGTATCCACATATGAAGACTGACTTCCCTATTTTTCATCCTAAATCGAAAAACCCTCAGGGGAGCATGATGAAGGGGATAAAATCAGTCAAAATGTATCAGCAGGAGGCTGCTAAGAATCAAAACTTTCGGATTGTGTGCTTGCAAGCAAAGCCTATCTTTACACCTGGAACAAGTGATGAGTTTTGGAGATCAGCACGTCGGCAGGGTAATTATGGTGCCTCATTGCACACCTGCTGTGGGAGAGTCAGCATGCCTCCATTTAATTGCCCTCCAATGCTTCTGACCTCAAGCAGGACATCCCAATTGATATCAAACAGGCTTGATATTGTCTTTGGTGGTCGTCTGGTATGACCACTGAAATAAGCAGAACTGTCAGCTCGTGTCAGCATCAGACCAACATCTGAATTGGGTAAAGCTATTTTAACAGCAGACTAACAAAGGATACACAGCAGTATTGGTCATCCGGTCATCTGTTTAATTACACTACATGTAATTAAACTACACTATATATACACACACATTCACAATTTATATCTAAGTAGAAAAGTCCATTATTTTGGGATCTGGAGGATGGTTTTGTTAGACAGAGAGGTGCTATTGCTTGTATGAACCACGTAAAGGTATCTCCCTGAATCCTGTAACATACACATCCTACACAAACACTGTCATGCTTCAGCGCCTCCCTCTGTTTCAACTTAGATCAAACTGATGGAGCCCAGTCTACGACATACACACACAACCCCACAGATGGGATTAAAATGCTTTGCAGCTTCAGTTGTTTCTATAAATAAATAAAAGTATATTTTTCAGTCATTTTTATTTCTTTGCATGAATGGCCTTGTGTCTACGTGTACTTCTATTGCTCGTGTTATGGAGACAATAATATGTTTACAAAGTGGCATTGTGAGGTCCAACATTTGGGGATTTAAAAAAAAGGATCCCCCATAAAGTATTTAACTTTAAAGATTTAACATAGCATAAAGTGATGGATGATGACTGTGTGTGTCTGTGTGTGTCTGTGTGCACGTGTTTTGCTTTGGGCCTGATCAGATCAGAAAATGAAAAACATCTGTGAATGGTTTTCGCCGTTGGCTTTCAGCAGAGTGTATATGTCATACATGAGTCTGGCGGTCACACTAGCTGGAAAAATTAAAATTAAACATCTTTATTGTGTTGTACCCTTCACAGTAGGGATGGGTTGGACAAGATAAGATGAAACTTTAATAAAGTGTGTAGAGAAATTAGGTCACCACAGGAAAAAAAACAAGGGGAAAGAAAAAAATGGAGTTGCACTCACAACAGTAATAAAACTAGTGGAAAATTAACGTAGTTTGCATTCTGAACCATATTAAGTAAAGTATTCAGTTTAACGCTGAAACTTTTGAAATACAGTGTAGGAAATGATTCATTTCTCACTGACGAAGAAATGACCTTTTTAATGGAGAGAGACAGAATATCGACTAAAACTCTAAAGAAAACAAAAACACATTACATAAAAATTATAAATCGATTTGTATGACACTGAAGTAAGGATTTAATTGTGTGGTTCGTTCAGGACCTAAAGAGCAGACTGACATGACAGTGGCAAAAAGAGCATAAGACATTGATAAAGGGAACTGAAGGTGAGCAAGAGGCTTTGGGGAGTTCTCAGGGGCTGTGAGAGAGAGAAGAGAGGAGAAATTATTGTCCATTCCAGAAGAGTGAGTTAGGCATGAGTAAAAATGGAGCTGAGAGATCTTAGTTTTTGTGCCGTGGGAGTTTAGTCGGGGAGGAGCGCTGGGTTGGCTCAGGATTTTTGAGGGATCCTCAGGTGGAGAGCATGCAGGCAGATAGAGGGCTGATAAGGTAAGTTCAGAAAGTGTAGGTAAGTTAGGAATTATGAGTATTTCCAAATCTGATTCTAAACAAAATGAGCTAAGAGTTCCCATAATAACCGAAATAGTCTGGCACAGAATTGTGGCGCCATACGGTCTTGGCATATCTGCTGCTTGATTGCGGTGTAAGGAGGATGTTTTTGTCCAAGATTTTATGGTAAATATGGCCCCCCTCCATTGGCCCCTTAATTCTGTGAGCTAGTCTTGTACCTTTAGCAGAAAAAGAGCCACAATCCATGATGTTTCCACCTCCATGCTTGATCATGGGTTTTGGTGTTCTCTGTGTGTACTTGGCATTTTTCTTCTTTCAAACATGATGAGTTGAGTTGATACAAAAGACCTCAATTTGGATTTTATCTAGCCACGGCACTTGCTCCCAAACCTTCTTATTTGGGGTGGCTGTAGCTCAGGTGGCAGAGCAGGTCAGCCACTAATCAGAAGGTCGGTGGTTCGATCCCAGGCTGCATCCTGGCTGCATGCCAAATATCCTTGGGCAAGATACTGCATGCCAAATATCCTTGGGCAAGATACTAACCCCGTGTTTGCCTACTGGTGGTGGTCAGAGGGCCCGGTGGCGCCTGTGTCCGGCAGCCTCGCCTCTGTCAGTGCGCCCCAGGGCAGCTGTGGCTACAATGTAGCTTGCTATCGCCAGTGTGTGAATGTGTGTGTGAATGGGTGGATGACTGAATGTAGTGTAAAGCGCTTTGAGGTCCTATGGACTAGAAAAGCGCTATACAAATGCAGGCCATTTAGATGTTTGTATTTAAGACAGACTTGTACATGGGCACTGCAAGATTTCAGTCTATTATGGTGTAGCACGTTACCAATAGTGTTCTTGGTGACTGTGTTCCCAGCTACCTTCAAAATATTGTGGCGAGCTCAGACAAAGAGGAGACAGAAGTGTCGCTTGGTCTTGCTTCCCCGAGCTAGCGAGGGAGCACAGCCATTTATTAGCAGGCTCCTGGCAAAAACCGCTCTGGCATAGCATGAGCATTCAACAACAACAAAGAACACAACGGCGCTCTCCCACCCCACACAGAAAAACATAGTCGCAGAGAGAGAGCGTGTCACCTTGAACACAGCTGTCAAAAAGAAAACCCAAACAGCCCTGACCCGCTACAATATTAACAAGCTCCTCCCATGTTGTTTTGAGCTGACCTACCACCTTGCAACTGTTCATCCTCATCTCATGGAGCTCCAGACCAAGTACAATCCATGGTAACTTATATATTTATTTTATTTACTTTATTTCATAATGAAAAATCTCACCAACAATTATAACCTTCTCACTAAGCTTCTTGATGATCTGATGGTCTTCTTGATGGTCTTTCAGTCCATTCCAGCCTCATGCATTTCTACAGTCTTTTACCTGATGTCATTTGACAGCACTTTGGTCTCTCTTTGGTGTGCATACCACATTCTGGCTCCTGCATCTCTATGAGTCTGAATGTTGCTGCTTTGTAAGGGATCAAATATAACTTATTTTAGTTACATTCAAATCAATGTATGCGTTTATAAATATTAGTGTTTTGTATTTTTCTGGATTTTTAGTTATTGTTCTTTTTTTCTTCATTGAAATGAAACTACCATAAAATTAAAGGCTGTTTGTTTCTTTGTAAGTGAGCAGCAGGGTTTTAAATAATTCTTTCCTTCACTGTATATAGTAGATTGCAATTAAGTGGGTAAAATTTGTACTGCATTTTAATGATAATAAACTAATTGCACAGCTTGTGCTGCCTTTTATGCTTTTAGGTCATGCTGGTGTTGTAGCTGTGATGTAATTTTGCACTTCAGGACAATGCTACAGATGGCCGTGGCTACAAGAATAACTGGCTACACAAAGAAGAGGTCCGGGACACAGTGATTTCTATTAATGATCCTAGTGTGCTCTTACTCATTAACTGACACTGACAATCTAGTGTTGCACTTCCAAATTCCTAGGTTCCTTACCTGAATATTCAATTTCTTATTTTTCAAATGTATATGAGGAGTTCACTCACTAAATAGAGCTACATGTCTTTTCCACTAGATATGAAACTTTGTTACAGTCTGTAATGCAACTTCTCAAAATATTGTAAAATCTTCATCCCTATTGCTGAAAACTGGGAGTTTTTACTGCTACACAGTAAAAAATGCCTCATGCTGTGGTGTTGTAGATCAAGACCTTTCCCTTGACTTATTAAAGTACAGAGGCACGACTTTACTTTTAATTAGATTTCTGAAAGGTGCATGTCAGTGGTGGTACACCTCACAGTGAATAAAGGAAACATAAAATGTAAAAAAGATATCACGACAGATAAAGTCTGCATGCTAAAGCAGTCATAACTTCATCTGTTCTTCAAAATTAGAAATATATTTTATCTTGTGCATGCACATACATGATTTAATACTAGAAGTCATTTTTGTAATTCACCTGCGAAAAATTCTGTCTGAGAGGTCAAAAGAGATGTTTCTGACTTTTTTAAATTACATACACCAATTAACGCGTAACTATCAGGTTCTGTGTTAACATTTGATGCCTGATCCTGCAATTTTCACTTCATCTTTCACAAACTAAATACATGAATAAAAAATAATCAGCAAAGAAAATCATAAAGAATACCAAAGTACGCTTGTATCTCATGGCCATTTTTGGTTTTCTTTTGTTCATTCAAACATTTCATTAAATGGTTCAGGAGCAAAGAAAACTGCTTACTTGTCAGATTTGGATTTCTGATTTTGTAAGAAGGGTCCATATGTGTGCATTTTGACATGCATTGCACTGTAAGTGATTACATTATAAGTGCCTATTCATTCATATTTTTGTCTGTTCATCAGCCAGTTTAAGACTAAAGCTTTATGCCAGTTCATTCAGGGTTAAATTGACTTGCTAAGACCCTGAGGCTCAACTCACTGGGAATTGAACTGGCAACCTTCAGGGTCACGCAGACTGAATCTCTTCCTGGCCGTTCTAAACGATCTAGATAACGAGCCCGTTGAGAGTCGATGAGTGTGTAGATTAGCATACATTTACATAAATTAGGAAGGCAATTAATATTCTGTTCAATCTGTTCACAAGTCATCCGACTATCTACAGGGAAACACAGAGAAAAAGAAAAACAGGAAGATACAGGAGACAGACACAAAAAAGAAATCGGGCCATGCTTAATAATGCAATGTCAAAAAAATATTATTAGATGATGTGATTCGATTACTCATTTTATTCATCAAAGTCAAAGTGTGACAAAGACCTGTGAGCAGGAAAAAAAACTGTAATATAATATTTATTCAGGTGAAGATATGACTGACATTGACTATTGATCTAATATGCTTTAAAGAAGATGCTGGTGATGGCATTGAGAACTTAATAGAGTTTCTCAGATATTTCACCAAACACATGTCCTTATTCATAAAAGCTCTTTTATAACTTTTCTGCTCTAAATTACATGGAAGTTTTATGTAGAACCATATGTGTAATTTATAAAAGGGAATAGTCTATGCTGGTTTCAGAAACTGTATAAATAAATATCTAATATAGTTTGCAAATCCTTTAAACACTTTATGTAATTGGTTAGTCAATTTTAATTTTTCTATAAATGCTAATCAGGAGTTTGCACTTTCACCTCATCGTTTTCATGTCGTTCCTGTGCCTGCGTACATTTCGTCGTTGTGCTCCTGTTTCCCCTCATAGTGGAGAGACTGTCTCAGGAGAAAAAATTAGACCACATGAAATAAACAAACCAAAACTTACTTATATGTAAAAAAAACAAAAAAACAAAAACATCCTACAGAAAAATAAAAGTTTTTCATTTCCAGGAACAAGGAAAACAGTTACATTTGGATTATTAAACATCAGGTATCTCTTTCCAAAGTCTATGCTAGTAAATTATTTCATAACTTGATTAACACATTGATTCTTTTTGCCTTAAAGATAAGATAACAATATGCAAGTTTAAATTAGTCAGCAGCATCAACTGATACTAGCAGTCAGAAATCCTCAAATTCACAGGGCAAGGAGGAGGAGTGGCAGCAATCTTTCACTGTAGTTTATTAATCAACCAAGGATGTGGACAGAGTCATAATTCATCAGAAAGCCCTACACTTAGCCTTGTACACCCTGAGTGGAAAACACATTATCTCCTTGCCCCTTAATCAGAGTTTTATCTAATTTATCAGACTTAGTGCTCAATTCAGATACTGTAATGATAGTGGGCCATGTTAACATTCATGTAGATGTTGAAAAGGGCAGCCTCACCACTGCATTTAAGTCATTATTACATTCAGTTGGCTTCTCACAAAATGTAAATGAGCCTACTCACTGTTTTAATCACACTCTTGATCATGTCCTATCATCTCGTATAGAAAATGAAAATGTAATAGTATTACATGAAAACCCTCCGTCATCTGACCATTTCTGAGTAACATCTCAGTTTACAATAATGGATACAAATGACTCGGTAAAAAATTGTCATTACAGTAGATATCAGTCCAAAATCGCCATTGCTAAATTTAAGCAAGTGACTTTACTCATTTTTTCTTCACAGTGATATGGCAACATAGAGTAGCAACTTACCCTTTAGGAGGTTTATTATCTTGTTAATAGTGTGACTCCTCTGAAAGCGAAAACAACAAATCAACAAGGTTTGAGTCTCTGCTAAAATTCATATGAATGCAGAGCTTTAAGACAGATAACATTTAATCTGGGGAGGAAATTGAATTCCATTTTCTTAAAATGCAGTTGTCTGGCAAGGGAAAATAGTGGGTTCCAAAGCACTTTGTCTGAGGTTTCTTTTCAGCACCATATCCGGGCTGACAAAGAGTCACAGCTTTGTTGAATCTTGTTTTCCCTGAGCTCTAAGTTGTACTTCATTGCACTTCATTCATTTTTTTTTTACAAATAAAGTTTTAACCATCATAAAAAGCAGCTTTAGAAAGTGCTGCTTCTCTGTTATTGATCTCTCTGAGCTTTTAGTAATTTATCAAACTCATCAGTATGTCCATTAGATCCCATCTCTACAAGACTATTCCAAGAAGTCTTACTATTTACTTGCATTTCCTTTCATGGCTAAAAATTGCAATAACAATTTTAGCAATTTCCAACCTTCCTTTCATTCCAAAAGTTTAGTAAATCAGCTATATGGTCATCTGAATATTGAGTGTTTTATGCATTTAATATATATCTAGGACTGCCTTACTTATATTTCAGTTGTTCTACTGTAGGCTCAGCACATCACGAGAAGTCTTCTTTTGCATTATGTTTTTCTTTGTTTCTTTGTGCTCTTTTTTGTTCTCTTTTCATTTCTCTCTTTGCCCTCAGCCCCAGCTGCTTGCAGTAGATTCTGTTGGCGATGTTTTCTTGTTAAAAAAGGGTTCTTCCTTCCCACCATCACTAAGCAGATGCTCAGAGGATGATCTTGTTGTAGCAGTTTTCTGTCTAATATTGACTGTTGTTGTGAACTGGCGCTTTATAAAAATATTGAATTTAATTGTTAATAAAATATTCCAAAATAGTAGCAAGACTATTATGCCCTTAGAGTGCTATGAATTATCCCAGAAAAAGGTAGCAAGTGAACCTTACACTGGATGTTTTTGTCAAACTACTTGAGAGGTCTGTCCTTCCATTATTCTTCACCGGAGCTTCCGGCTACTTTTTTTTTTTTCAATTAACCTTGTTCCTCCAGCGTCATTAAGTGGATTTTACTGGGTTGGATTCATCATTCACTTAAAAAATAACTGTTGAAGAAGGTTATACAACACTTATAGATATAGATACAGAGTTTATCTATCATGGTCTGGTTTTCCTTTACTATTGTGTTCAAGTTATCTGTCTTTGTGGGCTTTCCATGTACAACACACTCTTTCAGTGCTGCATGAACATTTCCCCCAAGGGGAATACTGTGTATTAATCAATACAACATACTTTTGAACACCAACAAGAAGCTACAGAATAGCTATACAGTTTTCATTTAAATTGGTTCACTGTGTGTGTGTGTGTGTGTGTGTGTGTGTGTGTTTCTCTCTCTCTCTCTCTCTCTCTCTCTCTCTCTCTCTCACACACACACACACACACACACACACACACACACACACACACACACACACACTTAGAGGACCATTGGAGAACATTCATCATAACTAAAGTCTCAGTTTATCCTGTCCTTTTAAAGTGAACCCTTTAAGTAATTATTGGGAACATTTGACTTTATTAGATTAAAAAACTGCATAGCAATGTGGAATATATATTGTGGTGAAAATAAGGCACGGCGGGACCACAGATCAACATTCAGAGCCATTTTATTTACACTTCTCACCACAAAACAACCCCCACACCTGAGTCCCCGTTTTAACTCGGCGGGCGTGATTCCGGATTCCGTGCAGGTGCTTCCGCCCTCCCTGCATGGCACCGCAGACCACGCCCCACCACACACACACACATCCCTCGCATGCCTTTATTGCTCGGGTCCTCCCACTAAAAACCCAGAAAAGGTGCAGTCAAAGGATTTTCTAAATGGTAACCATGAAACATTAACACATCTCATGTGAGATACTCCCAAGCAGTCCTGTTTACCAGCCACATCTATCAACAAAGAGCTTTTTGTATGTCACATCTTATGCTCCCATAAACTAAAACCAACTTGTACCAATTAAACTAACATGTCTGTCCTTGGTCAGTGGAGGACACAGGAGTACTATGGCCTTATTTTTGTGCCACTATTCTGTGCGCACGTAAAAAAAATTTGAGTGCATGTAAAAAAAGTTTTTCTTTCTTTCCGTGTCCCACCCCTGACACAGAAAGAGCAATATTTCAAACTCCGCCACTTTGTGTTCCTCCGCCACTGCCTCATTTGAGTTTTGGACGAAATGGATTCTGGGATATTGCATTTTGTCATTTCGAGCTGATTGGAGACCAGAACAGCCAATCAGATTTTTTTGCATCCAAGTCTGTGATTGCCTGGTTTTGTGGCACAAATATAACGGTGTAGAGAAAGAGTTGAGCGCGCACGGGCAGAAATGTTGAGAGCGCCAGCAACACATTGAGAGCAAACGCAAATACAAAAACTGAGCGAGAGGGGCTGCTATTGTGTGTGTGTGTGTGTGTGTGTGGATAATAGCAAAGACTGAAATACATTTTTTGCACGCAGCAATGAATTTTGTTCACTCAAATTCAGCTTTTCTTCGCTCAAAATAAATTTCTCCTCAAAATGCAACACTTGAACCTGGAAACATTTTTTACGTGCGCTCAGAATTGTGGCAAAAAAATAACGCCATAGATTACTCTAGAGAAAATCCAGACAGGCACAGGGAGACCATCTCAACTCCATACAGAAAGACACAGAAAGACAAAACCCTGCCAGCTGTTTAAAACAGTCAGCTTACTTTTATGTCCCCAGCCTAGGGGTTAGCTAAACATAACACGACTTGCAGCTCTCTACTTATCCCACCCCTGAAGAAAAGGGCCAACAGCGCAGAACAACATGTTAATTTTCTTTGGAAATGAGGACCATCCAAATCAACAAACAAAAGCTTCTAATGACCCCTACTCATCATAAAAAGGGAAACAAATGAAAATACTCTATCCTAATCCCCTAATCAGAAAAAAAAATTAAAAAGGAGGTATTTATCAAAAAGGGCTTCTCTTTCCAACTATCCTGTCACATTTTGCTCAGTATTTAAATAGTATTGTCAATAATGACAAAACTATTACAGCTCAGAGCTAACAGCACAGATATCAGAATTCTCAGTCCAAAATCTTAGATTTATACTCTAAGTCTCATTTGTGGCTCCTTATTGTTGCATTCAGAAGACGTAAAGGGGAGGGTCGAGGGGGATGTCAGCTGGAGTTTAAGAAGCTGCTGTCGATCTACTAATCTATTGCAAAGACAGCAATTTAACTAAACAGGCCAGTCACCACGCACGCACGCACGCACGCACGCACACACACACACACACACACACACACACACAAGAGGCAAGAGAGTTACACATGTCCACATACAAACTCTATTTGGAAGGAGCCACAAGGTACCTGAATTAGTTATTAAATTACTTTGGTTCATTTTCATAGTTGTCTTAAATATAAATAATCTGTAAAAGTTTAAACTTCTTGAACATGTATTAAATCTAAAATCGAGCTTCCTTCAGACTGATAAACACACAGCCTGCAGCTCCTGTGCACACTCTCAGGGGAAACCCACTCTACTCTTACAGTACACTACAGCTTTAAATTGGCTCAGCTTCAGTATTGCACATTCAAAGTGTTTTTTTCTTTGAATAGATTTTAATTCCTTGTGCATTCTCAACAATAACTTATTGTCAAATTCAACATGGATTTTGCAGTGTGTTTGCAGTTTTGAGCCTGATTCACATAAGAAAGCCCCTCTTTGTAACATTTAGCTGCTATTCAGAGTTGTATTTTAAGGCTGGACAAAAAGATGCATCATAATTTAAGTGCTTGGGAATATTTAAATTTATCAGAGGACCCAGCAAATAATATTTTTAAATGTGTTCAGAAAAAATAAATAAATATTCTGGTATATGAGAAAAATAAGCCAGCTGCATGTGGTGGCAACAGAAATATTGTTACCTTAGGACCTTAGTTACTAAGAGACTATTAAAAGCCAAGCTTTTGAAACAGGACTCGACAGCACAAAATATCTAGAGTTTATTTGAAAGGTGAGCAACAGAAGAAAAAATATAGAGGAGAAATAATATGACAAAGCATGGTTAGTGAGGAAAAAAGAAGTAATGCACAAAGGCCATGGGGATATTATGGAAATTATACTGGGATGTGATTCCAACTGATAAATATGGAAACACTAAACACTGAAGATATACAAGGGAAACTGAAATGGAAGATGAGAGTATGAAGTCTGATGTATGGGGTCCATTGAGACGACACTCAGTGTCGGGTTATTTAGAAATGCTTTAAAGGTAAGAAAAGTGAAGCGATGTGATGATAGAAATGCTAAGTGCAAACTAATACATGGAGATAGTTTATAAAAGAAAGATGGGGAAACACTAAAGAATAGGAAGATAAAATAAAGCTTTCAAAAGTTAATGTGAAAAGGAAACGAGGATAGGAGACAATAAGGCAGGAAGAGGAGAGTGTGAGGGGGAAGAATATTGAAAAGGGTGAAATAGAGGAAGAGAGGAGGGACAAAAGACAGTAAGAAAGTAGTGTGGGTGAGCGCTGCTTCCTCTCACCTCTACACCATCTGTAAAGCTTCCATTTAATTTTTCAGCAATCCTTGAATGATGTGGATTTGCCTCTGTGCAATCTTAAGGGTATTCCTGTATATGTGTGTTCACATGCATGCGTGTACGTGTGTGTGTGTGACTTGTCTTTGTGTGTAGATGCGTGGCTATCTGTGTGCATGTTAGATGAAAGAGTTGTGTGGTGTTTACGCTAGCCAGTCATGCCGTGAACAATAAGAATCCTTGATCATACATCAAAGACTTAACAGTGACATACACAAACGCACACACTGCGCACGTACCCTGCATCTAAAGAGAGAAGGGTGAAAAAGTTTAAATATCCTTTCACAGTGCTGTGTGCTTTGTATAAGAACAGCATAGCCAAACACACAAGAACAGCCCACAGGCCATCTTCAAACATGCATTAAAGTCACAGGTGTACAAAGCCCTAACACAGTCAGTCACATTTACCATGTTTCATCTGCAAACAACAATATAGAAACTCGATTAATGTTTGTTTTATTATTTTCCTGAAGGCTGTGGATTCCTAAATGTGGTGGTTTTAAACATACACTGAATACTTCCATTTAATAATCTATGCTGATATCACATAGAAAAGGAAACTCAAGTATTGATAAATGCTGTAAGAAAAAAAATTGTTACCAATGTAGTTTAAAGAATTGTCCTCAAGAAAAGCGATCTGTTTCCAGTTAGAGCTGCTTAAAATTGTCTCTGTAACTAATCGGCTATGAAAATATTCACTTTTCTTTCTTAAATTTTAATATTTTCACGCTACTAAGGGACAAAGAAACACGCTTAAAAATCTAAAAATCCTCTCATTCATTTATTATGGTGATAATGATACCAATCAATTTACCACTGTTCATGTCAGACTGAAGAGCCTTTCATTTTGCGTAACCTGATGAATGTTGAGTCCAGTATTCACTCTTATTATAACTTGGCTTAAGTCTTCTAAGGGAACTCTGAGTTCACAGGGGAAAAAAACACTGTCTGGCCTGCTGGCAGTAAAGTTTGTGTGTTGTAGACCATAAAATATTTTTCTTTTCCATCACGTAAACCACATTTACCAGGTTAGGAACTTTTGTAGGAGTCCACTGTGTTTTCCATTAGGACTAACTGTCATAAATTAGGGGAGAGCGGGGTAAGTTGTCACACGGGTAAGTTGTCACACTGTTCATAACTCCAACACTAGAGGCTCTATCTCAAAAATGAAATAGCCACTTTGTGTGACTTCTTCTTCTATAGTCAACCTCCTGTTCACATGTGGTCAAGACTGCTCTAATCTGAGGTGAGCACATCTTTTTTATTTTTTTGACCTAAAAGGAAAAATAAATCACTTTAAATTTTCTTCAGTACAACTTTGTTAGGTATAGATGTTACAGATTATTATTTTACACAAAATAGAGGAGACATTAACGTGTCTTTTGATACTTCAGCTGATGTGCTATGTTGAGCTAACCCTGACATTTAGCCAAAATTAGCATAAATGTCAGTTTGGGGCAAGTTGTCTCATTAACTTTGGGGCAAGTCGTCACATGTGACAACTTGCCCCAGTACAAATAAATGCTCCAAAAAATTGTGATATTGTAATTCATTTGTATTTGTAATAAGGTTTTTGAAGAAAGGAAGGAGAGGCAGGAATTAAGGAAGGAAGGAAGAAAGTAAGATGGTTCGAAATTATCAACGAAAGACAGAGCGTGGCAGAACACCACCTGACATTATGTTAAAGGCAGTCAGGCAGGTAAAGATGCAGAACAAATCAATCACAAGTACAGCAAAGGATTTTGACATAAATTACCGCACTGCAATTACTGACAGCGGACTACCAACTCCAGAGGACATCCAGCCATATCCAAAAGCTGGCCGCCGAAAACCATCCAGCAAAGGAAGAAAACGACGCAAATCAGCAATTCTAACCGACACGCCAGTGAAGCAGCAACTAGAAAAAGAAAAGAATAAGGCTGAATCTAGCAAAAAGCTGTTTCAAAAGAGAGGGACGCGAGGGGGGAAAACATCTGGACCTATGAAGAACAACGCAGCTAAAAGAAGGAAAAATAATTCAAGAGTCATCATCAGATGATGAAGAGTGCTTCTGCCTTGTCTGTGTGGAGCCATTTTCAAACAGTCGTCCAAAAGAGACCTGGGTAAAATGCGTAAAATGCAACAAATGGGCCCATGATGCTTGCACCTCAGGCCAGGCAATTTATGTGTGCCAGAATTGTGACTATGAAGTTGAGTCTGATTAATCAGAAATAAGGCATCTGTTTTGTTCAGAGGATAAACATGTTAAGTAAAGCAAGTTATTTGCAGCATTCCATTCAGTTATGATGGATTTATGTGCAAGCCAGAGAACATTTGAGTTTAAAGTTCAAACTAAAGTTTTCTTTCTACTTAATGTTTTGATTAAAATGTGTATTGGATTGAAATAATTGTTTTTTTCCAAATTCTCTTGGCATAATTGTTCAAATTTCCAGTTTTGGTTTGAATTTAACAATTAAAATCAATAATCATAATTAAGTATTTGTGTTCACATTCTCCTTTCAACAGTCTACAACTCCGTAATGAGATAAGATATGAAAATGTAATCAATACATCATATGTGCCCGAGACTTCCGTCTTTCATTTGGTGAAACATTTATTACGTTGTGATGTATGGTGCTCAGTAAAAGTTAGTCAGTGTGAAGAGTGTGACAACTTACCCCGCTCTCCCCTACTTAAGCGGGGAAAGATTTTAGAACCTCAGGAACTTGATGTGGGACTTGCAGCGGTCGACATTTTTTAATTTAGCAAGTAGCCTACTTGCAGCATTTCTGCGAGTTTGGAAATGATTAAGATGAAACAAAGTAGATGGTAAAAATCCTTTTAGAAAATTATTGGCTATAATTTCAGAACTTGGGATTGTTTCAATGTGTGAGACAGAGAACGAGAGAGAGCAAGCTAGAAAGTGAATAAAGAAAAGGAGCAGCATTAGCAAGAACAGAGGAACAAAACATTAATTTTGGATTTTTTTTTACATTGGTGACAGAATGACTGCGATGAAATCTGAATGACCAAATAAATTGACCAGTGAGACTGGTACATTTAATTTCTGCCATAAAAACAGTATGTAGGTTTTATTTTCAATACCATTTGGCATGTATATATCCCCTTATCCTTATATACATTATTAAATACGATTCACATCTATATAGAATTATTCATTGCAAATATTTTTATTTCTTTCCAAGCCTAACCCGATCCTTTGGTCATGAACACACTTTCCTCCTTTTAATAAATCAGAGAGCTGCTGATAACTTTGTGTTGTCAGTAGATGAAGGGAATAAAATTCAAAAGCCACAAGCCAAAGGCTGTAGTTGGCGAGTTAACCTACGTTTGTGATGATTCGTGTAGCTTTGCATTCTACATTTACATACAGCCATTCTATGGGTTATATTGCTGCCAATTGTTTTATTGCTTGTACTTAAATTAGATGGATTGCTTACTGAGCTACTGACCCTCGAATTAAATGGAACTTTTTTGACCTTCATGTGACAGAGATCCTATAGTGCCACCTGACTGGCTCTACAACAGACAGATATGATTTGTTCAATATGTAGTCATTTTTGCTGGTGCCACCATAGACTGTGGATCTGCATAAAGACTTTATGTTAGAAACATATTGGAAATAGTAGGTGATCTGTAATCCACTGAGTAATTACTTCACTCAGGCTAGTGAATAGTTGGGTAGAATTTTAACTAGCAGCAGAAAAACTAAAGCTACAAAACAAATGAAATAATCTTCCCTGGCTCAGACTACCTTTTTGAGTAACCTTCAAAAAGGCCTCAAAGAAGGTGCAGATCACAGGGAAAGTTAAGATGTAGTTCTTGATGTAAAACTAGACAGCAAGTGAAAAAGATTAGTGTAGAGCATGCAGGTGTGTGTGTGTGTGTGGGGGGGGGGGGGGTGTCAGGTTTTTTTCACTTCATCCTAGAAAGTCCTTGCAGATGATGTACAGGCCTTGAAAACTCTCAGATAGACTATTTGATAATTGTACAATTATCTAGTATTTTGAGATTTTTTTTTCTTTTTATTTCCTTTTTTTCTGTCAAAAAGAGATTTTAGACAGGCAGACTTCAAAGTGGGCCAGAAAATTCAGGCACAGAGTTCCATCACCTTTGAAATAAACAAATCTGATTGGCAGTCGCATAAATAGGAATGTCAAGTGAGTTCATTTTCTCACGTTGCAGGATGGTATTCTTTCTAGCTGATACTATTAAGATACTCACTCAAATCAAAAATTAATGTCACCTCTCAGAACTGCCCTGAAACATGCAGAGTTTTCCTGTTCTCATTTTCCTTCGTGCATTCATGTGTGCAGTTGCTGTACTTATTTTGAGCATGTAACTATAGCTACAGAAGGGTAGTCGGTGTAAACTTAATTCAGTGTTTCTGCTTTGAATTAGCAAAATATCACCAAAGCACATAAGCAGTTTTATGTTCAACTAAACCAAACTACAACCTTTCAGGGTAGCCACTGGTATAGTAGCTGTATTTTCTAGTTCCAGCTAGGGTATCCATGCTCATTAATCCATTAGGTCAAAGGAAGCAGCTAGTGATGGTCTTTTGTGTCACTTGTAAATTCCACATTTATACTGCAGGGCCTGGAAGGGAGCCATGTACAATGTGGCGCGATAGCTCATGTACCTTCGAACTGTATTATACAATGCAGTTGGCTAAATCCACCATAAAGAAAAGTGAACCCCAACAAAGAAAAAAATGTTAACGCTACAAATCAATAATGTGAGTTGTTTTGAAGTGTGTCATTTTTCACATCTGCACAACAACACCGTACTGCAGAATTCTTCCGCCCACCATATCCCACTGGAAATATGTGTCAGCTGGAAATTTATATCATCAGGCAAGCATTCCTACTCAGACAAACAAACAATCAGGCAAACAGCAACTATTTAAATCAGACAAAATAGTTAAAATAGTTACCAGTGTCATGAAATCAGTCATTCAGTGATACACAACTTCACAATGTCTGTTGAGTAATTATAATATCAAACATATCCTGATTGCTGTTACCATATAATGTATACTCAAGAACACAGTTTATAGAAAACTAAAATAGCCAAAACCAAACAAAAATCTGCTGAAAGAGGAAGAAAACACATAGTGTTTGCACATAGTTTTGGCATGCTGAACACCAAGATCTCGATGCTGGTGCCACAACTGTTAAAGTTCAAGTGGAAATACCAGTATAAGAAAAACTGTCTCAGGCATTCTTTCAGGTTCAGAACATATTGTAATCGTTTTGTGACACAACTCTGGTCGGGATAGATTATTTCATTTTCACCAGCAGTCGAGGTTAAGCAGTTATTTACAGTCCTGTGAAAAGAAAGTTTTCAAAGGAATCTGTCCAGTCCTGTGAAAAACTAAGCAAACCCGTACTACAGGGTTTTTTGTTTGATTTTATTGTCAATGCAGTCAGTGAGTTAACTCCTTTGGATACTAAAGTATTATAGCATCAAATGTGAGGCCACAATAGGAAAATGATCCCCAGTGCACAAGCAAATCTACAGTCAAAGTTCAGATCTCAGCCTGTTTGCCTGTGGTGGGACCACGTGCTTTTATTTCTTCACACATTACTCCAGTTTTGGCTTTTCTTCATTATAGGTTTCATTTTAAAATTTTAGTTTTAACTTTGAGAGCTCTACATGGTGAAGCTCCCCAGTATATCTCTGACCTGTTGAAACCTCATTATTTCTTCCCAAGCAGAAGTTACTGTTGGCCCCACGTACTAGATTCAAAACACATGGGCATCGGGCTTTTCAGGCACTGGCACCAAGGCTGTGGAATTCTCTTCCATTGTCTTTACGCTGTACGGACTCCACTGAAAGCAGCTGAAGACATTTCCACACAAACAAGATTTTAATCATTTTTTTCATTGTTCCATATTATTATTTTATTTATATTTCTGGTTTAATGGGGAGCACTTTGTGATTGTTATCTATGAAAAGTGCTATATAATTAAATTTTACTTGCTTACTTAATTACCTTAAGGTGAATAAATCATTCCCACAAATTAATCAACTTGAGCAATGGAGCAATTCCTCCATAATGTGAAAGGCAGTTCTACAAGCTTTTGAATAACGAAAAACTTTGACTTCGTTTTTCACAGGACTGCACAGACTTAGGTGAAAACCTTCCTTTTCACGTGACTGTATAAGCAGGATCAATGCTTTTTTAAAGCTTCTTTTGGCCTTGTTTTGAACTCTGCAAACTTGGAATAAATCTAACTTTAAATAGAAAATAAAGCTGAACGTTCCTGGCATAGGGATTATTATTAACAGTATTGTGGATTACATGACATCAGATTATCTGAATATAAATAAATGTGATATCTATATTATATATATAATATAATAATTTATAGTTGTCCATAATAATGAACTATTGCACTAATTAGTTCCTACACAGTACGTAATTTGCAAATCAAGAGGAATGGAACACAGAAATGGTAAGATAGAGAAACAAGAAATCAGAAGCAGCATATTATTATTATTATTATTATTATTATTATTATTATTATTATTTGTTATTGTTAAACTAAACTGTGTTGTGTTCTGCATGACTAGCAATCTGCACTGCTCCATTTCACTACTATCACAGCACAGCACTTGCAAATAACAGCTATCTCTGTGTGACCTGAGCTTTTCATTAGTAAATATAACAATGACAGTAGAGATGACATTAAAATGAATCAAAATAAAATATTGCATAAAATTTATTCTGAGATTTTAATAATGTCTGTCCAGTCTGCGAGGTTGCAGATCATTTCTGGGAGAAAATGTGTGTATAAACAAAGTTTAATGAAGTTTTTTTTTTCAATGTAATACATATTGAAATTTATTAAAATAAATTTTAAAACTGAATATATTAGAGTAAAGGGTTATAGAACTTTTTGTAACTTTTATTAAACACAGCACATTTTGCTGGTTTCATTTTTAATGAATTCTAGCAATTTCTTCACACAGGTTTTTTTTTTTTTTTAAATTTAGATTTTTCCCAATTCTTATTACTGATGAAACGTTTCTTGCAAAAAATGAATTTCAGAGACATTGTTATTCCCAGAAAATCTTGGAGGACATTAGTATCTTGTTACTATTATTGTTACATTCAAATAAGCATTTGGAGGTGGTTTCCTCATCATTCGAATCTTATTTTCTGTAACGATTTTGTCAGAAATCTAATCTGCAAGAGAAGACAAGGGACAGACTGTTCTTGTGAAGCACAGTTGAATATAATGTCTTCATTTTGGTTGTTTTTCAGTTTCAGAGCGTGAAAGCAGGTACTTTTCTGAGACGCTTGCAATTACTCCCAACTACCATCCACTCCCTCACCCTCAGTCGCCACCCCCTCCCTTTTTTATTAACGTGACATGTTTCACATGAGAACATCAAAGTTTCTCTCTATTGCACTCGCTTCTCACATTCCCTCAACGTATCCTCTGCCTTCCCTTCCCTGCCTTTAAGGTTTCTCCCACTGCTCTTTTATTTTCTGTTTTACATTCTCCTCTTCTCATTCTGACTCCCAGGTTCTTGCTTTCATTTTTGGAAAATATATTTTTGTGCACTGTTTTCTCCGTG
The DNA here is from genome assembly GCF_057382095.1 of Aulonocara sp. 'chitande type north' Nkhata Bay. Lineage (NCBI taxonomy): Eukaryota > Metazoa > Chordata > Actinopteri > Cichliformes > Cichlidae > Aulonocara > Aulonocara sp. 'chitande type north' Nkhata Bay. The sequence goes on from NC_141344.1 coordinate 16,311,606, forward strand.
TGCATTGTGATCTTCAGCTTCATGTTCCTTCAATTTTTATTAATTTATCCTTTTTTTCCCTTTCCTACCCCATTTCTGCCTTCCTCCAGCTGTCCTTCACCCTCTGCTGAAAGATGAATGAATGAAACATGGTGCTTAATGAATCAAGAAATAATTGTGAGTGAGAGAGAGCAACAGAAAAAAAGAGAGAGAGAGCGAACAAGATTAAAAGAGAGTAAGTCATATATGGGTATATGCGTGTCTGTTTCTTTGTCTTGGGCACATGTTATAAAGTATTGAGTTATTATAGCAGTCATTTAGCCCAAACTGTCATACTTTTTTTTTTAAATGCCTGTGTGTATGTGTTTGTGTGTGTGTCTGCCTGTGTGTGAGAGACTCCACCTGTGTGTGCACGCACAGATACGCATGTGTGAAACAGGATATAGGTTTCTCCAAGCGTAGAAATGGTTTTCTCTGGACTGAGCACTATTTAAATAGCAACACTGTAAAATGTTATAAAAAGCCATATAGTACTGTAAAACCCATGCGCATTCAACGTCGAATAGTTGCACGGTTCGGACTCACAACATCAATCTTCTCAGATGATCTTGACTGCTGCAGGATACACACATCTAAGAACACGTGCACACACATTCGGGCAAATTTGCATGTATGGCTTTGTACCACTGCACAAATATACCAACATCATGCACAAATGCACAGACACACACATTTTTTATATTATGATCTAATGCCCACACACTCCTATGCCTGTGTGGAGATGATTAATTGTCACTGCCCTGCTGAATAATGAACTATAATAAATATTATGATTTAACTTTGATTTATACCTCTGTGTAATGTTGTTCAAATGTTTTGGGGTCTTTTTCCTTCCTTTTGTTTTTGTTTTCATTGGGGGGGTGGGGTCATGTTGAAAGCATACATGTGTATATTCCCGTCAGACTGTCAGGAGTTCACTATAAATTATTTGTAAGGTGATTTACTTCGCAGATAGTGTTAAATGTTTCGCTGCTACACTGCTGGGTTTGAGCATTTTTATTGTAGCACTGCTTACCCTTTGACTCTATACATTGAGCATTTGTCATCTCTTTCCTCAGTAGTCAGTATTTCCTACTGCAGCACCAGCAGACCTCCCACTAAGTATTATAATGACAGAGAGTCTTTTTGCGAAACAGCTCCATCACTGCTCAGTCTTTATCCACCTCTGCAGTGTTTTGGGGATCCCCTTCAGATTTATGTTCACTATCAAATAGAGCAGGGAGAAAAAAGAGGCTGCTTCAACTGTAGGCATCCAAGTCAGCATGATAGTAAGTCACTGGCACAGAAAGAAGACAGAGCGACAGCCCTCAAATCTGCCCATCCTTAGATAAACTCTGAAGAGCAGTAGGAACCTGAGGTTGCATGTCACCCTTGGCTGGTGGAGAATGGGTCAGGCAATTAGTAGCTTCAAGCACCTTCTCACTACTTGATCTGTGAGGGAATGGTCATGCAAGTGCTTGTGGGATGACTTGTGATCTAGCCCCGTGAAGAGCATCTTCTCTTTCTGCAAACCTCATCCACAGAGCTGCAAACCCTGGTCAGATTGCAAAGTCACTTCTGTTGGCATCACAAGCTGCAGTACAGGGATTATTCACATATTTACTTAAACAAGAAATGGATGAGGGCCATTCTCGGTGAAGCGCGGTGAAGAAATGATGCCCCTGGTAAACAGTATATTATCACAACACAACCAAACAACAACAGTAGTAAAATCACTCCCCCACCCACCGATTACCCATCACTTTCCAAACACTAAATCCAACCAACTCAGAAAGTCAATTTCACAACATTTAACTGGGAGATTGCATGATAATTAATAAAAAATGTTAGCTGGAGAATACAACAATATTACATAAAATGAAAAAAAAATCTATTAAAATATATTAAAAATGGTCAATTAATTTTGTATCTGTTCCCTGTCTCTGAGGCGAGGAAGGCAGAGAGCTGTAAAGTAAAGACGATGAGCTGTTTGTTAAAGTTGCTCTTGTGCAGAAGGCTTTTAGGGTTATGGGCATAACTTTGTTTATATAAGGTCTTAAAACGTATGCAGAATGGAGGTTCATTCAGTTTAGATTCTACTGAGGGTCAGAGAGATTAAAATAGATTAGCTATGTAGTAGACTCAAAACTACTGCATTATCCATGACTACTAAGTTTTACAAGTTTGCAGGTATTAAATATAATTATCTGTTGAACTCAAACTTATTTAATCTGACATGTTTCCCAGTATTTTGTTTACCATGGATTTATAGATCACGATAACTTTGACCTTTTCACTTTTAGACTGGGGAAATGAGAAGTCAAACAAAACAGCGTAGCCAATATTGGTGCAAGAAGCACAAGCAGAAGCTCCCTGCAGCTTTTAGATAAATTGGTTTTCACATAAAATAATTTTAAACATTAGCTGCCATTTAGCAAATGGCATACAGGATAGTAACCTGGGGATCTTACTTTCCATCTGATCTAATCACTGGTTTATTCATACATGCATGCCACATACCTCTCCGGGTAGAAGTAATGCTACAATGCCTTTGGAAGATGCATCATTAAGGCCAATTCATTTATATAGACAGTTTGCTACACTGACAATATTCTGGCTCACTGCATGCTCCTAAAAACAAGTTGATATCCTTTAGCGAATGCAAGAAGGCTGTTTTGTCTTCACTACACATTATAAACTTACCAACTTAAATAAATTTGTGTTTGGTTGATTATTTCTTTGTTGTAACAATGCTTCTTGGTAATATGTCTTTTGGAAACCATCTTTATTTACCTTTAAGTGGTCCCACTTTTGTAAAAAAGATGCATTTGTGGGTTGAGAAGCAAAGCCGAGTATGGGGTGTCGGGACCATTAGGAAACTTCACACTGGTGTTCCGCAAAACGAAATTGCAGCATTTTTTGGAGTGAGCGCTAGTACCATCTCTAAATTAAAGGCTAAGTTCTGGATAATTGGGGCTTTCAGAGACAGGCCGCAAAGCGGGTGTCCCAAGAAAAAGACACCACAAGTAGACAGTTTCCTAACCCTGGCAGTACTTAGGAGTCGTAGGCAGTCTTCTACACATTTGCAGTCAATGTTTGCAGGATGATATGGCCAGTGGATCTCTACCCAAACAGTCCAGAACAAACTGGACACAGACATCTCCAGTTTATAGGGCTGCCAGGAGATCTGCCATGACTGCCCTCTACCGTCAGACCCGTGTACGCTAATGTGGGTAACATTTGAAACCTGAACATGTGGAGAACGTTCTGTTCAGCCATTCAGTCCAAAGTCTGGCCAAAAGTGTGGAGAAGGTGCAGACAACACTATAATGTTTGCTGCACCGATAGAGTGATAGCTTTTGGTGGAGGCAGTCTGATGGTTTATGGCAGCATCTCCCTCACTGGAAAAATGAGGCTTCTCATCACTGGAGGCATTCGCAATACAAAAAATATTGATATGAGATTCTGCAACCAGTGGCAATACCCATATCTCCAATACCTTTGGGAATGAGGTCCTAACCTCAACCCCACTGAACACCTGTGGGATTAGTTTGAGCTGGTTGAGGAATGGGATGCCATCCCACTGAAATGCGTGTGTAAACATACACGGCAGACCCAGTGGCATTCTGATACTGTTTATTAATACTTAGCCGGTTGCTGTTTACAACGCACACAGAGCTGCAGCTCTCCCGCTGCCCGCTCAACATTACCACAACAACAACGCCAACCACAGGACCCAGTACAATATTTAATTCGGCGGGGCGTGATTGCGGATGCCGTGCAGGTGTGTCCACCTCCTCTGCACGGCACCGCAGGCCACGTCCCGCCACAGCGTGACCAAGCTGGTGACCAGCATGACAACTGTTTTGCCCATGTTTGTTAAATGAATAATACATTGTTAACTGTATTGTTTCTTCAGACTTCAGTGATCCAATCCAATAGATGACATCAAACAAGATTCGGTAGCAGACTAAGCAGTTTAGCATTTGGCAGAGGAGATTTGGCAAGTTCTTCATGGGCACAAACCGCATACTCAACTCTACTGCTCAACCTACAAATGCATTTTTCTTACAAATGAGGCTTTCCAACAGATGTATTGCCAAGAATCACCGTAACAACAAAGAAATAACTGGCCCAATACAACTTTCCATACTTTTTGTGCTAAGTTAATAACCATTAAGTCCACTTGAGCACTCTTTTTTTTGGCCATGCAACATCAGTGCGCTTTATAATCTGGGTCGTCAAATGAATCTGAAACACATACACTATAAAAGGTGGAATTTGCAAAGCATCAAACACTCCTTACTCCACTTATTAATTTCTCTTGTAAATGTGGGTGTGTCTCTCCGTGTTTATTAAAGCACAAAAAGCCCTAAAGGGGTTATTTATACAACATATATTGATCTAGAATACATGAAACACCCACAAACCCTCAGTGATTCAGATATGCAAACACAAACACTCAGTTTCTCACTCACTCGGGCCTACATGAAATATCTCTTACCTTATCTTTTCCCCACACGCAACAATTGGAACACTAAATTGACTTGAGATGAGAGTGTTAAAGTTGAAATATGGGGAGGTTTAACGGCTTACATTGTTTTTCTGGTTAACACCCACAGAGGAACACAGATACACTATCAGACAGGTGGGCAGACAGAACAGGAAAGCTGAGGATAAGCTGTGAGATCACACACAAACGCACACGGTCACTGCACACCCTTACACACGAACTTTAAAGCAGCTGGTCTGCAGTGACTTCAAAGTAACGTTGCGACATTTATGGAGCAGAACAAAGCAAAACCTAGTGTAAATATCGTGTTTGGTCTCTTTTCCTAAATTATGATCCTAGAAATATTGGCTACATCCAAAATCGCAAAAGTGCGTTATTATCATTTTAAGAAATATAGGACTCTATTCTATATTATTAAAACAAAAAAGCCAAACTTTTATTAATCTTACAATTGATTTTTTTCAAAGGTGGCTAGACCTGCCTATACTTTAGCAAAATTTCACAAGAAATTGACACATTTAATGATTTAAAAGAAAACAGTTTGACAAGCTCCAAAACTACGAGGTACAAAAGCACATTGACTAATAAGGAAGCAACAAACAAATGTTTCAAGGTTCATGAAATGGCTCTGTTAATACAATGTTGTAAAATATCTAGTCTACAAGTCACTTTTGGAATTGGAATCATCCGGATTTTGATACTTTAGAAATGAATCATGGAAATAAAAAAAACACACAAAGTGTAGTGCGTCATCATCTGAACACCACGCATGAGCTTCAAGCACATTGCTCCTCTGAACTTTGTATCATTTTATGGCACATAGCTGAGCCAAAGGGTTGTAAGAGCTGAGCACTGTAGAAAGATTTTCCATTGCCAAGTTGTATCTGAGGTTCATCTTACCTACTTGAATAGGCATTAAAATAAGGAGGAATATTTATTTTACAACACTGAAGAAAATACTTTTATCAACTATATTCTAGGCTTTACTGGCTTGTATTGGCGTTCTTTTGCAATCACTTTCACATCTTCACCTTCTAAGAGTCAAAATTCTGCAATTCAGTCATTCAGTCGTATCTATTATGTATTCACATAGTTTCTCTTCAGATAATGAGTCCCACTTAATCTCAGGTATAGAGAATATAAAAGTAACATTAAATAAAGGCTTGACATTCCTTTTTACATTACATTTTCTTAGTAGCGCAGAATTTTTTGTCAGTGGCTTGCTTATCATTCAAGTAAGTAGTATCTCATCATGCGAGCTGACAGAGAGATCTTTTATCTGAAAATCGCATTAATCTTACCCGTGTCTTTACTGCGTATCCATGGCAATTATTATTTTCACTAAGAACAAGAATGTTGTTGTGAGGAAGGAGAGACTGACACTTTGATAGTTATCCAATTTAGAAAAACCTATTGCACCTCTATAAAGCCCTTTTTTAAAAATTAATCTTTGCTCTTCATGTTTCAGAGGTGTAATAAAACCTACTTTGTCTTTGCAGCATTTCTGCCTGACTTTGGAACGCTATCCTAACCTCGATGCCATTGTCAACACTTTCCAAAGAGGTTTCCGAGGCCTGCTGCGGCTTTCACATTTACTGTGAAGCACACGCAGGAAGTGTTGCGTTAGTATCAGCAGTAGCTTTCAGCTGAGCAGAACAGAAAACAATGGGGCTCCTGCTGGGACAGTGGTGCTTGAGTGACAGGATGAGTGCTCAAAAATAGTGATAAATAAGGCAATATTATACACAGGGGACTGAAGTGGAGCTGATACTTAAGGCGCACTATGTGAATGAACAGAGCAAAAACACTGCTCGGGGTCCTAAATAAGTTCTACGGGGTTCTCCCAACTGCACTTTAGCCAATATCAGCAGTATTTCTAAGGAGAGTCAGCAAAATTTGCTGTCCACATCCATTCCTTGTTTGATTGATGCCACACTGTGTCAGAGGCGTTTTTGAAAGTATTGATTTGATTTGATATGATTTATGGGCTATCTCAAGTCATCCTTTACTGACTTGTGTAAGCATATTTTCACTTGACAGACAAATAAGTCTGTGAAATATGTCATTTGTGGTTATCATATGAGTGATGTGATTAGAAAGTGAAACCAGAGCTTGCCTTATGACTGGTAATATGTGACAGGTATTTTCAGCTCACTCAACATTTCATATAGAAAATGATTTTTTAGTTTGATTATTGGTCAGATACAGTTGCAATCTTGTGGTATACTGAACAGATGTGTTAAAAATAACAGCCCTAGATGCCAGCGACTACCTATTTCACACTGATTCATCTTCTGCCTCCACCTCACCCTATCTCTAGCATCCTATTCTGTCACTAGCACTGTTTTATACAAGTTCAGGTCTGTAAACTGTGGAAGCGTACTTTATTCAATTACTAGTCAACAGGGAAATGGAGGATTATGTATTTTACCTAAAATACTGAAACCTTGAAACTTTACGCGTAGTATAAAAAGTCATATTAATAAATGTAGTTACACCTGTCATCATTCTTCATTTGTTATCGGGGCAGTTTTTACAGAATCAGTGTTGCAGATGAGAAACATTTTTAATAATAAAATTTATAATAACGGGCTTTTTTCTTCTTTCGTTTAAGATCTCCAGTACATGCTGCTATTGATGTAAAGTATACATTAAGTGGAAAATCTATTCAATCCTTGTTTGATCAAAAATGAAAATATCCCCTCTTTTCTGTCTTTTAGCTTGAGATGCATTTTCAGTCTAGTCTAGACTGAAGGAAACATTTATGAATTCAGTGACACGTAATCAAATTTTTTACATTTATGCTACCTGTTGGGGTTTTCCCTTGAGCTGTAATAACACATAACACAATCAAATTAAAGCACTGCCGTATACTGAATGTGTGCATATTTGTGTTGCTCTGACGATATATGGCAGTAGTTCTGACAATGACTTTACCCTCAATTCTGTGGTGCCCACAGGACCATGAACTGTCACCTACCAAGGAAATTGACTCTTTTTCACACATGCATAAGCACACACAGCCCCCACCCCCTATTCCTCATGCGTACACACACACATACACACACACACACCTTTTCCCATGCGTTATTGTATTTATAAAACGACAGAGGAAAATTGTAACTTCTTACACGTAGTGGCAGAGGGATTTGTCATGAAAGGTATCCAAAGATAAATACTCAATCCTTACACACATAAACTCACAGTAAGACAGATGGATTCACACATACAGCATGAAGAAAGACACACAAGCCCATCCATCCATCCATTTTGTATCGCAAGTTGACAGATGTAAATGTGCCCAGAGGACAGCAAGACTAAATGAAGATGCATTAGACCTTGGGTATGTGTGTGTGTGTGTGTGTGTGTGTGTGTGTGTGTGTGTGTGTGTGTGTGTGTGTGTGTGTGTGTGTGTGTGTGTGTAAAAGACACAGAAAGAGGTGCAACAAGCAACAGGGACAGCAGTGATTAATATCCATTTAAACATATGGCAATCAACGCTTACGGTCCTTCACTGTTCAACTTTATCCCGTTTGTTGTTGTTTTTTTCAGTTCTAGCATTTGAGTGCTTGAATTTGCATCCTGTCATATGCTTCTGTTCAGTTTAAAGGGCTTCTGAAACCAAAACAAAATCCAACGTCTTCAGATTGTATTCTTTCGATGATGCAACACCTCCTACCTCACACTGGCCACCACCGATAAGCTCTTGTTATCTGACTAAAAAGAGGCAATGATAGGATGTTTTACATACGAGATGCTATAAAAAGTTATGAAAAGTGCACCAGCTCAGTGCATGGATATAAAAGAGGACCGGGCGGAAGCAGGAAGAGACAGCCCTGACTGGGAAAGGGATAGATTGCTTTCTTAATTAACCTAATTGTGGGGACACTTCTTTACTCAAGCTTTGTGGTGAAGTACACAGTTGAAATACAACAGAGTGCATGCTTAGACTATTTTATTAAAGCCACATTTTGTGCGAGTGTAAACTGAATGTGTGCAAATAGAAGCAATTTATGCCGTGATATGTTAATTAGCTTCTTCCAAATGTTGCTTATGCTATTTGGCCACATGAAACTGGCCTTATGATTCATGCTTGGCTAATGCATGCTTATTTGGTGAAAGCTATAATTTAGATACTGTGGAGAATCATGTTTATGAAACATTTTTTCTTTTTTTTTTCATTGCATTTCTTGTTCAGTTTAAATGTCTTCTCTTCTTTAAATCTCTTTCTGTCACGCGCGTCAGGCCTCTAACTCAGACGTCGATGATGTTATTGGATTAATTATTAAAGAACTGTCTGACATGGGTTCCACGTAGCTTACATCCGGAAAAGTGAAAATGCTCACATGCATTAACATTATTGTAAAAAGTCATATATCCAACTTTCTTTTCTGTTTTGCTCTAATTTTGCACGCAAAGTTAGAAATGCTGACTTTTAAAAATAATAGATTTACTTTACAACTGCAACAAGACATACATGTATGTAAATTCATGGGTATGTGCCCGTGTGTATTGATGAGGCAAGTGGTGTTGATGCTTCTGTTTTTGTCCCCTCTGACACACCGCAGCCTCAAGGCAGGCCATTCTTACCATGACACCTCTGGTCAGGTCAGGGTTGTCATAGCAATGATGACAGGAAGGAAAAAGATAGAACAGGATGTGTTGGCAGTGCTCTTTGGAGAGGAGGCAAGGAAAGGGGGAGCAGAGAAGGGGGAGTGATGAGAGACTGGAATAGATGTGGTTTTTAGAGATTCTGGCTGAATGAGAAGACTTTTTTCCCCTACAGCCTGTATTTTGTGAATGTCTATCAAAGTGAGGTGTGGGGACCTTCAGGACTTATTGTGAAGGCTTCCCAGAGCCCTAAGCAAAGTTTGTTACACAGAAACATAGACAAGGGAGCAGAAAGACAGACAGAAAGACAGACTGACCTTTTAGTTTGCTGACTTTGTATTTTCTTTTTGTTCAAGTCATTTCTTTGATGCACTTAATACTATACAATTTCAGAAACGTATCTTTCAGAGAGTGGCACAATTAAACTGCTGCTTCACTGGTTGCTTTCACATTAACTAGATAGTTCAGGTCTAAAGTATATTATGAATTTGTAAGGAGTTCAAGCATTAAGCATTTCCTTGGCTGCATTAACTTTATCTGTAGTAATGAAAATCTTTTTTTGCACAGAAAGTGAACATATTACAACTTTGTAAGAAGAAACTGCCATTTGACATTTTAGCAGTGAATCAGTAGGTTGTCATAGAGGCCTTATAATGACCAACTCCATCATTTAGCTATTGACTGAAAAGATATAGTATAATGTGATTTACAGAAAAACAGGAAATGAAATAGTAAAGTCACCATAAGTCAACATAAACCATGCACGGGGAGCTTCGTGGCATGGGCATTGCCTGAAGGGGAAACCAGTAGGCAGTACTTTTTGTACTTTTGTCCATTTTGTGTATTTGCAAATCTGGGCTGAGCTCTCCCAAAGCATTTACATATGTGAACAAAACTTTAGTGCAGATGTTCTTTTTACAAGCAAATAATTGTAGATGTGTTCTCTGTTGTGTTATACAGAGCTAGACTGATGTTTCCCCTGTTTGTCCCCTGTAGCACTCTGTAGCCTCAGGCTAAGCCACTGTTTCTATAGCAACGACTGTCCAGGAGTGTGGTTCCCAAAAATGTCATTATTGTTGCACATGGCAGCAGGACATGATATTGTGCTTCTTTGAACTTTTAGGAACAAATGGACACAGAAGTCATCATAAAGTATCTGCTGGGACGCTTGGGAATTTCTTGTTTAGCTGTAAAATAAAATAGCTCGGGTGATGGTAGCAAACTTGTAAAACTATTTTTTTTAAAGGAAAAAAAAAGCAAACAATGATGATGGGTGTGTGGAATATACAATTAAGTTTATTATTTTTTCATTATATACAAAAATTATCCATGTCACATAATAAAAATGAGTCAGTACCACAACAATACTCGGATCGATATTGAACCGTTTGATACAGTGCTTTCGGTTCGGTACGCATATGTATCGAACAATACAACATTTTTTATTTATTTTATCAAGTTTTCTTCTGACGATGCTGTCTGTGTGGAGCGCTCAGTGGATCTGCGTTCGACTACTCCGCCTAGGCTGCACTGTCAAGCGCAGATTCACTGAGCGCAGTGCAAGCTAGCAAGACAGAAGCTAACCTCGTTGCAACATGGCAACTGCCTCAATGCTACCCGAAATCAAACCTCCCCCACCCTGATTCACATCTGGCATTTGGAACTATTTTGGTTTTCATGTGAGGTATGACCCTGATGGTAAGCGCGTCATGGACTAAAGTAAATCAGTATGTTGGATGTGCCACGCAATGCTCAATTGGTGGGAACTAGTGCGTTAGCGCAGTTAGCTCGTTAACGTGGTGACGCCGTTCAGCCCCACGCACGGGGCGATTCCTGGTAACTCATTAACGGAGATTTGCTGCGTTATGGCGTTAATGTCATTTTAACGAGATTAACGCTGACAGCACTAGTGGGAACACAACAAATATGACTACACATTTACGCCGACATCATCCTAGTGCAAAGACAAGTGGAAGCAGACAAAAACAACAAGCATGCATGCTACAAACTTTACCCGAGTCATTTAGACAGCCGTTAGCACATGATTCTCCTTATGGGGACCTGATATGTTTAATATGCTGCTGAGAATACAGCCCAGAAGAAGCGTATAGTATAGCTTTTATTTTGGAAAGAGACATTTCTCTGTAATAAACTCTCTTTTCCAAAGATGAGTGATTTCTCGATCAGATAGATGTATTTATTTTTTTTATTATTTTGTTGTTTCAGCAACATTAAATTTAAAAACTGTACTTTTGAGTTAAAATATATATTTATAATTCTAATAAATGACAAATTAAAAAAAACATGAACATTTTTGTATCGAAAAAATATCGACCCGTGACACCAAAGTATCGAACCGAACCGAACCATGAATTTTGTGTATCGTTGCACCCCAGATAGATAGATAGATAGATAGATATCCATTATTGCAATGGATGGGTATATATAGATATGAAGAACTTAAAAAAACGAATTTAAAATAATTTTTATCCATGCAAGTTTTCTATTGTTTCATTGATTAATAGGTAGACTTTCTTTAAAAAATAAATGCTATCCAGATTGATAAATTACTGTAACTAAGCTGTCCCGTCTGCACAGTTGTACAATGGGTGTTCATAATTAAATGTCAGTCAGTTTTTACAGCGTGTCAGTATAAACTGGTAATTACAGGCCCTTGACATGCTTAGGGACAACCTTTGTCAGCTCATGGCACCCTAGTAGTAGTCTACAGCTGGGAACCCCAAAGTATTATTGATCTAAAATCTATCCAAAGGTTCATATTAGAAGGCTGTTTCATGAGTATCTCAAGTGTAAGAAAATTCAATATAATAAATAAAACCCACTCTTTCAGGCTACCTTACTTTAACCCCATGTTCTTTTTTTTCTGAGCACAAAAACAGCTCAGAGCAGCATGTGGACAATGAACAGGGGAAGCTGATTTTTTTTGTTTTCAAATTAGTTAATTTTTAAGGGTTTTTACCTAAGTGTCAAGACTAAAAATAAACTAATCTGACCTGGGGGATAACTTAAACCACTGTGAGTTAACCTGAAGTGAGATGGTGATCAGAAATAAAATGAAGCACTCAAAGCTGCATCGCTCTTATTATGGAATAGATAAAAACTTTTTGTTTTGTTGCTGAAGCAGAACGTACCCCTGCTCACAAGGAAAAGAGGAAGCGAGGAAAAAGAGAGAGCAAAGCCCTTCTCAGCAAAGCAAAGGAGGACCAAAGTGCGAAACCAAAAAGACCTCAAGCATAAATCCCTCAAGCTTCAATTTAACAAGTTTGGACTTGAAGGAATGGTTCTCTTTGCTGCACTGTAGTTATTGCAAGTAGATAAATCTCTCTGTTTGTGATTCATTTTTTGATAACTAACTGCTCTTCTATTCCAGCAGAATGGGTAACAAAAATAATTTAACACAGCGATGACATGTGGAAGTGAACACTTCCAAGAAACAAAGTAGCTTTACGGTAATTCATTGACAGGATGCTTAAGCTTGTGTCGATGTGAAAATTAACTGTGATTAATAATAAGAGTAACTTATTCACTTAAATTATTTTTCCACAACAAAAAGCAAAATTAGCAAAGCAAAGTCACAAGCCAGCTGACGTAGTTAGGGCGTGTCTACCCCATTATTAAAATCCTGGAAATGCTCCTGGATGTAGTGGCGTGATTAGCAGCTAAAGAGTAAAAAGAGAAGTATTAACAGTAGAAGGAGAAAAAGGAGGGAATATTGGACTTAAACACATTAGATCTCCAGGAAAAAAGCCCAAAGTTAATGGTAGTAATTCCCCTCGTCAGCTGGATGAGTAAATTTGTAATTGCTAACAACTTTATAAGGTGATTATAAGCGCTTTCTGTTGCCCACAAGCAGTCAAAAAATATGTTAATGCTGCTTTTAAATAAGCTAGGGAAATGCTACTGATTCAGCACGATATTATATAATATCCAAAAAAAGGACTTCAATTTTGCCTGGTAGCAAGAATTAAAGTGTGGGTACACACAGAGCAATGAATTTTAATTGAACTTAAATATAAATAGCTAGATTAAGTGGCTGCTGTGTTACAGTAGGCTTTATTTCCTTTTTGTGTCTTTTGGTAAATACCTCGCGATTCTTTGGTTGTTGCTCTTTATGGTGCTAGCCATCACAACATGGGGATTGTATATCACGATGCAATATTTTGTAGTTTCATAGTCAACCTGGAAAGGCTGAGGAGAGCTGGTGTTTAACAGAGTGTAGCTGCTACAGTGATTACTCTGTTTAGCAGGTGATTGATGAGAGGCACTGCTGGAAATGTCACTTGCCCTGCTAATATATTTTCACCAGGGGAACATAGAAAAGGCCGTGTTAATACATTTTAATACATTTACTCCAAGGGAGCAGAACTGAAATGTAACTTTAAAGGGGTTGAACTTTTTTCCAGCTTAATGTAGTTTAGGTATCAGCTTATGGCTCCAGACAACAGAGCTGAATGTAGATACAACATGTTTTGCTGTTGTGGCGTTTGCTGTTATCGCTACACACCTGAGATCTAATCCACCGGTGTTGTTTTGCCTTGATTTATTACGCCGTTGTTAATTCTGTGGTATTATCTGAATTGCAAAACAAAGTGAAGTTTGTACTCTGGTTGCCCTTCTTCACTGGTGATCACTGGGAATTTATGCTGGAAACATCAGTGCTTGGCACACTTAAAAGGAAAATCCAACATTTCGAATTGTCAAGCCGAATTCAGAAATGTTTTTTCTCATTATCTTGGACAGTGCAGTCACTATTTCAGATAATAAACAGCTTTATGTCCCAGAGCAATAAATGCAGGAATGAAAGCTCTGATCTGTAATATCATTGGGATGCAGGATGCTGCTTTGAATTAGAATCAAATAAAGTGAACCACGCTATGTTTATCTGACTCTATTGTAGTAGGTATCCCATGGTTTTAAGTGCTGTTGTTTTATACTAGGCGATTTGAATAGTGGTATTCATTTTGTTGAACAAGAGCTATTTAACAATGATATTCACATTAATGATTTTTTTAAATGTCACTTATTATTAACACTTTTTTGAAAACAACAATAGCAACCAAAAAACAATCAGAAGTAAAATGTTCACAAGAAAGAATTAATTACATCTGAAAAACACACGTTACTGACTAAAAACTTGGAGACTGAAGTTTCATTTAGCTTTTACATTGCTTATGAGATTTCCACCATCATTTGTGGCCAGTTAGTTATTACACAGCAATTTTATGTCATACCCTTTTTCCTATTTCAACATCGCACATTACACATTTGTTTAGATTTTTTTTATTTGATTGCTGATAAATATTATATACTTTCCTTTGCTAAAACTTGATGATAATTTCTTAATCTGAAGCAACTTCTTTGAATCTTTCAATTCTCTGTCCAGTCTTTTCAAAAACTGTATTAAATTTTTGTGCATATATATAAAATAAAGTGAACAAACAGAATTTTAAACTATAGTGTCAAATATCTCTAAAGTCTATAAATGGGGGTGGTGTGTGGGGGGATATTATTTATTGACAGCCCAAATGGCCCAGGGGAAGAAGGTGTGAGTCTGAAGGTGTGGGACCTGAGGCACCAACCTGAGGGCATCATGTCAAACAGTTGGTGGGCGGGGTGTAAGGGGTCACCTGTGATGACCCTGGTTTACCTGAGGCAGGAGGATCTGGTGATGCCCTCTAGGGGTGGCAGAGGGCAGGCAATTATTTTTTGGGAGGTGTTAATTACCCTCTATGCAGCCTTCCTGTTCTCTGTAATGGCCCCTATGTACTAAACACCCAGGCAGAAGGAGAGCATGTTATCCACTGAGGAGTGGCAGAAGTCCAGCAGTAGTTTCTGGTCCAGGTTATTCTTTCTCAGGATATGGAGGAAGTGTAGCCGGACAAGTTCTCTAAATTTGTATATAAATGTATAATAAAGCTGTTTTGAGTTGTACTTTGTTTATGCCAAGTCCTGCATTTTGAGTCCCTCACTTACTGCCCTGCAGCTGACACTTGACATCCATGCTATATCCCTTGTTGTCCAAATGCATTTGGTATAGCCACTATGAGTTCCATTACATTGAGGTGGAGCTGTTTGCTTAAAAGCCATAATGTAAAAAAGTAAAATTAGCCAAGAATAAACATCACAAGTTCTGTCCAAAGAGCACAAAGTCCAACTTTATCAAATTTACTTACAAATGAACTTACTGAATAAAAAAAAAGTTAGCAGATTCTCACAAATGACAAACTTAATTGACTCATCATTGTGGCCTAATGTATTACGCTAGACTGCAATAGTTAGTTTGTGTTGAATGTCTTTATAAGGTACAATTTACAGCAAGGACGGCGTCTTGTTTGATCTGTTTGGGGAAAAGATGGAAACAGTTGACTTTATGATTCACTGACAAACATGTTACATTTGGCTCCATATCTGAAGACCTTTCCTTTGATTGTTACCCTTAAACAGTGTTGGGGAGTAACGGAATACATGTACCGCCGTTACGTATTTAGAATACAAAATATGAGTAACTGTATTCCGTTACAGTTACCGTTTAAAAAGGTGGTATTCAGAATACAGTTACTTTGTTGAAATAAATGGAATACACTGGGGTACTTTCCCGTTTCATTTTGTCGCGGGTCAGGACTGTTTGGGTTTTGTTTGACAGCTACGTTCTTTTGTTCCAGGCGGCAGCGTTACGGTTGCCATGGTTACAGGGCGACGCTCTCTCTCTCTGCGACTGTGTGTTTCCTGGGTGAGAGAGCGCCTTTTCGTTGTTGTTGTTGTGCTAAGCTAACAGGCAGAATGCTACAAGCATAGCTCTAAAGAATGTAGCATCATGTTCAGTGTAGTCCGTGCTGCTGGGAGAATGGACTGCCATACACGTTATGTGTCTGTGAGCGCTAGGAGGGAGAAAAAGGGGAGTGGAAAGGTACGAGCAGTCATCGAGCAAAAACGGGAGCTGGAAGCATGTAAATATAATAATAACCACTGCAGCCAAGAAGAGTGCCTGACGAGCCCAGTTGTAAGTAAGCTATTAAGACTCGACTGTACACTGTGTTCGTGTTTTCCTCCGAAAACAAGTTCCGTTGGAGCAGCCTTTCAACGCCTCTCTCTGTCTGTCGCAAGAAAAGTTGACCCACACAACAAAGTAGAGCTATTTTTCGGCTACCAGCCGACAGGGACCCCGCCGTATTATGCTGGGCTTACACTGTGCGATTTTTTCAGTCGCGCGATCCAGCTCCTGCTCAAACTGTACGATTGACTCGCAGGGGTTAGAAGTTCATAGGTCACGATGCAGGGTCTCACACTATACGGCCCGATGCTCTGATGCGACCTGAGTGCTCACACTGTGCGTCCATAAAAATGAAGGTTATAACAGAAATTCTGTCGCTCGCTCTCCCTCTCCGTCTTTCACTCACACAGACACACCACCACCATCAACTTTGCTAAATTGCTAATGAAAAACATTGGTCAGGCAGCTGTGATTGAGCAGCAGTGTCGATCCAACTATTTTCACGGTTGTTGTGGTCGTGATAATTTTGTGAGGCCACATCGAAAGGGCTCGGATGGTTCTACAGGTTGTGCCTCCATCGCTTGTGTCCAGATCACACGCTGCACTGCCGTGCTACGCAGTCTTTTTCGCTGACATTTGTGTTTGCGCGTGCGCAGTGTGGCAAACTGCGGCGACACCCTCACGACCAAGCGATTGATGATCGGGAGCTGGTCGTGAGGTGTCAATCGCTTCTCGTTACCCCACGTATACTACACGATGCACGACGCACGATGAAGGCCAAAATCGGGCCGATCGCCAAAACGATCGCACGACTCAAAAATCGGCTCAAAATGGGCCAAAAATCGGCTCAAAATGGGCCAAAAATCGCACAGTGTGAGCCCAGCATTAGTCAGAGGTCCCTTTACTACAGTTCGGAGTCGCGGACCTTCAGTAATAGTAATAAATCACACAGCAATAGTACATTCACGTTGTTGTAAAAAGCATGATAATATTGTAGCGGGTCAGGGCTGTTCGGGGTTCTGCTTGTACAGTTATGTTTTGTGTATGTTGCCATGGTGACGGGTGACGCCCTCTCGCTGCGACGGTGTGTCCTTCCGGGGTCAGAGGGCGCCCTATGTGTGTTGTGTTTTTTTTAATTTATTATTATTTTTTTATTAGTAATATAAACATACAAACAAAATGCACCATATATTACAGATTCAGAGAATAAACATTTCTTACATATTAGCAACTTTCATATATAGTGAAAATAAAATATAAAGATGGGGTCACATAAATTAACAGATTATTAACTCACTAAATCAAAATCTTCTACAAAGGAAACAAAAAAAGCAGCCTTTTTCTTTTTAACTAAAGTCAAAGATTTAACCAACAGGTTTAGGTCGTTTTTCCAGTGAGCCAGTGTTGGTTTAATCTTAAAAAAGCGACATTTATGTATAAAATACTTACACAAGATTAATAACACATTAACACCATAATTAGCTTTCTTTTCTTTCAAAAACACTCCAAACATTATCATATTTAAGGTAAATGGGGTAATTTGAATCCCACTGGAATAAAGCCAGGTATGAAAATCCAACCAAAATATTTGTATAAAATTGCACAAAAAGAATAGATGGTCCAAATCCTCCTCTTCTGTTTCACAAAATACACAATTACCCGTTTCTATTTTGAATCTATCACTAAGGAGTCTATTTGTCGGGTAAATTTTATTCAAGATTTTAAATTGGACTTCTTTCCCTTTAGGAGGGATAGGGAAGGTGATATAATCAGTTCTTATTTTTTCAATTTCTTCCCTTTGGAAATCTTTTAATATGTAATTACGTCTAAGTAAATTTGGAGAATAAAGACTCCCTAATGAAGATCTAAGAAACTTATTATTGCATTTAACATCACAAAACTGAATACCATCTATATATAATTGCCTTAACTTGGGGGAGATGTCAGAATATATTATATCATTTACAACTATGTTTTTAAGTGACAATGGAATGGATTTTATAACCCGATTAAATTTACTTTTAGAACATTGGATATTAAACTTTTGGCAAAAATCTTGATGTCCTAGAACATGTCCTTCCTCATCTACAAAATGGGCAATTGCCCAAACACCTTTTGATAACCAATCTTGAATAAAAATAGATTTTCTGTTCATCAGTATATATCTATTGTTCCAAATTGGGCTATTATGTGGAGTGAAATTATGTTTAAATAACATTTTCCAATAAAGAAGGACCTGTTTATGGAATTCAGAGAGTTTAGCAGGTAGCTTAGTAATTTCAAAGTCACACTTTAGGAGAAAGTCGATACCCCCTAGTGTGTTAAAGACCTTACTTGGTATAAAAAACCAAATGGAGTGTGGATTATTTAGGAAGGATTTTAACCATTTAAGTTTCAAAACACCATTCATTATGTCAAAATCAATTGCGTTTCCACCGCCTTCAATGTATGGTTTAACCAAATCATCTTTAGATATATAATGGCACTTATTCCTCCAAATAAAATTAAAATTCAAGCTATTAATTGTTTTAATAACTTTATTCGATATTGATAGAGAGTAAGCTGGATATATAAATCTAGATAAACTATCCATTTTGGTTAATAATATTCTTCCAAAAATTGTGATGTCTCTTTGTAACCACTTATTTAGGATTGTCTTACATTTGTCAACATTATCTAAAATATTTACTTTTTCTAAGACTTTGTGATCTTTTGAAATTGTGATGCCCAAATATTTTACCTCCCTTTATATCGTACAGTAATTGTGAATTACACTCCTTTAATGCCAATAATTCACATTTATTTAAATTTAACTTTAAGCCTGAAGCTTTTGAGAATGTAGTGATTATTTGTTTTACCATGGGAATCTGATGTTCATTTTTTAAGAAAAGAGTAGTGTCATCCGCAAGTTGACTAATTATTAAAGAATTGTCCATAATCTCAATTCCGGCAACGCTGCTGTTTTTAATTAGAATTGCGAGCATCTCCACAACCATTATGAACAACAACGGAGAGCTTCCACACCCTTGCCTAATTCCTCTTTTGACGCCAAATCTTTTACCAGTGCCATAGCCTAATGACACAGAGCTATTTATATCATTATACAGTATATCTATTATCTTCCTAAATTTATCCCCAAATCCAAATCGAGTTAGTGTTTCTAAAATAAAAGGATGTTCTACTGAATCGAAAGCTTTATAAAAGTCCAAGAAAAGAATAAAACTGTCATCACTAATCAGATCATTGTAGTCCAGTAAGTCTAAAACCAATCTGATATTATTATGAATGTTCCTGTCTTTCAAAAACCCTGATTGTGTCTCACTAATTATACTTGAAACCCCTTGTTTGAGCCTTGTTGCAACTGAGCTAGAGAAAATTTTATAATCTGTATTTAATAAAGTTATGGGCCTTAAGTTATCCAATTGTCGTTTATCTTTGTTTGGTTTAGGAATTAATGTAATTAATCCCTAATTACAGAGTTAATAATGCAGACTTTGTAATATCTCACGTGTAGATTCATCAGCCAGATGAAGTGTTTACTGACAATTGACACTGATAGCGCACATCATCATCACTATTCCAACAATCCTCTCCTCACAGACAAGCATAAACACACTCGACTATCGCTAAATCAGATTTAACACACGTTTGTAATGACGATAATTCAGTTTATAATAGGGTTTATTCGCTCGGTCAGCAGGTGGCGGTATCCTCGTACACTGGGGAGTAAACTGCCATTAAACGAATGGAAGAAGAAAACATCTGCACATGCGCGGTACGGATCGGGTCGACCCGATTTGTACGGTCAGACTTTACACATGCGCAGTAAGGATCGGAGAGTCCTGATCCGTAACTTTCTTTTTATTTTTCGTTTTTGTCTACATTGTACTGAAATGCTTCATTATTGCAAACATTTTAAGATATACTTGTTATTCTTAACATCTTAACAGATACTCTGACCCATAACTATCGTAAAACGCTACGACCGGAAGTAGAAACCTTTCGCGCATGCGGGGTACCGATCGGGTTTCCGGTACGGATCGGGTAGTGACAGTGGTTGCCGCGCTGAGCAGTTAGCTAGTGGCAGTGTGTTCTTCTGCAAATGTAATAAACGGCTGTGCTCCCTGGCTAGCTCACGGGAAGCAAGACCAAACGATAAGATAAGATAAGATAACCTTTATTAGTCCCACACGTGGGAAATTTGTTGATACCTCCGTCTCCTCCTTGTCTGAACTCGCCACAATATATTAAGTAATCCAAAGTATTCAGAATACGTTACTGTCATTGAGTAACGTAACGGAATAGGTTACAGAATACATTTTGGGGCATGTATTCTGTATTCTGTAATGGAATACATTTTAAAAGTAACCTTCCCAACACTGCCCTTAAATAAGTCCCACATGTCCCACAACCACAGGGTGAGAATTAATTCTAAGGGCTCAAGCAAAGGTGTCCTCAGAATGTGAAACACCCTAATAATAGCTTTGAATTATGAGTTAGTGGTGTCCATAATGCTACATTAGATGATGAATATTGAAACTAAGAGAGAGCTCATTGAGTGGTGAGGGGCCTCCAGTCAGTTAGCAATGGTTCTTGGCCATAATTGGCCAGGAGCCCTATCACAGTTTGTTTGGTTAGAGCTGTAAAGCATTACGTGTCAGTCAAGCTGTTAATACATTTGTGCCTTGGGAACATTAGCTATGCTGGGGAGTTCATTTAGCTCAGGGGCTTTGGCATCTTTCCAACTGAAACAACTTTATATGAAAAACTAGAGATTAAAACAGTATGGAGATGATATTTATTTATAGATATACACCATGGGAACGGAGTAAAGGTGTTAATGAATTATGGATTGCACCCACAGAGAGATGCTTTCAGTGTGAACTCACTGTCCCAGCAGAGACATGAAGTGAATTCTTCAGTGGTAAAAGAGGATAGTAGGCCAGTAAATACATTTCATCTGCATCTTTTCCTAAAAATTGTGCTTGTATGTTAATTGTGCAAACATTACCTTAAAATTAGCCAATTTCTTCTAACTGTGAAGAAATTGTCATTTTCTTACAAAGGGACATACTAGACCGAATAGTTTGCTCTCTAAAGTTCACTTACAAGGCTTTGGGTGACCGAGGTTGTGGGAGTGTTTTGGATTCAAAACTAAAACTGACCTGAATTTTGAGTTGAGTTGAAATAAAGTCCAAAAAGTCTTTTTATTTAAAAAAAAAAAAAAAAGTTAAGCCAAAGTTTTAATCTCTGTGGAAAGTTGAATTTTCCCCAACATATTTCAAATGTTAACATCTGTCCAAATCCCTGTTTGGCAAAATGCGCACACACTCTGACATTTGTTCTGGTTCCGCTTGGTTTTAACTTTACAGCCCCCTGGAAACCAAACAAGAAATTAGTGATTTTTGCCAGGTATGAGGAGCTGGATTTGACAAAACATCTGTTCCAACATTAGCTCGTGGCAAGTTACATGCTCTGGATACAAATATATTTCACTCCAGTTGTTTTGTTTGTCTCAGAGATGTAGGGGTCATTTTCCACGTATTCCCCGTGTTTTTACTGACAGTTCACAGAGAACATCAAAATAATAGCATTTTGATCTTCTGACATCATTCTATCTATTGTATTAATTATGTACTGTACTGTTTTTTTCCACTTGATGTTAACAGTTTTCTATTTATTTATTTATTTATTAGTTGTGACTGACATTTTAATGAAAGCAACCCATTCTGTACTTGCTATCATCAGCCTCTTTAGATATAGATCTCTAACATATCTTTTTTATCTGTGATTCTACACATATGTTCAGACTCAAAGATGTTAAAAACTGAGCAAACATTGAAAATCTTAGTCCTTGCTTTTTTCAAACAAAAATTTAATCAGACCTAATTAAAAGAATATATAAAGAACTGGACCATAGGTATACTTAATAATAACACTGGTATCTATAAAATTGTATCTATATACATTCCTATTTACAGTATATCATATATGTTATTTGTATCCCACTATAGAAGAATCTTGTTGTGCTTCTGTGGCAGCAATAGAGAAAGAGAAACTAATGATGAAGCACTCTGGGAATGTTTAATTCACACAGACAGAATAAAAACAAATTAGAAAGGATCAAACAGAAAGTAGGATACAAATATCTATGTTCAAGAATTCGGCAAGACAATAATAATAGTGTATTAATGATTTACCAAAAGGCTTTATCAACACCTCTCTCATGCACCGCTTCCTGTCTCTTTCACTTCCTCATTCCTTCTGGCTGTCATTGTTTACTTCCGTAACCCTTCATTTGTTCTTTCCCTTTTAACACAACTTGTTCTTCCCCTCCCAACTCTTTCTCTTCCATCCTCTATTCGTTCTTTTTTCATTCACTCATTTTGCGTGTCTAAACCTCGCGTCACCTTTTCATCAATACTGAAATGTTGCCCTTGCGAAGAGTTGCTATAGCAACACACTGACCTGCCCTAAGGCTGTAAAGGGCTGGAAGGGACGAGCACAACAGAGGAGCACCATCAGTCACTTTCAGGAGAATCTCACATAAGCACACACAAGCACGTTCACTTGTACGCAGTCATCTTTCCATGACTTCAGAGGACATTACAATGCATTCATTCTCATGATTACGCTGACCATTCCTGTAACTTTAATCTGGTTTTCCTCTAAGCTTAAATCAAGTCTTCAACTTTAATTTTATTGATCTACATTAAAAGATTTGGGTCCCCTTATTCTTACTTTGTCAACAGACATACAAATAGGTAGTAAGTTTCCAGTGATGACTGGTGGAATGAACTTCTTCCCCATTACCACATGGAGTGGGATCCAATCTGCCAATCAAGTTTCTAGTTGGGACTTTAGCTTTTTCTCTCCCGGAGCACTTTGTTGCTTTTCTTGTATATTTATGTATATTTATCTTTAAAAAAAACTCCCTCAGACAATGGTGTGAGTGCAGTAGTATATATTTAGATGACACTGACATACCAATTGGATAGCAGAGTACATGATTATAGATGAAAACTGCAACTTGACTGGTTGGCAGAGACACACAACTGCAAGGTGCTAATTCTCGTGCTGTTGTGATTACTTATTATGCAAAACACCACTATGTGTTCACCATAAATTAATGATAAATAAATAAATCCCAATGACCTCAAATTCTAGATAATTGCAATTTTTAACCATGGAGCCGTCCAATATTAAGTAATCAATGTGATTATGCTGCTGAATGCAACTACAAATGGGTAATTTGAACTTTCCCAGGCACGAGGTCAGAGCTAAACAAGTCTGATTAAAAACATGCCAAACAAATCAAGAAAGTTGTGCACACAGCTTTTATTGCAGACTTGATTTACATTGTAATTAATGTGGAATATCCCCAAACTAGTCCTGATTGTTAGTGGCAAATAAACAGCCATTTGGTCCTCTGAATTAAAAATAGCTAACTTATCAACTTACCACCTATCTATGACTCATATATGTGGGCCCACCTTTTGCTGCCACAAAAGCCATGACCCATCAAGTATGGACAGGCTGCTTTCTTTTCACAGTGTGTCTTGGTGCCGGGCGTTCTCCAGGAAAGTGATGCACACATTCCCGATAAGCCACATGATGTATTCCTCTCCTGGTCTATTTCTGATGCTCACATGCTTATTGTTGGAGTTTCTGGCAGTTGACAGGAGTCAGCATGGGCACTCTGTACCCAGCTGGGACTATGCACCCCTATACACAACAAACTGCGATGCGCTGTGTGTCCTGACATCTTTCTATCAAAACAAACATCATGTTTTTCAGTTATTTGAGCTACAGTAGCTCGTTTGTTGGATCACACCGCACGGGTCAGCCAATGCTCCCCTTGGGTTTGATAGATACTGGCCACTGCAGACAGGGATCATCTTACAAGCGCTAAAGTTTTGGAGTTGCTCTGACCCAGTCATCTGCCCATCACAATTTGACCCATGTCAAACTCACTCATTGTTATGCTTGCTCATTTTTCCTGCTTCTAACACATCAACTTTGAGGGGAAAATGTTAAATTTCTCCCTAATATATGCCTAGTCTCAGGTCTGCACCCTTCTGGATAGAGATCTCATATATCATTCTCCTAAGGCCATCACCCATTTTGGGCGGTCACTGCTCCTAGTGTTCCAGTTAACACATTCACCAGTCATATCTTCTCTTGCTCTCAATCCTTGGTTTCTTGACCTTCTTGTGTTCACACTTCCTGATGTTGCCATCACTTGGTGTGCTATATTGATCACTATGGCCATCTTCCTCTGCTTGTCCACCACTGCTACTCACCTGCTACCACCACTACTCATCAGCAGTTTCTCTATCTGTATCTCTATCTGTATCTGGAAGTCCCACAGGATTCTAGCTTGGTTATTCTCAACCACCTTTGGGGGTGTATTCCATTTTGATATTGGTACTTCCAGACCATACTCAGCACAGTATCAGCTCAGCTGTATACTAGGCCAGCCACTTGGTTATCATTAACATCTTGCTCGCAAAACACCAGCTACTGGTAGACCAGGCAGTCGCCCGAGACTGCAAGACTAGGCTGACCAACCTGTGCCCTGACTGGATTGATTACAAGAAGGTCAATGACTCGATGCCCCACACCTGGATCCTGGAATGCCTGGAACTATACAAGATCAACAGGACCCTAAGAGCCTTCATCAGGAACTCAGTGGGGATGTGGCGTACAACACAACTTCAAGCCCAAGTCACACACAAGTCACAATACAGTGCAGGATCTACCAAATATATATACGACATTAGCACTGTTACCTCATAGCAAGGTCCTGAGTTTGAGTCCACCATCGGGCTGGGGTCTTTCTGTGTATAGATTGCATGTTCTGCCAGTGTCTGCGTGGCTTCTATCAGGTATTCCGGCTTCCTTCCACATGTCCAAATACATAAAATAGTGGAGTTAGGTTAACTGGTGATTTTAAATAGGTGTGAATGTGCAAATGGTTTTCTGTGATTCCCAAATCACACCTAAAATTTAATTTTAGGAGATGACATGATAGTTAAACCACCACACTTGGTGTTTGATGATAAAATATCAAAACATCAAGTGTGTTAACAAGGATACTTAGGCCTTAGGACACTCTGATTTGTCTATATGAGGGAAACCCTTTGAGCATGAGGCAGGTATTTTTCTTTCTTTCTTTTTTTAACATGACAGCTTGGCAGACAGAACTCTACAGTCACATAACTGTGACTAATGACTTGGCTTGAACACATGATTCTTTCTTTTTTTTGCTTTTTTTCCCCATTCTTCTTTCACTCCTTCAACCTGTCCTTGAGTCAGTGATTTAGCTTGGGCTTTGGATTTGGTTTTGTGCCTCACCGTATTCAAACAGAGCAGGGTGGATGTTTGTGCAGAGGACAGAATGGTCAGCTGAGTGCAAGTAACTTGTCTCTGATGCATGACTTCATACAATCCAAATAATGAGTCAATTATAGTAAATTATACATGTTTGGACCCCACTGCAATTAGTTCACCTCTCTGTTTTGCTGTGTGACTGGAGTCTCCTCTTCTTTTCCAACCTCCTCCTCCCCACCACTCTCTTCCCATTTACTCCTTCTCCTTCATTATATCACTAGTCTTTCTCCTACTCCCTCTTCTCTTGTCTGTAGCTTTCTCTTTCTCTCTTTTTCTCCTCTTCTTGCTCTCTTTGTCTTCCTCTCACCCCATCCCTTCCCCTTTCTCAGTGTCCTAGTTCACAGGGTCTCATGGTGAAGCTTTGTCTAATTACCATGCTAGCATTTAACTGGAACAGCGTACACAAACACACAGATTGACTTACTCAACACCCCTTACACATAAACACACTGCACAGTGCATGCCCATAGACAGATATACATAAAAGCCATTTGGATGCACATTACGAACAGACATTACACACCCAGCAAGTTAACATGCTCCAGTTATACAAGTACACATAACACACAGCATACACCAGGGTTAGATACAGTGGAATTTGTCCAGGTTGAACTACAGCCACTGTGTTGCTGCCCCTTCTGTGAAGCTAAGGCGTGTTGGCTACAGTCATAGTTGATTTTGGCCTAGTTATACCATGAACTGCCTGTAGCTTCTCCCACTGTAGAGCTGTGTCATCTAAGAACGCGCAGCAACAGATGCACATTGGAGGCAAAATGCTTGCCAGACATCTCAATACCACGCAGTCACTTTAGCATATTTTTAGGTTTCCTGGGAAAACCAAACATACATACAATATGTGTCATTTTGTGTGGGTAATTAGGTTGACTGTAAAATATAGTATATTTAATAATTAACTGATTAAGACAAATAAAAGCAAAATGCTGAACTCAAAGCATTTTGCTTATTTTGTACTGGATATTTTTACCGCTTCAAAGTAAACACAAATTGCTCAGTAACCCTGACTGACTAATAGATCTATAGTTGAGCTGTTTTATGTGGTAACAAGCCAAAAAGTTTGTAGTTCACACTAACACTCGAATATTAAAAAATACTGCAAGAACTTCTTGGTTGGTTATTTTTCACTATAACAAATAGTTAAATTAATGGATATTTTGGAGATAATAAACGATTTTCTCTGTCTGCTCTTCTCTTTGTTTCAGTGCTGCCGAGTCATACATGTGGCACCCCTGGTCTCATTCCAAATGGAGTCATTCATGGCTCGCGGTACAACATGGGGGATAAAATCCGATACAGCTGTGAGTCAGGGTTTGTATTGGAAGGACACAGTATCCTCACATGCATCGTATCGCCTGGAAGTGGAGCACAATGGGACTTCCCATCGCCTTTTTGCAGAGGCAAGACATTTTTTCTTTCTTTCTTTCCATTTTCAATTCATTGATATTGCTTCTAGAAATTTTTTAGTAATGCCGTTCAAAGGACTTGCAGTAAATACAGTTTAGAAGATGGAAACCATTCTTTTTACTTAAATGAAACTGACAAGATACCTTTCACATAATCATGACCCAAAGCTAAGTTCAAAAGTAAACTGTATGTACTTTCCATTGTCTCCATTGGAGTCTTTCAGTTCTTTCATTTGAACTGAACTAAGCTCCGATTGAAGGAAATGAAAAACTGTTCACCAATTATAGCCATGAAAGTAAAAGATGAGAAAAAAAATCACATCGCTAAGATCATGAGAACTGAAGAAACTTGACATAAGGGTCATTAGCCAGAAGATGAGAGCCCCTGTGTATTGATTGCTTCCAATGCACAGAAAAGTCTGCCTCAAATTACATCACAAACTACTGTATCAACCAGATGGTGCCCAACATCCTTAAGTAAAGCCCCTTTAATGGTTCATTAGTCTACAGACAAGAACAGATCTGTTCATATGTCTTCCATTAGAGTGAGTAGATGGTTGAATAGCTCTATTGAGGGTTTACTAAATGAGTAGTTGTGAATGAAAATTAACAGATGATCTAAATCATAGTGATGATGTGATAATGACAATACTGTATTTATCTCAGCTCATAGTGTGTGCATTGTGTTTATTTGTCTGCTAATGTTAGAGAGGCATGTGTCAAAAAGTGTGGTTTTTAATGTGTGAAAACTTTATTGACACAAAAAACATGAAATAAATGATAAGCCAACCCAAGAAGGCCAAGAAGTTAAGTTACAAAATCAGTATATGAAATAATAAAAATAGCATTCGTTTCATCTGTTTCTAACCAGCCGAGGGAGCGTGTGGCGGTACGTTACGAGGCACCGCGGGTTCAATAACCAGCCCTGGATACCCAGCAGAGTACGACAACAACCTGGACTGTACGTGGTCAATCCTTGCTGAGCCCGGGGACACCATAGCTCTCGTCTTCAATGACTTCTTATTAGAGGACAAATATGACTTCCTGGAAATCAGCGGGACAGAAGCACCAAGCATATGGTAAGACACATCTCACACACAGATTGCAATGATGAGCCAGATAACGCAGGGGTCTTTGTACAAATCAGCATGACTGAGGCACCATGTGTCGAGCGGTAAATATATAATGAAAACAGAGGCACACACAATCATCACTGACACTTAAAGCTTTAGTGGTATTGTCATCTTTTATGTGTTTTTTTTTTTATTTTGAGCAGTGAAAGAAAGAGTGTAGCATAGATGTAAACAAAGTGGACATTGATGTTCTATAAATGAGAGGACAGATACAACCGCTGATTGATTACCCACACAGGAGTCCTGTTGATTTTCCTGATTTATTCAAATCCCATAGGCAAGGTGATAAATAGTTGTGTTTTTGCTCCCATTTTTTTGTGTAGTTGAGTTTGAAAATTTGCACTCTGCTGTGCCACAAAACGCTCTGCTTTTTAAATTTAGAGCACTGTTGGAAGTCATGTTGGTTTGTTTGAAATATCACACGCATCCAGTGGAGGCTTCAATATGTTTGTGCAAAGGTGAGAGAAGCTTAATGGTTAGGGATGGGGAACTTGTTTCCAGGTTGTAAGTGCTGGGAAATCAAGAGAGGGGAAAGTATGAAGTTGTTTGGCCTCTGTCAGTAATAACAACAGACATGCCTGGAAGCAAAGCCTAATTAGACATTAGTAAACTCTAAATTTTTAGACATGATTGAAACAAAACATACATATTCTCGTCTCTGTTAGCGTAGATTATCCCAGGTTGCTTTCTTCTTCAGAAAGAGCAATTACTTTGATTTGAAAGGGATTTGACATCTGTGATACATTTTTGGTGTTACATAAACACCAAAAACCAAAATCCTGCAATGCTTTGTTAGCAGCATTTGCATCAATAGTGGGTATTTTTGTATGCAAGTTCTTTCGATAGTGTTGTTTAGACACAACAATACAACTTCAGAATATTAATCATTAAAAATATTTTCCAAATAATAAAACCAATTGCAAGAGATTGCTTTTAGAGGATTCTTTCTTTTTCTCATGTTCTCCTAACTGTAACTGATGTGTTCCATGTGTAGAAAATGCTTTGTGATTGTGCTACTGCTTGCAAAGTAATTGAATGAATAGGTCGACAGATAAATAAGAGGAGTGAAAGAGGCAGAGACAATAGCACTGGATGAAAACAAAAGGAATGGAGAATAATTGTGCATTTAGTGCCGTCACCAGTCGAGCAGCGCGCGTCAACCCTGGCATTCTCATGATACCATTTGTGTGTGTGCGTGTGCACACGTGTGTGTTTTTTGTCAGGTCTTAAGTGGCTCTCTGACAGGGTGAGCTGTTGATTGTTTCTCTAGGCTCTGACAGATTACACACAGTCAAGTGCACACATGCATACACACAGCTTGACTCTGACAGTATAACATTCAAGGACCACTGTCAGCCCACCCTCTGCAATGCAGGGGCAAGATAAGGAAGAGTAGTAGAGAGTGCACCCAACATTTTGTTACATGGAAAATGGAGACTGCAAGAACTAAGCACTTTTGTCTTGACTGCTCTGATTAGGGTTTAACATCTCCGTAATACTTACTTAAAAGAAAAACTCCTGCAGTAAAGATTGAGGTAACTTGGTGATTTGTCTAATGATATAAGTTTTTACTATTTCTTTTCCATATGGGAAAATATGCACCATCTCAAAAAAATGTTTTCAGCTATATAGCAAAACACAGAAACCTAGATGTGTACAACAAAGTTCCCAAATTGGGAATAAACCAAGAGATGTTTCAGTTATACCACCCACATGATTTAAAAAAAGACCTAAAATAAAATGGAAAGGGTTTTGCCATGCACAACCTAATACAATCCTAAGTACTTTTCTCCAGAGGTGGGATTAAGTGATGACTGACATTTTCACTGAGGCATGAAAACAGGTCATTGTTAAAATGACTGACACCTGACAAGACTACTCTGATGGATTCTTCCTGTTTACAGAGAGCATTTTCTGATTGGCTGTCCCAAAAGCAATTTCCTGTTTCATGTTCCTGTCTGCTAGCTGGCAAGTTGAATGTCAGGTTGACTAGCTGTCACACATACACATACCCACAAAAACACACACACACACACACGCACAGAATTGGTCATATTATGCAATTCCACACCTCGTATTCGTTTCAGAGACAAAACTTTATTGCTGCAGACAAGTGAATATGTTAAACTGTTTGTACACCTCAACTATGATGGTATTTGAAACTTAGTCTAATTTGTAAGATTATGTGATGGATAATCCAATAGCTGGTCCCAGTTTTCGGTCCACTGTGCTTTACTGGGTTGAAAACTACCTGTTGAGTGAGGTCGAACTGGCAAAAAAAAGATTGATTGACAGAAACAGGGTCAGGAAGACACAAGGTAGCAAAAACATCCAGTTATTTGTGTTGTTGATTGCTGTGTGCTAATGGTATCACAGCTCCGAAAGGGCTTTGGACTTTAACATTTGATAGTAGGTTATACAAATAAACTGACCAAACTTTCTTCCTCTACTTCATTAGTCATGCAATTTTTGCCAGCTACATATTAATTTGTGGGGAGGGGTTGGTGTTCTAAATTTAAGATGATTTCTGATGTTATGTATTCGAATGTGTGGCCTGTGCCTGTGTATGATGGAGGGGGTGTGTATCTGCATGCATCTGTTCTTTCAAGTAGCATTTAGTCTTACAGTATGTCTGTAAAGTTCTCAGTCATCCAGGTCATCGTAGTCTAAGGAGCTGAAAGAAGCCCAACCGGTCGCAGCAGATGGCCCCGCCCCTCCCTGAGCCTGGTTCTGCTGGAGGTTTCTTCCTGTTAAAAGAGAGTCTTTCCTTCCCACTGTTGCCATAGTGCTTGCTCACAGGGGTCATATGATTGTTGGTTTTTTTTCTCTGAATGTATTATTGTAGGTCTATCTTACAATATAAAGCACCTTGAGGCAACTGTTGTTGTGATTTGGCACTATATAAATAAAATTGAATTGAATATCCACTGTGAATGACCATCTTTGAACAGAGCCGGTGGCTTACGACACCAGCTGTCTGCCATCTATAATTCAGTTTTGAGATCCCTTCTCAGACGCCATAACACACACTCACATTCTGGGCCTTTTGACCTCAGGAAATCACATGATAGGGTCGGGCCAGGTTTGGGGCTAGGTTGTGACCTACACCCATTTTCACACCTTGGCTCATGTGATTAGGTAGAGGATCATTAGGGGGTCCATGTCGCTCTTGGGGGGACACTCCCATAGGGCTTAAATGACTACAGACCCGTGGCTCTGACATCTGTGGTCATGAAGTCTTTTGAGCGCCTAGTTCTCTCCCATCTCAGGACCCTCACGGCCCCCCTCCTGGACCCCCTGCAGTTTGCATATAGAGCCAACAGGTCTGTAGACGACGCCATCAACATGGCCCTACACTTCATCCTGCAGCATCTGGACTCCCCAGGAACCTACGCCAGGATCCTGTTTGTGGACTTCAGCTCTGCCTTCAACACCATCCTTCCAGACCATCTCCGAGACAAGCTTTCCCAGATGAATGTGCCTGATCCCATCTGCCGGTGGATCACTGACTTCCTGACGGACAGGAAGCAGCATGTGAGGCTGGGAAAGAATGTCTCGGACTCCCGGACCATCAGCACCGGCTCCCCTCAGGGCTGTGTTCTTTCTCCTCTGCTCTTCTCCCTGTACACCAACTGCTGCACCTCCACCCACCAGTCTGTCAAGCTAATCAAGTTTGCAGATGACACCACTGTTATTGGACTCATCTCGGACGGGGACGAGTCTGCCTACAGGAGGGAGGTTGAACGTCTGGTGTCCTGGTGCAGCCACAACAACCTGGTGCTGAATGCCCAGAAGACAGTGGAGATTATTGTGGACTTCAGGAAGCACACAGCCCCACTCCCCCCCATCATCCTGACTGACACCCCCATCACCTCTGTGGACTCATTCCGCTTCCTGGGTACCACCATCACCCAGGACCTGAAGTGGGAGCCCACCATCACCTCCGTCATCAAGAAAGCCCAGCAGAGGATGTACTTCCTGAGGCAGCTGAAGAAATTCAACCTGCCAACACGGACGATGATGCAGTTCTACACTGCAATCATCGAGTCCATCCTCACCTCCTCCATCACCGTGTGGTACGCTGGAGCCACTATCAGGGACAAACAGAGACTGCAGCGTGTTGTGCGCTCTGCTGAGAAGGTGATTGGCTGCAGACTCCCATCTTTGCAGGACCTGTACACCTCCAGGACATTGCGGCGTGCAGCTCGGATCTCAGCTGACCCTTCTCACCCTGGACACAGTCTGTTTGACCTGCTCCCCTCAGGCAGGAGGCTCCGGTCCATTCGCACCAGAACCTCTCGCCATAAGAACAGTTTCTTCCCCTCTGCTGTTGGACACATGAACAATAACCATATGACTGTTCCCACCACTAACACATGACCCTACGCTGTGTTCACTGCATCATTCCATGTTTGGCACTGATCACCACCTGCACTCATGTATATATCTTTCAACGTAGCACTCTTAATTCTTATTCTCATGTATATATCTCATGTATATCTCATGCACATATCTTCCCACGTAGCACTTTTAATTCTTATCCCTACTTTTATTTTTTTCCATGTCTATTTAAGTGCTATTTATGACACTATGTTTGCACTGAAGCACCGCAGCAATTTCCTAATGTTGTAAACCTGCTCAACATTTGGCAATAAACCCCATTCTGATTCTGATTCTGATTCTGAAATCTGGGACTCTCCACCATTTGACCTTAGAACTGAGGGAGCTTCTCGGATAACAGGTGAAACGTCTTCAAGCAACTTAAAGAAGTCCAGACGCTTTTCTTTCCAAGCTTAGACTACTCCTACAGTAGGTGTAACTAAGGTGTAACTCTTAATGGACTGGCATCAGTAGCAGATGCATATTAGTTAAATGTGAAACATTCAGAGAACTCCATGCTGATAATAATCTGTATAAACCTCTCAATTTTTTTAATTTAAATTCAGATACTATAAAAATAATAGTACAGCACAAAAAAATAAAAACATATAATGGCAGAAAGTGGTTTATCATGTTTATTATTCGAATAACCTACCAGCTTTGTTACCCTATGACTTTGCTATCCATCCTTGACTACAGATGGAGAAATGTCAGTGATTTTGTTTATACTACTTTGACTAGAAATCCCTTTGATCAATTCAGAAGCGCCAAACCTAATACGCCTCTGGTTTGGTGAAACAGGAGCATGAAAAATGACTTCAGCCTCTTACAAGCGTAAGCCCAAAAATGTGAGTGCTCTGAAATTGCAAACCTATTCATGATCTTGAAGGTTTAATGACCTTTGTGGGGAAAAGGCAATTTCTGGGAGTCAGGTCCTAAAATTAGGCAGTGTAAGGACATATTATAGAAATGTAACAAAAAAATAGTTGCCTAAAGACATCATATAAAAGGTACAGATTCATGTAGCAAATGGTTTCAGTTCATTGAGAATTGATTACTTCAGGCCCATCTGTGGGAGGTACTACACTTTACTGGAGAATTAAGTTGAAGTTTTATTTTATAACTGAAGCACGTTTTAATTCTAATGTTGTCATAACTTGAACTATATAGACCACAGAGAAAGAAAAAAATACGAGCTAACCATACTGTAAAAGCAAGATTACCCAATCAGCAGTGTTGTCGGCAGTAGATTTCCTCAGTTTCCTGTATTACACGCTGATATATCTGTGGATGTACTTTTAAAGACAGTGAAAGGGATGTCATAAATCTTCATACATTTTCTTTTTCTCCGATAATCTGTGAGAGGAGATCTCAGAGGAACTTTGGGAGAGCGTGCTGGACACAGTGCACAAATCACCTGTCTGTGTAAAACATGAGCTGATCCAGTTTAAAGTTTTATGTCATGTCCACCAGGTAAAAGTTAGTCTCTAGTCAATATAGAAGTAAAAATAGATGCAAAGAAGTGTTGTGAAGTCCCTGTGCACATATTCCAGCCTTGCCGTCGTCTACAGTCCTATTGGAGGGAATCTTTATAGTATTGTTTAAGAATACTGGAAAACTGGATATGGAGTTACAGAGGCCTTTGGATAAGTAGTCCAGGCATGAGGTGTCCATGCACCTGGTGATGCTTAAATATTCACGATGTATTTAAAAATCATATACATTTCTGTTGTTTTCCATACTTGGTTTCATATTGTTACTCTTCTTTTACCAGCCACTGGTTACGTAAATACTCAGCTTAATGTTTTTTATGAAATATAGACTGTTATCTGTGACAGTGTAACTACTGTTATCTTCAGATCTGAATGTATTTTTTCTTTCTCTGATTATACGAAATGAGCTTTGTTGATCATTTTAATGAAGGTTTACTGCAGGTCTTCTGCAGCTCTTAACCCCTCTTCTCATTCCATTGCCTCCACCTTTCACTCTTTTTCATGCTTGCCTTTATTTTTTTCTTTCTCTGCACTCTTAGCTCTCTGTCTGGCTATTCTTTCATTTCCCTCTTCCCCTGTGCTCCTTTTGCCCAGCTCTCATCCTCTGCCTCTGTCTTTCGATGCTAAGAGAAACAATGTTGGCGATCTGTAACTTAATGAGTCCTTATTTATAAGTGCTTACAATAAGTTCAAGTGTCATGTTTTCAAGAACAGTTTATTAAATTTAGTTCTATCTTGGTCACTACAGTAATGACACTGATTTTCCTCAGTGTTGAAAACTCAAGAATTTGCATGAGGATTTTGAAAAAGTAGCGTTTAATAATAATCAAGTCGGTAAAATGCTCATTCGTTTTTCTGCGACTGAGACAGTCCCCAAGTTGCTCTTCATACACATGACATTCAACATTAGATTCTTTTGTAGCAGCTTGACCTCGGTGGTCTATCATAGTAATGCTTTGGTGTGCAAGTCCTTGATCATTTGAACTGACCCTCTGGCCTCTATACTTATCTGGAAGTTCAAAGAGCACCACAACCAGCCTGCAGCATCTGTAGATGAACCTTGTCCATCCTCAGAGCCTTTTCATGACACATTCAATGACTGCCAAAGAAAGAGGCTAGATATTTTTTCTCCAAATGTTGTCTTTCTTCCTATTTGTTCTGCTCTCATGTCCCTCTGTTACATCTCATTTCTCCTCCGTTTAGATCTCCTGCTTTCTGATCCTTTCCCGCTGCTTCTCCCTCGTTCCCCTTCGTGCAACTGCCAGTCCTCCTCTTACTCTCTTTTTCTCCACTTTGTGACACATCACTTGTCCTGTTATTACATTTACATTTTAAATTATGTTTACTGTCTGTGGGACTGCCGGTGTGTGTCTCTGTGTGTATCAGTGTAAAAAGGGTGAGTGTGACATTTAAAGTAGCATTGTAGCCAGGTTTTGCACTAAGGAGTGGGAATAAACAGCTATCTGTTGTGGATGATGTGCTTTACACTTGTGACCTGTATACAATAATTTATTTTTACTGTGGCTTTTTGCCATTTTACAGATGCACACATCCACAGGGATTTGCAGTAAGTGCAACAATGCAGTAAGGTTAAAAATATGTATTTGCAGCAATTCAAGCAGCCAGTCAGATAAGTAGGTGCCAAAACATTGGTGCCCCAGTAGTATAAAGTTGTGCGTCTGTGTTTATCTTCGTATCACAAAAAGGCTAGTTGCCCTAACAATAGAAAAGTGCTAGAATATTCCCACAAATAGCTCTCTGCTGGTCTTGGTTTACTTGTCCATCTCCTCTCTACTGCATGACTTGGCCTCACGTCTTCTGTTCCCTTCTCCCTCCCCTGGCCTGTCAAACATCTCCTTTTCTCTTTTCCCCTCTCCAGTGTTTTCATCTTTCATATTTCTTGAGTTTTGTAAACATTCCTCTCTCTCTCTTCCCTGACATGTTCATCTTTGTTTTATCCTCACAGCTTAATTCTTTATGTGATTCTATTTTTTATATATTTTTGCTCTTTCCATCCCTCCTCTCATTTTCCTTTCCAGCGTCACTTTCTTTCTCATTCATCTCCATTCTTTGCAATCTCGTATTAGTATTGCCCAACCTCATTTAGGCTTGACTCTTTCTCTCTCCCTTTATCACTTTGACCTCTCAAAGCGACTAGTCTAATCCTTCTCTTCCTGTTCATTTAAGTGACTTTCTCGCTCTCACCTCCTCTTCAGTGTTTTTCCTTCCGATTATTTCTTCTTTGCTCGTGTCTTTCTTTTAAGCTCTCTTTCACTTGCGTTTATTCTTCTGTGGAAAAACCTCCTGTTCCACCTATCCTTCACGTCTCTCCTCTCTTCTTCTCCTGTTTCCTTTTTTGTCAAGCATGCTTGTTTTTGAAAGATTAAGGGAATCTCTCTTTTCATTTGCTTCTCCTCCTTTTCTACCTTTCTTTTTAGTTCACTCTCATCTCCCACATCCCTTGTTCTGTCTCCTCTCTGACCCCTTGTCTCACTCTCACTCCAGTGTCAGGCAGGACGCCAGTACGCATGAATAATGGAAGAGAGGCAGCATATCATGCATTTTTTTCTTTCTCTTCTTAACATTTCCCCCACCTCTCTTTATTTTCGAGACATATAAGAATTTACTACCCTGTATTAAATTAAACTCTGTATATAAACAAGATTGTAATCGTTTAAGCCCTATAATATCTGGAGTGCATGAGAACCTTTTAATTACAACTTTTAGGTCTTCAAGGCTTATTCAGAATACTTACTTTTCTAAAATGTCGACACACACATAAATGCACTTCAGCTGGTTATTAATGTACTAACGCATTGGACCACACCTCTTAATCTTTGAATTCAGGTCTTCTCAGGTCTATTGCCATAGGGGTATAATATAAAGCACCTAGCCATGAAATCATTGGTCCTTCTAAAGAGCTCACTTGTGGCAGACCACATATGGGCATGGGGACAGGAAAGTCATCTCAGTGCAGCTGATTCAGTAACTGCTTTCCAGAGTTCCACACTTCCTCTGGTATTAACATCTGCAAAGAAAACTGTGAACTGGAAGCAATGGTTTTCACAGGCCAAGCAACTCCTGTAGTGTGTAGCTGGTCTGGTGCATTTGTCCATATCGTGTATCTAACCCAATCATGAGAATCAGAAAGAAAGGTCATTTGAATGACTTCAAACATTGTATGGTTCTTGGTTCCAGTCGGGCTGGCGTGAGCATTTCAGAAACTGCTGATCTGCTGGGATTTTCCCACACAACCGTTTCTAGGGGTAACAGATAATAGTCTGAAAAGGAGAAAATATCCGGTGAGTGGCAATTCTCCCGGTGAAAATGCTTGTTGATGCCAGAGGTCAGAGGAGAATGGCCAGAATGCTTCGAGTTTACAGGGCGGCAACAGTAACTCACGGTAAAGTGCAATCACCTGAAAATGCAGGTATCTGTACTTTACTTGAGTATGTATTACTTTACTTTAAGTATATATTTATTTGAGTGTTGAGTATTTTAGTTGTGCTTTGTTACTTTCCACCTTTGCTTCTTATGCAGCGGTGCATTAGTAACAAAATAACATAACTTAATATAGCACTCTAGCACTTAGCTATAAAAACTGGATAAAATGTAAATGTTGCTTCATGTTTCTTTCCTCTGTTTAAGATAGTTAGGAAAGCACACATATATATATAGAGAGATTGATATTATACATTAATAGAGTGATATAATGTACTCATATATAATGTATTAGTAATATATATAAGTACAGCCATAATGGAGCATTGCTTACTTTCTCTTTAGTGAACTTTGTATAAAAAATGTTCCTCTGTGGTAAGTTTTTGATTGAATCTGACTTTAGTCAAAGAGAAAACAGCACAGTCTAGCACTGTATCCTTATGTAACTATAAGCTGTTTCATCATATAGACCTTTCCTTTTTTCTTTTTTTTTTTTTTTTACATCATACAGGTTGTCTGAGAACATCTTCTGCCAGGCTAGGCTGAGATAAAATTGCACATTCTCTTGAAATCATTGTAAAGGTTCGCTGAAGTTTTGAAACACAAAATAAATACTGCAATAACAAGCCTATATATCCTTTGTTGATGTTTGTAGGGAGCCCCATCCTTTTTAGTCTAGTTTTCATATCATGCACTATATTTTTTGTGTTAATGTGCCACACGACAAGACATTTATATTTAAATGCTCTCACTGATAAAGACTGCTAGTTGACTCTCTGAGAGATGACACATCACACTACAGTACTGGAGCTTTTCACTGTGTGTACTATAGTGTTATATCGCCTCGGGGTAGATACATTGGCAGGGTTTTTTTTTATCCTCTTACAGATTTTCTTCTTTTTTTCCCTCAGATTTTTTAGTTGATAACCCAGCTTTATTGACAGTATCAAATCTAATCAAAGAATCAAATCAATGAGGTTCTCTAAGAAGCTCTCTAATTACATTTTTCTTTTTAATTTTTTATAGTTTATTCCCTCGTTTTCTTCATGAGTATTTGTAACTTGCTCTCTCTAGTCTACTCAGTGTAACTGCGGCATTATTAAAGGGCAGTAAGTGTGGCGCTTGTTGCTCTAGAGAGGTTGATAGAACATGAGCTTCCAGGCAGCATCTCCTACATCATTTCCTCGCTTCTCTTTTTGTTTTATTCTTTTTAACGCCGTGTTGGTTGCCGTTGGTAAAGAAAAGTAACAGAAGCTAAATCTGATGTAAGACTTACCATAGGGTACTGACTTATCCTCTTAGTAGGGATGGTTAAAAAATGTGTGAAGTTATTTCTGTTTTCTTCTGCTTTACTATCAACAGCCCCCTCTTTTACTTAACTTTCCCCTGTAGGGTTTGGTGTTTATTGTGATTGTGTGTGAAACTCAGATAGTTTCTAGCCCAGCTCTTATGAAATCAGGACTTTTTTTTCAAAGTCACTAAGCATTATATCCTAATTCAGTCAACTTTACAAAATAGATAAGTCTTGTTTTTCAGTTAACAAAGTTGCTTTTTCTTATTTTTTTTGCTGATGAATTTTTATAACAAATTTTACAGCTTTTTTGTTTTTTTTTGCAAATGTATTTTTTTTTTTCAGCAAGGACTTCCCTCAATGGAAACCACTTAGACACTGAAGTAGGACTGTGACCAGTACAAGTGCACACATTATGCTTTTGGTGAGGGTTGATCATAATGGGAATGGATAATATCATTCACTTCCCACATCTGCATTTCCAAACCAGTGGAACAAATTGCCTTTTTGCAAAAACCTCTTTAAATTATAGCCAGCCTTTGTACCATGGAGGACAAATCAAAGGGACTCAAAAATTATACCTTGAACTCACTAGAAACTTCTCTCTACACTGGCACATTTTCATATTTTCACATGAAACATAGATCCAGTAGTTTTTCTGCACTTCTGTGCTCTGCCTTGCATATCTTACATATTTACAGTTGTTTGTCAATAGGCATTTTGCTACATTTTTCACAGTAGCTGATCATGCTGGTAATTTGTAATTAGAGATCAGCACTTTCTTCCAACAACTACATTGTGCATTTTTTTCTTGCTCTTGCTATAACAGACTGTTGTGATAAACATAATTTATCTCTGAAGGAGGGTGTAAACCTCTATCTAATATTCAGCATGTTGCTATACTTGCCACTAGAGAAAAGTAGAAATATATTTCACATCGACAAAATAAAGCAAAATTCACTGTAGATGGACTCTGTGTTTCAAATGACTGCCTTGTGATGTTGTGCTGTACTGTCCACAGCGTCGTACGACACAGTAAGGAGCACAGCGCTATGAATATTAGAATATCCTTACGTCTTAGGTTTGGTATTTGTCTGCATCAATCATGTTCAGTTTATGTTTTGTTCTTAATAAAGTTCTTGTTTGCTTACTTCCAGGCTGACTGGTACAACTCTGCCTTCGCCAGTGATTTCAAATAAGAACTGGGTTCGGATACATTTCACCTCCGACAGCAATCACAGAAGAAAAGGATTCAGTGCTCAGTATCAAGGTATTACTCTTTCAGACACACCTTTTATGTCTCTGTAGTTTTTACCACTGTGTTATACTTATAATTACTTGTATGTAGTGTGTGTATGCATCACTGTGTGTTTGAAAATTATGCTGTTTCGAACACATTTACAAACGATCCCACACATTAGTTACATTAGTTATTGTTGTTATTATTATTATTATTATTATTATTATTATTATAAAAAGTGCTTTAAATCAACTCATTGGACTAGATGGGATTTTCCTGCCTGACTGATCAGTTATGTCGCTTAATGAGTATATTAAGGTAGGGCTGCTCAATTAATCGAATTTTAATCACGATTACGATCTGGGCTTTCAATGATCATTAAAAATGACTGAGCCGATTATTAGCCCCTCCCTCATTTATCCGCGACACCTTAAAGGCCGGTCCGTGAAAATATTGTCGGGCATAAACCGGTCCGTGACGCAAAAAAGGTTGGAGACCGCTGATTAAGAGGACCCGAGGGAAGCTCGGAAAGCTAAGCAGAAGTTATTTGGAGAGTGACTGCCGTTGGTTGAAAAGAGAGTTTAAAAAAAAAAACTTCAGTGGTGTTGCACACTATTTTATATTATTTTTTAAAAGTCATTGTTAACCCTTTAAAGCCGGTCAGAGCTGCATGCTCCGTTTTGCGTAACTATTTTTAAATCCCTGTAGAATCTGAACCGTGTAAGCTAGCGCAATAATTTGTTTTGCATATGAAACCGGAGGAGTTGTACTTACATCTGATGCCATCAGCTTGTCCTCGGTCACGGTTTCGTTCCACATATAAGCTTTGCAAAAATTGCATAAAAAGCGCTTGCAGGAACAAAAACATAATATTCCAGAAACACGCTTTGCCGTTCCTATCAGCTGTTCGTAACACTTCCCACAGTGAAATGATGCACATGCTGTTTTCTTTGCAAATTTGCATCATAGGATTGTTTTTTGTTTTTCCTGCAGTATATAAAAATTGCTGTATCTCCAAAATAAAACTATGAAGACACTCAAAATAAATTTCCTGTGGTGGGAAACTATTTTTTGCAACTTTATTGTATTTAAAGTTTTGAGGGATAAACCTCTTAAATTTCTCCAAGTAGAAATATATGTAAACAAAACAAAAGCGATTTTCAATTTTTTTTGTAGTTTATTGCACTTTTTTGCAATTTATGTAATTACTATGGACTTAATGCATACATATTATTAAAATATGGGCTATAACAGTTGTATTGATGTATAGCAACTTGAAATGCTCCCACAAATGGCACTACAGCATGTAAAAAAATAATATAAGCTCTGGTGGACTTGGTTCTATAGTAGGTCTTAAAGGGTTAAATAAATATCATCAAATAATCGTAATCTCAATTTCAGTGAAAATAATCGTGATTATCATTTTTGCCATAATCGAGCAGCCCTATATTAAGGTGAATTTCAGTTTCCATATGATGGATCAGATTTAATTGGCTGCTCCCAACACAAAGCACAGTGATCCAAGACTGGTCTGTCTTCCTGCATATCTTGCTTCCTGACTTGTCTTCATCTGTTTTGTCGCTGTCTCTGTCTTCCTCAGCTATTTTTCTTTTCTCAAGTCATTGGTGCGTCTACTATTTCCTGTGCCTGTGTGTGTCTGCGTGAGCGAGAGGGATCGGGAGAGAGATGTGCTTTTTATGCCATCTCTGTTTCTCAGTGGAATGCAGTTTAGTTGTAGCACAGATTTTCCTGTTATTCTCGGCAGTGCTGCCACTTAGGATAAAATAGATTGAATAAATTTTAATGCTGCTCATCTCTTTTGCTGCCCCCCTTTTCCCCTTTGTCCTCACTTTTCTGTTTCCTTCAGTTTCTTTTGCTGTTTCCTGTTCTAATTATAAATTTGTTGTGGATTTGTAAGTGCAAGGGGGTGAGAAGCATTTCTTGGATTGCACGCATAGGTGCACCAAATGGCAACCCCCTAAAATAATTAGTGTTCTGCAAAAAAGACAAACAATTAAATCTTTAAAAAATGTGATGTATAATTAAATGAATAACTGCTAATTTCCTTCCCACAGTGAAGAAAGCAATCGAGCTGAAGTCTAGAGGGGTAAAAATGATGCCCAGCAAAGACTCCAGTCACAAAAACGCTGTCTGTAAGTACCCTACAATCTGCCGTGGTTTTGTGTGCTGATGCAGATGCTGTGACCACGTTGTTTAGATGGCATTGCATTACACATTTGGTCAAACATATTTAAACACACACACACACACACACACACACAGAAATGTTGTATATATGCAAGGACACAGGGGATGCATCCATCTTTGATGTGGCAGGAGAAGTGATTTCGTCTATTTTTCAATGAGGTCGACTTACTAGGAGACAGGAATTGGTATCATGCTCTCCTTTTCTTTCTGTTTCTTGTAGCAGGTTACTTAATCCTTTCTTAGTACTTTTTTGAGTACTAGTATCAGAATATTAGAAGCAAAAATAAACAAATAAATAAAAACACAAGTTTTAAATATATCTAAATAAAAAACAGTGGATTGATTTAATTTGACTATATAGTATTATAGTTTCCATTAGTTCCCATCTATTACATATTTATTAGTGATACATTAATGCAAAAGTAGCATTGTCTAAGTCTGACAGGTTTAGTCTGCTAGTTCCTAAACTAGAGATCAGACCCTCCAGAGAGCCAGCGAATAGAATAGATCAGAATAGAATAGCTCTTTATTGTCATTGTACATGTACAACAAAGCTGCGACCAAACTGTGCCAGAATGACATATATAAAGTGTAAACAGCAGGAAATAACAAACAGGAGAAATATATACAAAACAAGGGGAATATATGCAAAAATAAGAGACAGTTACACAACAGAGAACAATTAAGTCTGTGGTATTGTAAAAGTAAGGAAAAAACTGCTGCTACAAAAACTATTTTTTCATCATTTGTACTTTTCATGAGTCTTTACTTGATGTGAAAGATTATAACCAAATATGTTTTGTTGCTTAGCACCCATATCCTTGTGTTAGATTCCCACACCAGTATCGCACCAGTATTTTGTGTGTGCTTTCTGATTATTTATACGTTTTTAGTAAGGTGTCAGGAAGAGCAAACTTCAGTGTAGCACAGTGATTTACTTCCTGCTGACTGCCACTCTTGCTTCCAGTGGCACTCTTTACCCATTTAACTTTTTTAAACTACATAAATTTCCAAAAGTGGGCACAATAAAGCGTTGGTGTTGCTCGGCCAACACTGGAAGTGTTCCCACTGTGTCTTATTCATGGCCCCTGGAGGTGCAGCCAAGAATCCAGAAAGAGACACTGAAATCATTATTGCACAGACTAGAAACAGCCTGTCTGTTAGATTCTAAGTCAGTAAAGAAAGTGAAGCGTCTCACAGAGCAGGAGGGCAAAGACCAAAAATTCTGAAGTGCTTCTTTAATTTCTGTTCTGCCCCCTTTTTCTTTTGCTAAGCTCCCCACTTGACTATTTTCCCATATTGCAGTGCAAATAGTCTGCACATTATTTGCATATAGTACACTGTATATCATCTGAGTGGGATTTATTTTGGTGAAAG
The DNA here is from genome assembly GCF_057382095.1 of Aulonocara sp. 'chitande type north' Nkhata Bay. Lineage (NCBI taxonomy): Eukaryota > Metazoa > Chordata > Actinopteri > Cichliformes > Cichlidae > Aulonocara > Aulonocara sp. 'chitande type north' Nkhata Bay. The sequence continues at coordinate 16,355,137 of NC_141344.1, forward strand.
CTACAATGAAAGCCAGACTTTCTACTTGAATATAAATATATCCATAAGGCAAGGCTAGCAGCTAGATAAGCCAAGAAAAACATAAAAAACCCAATAAGATCAGAGCCCAGAATGACTTACTGGATAAAAATGTTTATTTTAAGTAAAAAAAAAAAAATCACTGTTTTTGCTGTTGCCCATGAGGTACTGTATTTATCCAACCTCAGAGTTTTTCTGTTTTAAACATGAATAATAAAATCCTGGTTTCATTTAAAATAGTTTAAAGGACAACCAGGCATAGCTTGGAAGAATATTTAAGAACGTATGGTGGAACTGCAAAGTAATACTGTTCTTAAAAGTCCAAAGCAGTGACTGTAGATTTGTGCAGTTTTAAATAACCTTAATTTTTGTTGTTCAGTGCACCAGTTTGCAGCATCCTGCCAGAAAAAAATGTCTCCTTTTGAGATGAAACACAACTGGTGTGTTTTTTTCTTTGAAATATAAAAGCAGCCAGTTCTCTGACAAAAAAAAAAATAAGCCCAAAGCTTTGTCAGTGGAACTTTCAAGATGATTTATTACTAATACGCCAATGATTTGTTCGAATGCTGGCAAGTAATGTGTAATTGTTGTAGAGTTTAAAAGATTTCTCTCTAGAGGCTGTGTTTAACCATTAAGTATTTACTCCGATTCAGCTTTGTGATATCTCAAACCCAAAAGAACTGTCTCTGCTAACTATTAGACATGCAGTGATTAGAATAGATCACTTGTTATTTAGGAAAGCAAGGGGATAATCTGTGGAAGTCTTCTGCTTTTATGTGGACCTAAGGAGAAATAGTTTTCACCTCAGTGGCAGCTAATGGGAAACCAAATAAAGTTAAACACTATATTGACCACAAGGAAGCAAAACAATAAATTTAGCCATAAATAAGACAAATATCTCTACAGTCTCTGATGGCAGACATATGTCTTGGCAGCTTGGAGATGCCCCGTAAACAGCATTCCGATTCTGTGACACGGGCTTTTAATTATCACAGAAGCCCAGCCTCATACCTCATCCATCCCTTAGCGTTTAACTTCATAATAGAATCCTCATCAATAATTCTGCCGATTTACACGCTCAGCCAAGCATGCACTGCCGCAATTAACATTAGTGTGGCGCTTTTTGTGTGAACGTATGTGCACGTGTGAAGGGAAATTCTCATGTGCTTTTGTGCTTCTCCATGTGTTGCTGCAATTAATATTTAAACTGGTCTGCACTCTGCGTATTTGAGTGTGTGCATGATTATATAAGGAGTTCCTGGGGCACGTCAGTTTATTATAGTCTTCAATGATATGACGCTGGGTAAAGAACATACCTTTACTTAGATTTACTAAAGTACACACACACAGTCCAGACTCACACATGACCATAACCAAAGTTGTTTCCATATAAAGAATATCTGAAGTCAGAAAGTAATGGTTGGTACTTGTTACAAGAAGCTGGCAAACATAATATCTTGTTATGAGGTAAATTTCTTTCCAAATGTAAATCTTTTATAATGCATGGTGACATATAGTGTTATGTTTTGTATGTATTACCCCAAGAAATAGACTCAGTAAAACTCTGCTGGAGAAAAAAACAAGTTGACCTTTTAAATTGGTTTTGCAGGAGAGAAATTCTCTGTATGTTGTAAAATAACTGTAATCACCAGTGGTTTATATATGCTGAAAGATTCAAAAGTAACTATCCCACTTGTAAAATTGTTATTGCACTTAAGCACATTAGCTTCGTTATCCATAATCATTATGTGGAGCCAAAGCATAGTGATGATAATTACTGTTAACTGTGTAGTCCAGGGAGCCCTTTAGCCTCTGCAGCTCTGGAAATAAATTAGAAATTTACCTCACCTTGGGCCCATGTTCATTGAAAACGTGCTCACATGCTTGTCATGGGGACCAAAGCTGAGTAGATGTGGGTTCACATTGGCTGAGCAAGGTTATCCCAGTGTAGACCATCAGGTTGGCAACCAGGGCCATTAAAATATTTTAAAAAAGGAAATCCAAGGTCCACGTTTGGTCCTCAACTAGTCTTTGAACAACACTTCTGTAGACTAAATGACTCCCAGTGGTAATATTATAGCTCTGTGGTGAAGAATCTGCAGTCTTTATGCAATATGTAATCATTACAAAGAACCAGACTGATGGTAATGAGTTTTACCTGTCTAGAGAGTGGAGTGCTTATGAATCATAATCTAAAAGACTGTCTGTAACAGCCTCAAGCTTATATTAAAGCACATTCTAATACACACACAAGTACAGATTTAAATAGGTTCACAGACGGTCGGTTTATGAATAATTTTCATACATGCTATTGATAAAAATCTTACACAATCTAAAGGATGAGATCATTAAAATACACAGCTACAAACTCAGAGTGGTATGTAAAGCAACCCGAAATAATTTCGCTGAGACCAACCCATGGCGGAGTCGCCCTCTCTCAGCAGTAACATTAGCTTACTGCTGAGGATGTGTCATAATTATAGAGAGGCTGAAAGATTGTGATTAAGGAGCGTTACTCCCAAGACAATGACGTACAACTGTAATGAATGATCATTGTGGAAGCGTAATTTATAATCAGTGTTTTCTTTAGGCTTGTCGGGCAATATGGTGCTGGGCCACAGACTACTCGAAAGAAAGAAACACAACCACTTAAAATGTAACTTTGTCAGATAGCATAACACCACAGCTAAATAGTTTGGAGGAAACGTCACAGGCACGCTTTCAAAAATATTATGTAATTATGGGTTTGTTCACTCTCATACTGTACGTCTTATATGCGAAAATTTGATGAACTCAACGTAATAGCGTGGGGCCGGAGGGCTGTAGACTTTAGCTCTTGGGTTGATTGACCTGTGAACATGAGAAGGTGGAGGAGAAAAAGAGGGCAGATTGGATAAGAGGCAACAAGAAGAGGGCAGCGCAAGAGAGTATATCAACAATAGACACTTCACACATTTCTCCCGTCATCCTGCAGGCATCTGAAGTGCACCTCAAAAGCTCTTAGCTGAAACACATCAGCTGATCGCACACACACACACACACACACACACCAGCATACGCTCTAACACTCTCACTGCTCCTGCTTTTCTCTTTATGGCCCTGTTTCTTTTGTATTCTTGTCTTTTACTTGTTAATAACTAAACATCTATGCTTCGTTGCTTTGCATTCTCACTTTGAATGTGTTTATTTGTTTCTTTGGATTGCTCTGTAAGTCTGTAAAAAAGTATTCAACTTCCCTGCGTCCCTTTCATGCTTATTTTTAAGACTTTGCGAAACTTTAAAGTTTTTAAAAGTGTTGTCAGTAACGTTCAAACTCAAAGACCACCGGTTTGTACACATTATTGTTTTCTACAGTTAAAAAATACAACACGTAATCCTAAATTTAAGACTCCAGTTTTATTGATTTAAATTTAATGGATTGTTTTGGGGGCTTTCCATAAAATTTCATTTGCATGAGTCTGTTCTAGAGTTTATGATGTCCAGAACTAATGACTCATGATTCACTCTTGTCTTTAAAAAATGGTGTCACCTCCAGTCTGGCTGCTGTGATGTATAGTGGTGATGGCAGTAGCTGCATAATCTCTTTATGCTTGTTGCATACACAATGACTAAAGCTAATGGTTTCGTGCTGACTCTAAAATTAAATAAATAAACAGCAACTACAATAACAACAGAGCAAATGTTCTGTAACTCCTGGAAGATTCATGTTTGTTCAACCACTTTGGTTCCTCAGTAATCTTCGGGCTGGGAGGTGGGCCCTTTTTTTCATAGAGAAATTACATTTTCTGTACAATGTACTATTGCAGCACCTGCTGTTACAGGCTTTTTAGCATTGGCGATGTGACAGTGAAGTTTGTTGTCATATTGGTTCAGTGTTATAAAAAAGCAAAAAACAAACACAGCCCAAAGTTGAATTAATCAATAGAAGATTAATTCAAAGTGTTGAAATACTGATCTCACTATATATTTTGTGTAAAAATACTCATGGCTATACTGATTTTACTATCAATGATCACTCCTTTTAAGTTTAAGCAACAGTTGCATTGAAGTCAGTTTAATAAATCAAGCTGTGCTGGTGTTGTGCTGGAATATCCTTTCTTCAAATAAGTGAGTGAATTGTACAAAACATCAGTAACACCCATCAAACTACCAGATCAATCGTTTATATTCAGTTAAATAAAAAAAAAAAACCCTGAACACTGTTATCTTTGTTAACGTATCAATCGATTGGTTTGGAGTGTTTGCTTGTAACTTGTAACCACAGCTGCTAAAAATTAACTAATAGTAACTTGTGTCTTATTTTGGCTCAAATGGCAGAAAGTTACTGAGGTAAAGGAATACTAAACGTATACAGGCACCAATGAGCAAACAAATCCTTTTTCGTTGTTGTTGTTTTTAATTGAATTGAGTTTATTTATTGAAATACTAAATAAAAAGTTGACTTTTATACATGAAAGGTTTGCTGAGGAGACTTTGATAATATGTAAATTGCACTGTGCGTCATAAGGTTATGTTTAAATGCTGAATGATCTTTTAAGTGCAAATTGGATTAAGTCAGCGTGAGGATTTTTGATATCGGCCCAGCAGTGATATTTGTCCTTTTTTTTCCTACAACAATCTCATGTTGTTTGCATGAGCTGGATTTGTTTCCGCCGTATGAACCTTTTCATTTTTTGCCAATGAAAACCATTTGAACACGAGTGAGAGAGAAAGCAGTGAGCGATCATGAAAGAGAAAGTGCGTTTTAGAGTGTGTCTGTGTGGTGATTTTTTTTTTGGACGGAACATCAAAACCACGGCAGAGCAATAAGACAGCTTGTTCTGTTTGCATCATATCGCACACAAACAGTCTATACACTCACAACCTCTCATCGCGCACAAAACACAATCACACAAATGCAGCAAATCATTCATCCATCTTTTATGCTAGGATGCACAAAACTTTGGCATCCCTTTGTAAACTGCAGCTAATGTGAGAGGGGGGGAAAAAGCCGAGGGAGCACGCTGAGAATGCAAAAGTGGAAAGGAGGAGTGAGCGGGAGCAGATACAAACAGAAAACAGGAAGAGAAATAAAAGCAAGTAAGACAGATACCGGAAAAGATGGGCAGAAAGACAGGGTGAAGTGTTCAGAGGTCAGATATTTCACTTTCTCTGGGTAATATTTTATAAGCCTGCAAGATTATTCTCACATGCTTTTCTTCGCACTACACAGTTTAGAGCTCTCATTTCCCCGCACTTTTACTTATTTCCTATCTCTTTTTTATTTGTGTTTTGCTCACCGTCATTATTCATCCCCAGAGTTCCATTAAGACAGAGCTGGTCTAAACTGGTTTCTTTCATGTTGTCTGGTCTCATTTACATTTACATTATGATTTAGCCATGCAGCAGATGTTCCCACTCTGAGCAAACTCTGAAACCAATTCAATATCGCAAATACAAGCTGGACAAAATTTGTCATGTATCTTGTTTTTGTTTTGTTTTGTTACTGCAGATAGTTGAGAAAGCCAATCAGATTGCAACTTATGCATTTAGGCATGTGACAATTTTCTCTGATGGTACGAGCAGAATTTGGTGAAAAGCATGGATCCACCCTGTATTCCCTTAACTGTTTAGGCTAGTGGTGATATGATTGTGTGGGGGGAATTTTCTTGGGACACTTTGGATCCCTTTGCACAAACTGAGCCTACCTGATCAGTATCAAGTTCATTGTAGCTGACGATGTCCATCCCTTTGGTGTGCCCATCATCAAATGGCTGCTTCCAGCAGGGTAACAGGCACCGTGTCACAAGGCTCAAATCTTCTCAAACTGCTTTATTAAACATGACAGTGAGTTCACTGTACTCAAATGACCTTCACAGTCTCCAGATTTCAACCCAGTAGAGCACCTTTGGGATGTGGTGGAACGGATGGTTGGCATCATGGATGTGCAGCAACTGTGTGATGCTATTATGTCAATATGGACCAAAAACTAACCAAATAGCTCACTAACTATTAATTCTGTAACTGTGGTTGAAAAAAGAAATTCTCACAAACCCAACAGAAAACAAAACATCAGAAAACATAAATGGTCCAAAAGGTCGAGTCCTTGATGAAAGTCATCTGCCTACACACATAACACTGAGTTTTAGATCATTCTTGCACGAGGGAAGAAAGGTGGTCCTGATAATGAAAAGGAGAGTGGAGAAATTACACAGCACTGGGAAGTTCTTAACAGTTAAGCATTAAGACTTTAATAAGCACTCTGTGATATTTTGCCATCGGTTGGTTTTATATTCCCTGCCTGTTTTTTCTTTTATGTCTGAGTCCTGGTATTGAGCATGCTGGCTCCCAATCATGGTTTACTAGGACACTTGATAGAACTGAGCTATTGTTAACAAAATATATTTTACTGTGCCTTTCTGCTATGACAAGTCAAAATGTCAGCCATGAAAGGTCTATTAAACTGCACACAAAATAATTTATATGAAGGCAAACCTGCCTTACATCATAGGTTAAAACCCTGCCTCTGGATCACATTGCAGTACTCCTTATGGCAAGTTTCTGCTTTTACATCTAAGGAAATGCATAGAGCTGATGCAAATTGAAAAGTTAAATGTGAAAAGTCCTCAGTGTCTGGTAAAATAGTTTTTTGGCTGCTTTGGCTGAGTTAAAGCAAGTCTATGTGATCTCCTTTTTAATAAATAAAAGGTGTAAAACTAAACAGTGATAAAGGCTCGTCCATTTCCAGAATTTTGTTTATTCCATCAGTTAAAATTAGAAGTCTTTCAGTGAAAGAAAGAAAACTGTTGTTTGGAACTGTCTTCCTCATTCCTTCCTCAAAACCAGGAATAGCTGAGATTTGCATTTCATAGGCTTTACAGCATTATTTTTTAACACAGAACATAAAAACACACACAAAAAAAGGTTTTCAAGTAAGGATGGACTTTAAATTCCAACTTGAAGAGGTGAGCACATGCCTCTTTTTTAAAATTCTCAAGAACCGCTAGGTGTTAGTTCTCACAGTTGGAGTTATCTTGTTTGTACATCGTGGTTGGACTATAATCACATATTGAAAAATACTCAGAATCCACTTTCATCTCACTGCAAAAGGAGGTATGAAGGCAAATTTAATAAGTTTCCTGTTGGCATAAAAGGATGCATGCAGCCCTCTAAAACTGCTAAATTTCCATGATAGGGTGTAAAATAATATCCTGAAACCAGACACTGCATCCATCTTTCTTTCCTTTCTTTCAGTGGGTCAAAGTGGTCTCGCTGGTGATGTTTGTCCAGATCCTGGAGTTCCCGAAAACGGCAAGAGGATGGGCTCTACTTTCCAGTAAGTGAAGCTGTATTTTGTTTTTAGACTCACCTCTTGAGTCTAAATGTTGTTGTCTCACATGCAGAAATCAGACTGACCTAGAAAGGTCCCAGGTGTTTTGTTGCAATACATTACATTAGCTAACCTGGCACAAGCCATCAAATCATTTGGCTGACATGTGAGTACAGGAATGTTTCCTCAGTGTTTGTTTATTTTCTGCTTGGTTTGAGTTGTTGAAGCATTTTAATTCATAAGTCAGAACAGATTGGCAGTTGGCCACAAAATACTTGTGGTAAACCAGTTAAGTTCTCAGTTTTAATGAAAAAACCTAAATGAGCTCTGCCTACCATGCTCTGCTTTTCCTTAACCTGTCTATTCTACATACACGTTTGATAATGGTCAATACATAAGGAGAGTAAAACTTCTTTAACTAGGTTTGATGACTCCTCTGTACTGTTCTCTCACTTCAAGCGATAGTGTTGTAGTTGGCTGACAAAATTGATCACTGTGTGAGGAACATCTAGTTCTTCTTCATTTTCCGAGAGACTGAAGTGTTTTGTGGTTTATGCATCATTATAAATAATGTATGTCCATTGGGGATGTGTTGTTAGAACATGAGCTTTTTAGATGCAAAGCACCATATGTAACTGGGTTGAAACCTACTTGGAAAAACACAATAAATTGTACAAACAGATGTTTTGTTTAGTGTTTGCTTCACCAGCCGCCCCTACATCAAGAAGTGTCACCTACAGGAAAACAAATTATTAGCAAAAAATGTAATCCTGCAAATTCAGATGTAATCCAGATGTCCCCATCTCATTAAATTTGCAAACACACAAACAATAGTAAAGGGGGGCAATCCAAGAACTCTCTGTGTTAGAGATGTAAGTAGCATGTTAAATGTATGGGACATGTACTTAAATCACCTCTTTTATGTGAAATCAATTCATGACTGTTCATAACAGTATCAACTTTAAAGCTATGACAGAAGAATCAATTCAGAATTAGTTTTCTGCCTGTGGAATCTAACTACCAAACAGCTCTAGCAGCAAATATTCCTACTGCAGTTCAGCTCGAGAGCGAGTTGGGCCGATAGCTTTTTGGGCAATGACATAATTCTCTGAAGTATTGATTAGAGTCCAGGTTAACTTGTTCTACAGCTGAACTGTTGTATGAAAAACATTCTCACAACATTTAGCCCTGTCAAAGCGCTTTCAAAGAGGTGGGTGTCAAAGTCTACAGTCAATATTTTTTAATCACATCACCTTCGGTTTACATCAAGGTCCAAACAATCAAGAACCTGAATAGCAGATTAGACTTAGAAACCAAGATAAAAGTGTGGAGAAGGAAATAAATCATCCAAAGCACACAACGTTATCGATCAAACATGGTTCCGTTTTTTGGCATTTTATGGCTGCCAGTGGAATCTGGCCATTAGTGTTTATTGATGACGTGACTGCTGATAGAAGTAACAGGACGAATTCTGAAGTGTATTGGACTATACTCTCTGCTCAGATTCAGACACATACTGTGAAACTGGTTGGACAGTGTTCATAGTGCACATGAATGATGACCCAAAGCATACTGCAAGAGTAACCCAAGAGTTTCTTGAAGCAAAGAAATTGGATATTCTTCCATTGCCAAGTCAGGGACCTAATCTCAAACCAACAGGTGATTTTTAGTTTCTGAAGACAAAACTGAAGGTGGCTGGAGTAAAGGACTAACAGAATATCTAAATTGCATTGCATCTCAAATGCAGAATATGTTGTTGTTCGTGGGTTTTGGACTTCAGGCTGTCAATGATCGCATTTTTTAAATTTTTTTTTTTTTTTTGTAGCGGAAAACTACAAAATTGCTCTATTATCCAAAAACATATGGACATAGGTGTTTGAAGGGATAGAATATAGACGTATTAGAATTGTTTCCACACACACATATATATATTTTGAAATGTTCTTTCAGCTTTGTTTTCAATTCTTTTTGTAAAATCTGTAAATACATAAGCAAGATGGAGCATGAAATTCCCAGTATTTCATGCTAATGCTTGCAAAGTTAAACTTTTTTTTAAGGCTCTTTGAACATGCAGCTGTGTCTTTACCCTCACCTCAGTCATTAGCTGGTAACCTTCAGTGTTTGGAACAGCTTTGTAGGTGAGAGGAAGGCCATAGAAATCATCCTCATTTTGAAAGAAACTTTATTTCCTTTGTCTGATGTACACAATACATAAAATTCAGCTGTTACTCAGATACAATAATAATAATAATAATAGGACACATGTTGACACACTTTGCAGTTCCGTTTTGACCTAATAGACAATTTTTTGTCCTATTTTATGACCACTATACTATTTCTTTATGGCTTTAATGAAGGAATTATATGATTGCAAAATACTGTATATGGCATAGCTTACATTCTGTCCTATAAAAACATTTTCATGTAACAGCAGTCTTGTGCAAGATATAGAAAGTTGCACAAGTTTTGTATTAAGTTTATTTCATACAATACAGGCTATGCTTTAGACTATTCTAATCGGAGTAATTAAAGGCATGAAGGAGTAGTACAGTAGGGGTAAAGTAGGATAAAAAATACAAATCTAAACAATTGCAAAACTGCTAAAAAATTATTGGGCTTTTAATTTTCCATCCTTCTTAGGTGTTGCTTTAATGCATGCAGGAATTATGTAAATAATGTAACAGCACAGAGAAGATTCAGGAAAGTACTGCAAAATGTAACAAAGAGAGTATACTGAGAGAACAGTGGGCAGGAGAAAGCTTGAAAGCACTGAAGAGTGATGGCCCTAAATACAGAAAATGTTAGGCTGTTGAGCAGGAGAGAGACAGAGATCTGAAGATGTTCCTCGGACTAATAGAGAACAAATGGTAAGGAGGGGAAGTAAACATGTGGAGTATTCTTCAGTTTTTCTTTGAAGTAAAGAATATGTTTGTATTGAATGAACAATAATAGCTCTGATATGTACGGCTAGATAAATATTTTGTTTCTAAAAATGTTTTTTATTTGAGATATTCTATTGTCACTGGAACGATTTTCCTGTGAATTTATGCTCGATAACGTGAAATGACAAGGCAGAATCACTCATTTACCAACGTATCAGACATTTTTGGCAGATATGTGTTGAATGATGTTAGCAAAAAACAGCTTTGAACAAGACTAATATTTAATGAAGTGTAAAGAATTGATTGACAGATAACAAAAAGGATGCATCTAAAATAGATGAGAAATAACTTTTAGCTAGCTTAGGTGTAGCTAAATAAGTGTAAGAGTTATTGCAGTCTGAAGGCATATGTAAGCATGAAATGTAGATGAAGTCATTTCCCAAACCTACAGTGCTGCCATGAGCAGACTGATTCTTGAAATAGGAAACATTTAAAACCACCTTGACTTTTCCTATTGTTGACTATATGAACAAACGGAGTAACACGAGGGGGAAGCTCATTGGTCAGGGGAACATGTGAGAATCTATTGTAGGAAAACCATCGCATAAACACTCAATCGATGAGGCATTTATGTTGGAGTAGTTAGACAAAAACCACTTTGAGCAAAAAGGACATAAGGGTGTCATTTGAGTTTGGCAAACTTCTTTTAAAGGTCTCTGTGCACAATTATTAAACGTTTCTCTAGTCTGATAACAAACACAGAATTCGCAGAGGTCCTTGAAAATAATCTGCTCTGAAGTGAATGATCCTGACATATTAATAAGAGTTTACATTTCGCTGTGACCTGAACCATGCGTCAGAGACAATGATGGGGGTGCGGCTTTCTATGCAAGTGTCTAGGTCAAGCCGCCTAAATATGCTGTGTTTGGACATTTTTTTATCCCAATCTGATTTACATTTGCAAAAATTTCACTTTGGTCTTGTGGGTTGTTGATCAACTTACCTAGAAATCCTAGAAAAAATCACTATCCATCCTGTCAGTGTGACTGCATTTGATGTAGTCTTTTTAGATGTCGTTAGATTGTACTGCACAGCAGCCCTGCGACAAGCTCCGAGCTTGCTTGCACTGCGTGCCCCACTTCTAGGACACACTGGCAAGGAAAGTTTCAAGTCTTGGCCGGTAAACAAGGACTCAGTGGATACGGGGATTTTTAAATTATTCACTCAATGGTGTCAGTCACCTACACTAATCAGTACAAAGGGACAAATTATTCCGTTTAATCAGGAGTGAGCTATTATAAAATTATGATCTCTCCCTGGGACTCATCCACTTACCATCAGTGGCAGGTGAAATGTAACGTGCTCAATTTTCACCATTTTCTGAAACTATTTTCAGGCCAAAAAATGTAAACGATAATCATCTTTTAATCTCTGATTCCTGCTGGTCTTCTTTGCTGGTAGATAGTATGACTTCACTAACTCTCTTGCCATTAATGGAGTTGTTTGAATTAGTGAAATAGCATTACCTCCTTCTGTGTGAGTGTGTCTAAGCATTTATGTGCAAGTGTGTGCATGCTTGTTGGCAAGGATGTCTTTGGTGTTTTTATCTAATCATCATTAAGCACTGAGCTACATGAGGTGGAACTGAATTGTGGTTTGGTGAAGTGAAACAGGGCTAATAGGAGAACATACTAGGGCTGGGTATCGTCACTGATTTCTAGAATCGATTCAATTCCGATTCACAAGGTCCCGAATCGATTCGATCCACGATTCGATTTAATTCGATTCGATTCGATTTAAATCTGGGAAATTTTGACAGTCAGAAATATTATAATTCAGATCAGTACATTTACATATTTTTGTATCAATAAAAAGGAAGCTGACACACGCAAGACTTTATCCAAGGTGTAAGCATCACAGCAGATGCCTTTGTGTCAAAGTAGCTGAAGATAAAACACAGAAAAACATGAAGGTGGTTTTCCTGGCCTGGGATTTTATAAAAATATTCTGCAGTACATCAAAAACGAAAGAAAACCATTAATCAACATATGAACATTACCTCTGAAGTTACAGAGGTTTTATTAGAGACACGGTTAAGCGTTTTGCATTTTGAATAATTTTAAAAAGTTTAAATTTGTTCAGTATTGAACAGCAGAAATGAGGTTTTCTTTTCGGAAGAATGTAAAAGGGAAAAAAACAGCGGCCGACAGCCTGTAAACAACAGTAGACTTGTGCATAACAAGCAAGCGAATAATGAAGAAAGGGAAACTGTTCTTGAAGTACACAGAGAGAGAGAGAGGGCGAGAGAGACAGAGAGAGAGAGAGACAGAGAGAGAGAGAGGGCGAGAGAGAGAGAGAGAGACAGAGAGAGAGAGAGAGAGACAGAGAGAGAGAGAGACAGAGAGAGAGAGAGACAGAGAGAGAGAGAGACAGAGAGAGAGAGAGACAGAGAGAGAGAGAGGGCGAGAGAGAGAGAGAGAGACAGAGAGAGAGAGAGGGCGAGAGAGAGAGACAGAGAGACAGAGAGAGAGAGCTGTGCATCGCGGTGGAAGCAAAACAGTAAAAGTCAGAGTGAATTCATGACGATGTTTATGTGAATCTTCTTTTGCTGCTGGTTCGGTCAATATTGTTTGGAAAGAGATCAAACTAACAGCTTTAGAATCGGCGCATAAAGGGCGTGAACACAAAGCGCGGACCCGCCGACAGATCAGAATCAGTGAGCTGTCGGCTTTCAGCCCCGACCGTGTCCGTGCCGTCGGGTGAGAAAGGCGACATCTAAATGATTCTGATCCGCGGGTCGTGCTGTGTGTTTAAGTCTTTGTGCAGAATCCGTGTTCCTGCTCTCATTTACTGTCTTAGCTGTTTGGTGGTTCTTGAAATTTTGTGAGATGTCACCAGAGATTCTGGCATTTCGGGCAAAATAAATTTATATTAAAAAAATCGATTCAGGATTTTAATTAATCGATTTTACGTTATCCAAGCCATAATCGATTTTAATCAATGAATCGATTATAAAAACCCACCCCTAGAACATACTGTAGAATGGGGTTTTAAATTTCTGGGGACGTACAAGATCGCTGTCACTTAGCAGGTTTGGGATGTTTTGTTTAATAGAAAAACAATATGTAACTATGAGAGGAAGATTTTAGTTCTTTTCCAGGTAAATAGTGAGCGTCAGGATAAAAGTCATATCCATCAAAGCATCACAAAACTGGTGAAAGCTGTGGCAGAAGTGAATGACTTAACTCAATGTAACAAAGACAGTAAACAGAAAGATTTGGCCTGGCTGTACGACTCTACAGTGTTTAACAACAGGGCTGAGCCAATGAACATCCAAAACTCCACGTTGTGAATGTTTGGCCAGGTGGTAGACTGTGGTGTGTGTCAGCAGGGAGGAGACATTAAGCTTTACAGACAAGACACCATGCAGATTTCCACTTAGATGGCTCGATGTCCCTCTCCCATGTTAGACAGCAGGGTGTTGGAGAAAATGCGAAAACAAGAATCATCAGAACAAATGATGAGAGAGGATAGAGAGAAGACATGACAAGCTGAGAACAGAGAAGCAAAAGAGAGCAGATGACAGAGGAAAAACATGTTACAATACAGTTACAAAAGCATCTTACAGGAAGAGAGGAGTTACAGAGCCCGACCACTGATCTAGAATGATGATGCCCTATTTGTCAAGGATCTAACAGCCACCTCATCTTCTATACCATGAATAGCATTCGTACATCATTTGAACTGAAAGAGTCGATTTTTCTGGTGATTTAAGGGCGTTTTTCTCATGTTTTTACACTTTTAACTGACAATGATTTTGGGGTATCAGTCAGAACTGGACTCAGAGTACCTCTTCTTACTTTTTTTGACAAGCGTTTTTAATTTTGTGTCCCTTTAAATAGAGTTGGCTCCAGCGTCCAGTTCAGTTGTGATGACAGCTACGTACTACAGGGATCCAAAAGTATCACCTGTCAACGAGTCACTGACACACTGGCAGCCTGGAGTGACCACAGACCCATCTGCAGAAGTAAGTCCCACCTGCCATTCAACTCAAACCAAATCATGTAGCTATTTCATACAAATAGCTTATATAATCATAGTAGCTCTTATCATCGTCATTATAATAACAGCTCATATGTTATATGTTTTACAAAGTGGATCTGTTAAATAAGGTAATGGTTATGTGTTGCCATTTGATCATTATTTTTTAATCAGTAATTTAGATTAATAAAAGATTTGTTTGCAACCCTTAAACCCTTTTTAAGCATAATTTGTTAACAGTTACTACCTCGTTTAAACAACAGTATGTTAATGAATGCCTTAAGAAATGTCTTCAGATGTGTCACAAATATTTAGATTGGATTAGGGTTAGGTCCTATTAGGGTTAGGTTTCCTATGGTCAAAATATTGATATCATTAAAAAACAAATTTTCACCAAAATTCATACCAATTTTTAAGCAAGTGTCTAATGGGATAAAATGATCAAAATGAACCATATGTACCATTCAAAAAGTGAGCACCTAAATGGAGGCTGAACACTGTGTGATGACAAATAAAAGAGATGTTTCGCTTCTCATTTCCACAGGGATCGTTTCACTTGTGAATATAGCTGTAATCATAGCACAGCTGTTATGTTAAACTTGTTTATGGTCATTTTGAAAAGTGTGGCTGTTTTTACTTTAAAATAAGCTTAAATATACCTGGAATAAAACAGCAACATAACTTGTTAAAAGAGGCTCACACCATTCATTTTACTTTAATCAGTTAATATCAACAATACACTTTATTCAGATAGAGGATACATAATCGTTTTTCAAATTAATAAATGAAAGTGAATGAAGCAACGAGATTAAAGAGGGAAATAACAGCCAAGTTTCCCAAGTTTTGTATTTTCTTAGAGGGTTAAAATCAAGAAGCTCTAATGCTGACTAATGTGTTCAAAAATCACATGATATTTAATATTAACCTTGGACCTGAGAGTGATGTAAAGAGCTGGAGGTGCAGGGGAAGTGTGAGCCTGATTACCTCAGATTCAGTGATATGTTCAAGGACACTTTTGTGTGCACTTTGGGTGAACTAGAGGTTAAATTATCAACAAGTTTTACCAACTATTATTGCCCCAGAGGTCTGCATTCAAAAATATGACCTGACTTTAATCAGCAGCACCACCACTGCAGGCACTGTAGCAATGAAACTAGGATTACATTTTCATCATTAGCAAAAGCAGAAGTCAGTAATCCTAATGTGTTTTTAATAGTTTTTGGATAACAGTGAAATTGCACGGGAATTGCATGGCGGTGATGTGTTAGCATTATTAGGATAAGGCCACACAGGCACAGCTATGGTCACACTAATTATTTGTTCCTCAGAGTGTCAGATTGTTGATGAAATCGAGGAGATCTTTAAGCAGATCTTTTATAATACTCCTCTAAAGCCATGCCGCAATAGTTAATCCTGGTCCCATACCTCTGAATCTGTCTCCAGATCTCTAATTTTGTCAGCAATTAAAATGGTATGGTGTTGCACTGATTGCTGTTTCCGTTAGTCAATATTAACTTTGCATGTAGGATTAGGCATAGGCACTTCATCTTGTTTGTGTGTGTCAGAGCCATAAAAATGGTGCCAGGAATTGTAAGTCAGGTTAACAAAATAACACCTCTTAAATCAGCTTAGCGTGAAAAAAACGAGTTGTTCCTAGCAATCACTACCAGAGCTTCCATAGCGACTGACATTGGCAGCTGAGCGATAATCCAGTGTATTCCCTATTTGTAATCATATCTTACATAAAGATATTGTCTCTTGATTTTCACAAGCTTTGAATAGTTATGTTGTTTTGGGGTATTTGCAGATGCTAAATCTATATTATTATGGACATATCATAAATAATATTAGCCTGGATTATGTTTTATTATTTGTTAATGTGTAAAAATTATGATTCACTTTCTGACTGAGTGACTAAATAAATAAATGTATGAGTGGCGGCGCAATGACGCAGGGGATCTTGCTGCCAGCATGTTTACCGACAGTATCCTGTTGGACTTATTATTTTACAATAAAAAGGGAGACAGCTAACAGAGACACTCAAGTGTGTGCGCAAATACACTTACAAACACACTTGCACTTGCAGCGAGTGTCCAGTGGACAATGTCACACAGCTGATAGTTGCTGCAATATTTGCCTTGAGCTGTGTGTGTGTTTGATGGGCAGACAGTCCCAGCGCTCAGACACAGACTATAGGGTCCCTGTCACATTGTGTTAAACTTTAGATGTGTGTGGTTATGTGCACATGTGTGAATGTGTAATTTGTGACTACATGTCTGTCTGTGGCTGCAGGAACCCGCCTGGAATCATGATACAGGCTACTTCTGATGGTTAGAAACAGTAGCGGTTTCTTGAAAAGCTTATCTGGAATATTCTTTTTACTATTTATATTTACATAAATACTATGTTTAACTTATTTTACAAGATTTTTAATTCATACTCAAACAATATGAAAATGTTCAAATATGAACGAATGAACAATAAATAATAAATTAAGGGGAAAAAAACCACAATAAAGTATTCTTAATAGGAGAATTTAACATCATTTTTCATTATGTAAAACAAATAAATTGACATGAGACTCAAAAAATGTTTTCTAAATAGCTCAGTGACTACATGGGTGAAGCATTTGTTCATGCTGAAGTCTCAAAACATTGATAGTGATATAACAAAATAAATAATAAAAACACAGTTATAGAAAATATGAATTTAAATGCTTAGGACACTTTGAGATTAGTGTGTTCTTGTTGTAAACCACGTTGCACAGTACAGTATTACTGACAAACACACATTTACTCTAGTACATCCATTCCCAAACTGTGCACAATTTTAAATTTTAACATTTTCTGCTGGGTTTTCAAAACTTTGATTAAGTCTAATTACCATAATAATATATTTACTTCATTTCATTTTAATAGAATTTTCTGATGATTTGGCGGTTAGGTCAATTTTCAACCTTATAACAAATGCTCCAATTTAACTCCTTTCCAACAAAGATGACTTACAATAGACACTTAAAAAAGGTTTTCACAGAACTATACAAACCTATGAAAAACCACCCTTACAGCCATATGCTGTGAACAAAATTCTCCTGATTATTTCATCATTAGCAAGTATGACAACCTCTACAAAAGCAAATGCTTTAGCAGTTTGCTGGTGATGATTTGGGCTTGTTATGTAGCTATTAGACATGGGCACCATGCAGTCAGTTTAGTGGACCATAAACTATGTATACAAATGTATTCTAACCAAATGTGAGGCCATATGTCTCATTGCTAGGGTTTGGCTGAACCTAGGTGATGCAAATGGACAATGATCCTAAGCACAGAAGCAAATCTACAACAGAAAGAAAGTAAATCATGGTGTCACAATAATCCAGTCAAACTGTGGACCTCAGCCTGAAATGCTGTGGCAGAACTTTCAGAGAGCTGTGCATAAAAGGAAGCCAATAAAGTGAAGCAACACTGTGGGTCAAAACTCTTCTACAACAATGTGAGATACTGATAAAATCATACAGAAAACAATTACATCACATTTTGCTGCTGAAGGTTATTCTAGAAGCTACTGAATCATGAGATATACTCAGATTTTTTTAGGATTGCCTTTGAGACGACCAAACCTTGGTCCGATATATGAATATTGCTACTTTTTAATTATGGCTTTTTAAATTTTGTTTCCAAAATAAGTGTAAACATTTAACCTTTCACATCTAACTACAAAATTCACATTTTTAAATATTGTTTAGATATTATAGAAAACCATCAGCAGCTTACCTATAGTACCTACTCAGATCACCAGGGGGCAGTGGCTGACACTTTGAGAATCACTACTGTTGTCTCTATTTTTTCTTTTTTGTTGTTGTCACAGAATCTCTTTTAGAATTATCCTCAAGGCATTCTTAGTAGCTCATTTCAGTTGAATTGTGGAGTCACATTGACTGTGAATGTTGGTTTTACTCAATATGCATTATATTTATTATTCATTTAGTGAAGCTGTAAATGGGACAGTTTCGTAAAAGACTTTTGCAGTAATGTCAAAATATGGAACAACCTTCTTTCTTACTTTTGATTAAATATAGAGTACTTTATAAGGAAAATCTCAACTGAAGAACAGCATTTCCACAACAATACAAGACTGCATGAACTGGCACCAGATAGAAGCTGTGAATCCAGACTTTATTTTAAACACAAATATTTGTTATTACAGGGGTATATCAATACAAATGAACAGGTGAAAGCAGGAAGGATAAAGTGAGATAAGAAG
The DNA here is from genome assembly GCF_057382095.1 of Aulonocara sp. 'chitande type north' Nkhata Bay. NCBI lineage: Eukaryota > Metazoa > Chordata > Actinopteri > Cichliformes > Cichlidae > Aulonocara > Aulonocara sp. 'chitande type north' Nkhata Bay. The sequence goes on from NC_141344.1 coordinate 16,373,650, forward strand.
TAGAAATCGAGATCAGTAGTCTGTTACAAGCAAGTAGAGGTTAAAATGTCTGTACTATAATTCCTGTGCATTGTATTATTTTGTGTGATCACTCTCTTGGGATTCAAACCCAACTCTCTTGGGATTCAAACCCATGAGCCTCTCTCATTCTCTACTGAGACTTAACTGTTAATTAGAACCTGGTCTCTGAGATGAATCGCCATGAATGTGTTTCTGTGTGAGCGTGTAGCTGTGTGTATCACTGTGTGGTTCAGCTCTCTTTTCTAATTAACAGGCAGATCAGTCATCTGAGGTCCTCCTCTCTCTCCCTTTCTCTCCTTGTATTTTCCGCGTCTCTCTCGTGCCGCTTGCCCTTTCCTCCTTTCCTTTCTTTTCATATTCTTTCTTACATTTTTTCACCCTCTACTCTTTTTCTATCTTTTTCTGACATCTGTCTGTGATGTCTCTCAACTTATCTGTATTTAAAACCTCCTTAAACCGCGTATGCTCCTGTGACACAGGCTTTCTTTCCCTCTAATAGGAGTGAACAGTTTCAATCATTATGATTTAAGTTATTTTTGCCGTTTTAGTATAACTACAAGGAGTTGCAAGGTACGTTGGTCACCTGCTCCGTAGCAAACTGTCCTAATAGTTTCTATATTCTACATCGCTAGTATACTATAAAGGAACACCCAAATTTAGACGAAGATGATTCCTTGACCTCTCTTCTTGCAGATACAGGGGTGTGTGTGTGTGTGTGTGTGCGTGTGTGCGTGTGCATGTGTGTGTGTGTGTGTCTTTCTCATCCAAAAATGAATTTCTTTGAGACATGAAAGGATGTCTCAAGGTTCAACGTTTCATGTTGACTTTCTTTAAACTATTGACCACAGGTTGGCCTTTGGCCATGTTTAAGCAGCTGATGTATGCACTGTGAATGAAAAGATCTTATGATGTCTTTCAGACATACTCAAAAATATACCTGTTCCAATCTGTATCCTAGTTTCTTTACATTTACAAGAAGTGAGATCTTTAAGACATAAAGACTCCTCTTTCAGGGCTTTGTAGTGAGAAGAAGGACACTAAATTCAATTCTAGATTTAATGGGGAGCCAAGGAAAAAAAACCTAATACAGAAGTATAATCTCTATTTCTGCTCCCATTAAGACTTTTGCAGTCATGTTTTGGATCAAATTAAAGCTTTTCTAGGACCTATTAGGACAACTGGAAGATAAGGAATTGCAGAAGTCCCAAACAGAAGACGTAAATGCATTACATACTTGTTCAACATCCCTTTTGTGTTTAATCTGCACATAAAAATCTTTGAGATTTGTTTAATATTTCAAATTAATCCACACTGTAGCACTGGAGGCCAAGGTGATACTAAAAGTTGGCACAATGGGAATTTGGACAAGTAAAAAGGAAATATGTTAAGTAATTGGAGAATTAGTAAAATAATGATATTATTCCTGTGGGCATTTGCTGTTTGTGAAAAGTGCTATATAAATGGAAGAAATTTGGATTGATTTGATTATAAATGACTATTATTAATTAAAATTCTATTCACACAAATCCACACACATAGGTCTACAGTCAGTGTAAACCAGGGTGGGCAACTCCAGGCCTCGAGGGCCAGTCTCCCTGCAGGTTTTAGATGTGTCCTTGAACCAACACAGCTGATTTAAATGGCTAAATTAGCTCCTGAAGTACTCCAGAGGCCTGGTAACAAACTAACCATGTGTGTTGACCCAAGGTGAGATCTAAAACCTGCAGGACACCAGCCCTCGAGGCCTGGAATTGCCCACCCCTGGTGTAAACATAGTAAATATTATATGCTTACATTCTGTTTTTCAACATTTTGATCTCTGACACTACCTCACCCTGTTTTCATTTTGTCCTATTTCTAAAGTAAAAGGTGAATCTGCAAGCACAGTTTTGACCAGACTATAAATCTTTTTTGTTGCTCCTTCTCTCTTTTGCTCTCTTCCTCTGTAGCTCGTACCTGTGGCAGTAACCTAAGAGGACCCAGAGGGGTCATAACGTCTCCCAACTACCCAGTTCAATATGAGAACAATGCCCACTGTGTGTGGGTCATCACTGCAATGGACGCTGAGAAGGTGAGCTTTTTCAATGTTTAATTTTACTAAGAGGTTTTTATTTTTAAAAAAAACAACATCAAAAAACTAAAACCCTGTAATCTGACAGGTGGAAAATACACATTTTATACCTGCAATATGCTTTCATCACATTGTGTTGTGATCTTAAAAGAAGAGTACTGAGTTCCATTCAACTGAAATACAATCCATGAGTGAGGTTTGAAGGACAGGATATTGTTGGGGAAAAAAAAATGTATGCTTATGACCCAATGTGGTGAATGTGGAAATTCAAAAGAGCAGCCGAGAGAGAAAGAAAAGACTACTGTAGTGAGCATGACTTGCAGGAAGCCACAGAAGAAACTATGACACAGTATACAAACATATTCTCTTACGTCGAGTGTTGACGAAGTTAAAGGACTGTTGTTGCAGGCTTCATTTTTGTCATTTGTTTGTGGTTTGAATTTTTTTTCAGCTGCGGTCATCACCCTAATCCCACCCCACCTGCCCCCTTCCACTTTTGTCAAGGCAACTTTGGTTCTCGAGCCATCGTTGCAGAGACATGAATAATTTATTTACCTGTGGAACAACATCTCGAGTCTATCTACGTTTTTCTTTTCTTGATTTTCTTCTCTTCGTGTATTCTCCTATATCATGTTTTCAGATCTTGTTCCCCTTTGTCTCCTCTGCACTCTCTGCCCTCCACTCTTTCCCTTCCCTCCCCCCTTACTCTCCACTTGCCTCTCATTTTGTCCCAACAAACGCTGAGTTCTTTGTTCTCCACTCTTTTCTCCTCATCTCTCCCCTCACCTACTCTACTCTGCACTGCTATCTTCCCATCCACTTTCTCCGTCTGTCATCTGCTTTTCTCCTTTCGCTTTGATTTGTTTAAAATGTTAAGTCTGAAGATGGTGAAAGTACAGAGACGCAAGGAGAGTGAGAAGGCACAGAGCTCATTGAAAACTAAAGAGAAGAGAAAGGAAGGGGAGAAAATGGGGCTGAATATTCAGCTTGCTACTTCATATCTAAAAAGCGAGCACCGGGAACAGAGAACAGGAAAAGAAAAAGGACTGAATGTCCAAGCAGGTACTTGACATGTGACATTGAAGTTTTTTCTAAAGGTGGATGGAAATGGAGCCTACTCACCTGTGAGCCTTCAAGGGAGCTGGATGGAGAAATAGTGAGATATGATTGAAGAGAGAGAAGAAAATAAAGAAAGTGGAAAGAGAAAAAGGAGTGAGAAACTGACTTTTTGTTCTCTGCTGTTGGCCATTGTGACCTTGATAGAGAGAAAAGGCAAATCTATCCATGTCTAACAGCTTGTTTCTCGCCGCAACTTAATTCTCATATGTTCCTGTACGTTAGTGCTGACTTGTCTCTTTCACATAGCTATGCGCATCTTACGAATTCACTCATGAAATCTTATTAACACCAACATCACAATCACGAGTGGTCTTTAAAGGCTTCTCGTCAGCTTTAGAGCTGCCGTCAGCCATTCGCACTTTAAGTACTTTACAAGAAATCACACTAATCTTAACTGACGTGGCTGCATAGTTTTATCACAACAAATGTACAAATGAGATTTTGCTCATTGTCAGGTGACAGATGGAAAGTCCTCCTCATGTGTTATGCATGTTACTTTAAGTTAAAAATAGAATACAGTAAAGTATTTTATGAAGAGACACATAGCCTGGGCTTATTACGGATGGGACGCTTTTTATCTATTCTGTGCATTGCATTGGGACGCGCGTGCGTGTGTGTGTGTGTGTGTGTGTGTGTGTGTATTCACATGCATGTGTGTTTAAAAGGCTTGATGTTTGAGTGCACTTCAAGAATGGGCTATAATGACAGATTATCAGCTACTACAGCTGCTGGCATTTTCAGAATGTCACTATCTACATACATAAACGGGGAGACAAGGACACGAGACAAAATACAAGACAGTTACACTCTACAAGACACTGAGATAGGATGCAATCCCAAAAAAGTTGGGGTGCTGTGCAAAATGTAAATAAAAACAGAATGCAATGATTTGCAAATGTCATAAACCGATATTTTGTTCACAAAAGAACACAGAAAACATATCAAAAGAGAAAATGTACCATTTTTAAGAAAAAACAAATCATAAGAGGTCATTTTGATTTGATGGCAGCAACACATTTCAAAACAATGTGTAGGACCCGTTACGCACTTTTGGGAGAGGAATGTTGTCCCATTGTTGTCTTATGCCGGATTCTAACTGCTCAACAGTCGTGGATCTACTTCTGCACGCTTTCTGGTTCGTGATGCACCCAGTCTTTTTAGTTAGTAAAAGGTGTGAGCTGAAGGAGGGCCAGTTCAAAACCTGGACTCCAAAATGTTGTGGTTGAAAAAGTATGGTATTGTCTTTGCGAAAATATGCAAGGATTTCCCTGAAAACGGGTTAGGGTCCTGTGTAACAGAAATAACTTCTGGTCCCATCACAGCAGGATCAAGCTTGGTCTTTGTTTTTTAATCAGGGGTTATCTTTTGTCAGGACAGCTTGCTAAAAGGCCCTTAACTTCTTTTTTTTAGCATGCTAACTTTTTATGTCTATGTACTATGTCTGTGTATTCCCACTTTAGCAAAGATCTTTAAGCTTCACTTAATTTGTGCTTATAGGGAATGAGACAGATGATTAAACCCACTGGTTAGCATCCTGAGTGTAGGTTGCCTGGGAAAAAAAGGTGTTTGTATGTTGTTTTTCTTTGTGGTGAGAATAATATATGTAAAGAAAGCAAATGAGCATGAACCAAGAGGAATAACAGTGAACTTTCTGTAGACCTTTCTTCTTTTCATCTCCTCTGCTCTTCTTCATCTTTATTCTTTCCCTCACTCTGTCTCTGACTTACTATTATGACTTCTTTCATCAATAACACGTTATAACAAAAACGTTTTTATTGAAGTGTGCGTTGCTTTTGTGATTTCTTTAAGTAGGTTTATATGCTGAAGTTCAAACAGCCAATAAGTACTGCTTGTGTACGTCATTCTGTTAAGTTTTGAATAAAAGAAGTACAATCAATACAGATTGTTATGATCTGACATCTTGTTGGCAGAAAAAGCTATTTGTGTTTTTGTGTTTGCCTGTGTTTTTATTTGTGTGAGAGTGTGCACACGCATCTGGTTGTGTGTGTTTGACTTTATGAATGTTGAATGTGTGTTTTCTGTCTGACAATTTAATTGCTAGCTGCCAGAGACTGTGAAGAACATGTTGTAGGGTAAACTGTCGGCTTTCCATTGAAGAAATACCCGGGTGGGCAGCAGAAACAAGACTGAACTGTGTGTGTGTGTGTGTGTGTGTGTGTGTGTGTGTGTGTGTGTGTGTGTGTGTGTGTGTGTGCGCGCACACATCTTATCGTGTGTGTCAGTCATTTGATTCATCAGTATCAAGCAGATAATAATTTTTGTCCAAATCTGCGCTATGTCTGCTCGCACACTTACACCCTGAAATGCATCATTACACATGCCCATTAAGGCTCCAATCACTGCTGTCTTTTTATTAATGTGTGTGTGTGTGTGTGTGTGTGTGTGTGTGTGTGTGTGTGTGTGTGTGTGTGTGTGTGTGTGTGTGTGTGTGTGTGTGTGTGTTTATATATTGTGTACGGACTTTGAGATACTCATGCAGTCGTCTTCATCATCACTTTAGCATCGACAGGACACATTTTCTAACATCCTGTCAGATTCTGTTAACTTTTACTTGACACAGAAATTGAGGCCAATAAAGACCAATAAAAGCCTCAGCCATAATGTGCTAAAGTCCACTCTTACTCTGCATCAGTTTGTTGTTTTGCAGGACTGCTTTTATGCTGTTTCATAACAAATACATAATACCCAGAATTCAGTGCATTATCATAATGAAGTTAGCCATAGTCAGCCAAGAAGCTGTGGCCTTGTGGTTGCTATCTTCTGATGGAGTATCAGGAAGAAATGTAGACAGTGGAACCAGGGAAGCATCAATGTTTGAGGCACTTGTAGTAGTCTTGTAATCAGTGATCATTTGGATGTCCTGCTACATGTGCTTCATGTTTCCTGGAGGAGATGAAGCAATCGTTTACTTTTTTATTTGTGGTCCCACTTTGCCAGCTTAATAAGGGTTGTGTCTTTTTGCTCTGGGTGCAACATGATCTTCCGCTCTGAAAGGAGCCCTCCTTATTGTTTCCATTCATTAAACTTCTGCTACAAACCACTACTTCTGGTTGGCATGTGTAGCAACTGACTATATTTAGTCTAAAATACTATATTTTTATATGTAGCTGTGGTGGTAGGACTATGTTGCTGCAACAGTGAAATAAGAGTGAATTCTCAATCATTAATAAAACAATATGCAGGCCATAGCTCAGAGTGGATGATCACATAGACTGGACAAAATGTATCAGTAAAGTGCAGTGTAAATAACCATCAGTGTCCATGGTAATGGAAAGACATTCACCAATAGCTGTCTAATTAGCACATTATCTCAATTCGGTGCTTTTTGCTATTCTGGCTTTTGACTGTAATTTGGCAGTCTGACTGTCCATAATTCACAGTATTAGCTCTGTCTTTGGCTCTCATTCCTGAACCTAATGCCTCTCTAGTGAAGGAGGCTGTCAGTGATGATGCATTGGTATCACAAAGTCAACCTTTTTAGTTTTTCTGCACTAGAGTCATCCGTTAGTGATAATGCATTAATTAAAATTTATGTTGGATTTGCCATGCTAAAGTTTCTTTGTTGAAAATGCAAAAAATCCTAAACAGTAAAAGGACATTTCTGAACCCACAGCATGCTGCTGTTGGGTATTTTTCTATTCCATCTCAAAACTCTTTGTAGAATAAATGGAGCTGGAAGGCACAAGAAGTCACAGGTGGACTTTGAAAGTAGGGTCTTGATTTACCCGAAATGAAAAAGAAAAATGACAAAAAGAAGCAATGGAGAACCAGAACTATGGTGAAACCACCATATAAAAAGAACTAAACTAAGACTATGATTATAAAAGAAAACGAATAATACTAATAGCTTAGCACAGAAAGTCAAAGGAGCTTGCAAAGAAAAGCGTCTGGACCTCTTTAAGTTGCCTGAAGACGTTTCACCTCTCATCGAGAAGCTTCTTCAGTTCTAAGGTCAAATGGTGGGGAGTCCCAGATTTAAACCTAGTGGGAGTTTCCCCCCAAAGAGGGACAAAAGGACCCCCTGATGATCCTCTAATCGCCTGAGCCAAGGTGTGAAACTGGGTGTGGGTCCCAATCAGCCAGGGTTTCGGGTGAGCTCATTGTGAAACCTGGCCCCACCTTATCATGCAAATTCCTGAGGTCAGATGGCCCAGGATGTGAGTGGGCGTTAAAGCATCTGGGGAGGGATCTCAAAACTGGATTATAGATGGCAGACAGTTGGTGTCGTAAACCACCGCCTCTGTTCAAAGATGGTCGCTCACAGTGGACATAGATGGCTTCTTTCACTCCTCTTTCAAACCATCTGTCCTCTCTGTCCAAAATGTGAACACTGGCATCCTCGAAAGAGTGTCCTTTATCCTTAAGATGCAGATGGACAGCTGAGTCTTGTCCTGTGGAGGTGGCTCTTCTGTGTTGTGCCATGCGCTTGTGAAGTGGCTGTTTGGTCTCTCCAATGTAGAGGTCTGGGCATTCCTCACTGCACTGTACAGCATACACCACATTGTTAAGTTTGTATTTTGGCGTTTTGTCTTTCGGGTGAACCAGTTTCTGTCTGAGCGTGTTGCTGGGTCTGAAATACACTGGGATGTCATGCTTGGAGAAAACTCTCCTGAGTTTCTCTGATACACCGGCTACATAGGGGATGACAATGTTGTTGCGTCTGTCCTTCTTATCCTCCCTCGCTGGTGTCTGATCTTCTTTTCTGTGCGTCTTTGCTGACTTTATAAACTCCCAATTAGGATAACCGCATGTTTTGAGTGCTTCCTTTACATGTGTGTGTTCCTTCTTTTTCCCTTCAGGCTTAGAGGGAACATGTTCTGCCCGGTGGTGTAGGGTCCTAATTACTCCAAGTTTGTGTTCCAGAGGGTGATGGGAGTCGAACAGGAGGTACTGGTCCGTGTGTGTGGGCTTCCGATAAACTTCGATGTTGAGTTTGCCATTCTCTTCAATGTGCACGGCGCAGTCCAGGAAAGGCAAACAGTTATCCTTTGTGTCTTCCCTGGTGAACCTGATGTTTTTATCCACAGCGTTAATGTGCACAGTGAAGGATTCCACTTCTTGTGTCTTGATTTTGACCCAGGTGTCGTCTACATATCTGTACCAGTGGCTGGGTACTCTTCCTTTGAAAGAGCCCAGAGCCTTCCTTTCCACTTCCTCCAGGTAAAGGTTGGCTATAATAGGTGACACTGGGGAGCCCATGGCACAGCCATGTTTTTGTCTGTAGAAGCCTTCGTTGTATTTGAAGTATGTTGTGGTAAGGCAGAGGTCTAACAGTGTGCAGATCTGATCAGGTGTGAAGTTGGTCCTGTCCTCCAAGGAGCTGTCTTCTTGTAGTCGTTTTCTGACAGTCTCCACGGCCTCAGTGGTAGGTATGCAAGTGAAGAGAGAGACTACATCAAAGGACACCATGGTTTCATCTGTGTCCAGGGTAAGTTTCTGGACCTTGTCGGTGAAGTCGGTGGAGTTCTTGATGTGGTGTGGGGTGTTCCCCACGAGAGGTGCAAGGATGGTAGCAAGGTGTTTTGCAATGTTATAAGTGGCTGAGTTTATGCTACTGACTATGGGTTTGAGTGGGACATCTTCCTTGTGGATTTTAGGAAGCTTTTTGGATGAGAGGTGTAACGTCTTCAAGCAACTTAAAGAAGTCCAGACGCTTTTCTTTGGAAGCTCCTTTGACTACAATGACCTGGATGACTGAGAACCTTCACAGACACTTAGTACAGAAAACTAAATTGACCAAATCAAGAACAATAACGAACATCAATCCATCTATACATTCATTTTCACAATTGCTCATCCAGTTCATGATCACAGGGGGCTGGAGCCAGTCTCTAATATGGCTAACATTTATACCAATCACCATTAATGTTAATCCGCTAACCCCCCTGTTTGCTGCCAAATCCAAACCTAAGGCTTTCCAGTCAACCGTGGCATATAGATGAGCAATGTTATATGTTTAACAAGAGTGTAAATTGGCTAATCAGAGCAATTAGAGGGATTAAAACTAATCTTCAGTCACTATCTACAAAAGAAGCCAAAAAAAAAAAACCCCCAGCTCTGTTCGTATTAGCTGAAATAAATAACACAATAATATTAAATCTGGATTAGCACAGACGCACAGGTACACACATTTCTTTGTGAAAAACAATGTGCCTCAGCAATGACACCTTAATTGCACTAGTAACCAGTCATGGGAGTTACCAACTTCTCCTTTAGTCGTGTTGCTGCAGATGCGACACTTTAGAATTCAATTTCCCCGACACTTTCACACAGCTGTTGCTCAAATCCAGTATGCAGTTTATTTTCTTAAACTGTCCAGCCGACAGGTCAATAGCACTCAAAGGTGCTGTAACACCTCGACAGGGGAAATATTTTGCTAGACAGCAGCTGTTTGCTTTCTTACCACTTAAAGCAGAGGTCACCTCAGGGCAGGTCGGCTACTCATAAACATGTGCCACATCTGGGCACGTTCAGGGTGCGCCACAGAGGCTAGCATGCTCTCCGGTCTATTTTTAAATTGATGGACACTTTGTTTGTCTCACCCGAAAACCCACAGAGCATATATCAATTTTGTGAGATAAAAACTAAAGCTAAGAAGCATTTTTACATGAATCCAGGAGCAAATAGTTCACTTTAAATAAAAATTGTGTAATAAAACCACTGTATCACATAGGAGGTGCTTTGCTAAAATCTGTATGATGATCTTGCTGCTCATGACTTTGGGGGACAAATCCCACCGAATTAAGTCATTCTTTTGTTTTTGATGTCGCAAATTTTGCTTCCACTGAGCCTTAATCAGTTTCACTGGCGGTGAGAAATCATGAGCATTAGTGTCTGTTGTTAATGTTCTACACCATACATAACATCTAGATTTTAATTTATAAACCCCTTTTGTTTCCTTCCACTTTTCCCCAAAGCACAAATATGTTAATTCTCAGTGCGTAAACAGGTGCTTAGGTGTGAAGAGGGAGTGTGACTCAGAACAAGATTACTCTGGGTTCAGTTTGCACCCCCAGCGTCCAATCTATTGTTATGTCCCTGTGTGTTGGGAAGTTTCCCCTTGGTGATCCAGTTTCCTCACATTAACCAAAGACATGCAGGTCAGGTAGACTGTTAATGAGTGATTGCATATCTATGTTAGACCTCTAATTGCCTGGCCATCTGTCAAGGGTTGAACTCTGCCCTCTTGTTTGAAGCACACAGGGAAAGTTTGTGGCTCTGAAGACCCCGAAAAATAATAAACAACTGAAGACAGAACATGAATGAAAGCTCAAAGCCTTAAAACAAAGAGCAGCAAATTCCCACCTTGATCTATTTTAATGAGAGACTGGCAAACCACCCACATAACAATTAGTGTAACAGGAATATCTTCTGAACTGTTTTTATTATTTAACAAATAACAGTGTGTTGACCCTCAGGTGAGTAATAGGTTTTAGCCTCGCCTGCTGGTTTGCGTGAAGTTCTAGTCTCTTTGTACATTTGGAGGTAAAGGCTCTTCCTGGCTGATCAGAACATATTGTTAGGGTGAGAAACTATAAGGAGCCATTTGGTATGCAATCCACTTCTGTATTTGTCCCTCATTGCCTATAGCGGCACAGTGTGTATCCATCGTAAAATTCATTGCAGCTGCAAGATGCAGTACACTGTAAAGATGATTTATAATGCTCTTGAGATGGAATGAGAAGCACAAGTACTTCTAAAATTCTGATTAGACTGTCAAAGAAAGGCTCCTAAAACTTAAATCTGGAATTAAAAAAAAAAAAAATAGGGATCATTATCGATATAGGTAATCTGTTTTCTATAAGTGACTACTTTCAAAATCAGTTTCCTATAGCTTACATCCCCAAATGGGGTTCAGGTTATTCTATACTTCTTTATTTGGCTGAAAGGCTAAAAGTAATATACTGGAAAAAGGTACCAGACTCCAATTTGGCAGCTCACCAGTGAGTCAACATAGCTGCACAGTCTCGGCTAGGGAATTCTCGTACACTCTGCTTTTAGGGCAGCTGTTCCCTCTCTGACAAGAGGTCACCTCAGTACATAGTTTTCTTGACAGATTTTTTTTTCTGAACTCGAGGTAGTAAAAACGCATTAAATTTTGGCACGTCTTTATAACCATGCTCACATATGCCTCTCTCTGCTGCTTTAGAATAAAGTTAGTCAGCCTTGTTCCCACGACTGTCAAGGCCCTGTATATCACAAGATTGTGAAAATTATTATCAGTCCTGGATACTGAAACCTGGACATGGCATATTCTAGCATCTACCTTTGAAAAAGCCTGTCTTGTGAATTAATTGCGTTCCTTCAGCAAAAAAAAAAAAAAAAAAAAAAAAAACATGCTGTAGTTATTATAGGTAACACATATCATCACCTTGAGCTTCTGACTCAAGTGAATGAATCTGGTAAATATGCTATTATGGGAGGAGACACAGATCCCCTGGGGGCTGCGTCAGGAAGGGCATCTGGGGTAAAAAAAAATCTGCCAAATCAAATGTATGGAGCTGCATGCTGTGGTGACTTCTTGCAACAAGGGAGCTGTCAAAAGAAGCTCATGTTAGAAAATCATTTGGTAACAAGGGATCTTGAATGCTCCTGTTATCATGGGTCATTTGAAAGGCTGATCAAATAATGAGTAAATATTAAAAACAACCAAAAAAATATTGATTCTTCTTTTAGAAAGAATTCAGATGTCAGGAAAGAAAAACATTGTTTTGGTTTCTGGGCATAACTGCAATAAGGAGCTAGCTTTTACCGCCATCAGGACTGAAACAAAACCTATACCCACATGTGTTACCCTCTATAGGGGTCACCTTAGCTTATTTGGCAGCTGAAATGACAGACTGAATGTAATTCATTAGATGTGTGCAGTGCTGACATTTTAACAGGGCTCCAAATCTTTTTTTTTTTTAAGGGAAAACATAGAACAGAACAACAACAAAGTGAGCGTGGCAGGCCGACTGCTTTCTTTCTGGAGAACCCTAAGTGGGAATAACGATACAGAGAAGCATCAAACCTGCTCTAATACCCTTAAGGAGGAGGATAAGCCTCTCCCAGAACATTTGTAGCCGAGGTTGCAGTGAAGTAATGAACAAAATATAGTGATTTGCGGTTGTGTGCTTTGTGTATTTTTCTTTTACAAGTCAGTGATTTGACTTTGGTCAGAACACGTGTATTTAGGTAGAAAGACACATAAATTATACATTTACTAAATTATTTATTCTTATGAGATAATTTCTCCCCTCTGCTGGTGCACTGTGACTCAGCACAACTGCAGCCTCAACTCAACAAGGGCATTCAGGAAGTAGTCCATCCAATTAAGTCTGTGCATTCTCTAGTACTACCCGAACATAACGTCCCAACAGTGAGGGCATGTGAAAAGACATAGGGGATTCTCCGTTTTAAAATCCCACATTCTTCCATTGCTCCAGGACATTCAGGGGAGGCATGTACCCTGTTATTGCTCTGCTATAGATGAACTGAAATGCTACGGTCTGAGCTGGTAATGTTTTAGAGGTTTTGTTGACTAAAAATGCTCTAAAAGTACCTCTTAGATTACCTACTTTAGCATTCAGAAAAGCATCAGATTTGGGAATGAGAGAGCGAAAAGATTGTTATCAGCCTCTCTCAGACTGTGGTCACACACTTTGAAGTTCACAGCACTATAACTTTACTGGGTGATTGACTGAAGGTATTTCACTGTAGGGTTGAATTGCTCAGTGCTCTTAACAATGTTTAAATGGCCTATTGAGCTGCTCTTAGCTGCTCTGCTGCTTGCTAATGACCTCAACATGATAATGCTTCACTTACCCCTTTGAAAGGCATCCACCCTTAAAGAATAACTTTTTGGAACAGAGCAAATTTCAGCAAAGAATATCTCTCTTGAAATATTAGGGGAAAAAAAACAGAAATAATGTAGTGAAACCAAAAGCGAATATAGAAAAGTGCTGAAAACCCATTTCATGTGTACAACACATGCTTGTTTGCTTTAGGTGAACATTTTGAAAGGCCCAGAGAGCACTTACCGTTGTTTCCTTCTGCAGTGTTTCTTTTCTTTCTGTCTTTGTTGCTTTCTTTGCTTTAGCGAATAAAGAAGCTAATCTAATGTAGTTTGGGGTTGCAGGCTGCTCTTAATGTCTTTCTAAATGGGCCCATTTGGATCTATTGAACAGTGCTGAGCTTCTTGCTAATGACCTTGTGATAATGCTTCAGTTCCTTTAAGTCTGTAGTCTCCCTTGACTGTCTAGACACACACACACATACGCAAACATAAATAAAGTACAGAAACGTATAAGGCAACAGAAATGCTCACATAGCATTGAGTGAAACAGCTGTACCTTAACACTATTCTGCCTCAGTTGTTAAGGCAGATATACCTGAGAAAACCACCTTCTAGACACACACACACACACACACACACACACACACACACACACACACGGACATCTAAGACACACAGTCTTAGATGTGCAGGAAAACATACCAAGCCTGTTTCGGATTCTGTTCTGCTTCATTCCCTTTTTGTTATCACCTCTAGCTGCTGCTGCTGTACAGTCTTAAGAACAGCTTTACCCTTGTTAGAAACAAACACGTATACAGCTCACAATAAAAGCTTTGACTGTTCAAGATTTTATTATTTGTGTATAGATATGAATACCAAATTAATTTACCATTACTTCTATTCATCTACTGTGAGCAGAACATCTTTTTCACGGTACTGGAGAAGCATAAAAATGCTACTTCAGTAACGGAGACTCTGTTTCAGTCCTGTTTCACGTTTTTATGTCTCTCATATTTATATTTTGATTGCCTGCAACAAAACAAACCAGGGGATAAATTAAGTATTCTGATTCTGATTTGAGTGTAGCTCTCAACAAGTCGGGTTTAACAAAACAACAAAGATGCTAATTGAAAAGCTGCAGTTGTTTGTAGCAGTTTTTGTTCTGCAGCTTTTCATTTGTTTGCTTTTCTTACATGTGGCAGAGCAGTGTTAATCATCGCACAGTGGACAATGGTTAAGTGGAATAGTTTGTCTTTTTGAAAATAAATCACCCTACGTAACAAATTTGTAATTTTCATGTATCAGAGGCAACGAAAAAAATGTGCCAGATCTTAACATTGTGTCCTTAAAAGTGGTTCATAGTTGTCTTTTTTTAAATTATTTAAAAAAATAATGATCTTGTATCTTTAAAAGCTAAACAGAAATTCATGTGTTCCTTTGAACCTTCAAATAGAGTAGAAAAATCCATAAACAACTTAAGTATAATGGTTTATTAATGCACCCTGTCATTTGTTGTTAGCCAGGAGTTAATACCTCGCAACGTTGTTTTGCATCTTTTCCCCATTATTTGTAACCATTTGGAGAGACTAAACTTTGCCAGGGGCTGTATCATTCTGTGGATATTCAGAAAGGAAAATGCTTTCTGCAAGTATTGGTCTCATATTTAATAGTCTGCTTCTTAAATGTAAGTTGCTGCTGTCAAAAAGGAACATGTTTTTTTTTCTTTTAACTATTATCCTGTTTGCATATCTGTGTGCACTGCTTTTAAGTGGTGTATATGTATGCAAAGATGCATTGAGACATGTATGAATACAGAATTGTACAGTACACCCATTGATTCACTGCCATTCCTGTCAGATGGCAGCTAATCCCACAGATGATTCCCTATCCTTAAACATTATCTGAACATTTTTATTTTGAGAAAAAAGAAGAAGAAAAACATAGCCAAAGGCTCAGCAGTGCATGGCTGATTCTGGCATGTAAAAATGGTTTTTACACTCTTATCACCTGCACAAAGGTTTTTCTTCACTGCAGTGTGATTTGCCTTGTGATGAATCCTCAACCACAATCACATGTTCAGCGTTCATCTTAGTCTTCTAATGCGCCAGAGGCTCACTGATTGAGCTCTTCTTTCTTAGAGGTTTCTTGAAGAGAGCAGAAATATGTCATCATCCACCCTGTCAGGGATATGATCTACACCTAATGAATAATGGACAAGCAGCAAATAATAGAATACCAGTATTAGAGCATACAGCAGATTGATGATCCAATGCTGCATGCAGGCCACTGCAGCCACAAAAATGCCTGCAAGTAAGGCATTTAGCAGTCGATTTCTGAGAGTTCAACAGCAGAAGCGTGTTTGTTGGATGTCGTGTGTGTGTTTGTGTGTGCAGTGCCTGCAGGTGACTTCATGCAATCTGTGATTGTAAGGAGGATGCTGTTAAATAAAAAGCAAGAGGTGCTTAAATTTCAGACCTTTGTTCTTCTCTTCTCTTAAAGACGGATTATTTCTGGAATAGCACAAAGTCGCCATCAAATTCGTTGTTAGGTCTTTAACACAGCAGCTTTGATTAAACTGTAGACAATTGTGACGTCCAAGGAAACCAAAAGTTTGTGACTTATACTGGTGATATTTGTACTTTAATTTAATTTATACAGCAGAAAACTTTCTTCCTACTTCTTGCCCTGAATAATCAGGGTAACATGATTTCCTATGAGAGATAAGATTTATTTTAAATTGCTCAACATATATATTTATTATTAATCTAAAGCCTGACTGGTAATACTGTACATATTTAACAACCAGTTTTGTAAGAAGAACCCCATTGTAAGGGCGAGTCCACGGGACCATTTCTCAAACTATGTCTTGTGTTTCAAGGTAACTTAAAACTTTAGGATCTTAGACTGGTTTTGACTGGTTAACAGAAGCCACACTGGGGTGCCAGTTAGCTCAGAGTCCACATAGCTCAGATGCTGGGTTTGAGTCCGACCCATGGCCCTTTGCTGCATGTCATCCCTGTCTCTCTCCACCATACCACTATCCAATAAAGGCAAAAATGACCAAAAAAGATCACTTAAAAAAAAAAGAAGCATGCTTCCTAGTTCTCCTCTAACATATTTTTTTGTCATGAACTCATGACACCAAATCAAATCACTTTTATTGTCACAGCACATGCGAGTGAAATTCTTGTGTGCAAACTTCACAAGCAAAACAGGTGTGCAAAATACAAATACAAATACAAACAAAGCAAAGTATAAGAATAGGAATGGGACAATTATAAGAATAAATATATTTACAAATATAAGAATGTATGCACATTACTGAATATGTATATGAATATGTTCAGGGAAAGTTGTTTGTGGAATTCACATTTCTCTACATGACTTTCAGATTCCCACAGTGGTACATGTAATTATAAGTTTCTATTGGCTGAAACTGTAAGGGCGAAAAACCAAGAGATCAAATACATCCCTCAGCGACTCTCTGTCTTTCTGTTTCTATGTGGTGGAGTTTGTAACAGTTTCTAAATTTGTTTTCTTGTCTTGTTTTATTTTTCCAGGTAATAAAGCTGTCATTTGAAGAGTTTGATCTCGAGAGAGGATATGACACACTGACTGTGGGAGATGGGGGGAAGATAGGAGATACTCGGAGAGTGCTTTATGTGTAAGAACCACTTTACCTGGGTATAAAAGAACGAACGTATTAATAAAGTATTATTTTAAGTATGACATTAGATTCATGAAATACAAGCAATGACTAATACTGATTATTCAATACTTTATTTTTGTGTATGTAAACGTAGACTCACTGGCTCCAGCGTCCCTGACCTCATTGTCAGCTTGTCCAATCAGATGTGGCTACACCTGCAGTCAGACGATACAATCGGCTCAGCAGGCTTCAAGGCAGTATATGAAGGTATGCCTCACTGAAATACGCACACACTCGCACACACACTCGCACACACACGCACACACACACGTGCATGTAGAATGTAAGAAATGAGTAATGTGAGCTAATTACTTCATTTTGCGTTTGTATTTTTCATATTTACTTTAAGCTGGTAATTATGGAGATAATGATGCAACAGTAAAAACCAAAAACAACATAAAATGTCTTAGCAAGGTGTTGGACCAGTATGTGCGACTAAAACAGCTTCACTATACGTTAGCATCCTTCTGTTGAAGGAAGGGAACATCATTCCTTCAAATGATATTTCATTCTTTCAATAAGGAGAGATCATTTGGAAGAATATGAACATGATTTACTGAGAAAGAGAAATTAATGTATTTGGCACTTAGACTTCAATGACCCATCTTGGCAGAACAAAATCCCACAGTCATAAGATTTAGGACAGGTATGTATATCCTGCATCATAAAATAAAGGTGATTAGTCAGAATAACTTTGTATTGATTTGCAATGACTGTTCACTTTGAGGCAAGCAGTGGTCTCAAGCAGCATCAACAAATTGCCTCTCATAATATATCAATCCTAGATCCTCTCAGTGTAGATGTCAAGTCTTCAGGTCCTGTAAATTATTTTGTTTGTCAACAGCACATATTCATTGTTATTTTTGAACAAATAGTCATGACGCATCTTTTATTATATTGATATAATTGATTAAATACTGCATCCTACCATGTTAGTGACACTCATGAATTAAACTGTACTAAATTAACTTGAGCAAAATTAAATTAAGCCAGAGAATAAAACAGGCAAATAGAAAAGTAATTTCATAAATATAGGGATAGATGTCTAATGGCACCCCCCCCAAAAAAATGCTTGTCAGGGCCGGATAAAAAGACTAAAAATGACAATTCATCTGAGACAAAATCAAGTCCCGGACAGACCAGAGGAATTTGTGAGAGCCAGAAAGAGAAACAGGGACAAAGGTTATGCTCTTGTTTTGCTTTGCTGTGTTTGATTCAGTGAAGTTTTCCAGGGTCAATTACTTTTCAAAGGAATACGAACGGTCTACTGAACTATAGAAAATCTGTGCATGTGTGCATGTGTAACTGTGATGAGAGACACTGAGCATTATGTTACTCTTTGGCTTAATATGAGACTGGCCTACCACTGACCACTGATTTTATATGTTTTGTATTTGTCCTAAAGCTGGGGCTCATGACTCAAAACTCCTATTTGATCCACTTTATATAAATTACAAGGCTATGACATATGACAAAACTGAAAGGAAAGAAAAAAAAACCCAAAACTAAAAAAAAACAAAACTTTGCAGACTTGATGCAGTAGTTTCTGCTTTTTCCCCCCCTCTGGCCAGCCGAACAAGTGCCTGTGGTGTATGTTGTGAGTGTGTCCTTGCTTTAATACTGTGATACTGTCAAAAAGGATAATGTCACCACGTAACAACCTTTGATCAGTGTTACCCCTTGAGCATGCTTACATTTTCAACCCTGAAGGGAAACTCAATGTGTGTCTTGTTTTTGGCATCACGTTGCACTTGTGAAATCTTGCCTGCTGTGTGTGCGTGTGTGTTCGCGATTACTAAAGAAAGACAGAGTTAGTGTCATAAACACGCAGCACATTATGATAATTGAGGCTTTCAGACAAATGTAACTGTCATCAGAAGTGCAACAATATAAATTGTGCAATCTTGAATGAATGTAATGAATGAAAAATCTGGACTGAATGCCTTTAAGATTGAACAATGTAAGAAGTATCAGCATATAATTTTTTATTTTTTAGGTAGTAGATCTGCATTTCAATTTGAAGTACTGAAATAAAACAAAAAAAAACTTTTATACTTCACTTTTTGATATTTGACTGTTAATGATACAACAAATAATACATCAAGCAAGTTTATTTGAAACAAATTGTTGGCATTAAAATACACTAAACACGATTCTGATCTTTATTTTATTCATTCAGATTTTTTATTTGCTTTTTAATTATGTACTTAGATTGCTTGTAAGAGGCACTGTGTGCAGTGTGTGGCTCTGAGCATAGGAAAAAAGAAGCGTAAAATATTTTTGTTCAGATGTAAATATATAATCTTCACTTCAGTAAAAGTCTAAAAAGTAACATTAGAAAGAAACAGCTCAGAAGAGAGAAGCATTTACAATGATAATGGCAGACTTACCGGGGGCTCAAGATTGCTGATATCCATCCTGACACTCATCAACTGCGTGACAGCTAGCTATGGGCCACCAACATGCCTCCTGCTTCTTTGAGTATTCTGTTCTTGTGGGTGCAGTTACATCCCAGAAGATAGCAAAAGTGTTGAACACATACACACATCTCACCTTGAGATGTGTTTGCCCAAAGCGAATCCAGCAGCACGGTGGAGCATGTGTTACAAGATGACAGACGTCTGGTAGAATGTCAAATTTTAAAGTAGGGGAGCGAGGGGAATGGGATGGATAAAAAACACACTCCCATTAAGAGAAGAAGGGATGAAAATGAGTCACAAATGAATAGAACAGGATTGCAGGCCAGGTCGACAGTACTGCTAATGTGACACCAATGCCAATAAAACACAGTGTATCAGACTTAGAGACCTGGAGCAATAAGAAGATGCATAATGGAAGAGAAGAACAGGAACTATTCCTAGAGACAGAGGAAAGGGTGTAAATAAGAGAACACAGGGCAGGCACAACATACTGTATGTGTCTTAAAATGTGCACAAGGGAAGTAGGGGAAGTCATATTTTATACCACGTCACAAACATTAGCATTGCTCTGTTCAATTTCCACCTCCTGCTGATTACTTAACAAGAGTGTGCATGAATCAGTGTGTGTGTTTTCATCTACCTGTGCGTCTCCACTTATTGTTTGGCTGTTCACAATTAGAGCTGAATTACACCACAATTACCTTGATGGTAATTAGCTTTGAGGTAGGAAACAAAATGAAGTTTTGCCCGTTGAATTTCAGGTTGCATTTCACTTCTTAACGCAACAGTGTAATATAACTGATGCTAGACATGTTCGCTTCGCTTTCTGCTCCATAAAGCAATAACATCACCCCCTTCTGACTGAAGCCTTTGCATTCAGACAGCTTGAAAAGAGCCCATTTGAATTTTCCTGACTCGTTCAAAAACAAACACAATAAACGAAACATTCCGGATATTCTTAAGCCAAATCATAATTCTCCTTTTTGTCTGTTTTTCTGGGGGGTATATTTTGTATACATATTTTGTCCTGATTTTTGGCATAGCTTTGTTGTTTACCCTTTTGCATGTGTCATTATCAGTTCAAATGCATTTGTCTGTTTCTTGCCCCCATTTTTCAAGGAAGTTGATTTTAAATAAGCCCTTGTGAAATGGCAAATAAATGTTTCTGTTTCTGTATTATTTTTATCCAAAGAATTTGATCCATTTGCTACAATTATATCTGGCAAGTCTAGAAGGACCTTAAGATTATTTGATTTAAGCTGATTCACTCTCCATACTTTTGGATGCAATTCAGTTTAATTCAACTTTATTTACGTTGTACCAAATCACAACAAGTTACCTCAGGGCACTTTATGTTGTAGGTTAAAGACCTTACAATAATACAGAGAAATCCTCAACGATCAGATGACAGTAGGCCTCCAACAGAACAAGGCTCAGGGAGGAGCAGCCATATGCTGCGAACAGCTGGGGGTGAAAAGAAAATATTGTACATGCTCAATTTTCCTAAAAAGGTAGCTTTTACAGCAACCTTGTAACGTGGAACATTTATTTAAATTATTTCAAGGCCATCTTGTAATCTGTTGCCGAGTTTGCATTGATTTAATACACATGCTATCTCAAAATCAGTGTATGCATGCCATTGCCATTTAACTCGTCCTCGCAAATACAGGCCAAACAACGCCTTATCTAAAAACTAACATGTACATGACGTTGATTATCGAAATAAAATGTGACTTTCTGCATTTGTGTATTACAGAGATCGAACGAGGCGGCTGCGGCGATCCTGGGGTGCCTGCATTCGGTCGCCGTAGCGGTGACCGCTTTCAACATGGTGACGTGTTGACCTTCTTTTGTCAGGCAGCCTTTGAACTTGTGGGAGAAAGAACCATCACATGCCAGCACAATAATCAGTGGTCTGGCAATAAACCCAGTTGTGTCTGTAAGTCTACCATTTCTGTGTCTGTGCTAGTTGTTCTTTCTGTTTGTTTTCATATTTAATTTTTTATTATCGTTGTTTTTTCTTGCTTGCTTTTGTACTTTGTCTGTCAGCGTCTGCCTTTCTGTTTTCACTCTCAGCCAGCTACCTGAAAAAGTAACATGCTGTTTTCTTTCTTTCTTTCTTTCTTTCTTTCTTTCTTTCTTTCTTTCTTTCTTTCTTTCTTTCTTTCTTTCTTTCTTTCTGTCTTTCTTTCTTTCTTTCTTTCTTTCTAGTCTCATGTTTTTTCAACTTCACGGCCCCATCAGGGACTGTATTGTCCCCAAACTACCCAGAGGAATATGGAAACAACCTGAATTGTGTGTGGTTGATCATTTCTGAACCGGGAAGCCGCATTCATCTCCTCTTCTCTGACTTTGACCTGGAGCCACAGTTCGACTGGTTGGTGGTCAAAGATGAAGGTAACTGCATGTTTCTATTTTGCTCTGTTCTTTTGTGGTGGGGTTTTAAGAGGTAAACCTCAGTATACAGTACTTAACAAATTTATTAGGCTGCCACCCAGAGTAAAGTTTATGCTACAGCTGCTCTAAATTAACAGTATTTGTAATCACCTAAATTGTTTTTTAATGTTTCTGTAATGCTTAATCCACCAGTATGTGCAAGCTCTTTAATTGAAATGACATTTTAATGCTAAAAATAATTATTGTTTTTAACCATAACCGTTATTTTTAATGTTTTTAGTGCAGTTCTACAATCTTTTTTTTTTTTCATGACAGGTGATCTAATACATTTGTTAATCATTGTGCATATGTATTTATCTTATGGCATAAATATTGGTCTGTGTGACCAATTGAAATAGGTGAAAAAGACATATGTGGTGGTGGGGTGGAGCGGGGAGGTTGGGAGTGTTTCTGAAATTCGCAGCTATTAAATCCTGTATCAGCTGGTAAAGAGAATTGCTGAGTGGATCTCATTGATGGGTTGATGAATGATGGGCACACTGGATGTGTAGTTGTAATGTAATATTTATCATTTCAACACTTGCATAGCTTTCCACTTCACATAAAACACAGAGCAATTAGATTGCTGTTCCCCATTGTAATAAAGGTTATTGATTTAAACTGAATCAAGTCAAGCCCATGTTTGACTGGGTGATCATTAAAGATGAACTTGTGTATAATTGACTAGCACTATTCTTTTTTTTTGTCTCTGTAGAACCTTTTTTAAATTACAGGGCAATTATCGCTGTTACAATGGGCTAACTGAAATCAGTTCAGTTATTGCTTTGAAGTCTTCCAGTTTGCTCTGACTGGTGATAAATCTCTGTCACAAGGAAACCACAGTGTATCTGTGCCTTCAGGAACAGAGAGCAAAAAAAAAACCTCTCAATGATCTGCTGTACTTGAGTTTTTATTATATGAAAATCCATCTAAAGTCAGTCACTTCCCTTCAGTTTGGTACCAATAAATATCAAATTAATATTACTAATATACTTCAATTTATAACAAACTACTATGAAGATGTAGTTTGTTTGTAAACTGCCTGTAAAGATGGATCAGCCATTAAAATGCTAGAAATGTTCATATTGGTTCTCAAAAAAACGGAGAAAAAGGAACGTGGAATATATATATATATATATATAAAACATTAAAATAAATTCCCATAATGATACAGATAAAGCATTATTCTGATGCTGATGCACGATTCCTGTACTCTTTTTGGAATCCTTCATGAAATTGTTTAAAAAATATATATTTTCATCTTCTTTTTTGGATTTGCATAAATTTGTTTAAAAAGTAATCTTTCATCTAAATTCAACCATGTAAATCTCTAAACATTTATTATGACATATTTATTCAAGGTATAGGAACTTTAAATTCAAATTTCATAACAATTTATTTACAAAAGTCAGAATTAGGTCACAGTTCAGTGTTGTCTGTCCTGTAATGCAGAATAAAACATATCTTTTGGACATGTGCGCTGGTTTTCTGCAGTGGTGCCTGTTGCTCTCTCCTTATGAGCCTTTTTTCTATCTACTGCTGCCAGCCTGTGAAAGTTGAGGATGGCACACAGAGAACTGTCATTATTGTGTTTTGTGTGACAGCCTTCTGCTTTAAAAGGGCAATTCCAGTGCTAAAACTTTTAATGCCAGCGGTGGCTTCAAAATATGTCCTTACATTCTTCTTCTTTATATAGACAGTAAGCTGAAGGAAAATTCCAGAAATCAAGGGTGACATAACATGAGTGAATATTGCTGATGTAAGCTATAGCGCAGGCTCTAATGCAGGGCTGTGCAATGCAAGCACATTTATTTTCAGGCACAAATCTTACATCACCAAAAAACTTACTGAAAGTCCAAAATTTCCAATAAAAAAAAATTCTGCTGAGTATCCAAAAATCCTCATAGTATATCCCAATTAACCACATTTTCCAAATTGACTGTACTTCAGCGCTGAAGTGAGAAATAAATGGATGGCTTAAAGCTCATTCTGTATGCCTGTAGTTTTTCCATACCAACAAACTGAGGTAGAGAAACGTGGTGGTTTGCATGCTACCTGATTTTCCCTGGAGTATTCACCATTACTGCACCCAATAATTGTTTTTCATAAGGTTAGCTACTAATTGAACATCCACTTTTCACAGATTATGCTTATTAATCGGTTATCGGTTCTTGGGCTGATGAACACAAACAAATATTTACAAAGATTTATT
The DNA here is from genome assembly GCF_057382095.1 of Aulonocara sp. 'chitande type north' Nkhata Bay. NCBI lineage: Eukaryota > Metazoa > Chordata > Actinopteri > Cichliformes > Cichlidae > Aulonocara > Aulonocara sp. 'chitande type north' Nkhata Bay. Next base: position 16,397,437 of record NC_141344.1, read on the forward strand.
GATGCCAATTCATTGCCGATGATTGATTGGCAGTGTCTAATTATATGTCCTCATGTCACATAATCAAATGTCTAAAATATCATTGAATTATGCAGCAGAGGCAATCACTCAAACTCTGCTTTTATGCCTTTATAGAAAAGAAATCAAATTTCTATTCACTGAAGGTTTTATATCAACTTGACACTTATGAACTTGCCTTCTTTTGTATTTCTGAATAAAAGAACATGAAATCACAAATGGCAAACAAAAGTGAACAAAGGAACCTCCGTAATAACCCATAAATCCTCTGAGTGGGGCAACAGCAGCATGAAATCCATGAAAAAAAAAAAAGATGACACTTTGGGCTACATTTTGAATGGCATGTAAATGGTTAACTTAATCAGAAAGCCATTATTGTCATCTAATATAAGAGAAGATAGTGACAGACTATTACAAAGGCTTTTCTCTAAATCTCTCCACTTAGATAAGATAACGTAGGATCTTGGCACTCTTTTAGCTATTGTTACGTTGATTCTATTTCCTTCCTGGTCTCTTGCCTATCAATGTAATAATGAATAAGTGAAAGGGCTTTTGAGTTGCTAGAGACTAAAGAGGCTGGCACTTTACAACTCAGTTACTGTGTAGCTTAATTGTGTCTAAGTGCATTGAATCCTAAAATTCAAGTCAAGAAGGAAATAAAAAGAAAAGTTTCTATGGGAGTGTTGTGAAGAACAGCATCTTTATCAGTGAAGTGGTCTTGAAACTCCCTTTCTGTCCCTTGAAGTGATGTCAGCTGACATTGATTTCCATTGCCATCTCTGTTACCTTTAAAAATTCATATGAATTTCATAAAGTCAATAGTAAGAAACTGTCAGTTTTCAGGCTTTTAGCGATCGTCAATACATTTCATCTCATTCCAGTGTATCTGTTTATATCTGCACTTTTAAAATAGCCAACTAAAAAAAAAAACCTACACATATGCATTGTAATAGCTTTTTCACCTCAAAACCTGTAATCAAAGCATCAGCTGGTTCACTGGAATGTCAGAAGATTAATACACTTATTGACCAGAAAAGCAATTACAGCAGCACTTCTCACCTCCGCAGAAGAAATTGCTGCAGAAAAAGAAAGTGACCAAAACAGCAACTTTAGACAAACATTACCTCCATATTTAAATGAAGTTAAAAATTGAGTAACATCTATATTAAAAGTTTATGTACAAGCAAAAGGCAAAAAAAGAAGGTTGCTGAAAAGTCAAAATAATGATAATGATGTTCAGCATCCATACCAGCGTGCATATGCTATATGTAGTGTTCCTTTATAAATCACCTTAAAAATGTTCCTATATTCCACCCAGGCTTGTCCAACAGATCAATAAAAATCCCTCATGAAGACTGCTGCAGATACAGGACAGTGACACTGAGAGAGTGTTGGCTGCTGCTGATGCTGTAGTTACACTAAACAGGAAATTCTTGCAATTTGAAGTGGTGAAACATGGAGGTGTGCTGTGCTACACCATACGAGTGTCAAGATCCTGATTGAGGCATGCAGACCATCGCTTCCTGTTTGGTATTATGTAAGCGTCTAGACAAAGAAATAGCTGAAAAAACAAAACACATTCTCAGTATCTGCAAAATCATTGTTTAACTCTACAAATTCACCAAGGGTGGGGTTTTTCATAGATGATTGTGAAAGCTGATGGAAAGATGTACGGTGAGAAGGCAGAGTGTTTGGCAACCTGGTGTTGCCATCGTGCAAGGCCACGATGCTTCAAAAGACAGCATATGCTCGCCGAAGCAGTTTTATCCAAATAATATCATCAGAATCTAATATAATCTAAGAAAATGAAATTCATAATTGGTGAGATTTAAATAGTATTTCCATTTTCAGTGCTCTCTTTGCCACGTATATAAAATAAATAATTGTGGATATTTGTAAAAAAAAAAAAAATATATATATATATATATATATGTCATTTCATCACTTTCAGTTGAGAAATAAATTACAAGGTGATTTTCTGATATGCCCTGCCAGACTTTCAGGAATCTGCCACCTGATGCAATCTGGCATCATCCTCAGTATTTAAGCCAAACCTTGTGCTCCACAACTGACCAGGACTACTGTGGGGATCACGCAATTTGACTCTTTCATCTGAGTTCTGCAGATGTGCTAATGCAATGTGTTCGGTTGTGTAATAATAATAAAAAATGGATCATAGTTTTAAATGGTTACAAATGGAGTTGACGTGTACATTACACTATAGAGATGTTCTTATGAAATTATTATTGTGCTACAAGCAAAAGCACATGATCACGCTGCTGGCCTAAAATAAGTCACATTGCAGATTTATGCGATATATGTTTAATATTTATTGAAATTCACCACGTGATAAGGAATCATTGTAAAATTTCAACATTTGTGTTTAAATCCCTCCAGTCTCCGCAAAGTTTCCAATGTATTGGAATACTTAAGCACAATGTTTTAGGTATCTGTAATTTACTTAAGTAGTTTTGACGTGTGCAAAAGTCGGGGGGGGGGGTATTTTTTTCCACAATACCCGGAAACAGGTATCCTTAAGTTGTGGTTGCAGTACTTCGGCATCTATCTACCCTGCTGAAGAGGAGCCCTTTTTTTTAAAGGGCAGGTCATTTCAAATTATTGTGAGTTCAACAAAGATCAGTGTGTTTGCGGATGTTTGTTGAGCCGTCGCCGTTGCATTTGAAATTTGTCAATTGCAGAGAGGTTTGTCGTACAGTGTGTTGCTAGCTAAAGGTCCAGCTGCTGTATATCCCAGAGAGAGAAAAGATAGAGGGCTAACTTCACTCAGAGATAGAGAAAGATAAGAAACACAAGGGAGGAGAGGAAGAAGAGAGGTCAGATTTATAGGTAAGGACTACTCAGTGGTCTTTGAATATGTGACATCATGCTTTTTTCATATTGTGAAACATGCTGTAAATCAAACTGAGTGGACTAACTGTGTAATTTAAAGGCTGCAAAAAAAATACAGGTTACTGCAGAATAAACAGGTTAGTTGGCTGTACTGTGATGGATTTAAAGTAAAGAACTGTGTGTGACTGGTGCACAGTATCTGTGGTTTCATGCTCAGAGTTGGGTTACATCAAGTGTAGCAGAGTAGATTTTAGATGATGATGCTTAGATTCATTGACTGAAATCCACCTTCATACCAATTTTATACCATTTAGAAAAAAAAAAGACAGCCAGTCAGTGTAGAGGATAGAAATCAGCCAAGACAACTCATGAAACATCTGCTGACATCTAGTTGAATTCAGTTGTGTATGTCCACAAAGAGCAGGAGGTCAGCTGACCACAGTCTGTACACTAAGAAAATCTGTTGGAGCTCTTAATAGAAATCATTGTGAGTTATGATTCTTTTGTCCACACTGAGCATTATCTGCACCTGCTGAATTCCACTTGAACCATTGACTATACACATTTTCCTGTTTTCTGTTTCCTCTGAAGAGCTACTTTTACTTTCTTACTTTGAAAACATTTCAGAGCCTGTACTTTTTTTCTTTTACTTACTTGTACTCAGTACAACTTTTACTGGAGTATTTTTAACAGTAGTGTTTGTACCGAATACTGTATAAAAAGTATTAAGTGCAGAATGTCTGTACTTTTTCCATCTCTGTATAAAGCCCCTTTATTTTTGTCTTTGTAGATCCATACGTTCCCATACTTTTCTTTAAAGGCCTGTTTGTACCACTGTGGTTATATATCTGGTTCAAAACATAAGACATTGAGCCACATGAACAAGGGAAATTTATAGCTGTCCATGACCACAATAATTACCACCTGTGTATTTCTCTTACCCATGCACCAGAGACTGCAGATGTTTCCTGTGACTTGTTATATTCTTTCATTACCATTTTGGGATCCTTTTTTATAGAGTATATGTACATATCCCAGTGATCTCAACCTGGAAAGTTGCTTTTCTATGTGCTGTAGTCCAGTTTTTATGACACTCCCCCCTGATTCTGTCGTTGCTGCTTGGATCACTGGGGAGCGCACTGAAGAGTAGAATATCTTCTTCCAAACAAAAGTTTATAACTACTTTTTGCAGTAAATGGTCTGATGCTGTGACACAAATGTCTTAGACAGACCTGAGGTGATGTATGATTACAGCAGTACAGGCGAAGGGGTGGAAGTTTCAGACTATTCAACTCATATAGAGTGCGTCCTTTTATGACTGTCTAGTGATACCTCAGTGTTGGAGCACACTGAAACATACCAGCTAAGTTATGCTATTCATTGCAATGATGTACCCTGAGGGGATGATGAGTACTTGGAACAAGATAATGCTCCTTCCCATGGTGATGGAATTGTCCGGAAATGCATGGTTCAATACTCATTGAGGTGCAATACCATCAATGACCCAGACACCACAGTCACCTGATATTAGTCTCTTGGGCATTCACTCAAATGCAGCATCTGTACAAAAGAGCTTCTATGTATCATCTTTTGGCAAGCATGACACACTAATGTGTGTCTGGTTTCCTTTTATACTCGGATCTTCAGGTTTCTTGCTTGTTATTTGGATCAATGCGATAGTGCACAGGTGTTGCTTTCATGCTATGAGTGTTCAAAATTGGAAATTGGAAATAATCTTCGAGATAGGTGTCCTCGGGATAATGCCATTTTTGTTCAGTTAACAAGTTAAAGCAAGTTATCCTTCAGCGGCCTATAGTTAACATTGACATTTTAACAGACTTTTCTTGTTGTTCTCATTAAAACTCACAACAGTTGTTAGGCTTTACCAGGACCAGCTTAATCATTTACATTCATTTAGATTGTCAGTTATTTGAATGTCAATAATTTGTTACACCATGAATACATTTCATACTTTGGCACTTCTACTTCTAATGCTTAAATAAAGCATTATGTGCTTATCATGCATATTAGTAAGCATTTAGCAAGTGTGTCAGGAACTGCTAAATCATCTCAGTGTTTTGTTTTCTCTTAACCCTAATTACACCTAATTCACCTCTTTGAGCTCCCTTGGGATGAGCCTTTCTCTTTCCAAGTCTGGCCTGATTTTATACAGGATAAATTAGATAAGCAATATTAAATGTCTCTCTAAAATAATGTTTAAATTGTGCTTGATTTTAGGTCTGTCTGAGCCAACAACATTTGGGACATTCTCAGGAAAAGATGTTCCATCACAGATCGCCTCAAACGGTCACATCATGAGACTGGAATTTCAGTCTGATCATTCAAATACTGGGAAGGGCTTCAATATCAGCTATACCAGTAAGTATCAACTACCTACTTATTGCTCAGTCCATTTGTTGTTTAGGCCGTAGTAAACACCCTTAGCTTACTAAGTCACTGGGGGAAAATGTGCAATCTCAACCAGTTGGTGAGCGGTTACTGGAGGTTGCAAACAAAGAGACTAGTCAGTAGCCCACTGGCACTAGGAAAAATCTGTGCTTCTACAGTGGTCCCTGGAGACTGACACTAGGTGAAATCGGTTGCAAAGTGGTATGAATTGTGCACTGAAAACCTTCTTTGTTGCCTGCAGATTACTGTGATTGCTTGTAGTTTGCATGGAAGATGCAGATTTGTCTGCAAAAACTCAGAAACTCTTGTGAAAAGCATGATGAAAACCAGAAATGGATTTGCATTGAAGTAAAGATGCACCATTTGAAATGTGTTGGTGGATGTCCTCTATTTCGGCTCTCTGCTGCAATTTTTTCCCATTTTTCAGCTACTCCGTGAGTAGTTATTGAGTATTAGCAGAAAGATCTGTGTCTTCTGTGCATACTGCAGTGACTATGATAGTCTACTAGTCACAAAGAGGATTTGGGGTAGCAGCCTCTTTGCAACCAACCAAATATCCATTAAGATCTCTACCAGCGTACTACCTCATTGTTGTATTTGAATTTGGTTTAAATTTTTTTAAGTAACTGTCATTTTTTTCCCAGCAGTTCTTCTGACAAATGACAGCATGTTGTTTTGACACTTTGACAAATTTTTATTAAGAATACTTCCAGGGTCACTTCAGTGGAGTTTTGATAGCCGAAATTTGTTAAACAATACGGACATTCCAACAGTAAAACTGAGATGCAACACTTCTACCACCATGTAATCAGAGACAAAAGCAGAAATCAGTTGTCAACATACTGCTATACATTATGTTCTAGGGTAGATCCTAGCGAGTGTCCCTTTTTTTAAACAAATGATTTACTGATTATCAAGCTGAGTATTGCTATGTAACTCAATGCACATCTTTAAAACATATAAGCTACATTTACAACTAAATTCTGAGGATTTGCTTCCGGAGCTTGTTGTATAGCTAGTATCTTCATATACTAGTTAAGATCCATATTAAATATAGCTCAGAGTAAAATACCTTTTCATATGCTAACCACCTCAGAATGGCACTTCGTTATGATTAATATAATACCGACATCAGCATTACTGCACCTGATGTTACCTTAACCTGTCCTGTTTGACTTCTTCTGCTTGACTGATCCTATATGGTAAATGGCCTGTATTTGTACAGCGCTTTACTAGTCCCTAAGGACTCCAAAGCACTTTACACATCCAGTCATCCACCCATTCACACACACATTCACACACTGGTGATGGCAAGCTACATATGCATATCTTACTTTCACCCAGTTAAGCCTGTCCCATTGTCAGAGTTTGAACCCAGCTACTCCATCCTGTATATTTATCCACTCTAAGCTGAACTAGTTCTGCCTGAGTGATTCAGATTCATTCAGTGTGATTACCATGCACTTCTGCACCATTTCACACACTGCCTCCCAAATGACCTTGTCTTTGGCTCTTCCTTTAGAGGTGGCATTTGACAAATGAAAATAGTGTGTGTGTGTGTGTGTGTGTGTGTGTGTTTTAACCTAGTGAAAAAAAACTGAGCATAATAAATAACAAAGTGTACTATTTCAAATCCTAACACAAATGAAAGGTTTGATGCACCTCAAACGAAAAATTAATATGTAGTTAAATAAAAATCATATTAAATTAAATGCCTCTCAAACTTTTTACCTGGCAGAAAAGAAAAATGCTGAAATACATTCATATAGTTTTTAGTGGTGAAACTTTTTGAAAATGTAATTTGAAAACCTGATGACATAAATTCTACACTGGGACTTAAAAATATCAAACATATTGTGCTGTTTCAGTAATTTGGTCTATTAACATTTTAATGCATATATGAATATCAAGAGGTTATGCTGTGGGTATATTTATATGAATTGTGTTAGAAACTCAAGAATGAATGCAAGACTGTGCAGTTATTTGGTGAAAGCGGTGCACTGGGAGCCAATAACTGTTCGCAGATTTGAATCTATCCTACAAATAAATTGATCCTATATATTATGAGGACATCATGCGTAAAAATGTGCTTTAGCCTATGACAGCTAAGGTTATTAATGATATATTTAAAATGGAATATATCCAAATTCTGTTTTTAATCACTTTCAGAGGAAGATGATCATTTCCAAAAAACAATTTTGACCTTATATATGTTCACTTTTTGTTTCTTTAACAATTTGTTTTAAACTAAACCATACTTTGGGCAAAAAGAGACTGGACTCACTATTGTCCATTGAGGTAGAAAGTGGAACTACTTGGGTCTAGCTCAGTGGTGTCCAAACCCAGCCCTCGAGGGTCGGTATCCTGCAGGTTTTAGATGTGTCCTTGAGCCGTCACAGCTGATTTAAATGGCTAAATTACCTCCTCAACATGTCGTGAAGTTCTCCAGAGGCCTGGTAACGAACTAATCATTTGATTCAGGTGTGTTGACCCAGGGTGAGATCTACAACCTGCAGGACCCGCCCTTGAGGCCTGGAGTTGGCCCATCCCTGACCTAATGAATCAGATGTCCACTTCAACTACAAAACAATGCAAGAATAAATTTATACATGGAACAGATTTAGACTCTTTGGATAAGTAAAAACTCTGAATAAATAAGTCTAGAGTTAGACCAATCTGAGACTTTCCCACATTATACAATATTGTTGACATTCTTGACAGCATTGACATTGTTGACAATATTGTGGACCCAGTGTGAGATCTAAAACCTGCAGGACACCGGCCCTCGAGGCCTGGAGTTGGCCAAGCCTGGTCTAGCTGGTTAGCCTGCTAACTTTAGTGCATATTGCTCCTTAATGTCAAAATTCTTATTTCCTCACTAACTACAGCTAATCTTTAAAATGTTTACATCTTACTAACAAATGGTTTACTCAAAATTTTAAATTACAAAATGCATTCACTGTAAGATGCATAGTTATTCTTATCTGAGGTCAACTATTGAGTTCATCTTTTTTCTGTTATAGCCGAAATATCATTTAGTTTTTATTTTTTCCTTTTTTTTATGCCATATGTTCCTACCTTTCCCTGTCACTATGGCTTCTTCTTAGCTTCTTCAGCCTTAGTTGGCCTTTTTTTCATCTTCTACTGGGTTCAAACCAATGACTGTATTGGTTTAAACATATCATTTGAATATTTTGTATGCTGGCATTTCGTGCTTTTTCTCATACGTATCTTCTAGTTTTTTCTTCCTCTTCTATAATATCAGGTTGTTGAAGGAGTACAAGGGCTACTTTATCTGTGTCTGCCTTTGGCCTATATAGTACTTTCTCTACATGCATATTTGAACACATATTTGAATACTGCTACAAGACTGTATGTAATATACAGTATGTGTGCATTTTTGTTTGTGTACCTGCCATTTCCCTTGTGGCTCTCATTTTTTTCCCTACGTCCTCTCCTTTCTCTCACTGCTCCCATTTCCCTCCATCAGCAGCTAATCAACCTGAGACATGTCCAATCACTGGGTGTGTGCTCTGGGTGGGATCAGGTTAATCTCTGGAATGGGGATAATATAAGCTTAACATGACAAGGTTGAGTCCACATAAAGATAATTCCATTCCCATATTTCCATATCAGTGGAGATGTCACATTCACTGACAGTGATACAGCAGCGGTTTCATTTTTTTCCTCTGGCAGAACCAATTTTTCGGTATTAAAATAAATTGAAAAAACTGGTAAAAACTGCTCAAATGAATAAATATGCATACATATTTTGAACCACTTAACCAGAGTGTAGTTGCAATCTGCCAGCTTTCTCTTTTTTTCAGATTACGTCTTTGTTCTTTCCTTTTCAAATTAATTTGCCTTTGTTTGATACAGTAATTCAATCTTATGTGTCTTAGCCCCAGTTTTAACTTTTCTCTGGTTATTTTCTCTCTGTAGCATTTGGTCAGAATGAATGTCATGACCCAGGAGTCCCAGTAAATGGTCAGAGGTACGGTGACCAGTTTCAGCTTGGCAGCTCAGTGGCGTTTCGCTGTGATCAAGGATTCATTCGGACTCAGGTAATAATCATTTGAAAGTATCATTATCACACTTTTTAACACAATTTTGAAATGATTGTCATAATCGGTGTCCATAGTTGTGTGGTAAAACCTAGTATAAATGTAACCTTTCTTTAAATCGTGTATTTCCAGGGGTCCGATCAGGTCACCTGCATTATTCAGGATGGAAATGTTGTCTGGTCTGCAGCTGTACCTCGCTGTGAAGGTAAACCTAAGCAGACACCTACACATAAGAACTGTTTACTGTATATAGGAGTATAATGTTCCACAAAACATTCAACTATTTTAGCGATTACCATACAGCTCAAGTGTGTTTATGCACCTTTGGAACAATTAAATTTTCTCTTTTAATTGATTTTAGCCTTGCAGTCTGGACACATCATTCTTTCTAAAGAATAATCTTTAAATGAGACTGGAAAATGTTGTATCAAAGCTTTTCAGGGACACATATTCATTTATTTAGACACCGAAAGACAGAGATGTACTATTAGGACAAAATCAAATTGAACATGGGGGGGTCATCTTTTTAACTATGGAGTACGAGAGAATATCATCTCTCCTGTTCTTGAAGATCCCATCCAAAAAAACTGCTCCTTCAGTATGCATTCTGTGTTTTTTTTTTTTCTTTTCTTGCTGAAAGTCTGGATTTATGAGAGCAATCAAATATGCAAAGGTATGAGCTACTTGAAAAGACAAGCCACTGCAAATTATATGTTGTAGCAATGAATAATGAAGAAACCATGAATTCCAGGTCTGGAGTTTTTTATGTTTAATTCAGGTTCTAGACAGACTCAAAATGAATAAGAATAAAAACCGAACATGATACGATGTCTGATATTTCATTTTATTTGAAAGAAACAACTCAACGGGAGATAATTATTGTTTTTTAATGTGTCATAATTGAAATTTTGGAACTGAGCTATAAAGTAGTGATGGTATGTGCCAGTGTTGCTGCCTGCAGCTTGTGCAGGGAAACGGAGTTATTTTTTGGCACCATTTGACACATAAATATATTTAATTCCTCCTATAAATTATAATGTGATAATTATTTTGGGCTTTTTCAAACATCACTAACTCAAAATTGCTTACTGTAGCACATGATGGGCTCACTGTAATTTCTGAAGGTAAATGTTTATGTATGAAATATAGAAATTCAGAGTGGATTAGAATGATAAAATAAACAGAGCAGACAATTAATCTGCTAACTTAATGAAATAGGAGCAATTTACAGACATTTACAAGGAGAAAATGATTAATTTTATTTCCTGTGGTTGTGTGTGGGGGTCTTTGTTTCCATCCAGCTCCCTGTGGAGGGCATCTTACAGCTCCTACAGGTGTTTTGCTATCTCCTGGTTGGCCCTCCTTTTACAAAGACTCTCTGAACTGCCAGTGGGTGATTGAAGCACAAGCAGACCATGCTGTAAAGATACACTTTGACAAGTAAGTGTATTACTCAACTATGCTGTTGACTGATTTGTCAAATGTGTTTGCTCAAAAATTGTTGACATTTGACTGTTAATGGTTAGATAATATGGTACGGTTAGGGAGTGCATTATTTAGTTAATATTTTACTTGGGCAGTCTTTCACATGCAATATAAGGTAGTCAGATATAGATGAGGCTGGTGAGTTACTGCTGCAGTAAATGATTAATGTTGGCTTTTTACATTTTTTTTCTTCTGGAAACAAGCCACAGACAGATGCAGTGTAGCCTGAAACTGCAATAGCAGAAATTTGTCTTTTTGAAATGTGACGTACACGCCGAGTTATCTTCATCGCCTATGAGACATTTCATTTGTGGACGATTCAGCATACTTCTTCTGAAGCAGAGGCTAGTTAATTTTTCATTTAGCTGGTCAGATATAATTATTCAGATACCGCGTTGTTGCAGTGTGTCAGTAGCTCCCAAATCTTGGTTTCTGTTCAACTAGATAGGTTGGTGATATACAACATCCTTTTTCTGGATCATCTACTATTTGATGCTTAGACCCAAAAATCGACTGATTAGGCCCTGTAGCTCCAACTTAATGCAAATGGGTTAATTAGTGTTTAAGTGTTTTAGCTATTTAATAGAATAATTCAATTCAATTCAATTCAATTTTATTTATATAGCGCCAAATCACAACAAAAGTCGCCTCAAGGCGCTTCATAGATACAGAGAAAAACCCAACAATCATATGACCCCCTATGACCAAGCACTTTGGCGACAGTGGCAAGGAAAAACTCCCTTTTAACAGGACGAAACCTCCGGCAGAACCAGGTTCAGGGAGGGGCGGCCATCTGCTGCGACCGGTTGGGGTGAGAGAAGGAAGACAGGATAAAGACATGCTGTGGAAGAGAGACAGAGGTTAATAACAGATATGATTCAATGCAGAGAGGTCTATTAATACATAGTGAGCGAGAAAGGTGACTGGAAAGGAAAAACTCAATGCATCAAGGGAATCCCCCGGCAGCCTACATCTATTGCAGCATAACTAAGGGAGGATTCAGGGTCACCTGGTCCAGCCCTAACTATATGCTTTAGCAAAAAGGAAAGTTTTAAGCCTAATCTTAAAAGTAGAGATAGTGTCTGACTCCCGAATCCAAACTGGAAGCTGGTTCCACAGAAGAGGGGCCTGAAAACTGAAGGCTCTCCCTCCCATTCTACTTTTAAATACTCTAGGAACAACAAGTAGGCCTGCAGAGCGAGAGCGAAGTGCTCTAATAGGGTGATATGGTACTACAAGGTCATTAAGATAAGATGGGGCCTGATTATTTAAGACCTTGTATGTGAGGAGCAGGATTTTGAATTCAATTCTGGATTTAACAGGAAGCCAATGAAGGGAAGCCAAAACAGGAGAAATATGCTCTCTCTTTCTAGTCCCTGTCAGGACTCTTGCTGCAGCATTTTGGATTAGCTGAAGGCTTTTCAGTGAGTTTTTTGGACATCCTGATAATAATGAATTACAGTAGTCCAGCCTGGAAGTTATAAATGCATGAACTAGTTTTTCAGCGTCACTCTGAGACAGGATATTTCTAATTTTAGAGATGTTGCGCAAATGGAAGAACGCAGTCTTACATATTTGTTTAATATGCATTGAAGGATATGTCCTGGTCAAAAATGACTCCAAGGTTCCTCACCGCGTTACTGGAGGCCAAGGTAATGCCATCCTGAGTAAGAATCTGGTTAGATACCATATTTCCAAGCTTTTCAGGGCCGAGTACAATAACCTCAGTTTTATCTGAATTAAGAAGCAGAAAGTTAGCGGCCATCCAGGTCTTTATGTCTTTAAGACATTCCTGCAGTTTAACTAATTGGTGTGTGTTATCTGGCTTCATGGGTAGATAGAGCTGGGTGTCATCTGCATAGCAGTGAAAATGTATGCTATGTCTTCTAATGATGCTGCCTAAGGGAAGCATATATAATGTAAACAGAATTGGTCCTAGCACTGAACCCTGTGGAACTCCATAATTAACCTCAGTGTGTGAAGAGGACTCTCCATTTACATGCACAAATTGGAGTCTATTAGATAGATATGATACAAACCACTGCAGTGCAGTACCTGTAATACCTACAGCATGTTCTAATCGCTCTAATAGGATATTATGGTCAACAGTATCGAATGCTGCACTGAGGTCTAGCAGGACAAGCACAGAGATGAGTCCACTGTCAGAGGCCATAAGAAGATCATTTGTAACCTTCACTAAAGCTGTTTCTGTGCTGTGATGAACTCTGAAACCTGACTGAAACTCTTCAAATAAGCCATTCCTCTGCAGATGATCTGTTAGCTGTTTGACAACTACTCTTTCAAGGATTTTTGATATGAAAGGAAGGTTGGAGATTGGCCTATAATTAGCTAAGACTGCTGGGTCTAGAGATGGCTTTTTGAGTAAAGGTTTAACTACAGCCAGCTTGAAGGCCTGTGGTACATAGCCGATCATTAGAGATAGGTTGATCATATTTAAGATCGAAGAATTAATTAATGGCAGGACTTCTTTGAGCAGTTTTGTAGGAATGGGGTCTAAAAGACACGTTGATGGTTTGGAGGAAGTAATTATTGAAGTTAACTCAGAAAGATCAATTGGAGAAAAATAGTCTAACTTAACATCAATGGTACTAAGAGTAGCTGTAAATAATATTACATCTGTGGGATGATTATTGGTAATTTTTTCTCTAATGATAAAAATTTTATTTGTGAAGAAGTTCATGGAGTCATTACTAGTTAACGTTAAAGGGATGGTTGGCTCAAAAGAGCTCTGACTTTTTGTCAGCCTGGCTACAGTGCTGAAGAGAAACCTGGGGTTGTTCTTATTTTCTTCAATCAGTGATGAATAGTAAGATGTTCTGGCTTTGCGGAGGGCTTTCTTATAAAGCAGCAAACTATTTCTCCAGGCTAAATGATGATCCTCTAAATTTGTGACACGCCATTTCCTCTCCAGATTACGAGTCATCTGCTTTAGGGTACGTGTTTGAGAATTATACTACGGAGTCAGGTACTTCTGATTAGAGACCTTAGTTTTCACAGGACCTACAGTATCCAGAGTCGTACGTAGTGAGGAGGTGAAATTATTAACAAGATAATCGACCTCTGTTGGGGTAGTGTTCAGATAGCTGCTCTGCTCTATGTTGGTACAGGGCATTGAAGATGATAACAGTGGGTGGATTATATTCTTAAACTTAGTTACAGCACTTTCAGAAAGACATCTACTTTGATAAAGTCTACTCTCCACCGCTGTGTAATCAATTATTGTAAATGTAAATGTTATCAGGAAATGATCAGACAGGAGAGGGTTTTCAGGAAACACTGTTAAATGTTCAGTTTCTATGCCATATGTTAAAACAAGATCTAGAGTGTGATTAAAGTGGTGGGTGGGTTCTTTTACATTTTGAGAAAAACCAATTGAGTCTAATAACAGATTAAATGCCATGTTGAGGCTGTCATTTTTAGCATCTACATGGATGTTAAAATCACCCACAATAATTATTTTATCTGAGCTCAGAACTAAATCCAATAAAAAGTCTGTGAAATCAGAGAGAACTCTGTGTAAGGCCCAGGTGGACGATAGATGATAACAAGTAAGACTGGTTTCTGAGTTTCACAGCTGGGGTGGACAATGTTAAGCATCAGGCTTTCAAATGAATTAAAAGTCTGTCTTGGTCTTTCATTAATTAATAGGCTGGTGTGAAAAATTGCTGCCACACCGCCCCCTCGGCCTGTGCTTCGAGATTTCTGGTAGTTAGAATGACTCGGGGGTGTTGATTCATTTAAACTAACAGAATCATCCTGCTGCAACCAGGTTTCTGTAAGGCAGAGTAAATCAATTTGTTGATCAATTATTAAGTCATGTACTAACAGAGACTTGGAGGAGAGAGACCTAATATTTAATAATCCACATTTCACTGTTTTACTCTTTGGTCCAGAGTACTGTATTGTTCTTTCTTTGTAATTGTTTATATTTAAGTTGTTTGTTGCTGGTTTTTAGTTTGTTTTTTTGTCTTTTTGGAAGCTGACACAGTCTCTATGGAGATGGGTTTTTGGGGGGGTAGCAGGAGGAGAGAAGCTGCAGAGAGGCGTGTAAGACTGCAACTCTGCTTCCTGGTCCCAACTCTGGATAGTCATATTTTGGGGGGTTTAATAAATTTGTCCATATTTCTAGAAATGAGAGCTGCTCCATCCAAAGTGGGATGGATGCCGTCTCTCCTAACAAGACCAGGTTTCCTCCAGAAGGTTTGCCAATTATCTATGAAGCCCACATCATTTCTGGGACACCACTCAGACAGTCAGCAATAGGTGTGACTGATTGATTGCTTACATATCAGTCAAGTTTCTTATATGGTAGTACTTTGTTATAGCTCAGTGTTTTGTTTTGTTTTTGCCTACAGTGGATAAATTGTGCAAAATGAACAATATTGGCGAGTTTCTCTTTTTTCAGCGTTGGAATTTATTAACATGTATAACTTGCAGTTGTGAATTTCATGTGCGTGTTTTTTTTGTTTCTCTAGGTTCCAGACAGAAGTCAACTATGACACACTGGAGATCAGGGATGGCCCCTCAGCATCCTCTCTCCTGATCGGCGAATACCATGGTACCCAAGCGCCTCATTTCCTGATTTCCACATCAAACTTCCTGTTCCTGTTGTTCACTACAGACAACAGCCGCTCTGCCACAGGCTTCAGCATCAGATATGAAAGTAAGTCTAAATGACTGATAGACTGAAATGCCTGGTAGACACACTCGAAATTGCTTACAGACGCAAATACACTCAACCTTTTGACACTGCGGCGGTTGTGTGATGTGATTTTCAGGTGTGAAAATGGAGTCAGACTCGTGTCTTGATCCTGGTATCCCAGTGAATGGTCGTCGCCATGGCAGCAGCTTTTCCATTGGCTCTCGTGTGTCATTTACATGTGACCCGGGATACACACTTAGCGATCAGGAGCCAATTGTTTGCGAGCAGAATCATCAGTGGAGTCACGCTCTTCCCAGTTGTGATGGTTAGTATCTTCTTTTATTTTATTTGATCTCTTACAGGAATTACCCTGTAGCGTGAGTAATACAATCAGGGGCGAATGCTGTTCTCTCGTGACTCACCTCACACATAGTTTCACATTCTCTAAACATGGAAAAGAGTAAAAAAACGTTGTCAACATACAGCACATACTGACAGAGCAGGCCATTGTGGTTTGGGGTTTGTTTTCTTTTAACTAAAGACATTGCCCAGTTTTTGCCTCCAGAAGTGCTTAGTTGGGAGAACAGCTTGAAATAGCTTTATAAATACACCTCTCAAGCCAAAAGCTGCATTAAATGCTTTCATTGGCAAAATAAGTCATCTTGAGCTGAATTTAATTCTGGCCAAATTGTTGTTTGATTGATTATGTGTGTTTTAGAGTTGATGTTTTTAATTCTCCAACTGAATATTGCAACTAAGAAATAGTAGCCACCACAGTCTTTTGTAGGGATTTTTATCTAATCATTTTATTTACACTGGAAATCAATGTATGAGCTCTTTTTTAAGTTAATCTGGCACTACAGGAAAAGTTGAAATTGCATCTTGCTTTGATAGACTTTTGAAAGATTGCTAAATATCAGACTTTGTTATACTATTTAGCACTTTTCTTACAATCCATCTCAACTATAACTATATACATCTCTGTCTTTCGGTGTCTAAATAAATGAATATGTGTCCTTGAAAAGCTTTGGTACAGCATGTGCCAGTCTCATTTAAAGATTATTCTTTAGAAAGAATGATGTGTCCAAACTGCAAGGCTAAAATAAATTAAAAGAGAAAATTTAATTGTTCCAAAGGTGCATAAACACACTTGTGTTCGCTGCACCTTGGACAGGGCTCCATTCTATCACTTGGCTACAACATACAGGCAGATGCACACTGAACTTGACATCTGCTGTATGTACATTTTCTCTGAAGATCTAGAGACACTGTTTTTTTCACTCATGTTCAATCCTGTCCTCATAGCTAAACATTTTTAAGGGAATGTTTTTTTGTTTGTTAAGCCACTTACCACTGACATATGAATCATTCAAAAAATAAAATAAGCCTCTAACTCAGGGGACAGCTTTGTGTCTACACATAACAGACAATATAAAGTAGCAAGGAGGCAGTTTTTAAATTGCACCTTTAAGCACTTTGTTACTAGCAGCCTAGTGCAAAAACACATCATTTGTCAATTTCAGTCAGTTGATGCTGTCAAAACAAGTGGATTCTGAACTCAAAAAAGTACAGTTAAACTTTCCTCTACCATGTGATAAAGCAGGTAGAGGAAAGCAGCTTCCTTTTTCAGCATTGCAAACAAGACAGAACATATCAATCATGGACTGGCCTCCCCAGAGCGTTGATGTCAATATTATTGAAGCAATGTGGGATCATCTTGACAGAGAACAGAACTAAATCTGGCCAACATCCAAAGAAGAGCTTTAAATGTCCTTCAAGAACCTTGGAGGACTATTCCTGAAAACTACCTAGATTCATTAAAAGTACGCTTGCTCAAGAGAGTTCAGGCTGTGTTGAGGAATAAAGGTGGTCATAACCAAATATTGACATTCATGCTCACTGAAGTTGCACAGAAACTTCTTTTGTGTTTCCTTATGTTGGCGCAATTTTGCATGCACTTTAATAAATCTCTATCCGTATTCTCCATTTGGTAGCAAAAAGTAAAGAATTGATGGGTGGCTCAAGATTTCTGCAGATTACTGTTTATACTAAATTTTCTGCGTGGTCACTTCATTTCTACACTGACCCTGAACATTGAAACCTCGTTTGAATATCAACACAAAATACAGGAGACTAAAGATGGAAGAGGCAGAAAAGAGGATCAGTCTGTGTCAGAGGTAAAAGACATTTGAAAGGGAAGGTGCTTTCAGTGACACCAGTAGCTACTTTCCTTCATAGCAGAATATTGAAGAAAAAAAAGTCTGTTCTCTCACTTCTGCCTTTTGCCCTTTAACTTTTTGCAACAGACAGCTGTAATTGAGCAAACAGTCTTCACTCCCACCACAATGACTCAAGCTGGACATTTAGCCTTTGTGAACTTATTTAGGTCAATAGAAATTACTGAAACAGATGCTCCCTGGCTATTCAAAGGGCTTCCTAGTGAGCGTTTTTCCACAGCTTATGCTATGGTGGGAGTTAAACAAACAGCATCTCATCTGCTCTGCCAATTGAACATAATCAAATATGAAAATGAAAGGATATCACAAGTTAGGAGTAAGTTCATGGCAAAGCAATCTATGTCATACTTGCAGCCATGTAAGGCAAATAGTTTTAAACCGGCACTGTGACATTTTCAATTTTCAGCCAGGCATGCCACTGAATGAGACAGCTGTCACATTATAAGACACGTTATTTCAGAATGGCACTTTTCTGAAATGGTGTGTAAGACTTGACTTAATGTAATGTGAGATATAGTGTGCTTTTGGGCAAAGATCACAGTGGAATTATGTGTTAAGTATATTATTACACTACTGAAATTTAGATTAATCACACTTGGCTGCATGTTGTGGAAGTGTGGGACAAAACAACAAGTCTTGCAAATACTGAGCAAACCTACAATATCTACTCACAAAATTCTTGGTTATTCTATTTAAAAGAGCAAAGAAATCATCTTTAAGCTCTCCCACAGGCATGCTGGAAGCGATTCATACACACACTCGCACTCATTAATGGCAATAATGTTATTTACAGGACAGTCTCAGAGGCACAGTTAACATTTCATACACACTACATTACACAGACAGCACTGCATTTAAAATAAAAAGCAAAATGACATGTCATCACCCCCCCAGGCATGCAGGCACCATTCCCTTTCAGTAATGCCAGAACGTCTATTCAACACAAACTATTCATCTTATTCCTGCAGGTCAGTTAAATCACCAAACAGATAACACTGGCTGCTCTTTTATGTGTCAGGAAGAGTATTGAAGGGGTGCTGTGACATTTTAAAGCATGCAGTTGGTGCCAAGACAACAACTTGTTAGAAGTGACCAAAGTTAGAGAATCACTTAAGAAGACTAAGAATGTATTTAAAGACTAAGAAAAGGGAAGGAGGAGGAATGATGCTGAAAACTGATATGCTATCTCTATATATTTATCTCTCCTCTCTGAAAACCAAGCAGCTCTTTCTTTAGAATCCAGCCTCTTTCTGTTTCATTTTTTTTTTTTTTTGTTGGTCATGAATCGTCTCTCTTTCTTGTCACATTCTTTCTATGCATTGTTATACACCTCACAGTTTCTCACACACATTTTCTTAACGATCTCTCTCTCTCTCTTTTCACACACAGATGATTAGGACCACCAAAGTATGAACCGTTACACACGTTACATACATTACGTACAGACAGATAGGCCTGTTCGACATAACGATATATATTGGTCTATCGTTTCATTTTACGCTATCGTTTGTTTCGTGGTGTCGCAAAATAAACTAAGGCAATATTTTTTCATCGTTTTGATGGTCCCTGTAGTGGCTATATTAATTTCTTAAAGTTCTCTCTTTCTCTTATATTTAATATAACCAGACTACGAGCGCCTGTTTTAACCACAACGACGGTAACACCATCGCGTGTCCGCTTACCTTTCACAATAAAGCTCAAGATCCTGTTGAGACTTTTCAGAATAAACTGGATCACGTGAAAGAGCAGATTATTTACGGATGAGAAGTAAAAAAAGAGCCAGGTGCTAAAAAATAAACCTTAGACTCAAACGTTAGAACAGACTTTTCCCCGCAGCACGCCGTGTAATAAATACTCACAAAGAAAACGGCGGCTGTTACAACTTATGTCTAAAAATGTATTGTTTCATGCATCGGTTAAAACACTCGACTCCAGACACACGACGTCCAGCTGGAAACACTTCCCGCAAGTCGAGCTGCCCGAGATTCACAGAATTTACAGAAAATGTTAAATTTTTGTGATTTATATCGTTATCGGGATTATAGATGTCTTATATCGGGATATGAGATTTTGGTCATATGGCACAGCCCTACAGACAGACATGCGCATGTGCTTCCCTTAACAAGGGTCATTTAGTCAGACAGTGTCCTAGTTTTTGCCAAATCCTGATGGGAGTCTGAAAAGCTGGCACAGGTTACCGCAACACTCACAAGACAGCTAGTCAGTGAGAGGGAACAGCTCGTATCACAGCTTCTGAAATCAACCCCAGCCCTGTTGAAATATGATATAGAATAGTAGGAAGAAAAATGATCAGACTGAGAGATTGAGAGAGAGAGAGGGGTGAAGACGAGGTCTGCACGCTGGAGCACCTGCAGCACGAAGAAATTAGAGGAGCTGTGAAATCTGTCCTCATAAATGCAAAATCATAAATAGTCTTTTTATAAACCTTTCACCAAACAAATGACTACTGCATTTATCTCTGTAGCTAAAAGATGCGTTTGTGTACCAAAATATATATAAATTGACAGTGAAGAAAAATGTTTTGTCTGTTTGTTTTGTTTATAGTCTGGAATCCATTTGTTTTATAGCTGACAAAGAGATTCCTTTTATTGCCATGCCAGTCAAACACCTTGAAGCGCTTTAATTGAATTAAATTTATCTGAACTGCTCTGAATAGTACTGAAAGCGATGAAAGCTCAGTCAAAGAGAAGCAAAGAGTCAATATATTATCTTAGTTCAGAAGTCTCTGATGTACTGCTAGCTCTCTTTTACTCTCCATTACATTGCTATGGCATTTTTCATTCTGCAGTACCCCAAATGAATTTGTCCCGTTCCATATCAGTGAATTGCTCTGTGTGGAGGCTAGGTATCTGGTAACACACACACACACACCAATCTCTCACTCTCTTTTAACAAACCAGTC